>NC_082706.1:90859474-91526558 GCF_030144855.1 Hypanus sabinus
AGTTCCCCCTAAACCTTTCCACTTTCACCCTAAAGCCATATCCTCTCGTATTTATCTCTGCTAGTCTAAGTGGAAAGAGCCTACTCGCATTTACTTGGTCTATACCCCTCATAATTTTGTAAACCTCTATCAAATCCCCCCTCATTCTTCTATCTTCCAAGGAATAAAGTCCCAACCTGTTCAATCTTTCCCTGTAACTCAACTCCTGAAGACCCGGCAACATTCTAGTAAATCTTCTCTGCACTCTTTCAATCTTACTGATACCCATCCTATAGTTAGATGACCAGAACTGCACACAATACTCCAAATATGGCCTCACCAATGTCCTATACAACCTCACTAAAACATCCCAACTCCTATACTCAATACTTTGATTTACGGATGCCATGGACAAGAGAAGTTCAGAATGTGGACTTGCAACATAGACTAGAGACACTCAGAACACGAATTTGGAATGTGAACTTGAGAAACTCGGAACTAGACTAGAAACACTCGAAACGTAGACTCAGGACCTGGACTTGAGAAACTCAGAACATAGCCTAAAGACACTCAGAATGTAGACTTGGAACATGGACTTGAGAATAGGTGACATTATCACCCAAAGCCGACCAATGTCAAAATGCCGCTGTTAAACTTCTACTGGGTCAATTACTTGGTAGTGGCCTTCTGTCCCGATGTGACGCGCTGTAAGGTTTCACAGCTAATGTAATGGTTTCTCTGTAGCAGCAATGTTTGGATTATGACTAGAGGTTACAGGGCTTTGAAATGTATGCTAGCCAATGAGAGGCATGTTGTTCTTTGTTGTGGACCTGGGAGCAGGGACTTTATGGTCTTTTGTCGGGGAGAGATAGGAGGGAAGATGCTAATGGAGAGAGTTGGTAGACCACCAGATGGAGTGGACTTGGAGCGAGGGTTCGAAGGTCGGCTATGCTCGGAGGAGGTTGACGGGAAACAAATGGACGTATCCATGAGCTCCACCGTTGCACATTGGACTGTTTCATGAGAATAGGTCCTTCTCTTTTTTTTTTGTTTCTTTACTAACCATATAGTCAAATTAAGCATTATAAAGCTCAATCGTTTAATTGCATATTGTGTCTGGTTTGTTTTGTGGTACTGATTTGTAGCAGGGGAACACATCACGTGGAATCTACCTAAACAAGATTTCTTAAATTTGGCTGGGCTGGGGGCTATCTCTCCCTAGATTAAGCTGCTAGCCGAACCGAGGGTTGCTATTGTGGGGGAATCATTTGGGATTGATTTCATTGGATGCTGTGTGATTACTCTGAGCATTGAACCAGTGGGGCTGATATTCGTACTCTGGATGAATTGTTAATTCGCCTGTTAAGTACTGTTACAGTTGCAATTGCAGGGCAAAGGTTTGACAAAATGGCGAGTGCAGCTCTTGTTTTACTGCAGACTAGTGCTGATGAAGCAGTGGTGGAGCAGACCGAATCACAAGTCAAGTTTCCCATAGCCGTCCACAAAGGCGGGGTTCTATCGTTTCTGAGGAGGGAGGTGAAGGAGCGTTTGGATTTGGAATGTCTAATTAGTCCCCATTCCCCAGTGAACAGTGAGAATTCTGAGTTAGTATCCGCCCTTACCTCTCTTGCGAATAAATGGAAAAATGCCCAGGTTCAAAGGCCCTGCTATGGTAGGCTCTGCCTATTCTCTGGAATAATGCCCATCCCTGAAGGGGAAGAGGAGTGTGAGACTTGGGCGGAGCAGACCTCTCAGTTGTTAGATGACTGGCAGTGCCCTGATGATGAAGAGCGACAGAGATTGGTGGAGAGTTTGAGTGGGCGGGCTGCTGACGTTGTGAGAGTCATCAGGTTACGGTATCCCGTAGCGACAGCTGTCAATTACATGCAAGCACTGGACAATGCTTTTGGCCAGACAGGAAGTCCAATGGAACTCATGGCGGGGTTTCAGAACCTGCGTCAGGAGAAGGGGGAGAAGCTTTCTGCTTTTATTTTTCGGCTAGAGAGGCAGCTAAATTGCTTGCGGTGCACAGGGTTCATTCAGGAAGCTGAGGTGGGTCAGTTAAGGGTGCACCAGATTACCAAAGGCGCCCAGTCCCAGGACCTGATTTCTTCGGATATCCAACAGTCTCGTAAGACGTGTCCCCTCCTTCTTTTGTTGAGCTGATTAGACAGGTATGAGAAGAGGAGAATGTGTCAGTGGCGCGGGAGGCCTCTGTCAGCTGGGTGCAGTCCTCGGTAGTGGTCCCCTGTGGTGAAGTGACCACGGATAGCCTACCCCGGGGAGCAGTAGAGGAGATTGCGGCAGAGTTGAGAATGGAGATACGTCGACTGTTATCAGCAGGTCCTGCGACAACACCAGTGCCAAGCTGTATCAGCCTTTGCCCTTCCCTTGGCCAAGATCGGTATCATGGAGAGGGGAGACTTACAGCATGGACAACTGCCGGTCTCCCATACAACCTTGCCCAGGCCCGCGCCCTGGAGAGGATACTCCAGCAGACTTTCCAGGTACAGATCCATGGTCTCGTGAGACTAACAGATGCCACCACCACTATCAGCAGGTGTGACCCCCCCCCCAGGTGATGGGGGGGGGCGGATTCCCCAAGGGGACAATCAATGCGGAGTGCTGCTGGCAGCAGGTGTCATGCCAGAAGGAGAGTGAGTCCTTGGGCACCTCAACAGAGAAAGTCGTTGGGAAAACTTAGAGGAGGCCCAGTGAGGAAACAGCCTGATATCTCTGGGGGAACATGTTCCCAGCAATGTACCAAGGTACCCCTGAAAGCAAAAAACTATTCTTGAAGACTTAGTGGGACTATGCTCCAGTGTGTCACTATGAATAAAGGGTATTTATGCTAAGGCCATTCTCGACACTGGGTTGCAAGTCACATTGTTTTACAACTGGTATCTGAAGCATTTACCATTGACCCTATTCCTCCTAGGCCCCCGAGGACTGAGTCAATGTTGTACTAGTACCATTGACCCTATTCAGGGCACTGGAGATCTGGGCACTTAGTGCTAGTGATTATCCATATGACGGTTATTTGTCAGTGAGGTTGGAGTTCTCGGAGGCAGACGTGGGATATATTGGTGCTGGTTTGTCCGGACCCCGTTGAGAAGGGTGGCGGTGCAATCACGGTGGGGACCAACACCCCCACTGTGAGGAGGCTCACGGGGGCCTGCAAGGAGAAGGCTGGAGAGAGCTTTTTGGGAATATTGTCCGTGTACCCAGTGTTTCGAGCCACTTTTGAGGAAGTGCATGGCAGCATTGGGCCAGATATCAAATTTAGACGAGGGACTGTGTGGTTCACCCAGTCGAAGCCAATGGTGGTACAGCCTGAGGAAGTGGCAAGAGTGATGGGGACTCCCAAATTTCCCAGAGTTCCTGAGGACGAAGCCCTCTTAGTGGACGCTCTGGAAGACCATGAGGGGGAGTCGGGATTTCCTTCTGAGGCCCGATTTGCAGAAGCCCTCGGTTGTACAGGCGAACAGGATGGCAGTGATTGTCAGGAACACTACGAAGAGGGAGGTCACCTTCAAGTGGGGGTGCCCTGGTGAATCTGTTCCCAATGGCGGTAATGTCTAGTGTCCCTGTGAGACACGCCGGGAAGAAGCTTGGAAAAAGGGGGAAAGTTGATGGCTGAGTCATTCAACTTTGGGGTCTGTCCAGTTCCTGTGGATTGGAAGAGGAGGCTGGTAGAGAAGATGTTGAAGCTGGAAGGGGTCTTTTCCATTGACGAGTTTGATGTGGGTTGTTCCAAGAGCACTCGTCACACTATCCGGGTGACTGAGGACACCCCGTTCAGAGAGAGGTTGTGGCGACTGGCCCCTGCAGACGTGGAAGACGTTCGGCCGCATTTGTGTAAGTTGAAGGAAGCTGGAATCATTACCGAGTCCCGAAGGCCCTATGCACCCACAACAGTAGTGGCCCAGAAGAAGAATGGGAAGGTACGGATGTGTGTGGACTATAGGACTCTGAACAGGCGCACCGTCCCTGACCAGTATATGGTTCGGAGGATTGAAGATGCATTGGGTTGCCTGAGTGGTGTGAAGTGGTTCAGTGTGCTTGGACTTGGAGTGACTGAGTGACTGAGGCCACAAAGAGAAGACGGCTTTTATATGTACCCTGGGATTTTTCCAGTTTGAGAGGATGCTCCAGGGCATATCGGGAGTCCCTGCAACCTTCCAGTGGGTCATGGAGAAGATGGTGGGGGATATGAACTTTCCTGAGGTATCGGTGTGTCTGGGTGGCCTCACAGTGTTTGGATCCACCTTGGAAGAACCTGAAGCGACGCCACTGAAGGTGCTGGGCTGCCTGAAAGCTGAAGGGTTAAAATTTTCCCTGGACAAGTGCCAGTTCTGCCAAACGTCTGTTAGTTATGTTGGGCACATAGTCTCATGGCATGGAGTAGCTAATAATCCGGCTAAGATAGAGGCGGTGACCACTTGGCCAAGACCCCAGACTGTGAGCGCTTGTTCCTCGGGTTCTGTGGTTACTATCAGAGGTTCGTGAAAGGCTATGTGAAAGTGAGTCACCCGTTGAATCGGCTCCTGTGCGGTTACCCTCCTTTGGGGAAGAAAGGGAGGGGGACAAAAGGACAGGAGGGTGGAGAGTACCTTAACCCGTCAAAGCCCTTTGGACCGAGGTGGGATGCAAAATGTGAGGAGGCCTTTCAGTCGCTGAAGGAGTTGCTGACCCAGACGCATGTGCTGGCTTTTGCAGACCCCCAATTGCCGTATGTACTGCACACGGATGCCAGCTGAGAGGGTTGAGGAGGCATCCTGTATCAGGATCAGGGCTTCTGTATCAGGATGAGGTCCGTGACACTTGTCAGCCAGAGTGTGTCGCCCTCCAAGAGAAACTATCCCACGCACAAGTTGGAATTTCTGGCATTGAAATGGGCGGTGGTGGATAAGCTGAGTGGCTACCTCTATGGGGCCAAGCTTGAGGTGGGGACAGACAACAACCCCCTAACTTATATCCTGACCTCGGGGAAACTGGATGCCACAGGTCATTGGCGGTTGGCAGTATTGTCTGCCTATGGTTTCAGCCTGAAGTACCGGCCAGGGAGCCAGAACATTGATGCTGATGATTTGTCCCAACAGGTGCATAAGGGACTGGACAGGGATGAGGGGTGGGAGAGTGTTCCTTCCCCAGGGTGAAGGCCATGTGTCAGTTTGTCATCACCATGAATGCAGAGGGAAAGGAGGGGCAGGATTGAGCGGTGGATCAATTGGAGGCTTCTGATAATGCCATTCCTCCAGGACCAAAGTGCACACAGGATTGCACAAATGGTTACAATTTCAGGAAAACATACAGTCACAAAGGAAAAAAAAAAAACATGTAGCCCAAGTCCCTGAGTGGCATGACTCTAGATTGATGGTAAGCTGTCCTGGTCCATCTTGCTCTTCCACTCAGCGAACACCAGGGGCAGCACCGAGCAAGCACTGGAGAGCAGCACTGACAGGAGAGCCAGCCCCAACCCAGTATGGATTCCAGCATGCCCACAGAGGCCCGTTCTCTAAAATGCACATCCTTTGACATGAAACATTTCGACCTGAGAAAAAGAAACCAACTATCTACTCTCCTCAATGCCTCTCGTAAATTTACATACTTTACAGGGTTTCTTCTTGGCCTCCACTGCTCCAGTAAAAACAAAACTAGTTTGTCCAAGCTCTCTTTATACCAAAAATAAAAACACAAAATGCTGGCAGAACTCAGCAGGCCAGACAGCATCTATGGGAGAAGGTAGTGACGACGTTTCAGGCCGAAACCCGAAACGTCGTCACTACCTCCTCCCATAGATGTTGTCTGGCCTGCTGAGTTTTGCCAGCATTTTGTGTTAATTATTTCCAGCATCTGCAGATTTACTCGTGTTGCTCTCTTTATACCACATGCCCTCTTATCCAGGCAGCATTCTAGAGAATCTCCTGCATCCTCTCCAAGCCTTCACACACACCCTATAATAGGGTGACTGGAAATTAATCCAGAACTCCAGATGTGGCCTATCCAGGGTTTTATAAAGCTGCAGCATAACTAGCCAAAACGAGAGTTGCACTGGGAACGTTGGAACTCAAGTGTAGAGGAAAGACAGACTTCAATGTAGAGTAAATGACCACAGTTTATTCCTAAGGATTCTAGCATCAGTGGCTTGGCTGAGTGACCCCACAAGGCGTAACATTCTCAAAACTAGGACTTCGCGGTTAGTGCTAATTGGGCGTCTGCTTAAATAATACAAGCAACACGGAGTCCCCAAGCCTATCAAAATAAACTTAACAAATTTAAACAGAAAGCACCAGGAGACCACATTACAAAGAAAAACACAAAGAAATCAAAACCATTATTGACTCATTAAACAACAATTAAGCAATTCAGGTGCTCTAAAGAAACCACACTAGACTGGATAAATCCAGAACTGAAGCTTTTTCTCTTTGTTTTGACCCTCCATCCACACTGAAACAGCGTTCTCCTCCCCTGAAAACGGAGCTTTTCTAAAATGCCCTCCAGAGTGTGTAAATTTGAAAACGCCGATTGGGCAGAGTAGTGAGGACGGGGTAACTGGAGATTTCTAGAAATGCTGTCGTGACGTGCCAGAACAGATTGTGGCGGCAGCGCGGTATTTCATTGTTTTCTTGAACGCAATCCTCACACAGCGGAACAATTTCAGAACAGACGGCAACAAGACTGAAGCCGGAAGAGTTAGAAATGTACTCACCAAATACCTTGACCCTTAACTTACTGAATAAATAAGTATACTCACTTTGCTCTGTTTTCTGTCCTTGCTTGTATGAAGGTGATTTACCTATTTATGCAAGTCCTTCTCTGACAACAGATGTGTACAGGTGTCCCCATTTTTCGAATGTTCGCTTTATGACAACTCACTGTTATGAAGGACCTACATTAGTACCTGTTTTCGCTAACCAAAGAAGATTTTCGCTTTTACGAAAAAAAGACGCCCGCTTTATTTGTGTGTTTACCCCGAGAATGACTATAATGACTGTGAAACCTTGTGCGGGCAGTTGTTTGTGCATGCGTGTACGTGTGTACGTATGCATGTACATGCTGATTTTTTTCTCCAAATCGATTTTGGCTCGCTGTCTTCCTGATTTTGATAAGTGAAACTACACCATACATACAATATTTCTACTATACATATAGGGTGTATATTTATCATATAATTCCTGCTTTTACTATATGTTAGTGTTATTTTAGGTTTTATGTGTTATTTGGTATGATTTGGTGGTTATTTTTTGAGTCGGGGAACACTCAAAAATTTTTCCCATATAAGTTAATGTTAATTGCTTCTTCGCTGTATGACATTTTGGTTTACAAACAGTTTCATAGGAACGCTCTACCTTCAGATTGCGGGGGAAACCTGTAACAGCCTGCTGTAACATTGTATGGAAATACAAGATAACACTGATGTAGACGTGTTTTATACATTTAACAAGGGGCTTTATTAATGCAACCGAATTAATCAGTTTTTCAATGTTTGTCATCAGCCGGGTCATACTGTCCGTGAACTCCCTGTTGGTTGCCTGCATACGCTCCAGTATTTGTTTCTTTTTAGTTTTAAGGCCTTCTGCGCAAGAGCCAACAGCTGTCTGTTGTTTGACAATTTCCTTTTAAGTTTTTCTAGTGTGTAACTGCACAAACGCACACTTTCACAGTGAGATTCGACACCAAACATGTCGCTTGTTTTCTGTAGATGTGTCCTGTACATGCCCAACAGGAGGAGATTCACCCAACTACCCTTTTTAATGTGGACAGAGGTATTTTCAAAAATGCATAGTGTGGACACCTATCGTTTTTACGTGAAACCAGCGTTTTCAAAATTATCCGGTCTAGTGTGGACGTAGCCTCAGAGCCCAACACTCTCTAGCTCCCTGCATAGGCCTGAAGAGCTCATTAAAGGTGCAGTTCTATACTGCCATCATAGAGAGCATCCTCACATCAGACATTACTGTCTGGTTTGGTGCAGCACCCTCCCACAATGTATGAAAAATACAGCAAACTGTCAAGTCAGCAGTATAGATCATTTGCTGCAGTCTACCATCACTGCAGGAGTTGTACATGTCCAGGAACAAAAAGCAGTCAGGAAAAGTCATTGCAGACAATATCCGCCCTGCAAACTACCTTTTCCAAAAGTGTAAGAAAGAATATTTGCATTTCAAAAGCCACAGATGTGAACATATGCTTCCTGCATGAATTTACCCAAATTTGTCCAAATTAAACTGTATATTGTAAGCACATTGGACCCCTAATGAAATTGCTTGAAGTTTTTTGTGAAACTGTAATCAAAAGAAAAAAACTCCCTTTGGTAACTATCATTCTAAGCAAAATTGTGGCCTTTTGTAGAACTAAGGAAAGTGAAGAGGACTAATGGGAAGAAAGATAATCTTTGCAGTAAAATATAAAAATTGCTATAACTCCTATGTCTCACACACAAAATGCTGGAGGAACTCAGCAAGCCAGGCAGCAGCAATGGAAAAGAGCACAGAGGACGTTTCAGGCTGAGACCCCTCAGCAGGACCAGAGAAAAAAAGGAGAACAGTTTTAAAAGATGGGGAAAGGGGAGAGGGAAACATAAGGTGATAGGTGAAACCACGAGGAGAAGGGGTAAAGCAAAGAGCCGGCAAGTTCAAAGAGATACAGGGCTGGAGAAGGGGGAAATCTAACAGGAGAGGACAGAAGGCCATGGAAAAAATAAAAGGGGTTGGACAATGTGCGGTGGGGGGGGGGGTGAGGGGGGGAATTACCAGAAGTTTGAGAATTCAGTGTTCATGCCATCACATCGGAAGCTACCCAGACAGAATATAAGATGTTGTTCCTTCAACCTGAATGCAGCTTCATCACAACATGGACTGACATATCAGAATGGGAATGGGAAGTGGAACCCAAAAGGATGGACATTTCCCATTCTGCTTCCTGTTCCCATTCCAATATGTTGGTCCATGGCCTCCTCTGCTGTCACAATGAGGCTGCATTCAGTTGGAGGACCAAGAAGTATTGCATTTTTATTAGCTGAGGCTTTGATTTCAAGTTCCAGGAAGTTATGTTGCTGCTTTATGGAACTCTGGATAGGCCACATCTGGAGTTCTGGATTAATTTCTGGTCACCCTATTATAGGATGTGTGTGAAGCTTGGAAAGAGTGCAGGAGATTCTCTAGAATGCTGCCTGGATAATAGGGCATGTGGTATAAAGAGAGCTTGGACAAACTAGTTTTGTTTTTACTGGAGCAGTGGAGGCCAAGAAGAAACCCTGTAGGAGTATGTAAATTTATGAGAGACATTGAGAAGAGTAGATAGTTGGTTTCTTTTTCTCAGGTCGAAATGTTTCGTGCTGCTCTCCAGTGCTTGCTCAGTGCTGCCCCTGGTGTTCGCTGAGTGGAAGATGCAAGATGGACCAGGACAGTTTAGCATCAATCTAGAGTCATGCCACTCAGGAACTTGGGCTACATGTTTTTTTTCCTTTGTGACTGTATGTTTTCCTGAAATTGTAACCATTTGTGCTAACCTGTGTGCACTTTGGTCCTGGAGGAGCACTGACTATATTCATGTATGGTTGAATGATAATAAAACTTGATTGTGAACTTCAACTTGAACTTTGCCTTTGTTACTGAATTCCTGAATGTAGCGTGTGTAGTTATTTATTATGTGTCAATGTAAACATTCTATTTATGTTTCTTTCATTCTGCTTCTGAGATAACTCATGTTTCTTTTATAATGCTCAATGCTCTCATCTATCTTTTCTCAATCTAATCTGCAAATCTTGAATATCTCCAACCATCTTTCCCTATCTCCAACAAACCATAATGCCTTGCACATCCTTTTCTGACTACATATCAGCTCATTCTAATTATCCTTGAATTACAAAAGGCAGGAGATACCATAGGGAGATATTCATTGCTTTGAAATAGAAAAACAATTCTGACATAATGGGAAGAGGTATGTTAAACACAGCAAAGCAGATTAGATAGCCTGCATCATGAACTCTTGCTGGGACAATAATAAATGGCGAAAACTTAAAGGGGCAGATAATGAGCAAAGGAGGTGGAAAGGGAAGCAAACTGAGCAGGAATCCTATAGCATTTAATTTTCAGTCTGTTAGGCACAACCGTTGTGCTCTACCAACCCTACAACCATCAGGGACCATCGGGCTCCTGAGCCAGTGTGGATAATTTCAATCACCACTACTCTAAACTGATTCTGCAACTTCGGACCCCACTTTCAGGGACTCTTTACAACTTTTTTTATTTACGCAGTCTGTCTTCTTCTGCACGCTGGTTGCTTATCAGTCTTTGTTCATGTATAGTTTCTCATAAGTTCTATTGCATTTCTTTCTGTCCCTGTAAGTACCTGCAAGAAAATGAATATTAAGGTAGTAAATTGTAACATTTACATACTTAGATAATAAACTTACTTTGAATTTTGAACTACTGAGAATAGAATGCTCATAAGTTTAAACTTACAATATGCAATTGTGGTTATGATGGGGAAAAAATTGGACATTCACAAAAAAAATGTAACTGGTCTCAAAAACAGGATAGAGAATGCCCATTTGCATCCCTCTTTTGCTTTTGAACTTTAACTTCCTTGGTGTTATCATTTCCAAGAATCTGGCCTGGGTCTAGTAGGTAACTGTCATTACAAAGAAGGTACAGCAGCATCTCCAATTCCTTAGAAGGTTCGGCATGTCATCTAAAACTTTGAGAAACTACTATAGATGTATGGTGGAGAGTATTCTGACTGGTTACATCACAGCCTGGTACAGAAACACCAATACCTAAGATTAAGAAAAGCTTACAGAAAATAGTGGATATGGCCCACTCCTTCATGGATATAGCTTTCCCCACCATTGAGCACATCTATATGAAGTGCTGTTGCATGAAAGTAGCATCCATCATTAAGGATCCCCACCATCCAGGCCATGCTCTCTTCTTACTAATACTATTGGGCAGGAGGTGCAGGAGCCTTGGGTCCCACACCACCAGGTTCAGGAACAGTTATTACATCCTCAACCATATGACTCTTGAAACAGAAGGGATAACTTCATTCAAATATCACTCTCCCCAACACTGAACTAGTTCCACAACCTATAGACATACTTTCATGGATTCTATTAACTCATGTTCTCACTATTTATTGCTACTTATTTATACTTACTATTATTTTTGTATTTGTGCAGTTTGTCTTTTGCACATTGCTTGTCTTCATTGTATATGTTTTTTTCATTGACTCTATTGTATTTAATTGTGTTTACTGTGAATGCCCACAAGAAAATGAATCTCAGGGTAGTGTATATGGTCACATGCTTATATAATAAATTTACCTTGAACTTTGAAGAACAATTCAATGATTTTTTATGGATTACTTAATATATGTCAAAAAGAAAAACATTTTTATGCCAGGACTGTAATTAATATGATGACTAAGCTTACTATAAAAGAGATGGTTATTTTTAAATTGTACTTCCCCTGATTATTTCTTTTTACCTTTTAAGGTAAAATTAAGGATCCAATTTAGCAATATTTTTATAATGCGTTTAATGCTTTAACAAGGCTTTCTTTGGATACAAGTGAATATAATGGAAAGGCGTGCCGAACAGATGTCCTTGTTTTGGACAGTGTTTCAGTTGATTTAATGTTTCTTGTTGAATCCTCAAAACTATCTTTCAAAAGATAATCTGATTTGAAGAACCAATCTTTTACATAGATGAAAGGGCCCAATACCAGCTGATATGGTTGCAGGTAAAAAAACTGACACAACATGGACTAGAATCTCTTTTGTTCAATTACCAAGAATATTCAGAATAGGGAGAGAAGCCTTTTGGCCAAACAAAATAGTTTCTCCTTCAGCGATCAATCCACACCTATCCATCATAACTGAGAACTGAATCCAAAATATTAATTTAGCAATGCGCATTGTGTTCTTGTGAAATTTCTTTAAAACTTTTAAATGAGGAGCCGTAATGTGAGACTCCCGATGGATAAGCTTTTGGTGTCTTGCTTTTTGTAATGCATATCGATGTATTGTGCAGATGACATAAAAAATTGCCCAGATGGTTGACTGTGAAGTGAGAAACTTTGGACCACAAACAATGTATACTTGGTCTGGTCAAAATTAGGCAAAAAAATGGCATATGACATTTAATCCAAAAATAATTTGGTTCTGGGACTTGAAGACCTGAGTTATAAGAAAAGGATGAATAGTTTTGTAAAGATTAGGGCTTTATACCCTGGAGTGTAAGAGAATGAGGGAAGATTTCATTGTTAGGGGAAATGGAAGCAGGCTCTTTTCATTGAGGTTGGGTGAGACGAGAACTAGAGGTCAGAAGTTAAATATTTAAGGGGAACCTTAGGGGGGTACATCTTCATTTTGAGGCTGGTATGAGTGTGCAGTGAGCTGCCAGCGGAAGTGGTAGATGTGGGATCGATTTCACATGTAAGAGAAGTTTGGATAGGTACATAGATGGGTGATGTATGGTAAAAAGGACTAGTCAGGACAATATTTCAGCATGGACTAGATGGGCCAAAAGGCCTATTTCTGTACTGTAGTGCTCTATGATTCTATTGTAAACAACTTATTAATTTTTTTTTCATATTTTACTCTATTTAGATTTAGAAAATTAGATACAAAGAAGATCTGTAGAGAAAAAAGGCACAGTTACTTAATAATGAGTCATCATTATTACTTATGCCATTTCCAAGCAGTACAAACAAGCATTAATGTTTCTTGTTTATAGCTGGAAACTTGTTTGTGATATTCTTAGTCAGCCAATCAAATGCTGGCTGTAATAATGAAAATTGTTCAGGTTACCAAGCCAGAAATTGCCACTTTCACCTAAATAAATGATGAATATCACTGAAAAAAGTTAGTGTTATTTTTGTGTGGCTGAGGTTGAATTTATTATTTAAAGTTTACAGCATCATGAAGATGCCTTTTGATACTGAGCCACTGTATATTTCAATAGTTAATGACCAAGCATCCATCATTAAGGACCCCCACCATCCAGGCCATGCTTCTTTCTTACCACTTCTTTCTTCTGCTGAAGAAATGGTCAGCCAAATTTTTGTCAATGAATCCTTAAAAAAAACCTTTAAATGCAAACTCTTCAAAGTTCACACTAAATTCAATATCGAAGTACATAAGCTTCATGTTATCATATACTATTTTGAGATTGATTTTCTTGCAGACATTTACAGGGAAATTATTTATTTATTTAATATTTAGCCCCTTCTGGGCTATTGAGCTGTGCCCCCTCCTAGCAACCTACCAATTTAACCCTAGCCTAATCACAAATTACAATAACCAATTAACCTACTAACCGGAATGTCTTTGGAAACCGGAGCACCTGGAGGAAACCCATATGCCTATGGGATGAATGTACCAACATTCTTACAGAGGGCACTGGAATTGAACTTTGAACGCTGACGCCCGAAGTTGTTTATATTGTTGTGCTAACCACTACACTACCTTGGATGCCCTAGAATACACTGGAATTTATGAAAAACTGTATGTAAACATCTGACAAGGCATCCAATGTGAAAAAGAAGACAAATTGTACAAATAAAAAATAATATTGAGAACATGAGTTGTAAAGAGTCCTTGAAAGTGAATCTGTAGGTCGTAGAATCCAATCAGAGCTATGGTGATTATAGTTATCCACGCAGGTTCAGGAACCTGATGACTGTAAGGCAGTAACTGTTCCTGAACCTGGTACACTGGGACCTAAAGCTTCTGTAGCTCCTGTCCAATGGTAGTAGTGAGAGCTGAGCATGGCCTGGACAATGGGGCTTCTTGATGATGGATACTGCTTTTCTGTGACAGCAGTCAGAATCTTACCGGCCTACTGTAAGCCCTGAAATTGTCCGCGTAAATGCGCTCATTTGCAGAAAGGGTTTAGCTTGAGATGGACTGGGCTTTATCTTTCACTTTCTGTAGTCTTTTTTTGTTCCTGGGCATTGGTGTTTCCATACCAGATTGTGATGCAACCAGTTGGGATACACTCCACTATAAAGGTTTGGTGACATGCCAAATCTACACAAACTTCTAAGATTGTAGAGGTACAAAAGAAATTAAAATTATTGACCTTCTCCTCCTCTGATCCCCAATGAGGACTCACTTGTGGACCTCCAGTTTCCTCTAGCTGTTGTCAATAATCAGCTCTTTGGTCTTACTGACATTGAATGAGAGGTTGTTGCTGTGGCACCATTCAACCAGATTTTCAGTCTCCCTTCTACGTATCAATTTATCACCACCTTTAACTTAGTCAACAACAGTGGTGTCATCAGCAAACTTAAATATGGCATTGAAGCTGCAAGACCTGGTCTCACAGTCATAGGAACATGGTGAGTAAGGCAGGGGCTAAGCACAAAGCTTTGTGAGTGTGGAGGAGATGTTGTTGCAAATCTGTAACAAATAGGGTGTACAAGTGAGGAAATCAAGGATCCAGTTGCACAGGGAGGTATTGAGGCCCAGGTCTTGCGGCATAGTGATGAGTTTCCAGGGGATGATGGTGTTCAATGCTGAGCTGTAGTCAATGAAGAGCATCTGATGTGTGCATCTTCACTGTCCAGATGTTCCAGAGCTGAGTGGAGGGCCAATGAAATGGCATCTGATGTTGAGTTGTTGTGATGATAGGCAAATTGGAGTGGATCCAAGTCACTCCTCAGACAGGAGTTGATAGGCTTCATGACTAACCCCCCGAAGCACTTCACCACAGTGGATGCAAGTGCTACTGGACAGTAGTCATTGAGACTGGTTACCACATTCCTCTTGGGCACTGATATGACTGAAGACTGCTTGAAGCAGCCTACTTTAGCAGGAAGCTGAAGGTGTCCATTAACACTCCAGCCAGTATGGCCTTCGGTGTTCGGTCAGGTACACTACCTGGGCCAGATTTACTCTCCTGAGGGAGTCTGTCACATTGGCCAGAAAGACCAAGATCACAGAGTGGCCAGGGGCTGTAAGAGTTTGTGAAGGAGCGTCACGTTTTGTCAGTCAAAGCAAGTATAAATGGCATTGAATTCATCTGGGAGCAAAACCTTGTTACTTATGTTGCTTGGTTTTACTTTGCAGGACATGATGGCAGTCAAGCCCTTCTGCAGTTGTTGAGCATCCTTTTGTGATTCACGATTGGTCTGGAATTGCTACTTTGCATGTGTGGTGAACTATGTGCCTGTCTGGACACGCCCCCTACTGACTGTTCCTGTAGCTCCTCCCACAGGCCCCTGTATAATGACTTCCAGTCAATAAAAGCTGATATCTCGCCTTACGTCTCAGTGTGAGTTATTGATGGTGCATCAGCATGTGATATGGCTTTCTAGAGGTCACACCTGGACCGCTTATACTTTTTTGTATCACTATTCCTGAATACCCTCAACAGATTTTGTATCTCCGGGTTTATCCAGGGTTTCTGGTTTGGGAAGACTCTAAATGACTTTGTGGGGACACACTTGTCCATGAGTGTTTTTATAAAGTCCATGACAATAGTGGCCTATTCACTCAGGTGTTCTGAGCCTATGAGCATGGCCCAGTCCACTGACTTGAAGCAATCCCATTGCCACTTGTCTGTCTGTGTGAGCACCTCTTTGATATCTTTACTTCAGCTGCCTTTTTCTTTAGTCTCTACCTTTATTCAGATAAGAAGAGGACAGCCAGATGGCCAAATTTTCCAAAATGCAGCCAAGGAATGGAAAGGAAGGCATGCCTGATGGTAGTGCAGTAATGATTGATCCTCTGGTACTGTAGGTAATGTGCTGAAGGTTGTTAGGCAGATATTTCTTCAAGCTAATCTGATTGAAGTCTCCATCAAGGATGTGAAAGGTATCAGGGTAGACCATTTCTGGTTTGTTAAACATGGCACTCAATGCATCAAATGCTAGCTTGACCTCTGCCTTTGGCGGTCTGTAAACTGCAATAATGATCATGGTGGAGACCTCACTCGGTAAGTAGAGTCGTCTGTACTTAATCATTGGATTGTTTCAGGTCAGGAGGACAAGAGTGAGACAAAACCACTATGCCTGAGCACCACGGTGAGTTTATCATGAAACAGATGTCATTGTATCTGCCCTTTCTTGATGCTGCCATCCAGTCCGTCCAGGGGATTCAGTGCTCTTTGGGGTGAAGTGCAGTGTCCGTAGTGTGGAGAGGGGTGAGCCATGTCTCAATGAAACAGTGAATGCAGCAGTTCCTCATTTCCCTATGATACAGCACCACCACCACCAGCGAGGACACCTCCAAAAGTCAATACCTCAAAAAACTGACATCCATCATTAAGGTCTCCCACATGTCCTCTTCTCATTACTGCCATCAGAGAGCAGGTACAGGAGCCTAAAGACACACAGTCTACATTTTAGGAACAGCTTCTTCCCCTCTGCCATCAGATTTATGAACAGACAATCAGCCAATTGATGAACACTACTTCATTATTTTCTCTTTCTGCACTTCTTATTTTATTTAATTTTTAATCTATATTTCTTATCATAATTTACACTATTTTAGGTATATATCTGTGATAATAAATCTGATTCTGCTGTCTTCTAAAAGAACAGAGTTGGCTCTGGTTTTCCCAAGGTTAAGTAGCTTATTGATGCCAATTGCTGCCACTTCCACAAGTATAGCGGTTTAGAATTTGCACATGACTATTGCCCTGGACAAGATTGAATTGATTTTTCAACATCTTCAGGACCTGAGTGGGTTTTCTCCATGTAGAACAGCTGAAGTGAAAGATTTGATACTTATTTGTAATCTTAGGCAGCAGATCAATGGCATTACTCCCAGTGATTTAACATTATAAAACCCCTTGTCTGCCAGAACAACTACGAACGTCCCTCCCATTCAGAAATGGACAGAGCTGGTATCGTCCTGTAGTATGAAAGACATTTTTCCATCCTTGCTTAGTAAGCATTCAAATGATGCGGCAAGGATTGGAAAATGTCTTTGGGCAGACCCTCCTTTTTCTGGGGAAATGTCCAGGCAGAGGTAGCAACTCCCTGAGAATCAGTAGATCTGCTTCTCTGATTTTTCTGCTCCTATTCACCATGAACCAAATCAGATCGATTGTCAGAAAATGGCAAGTTACTGCACATGCGGCCCATTGATTGCGCAGTGAATCGATTGGGTCTCCTACACACAAAAGGTACTCTTGCTTTCTGCGTGGGGTTTCCAGTGCATATAGTACTAGTCTCGGTGGACCCAGTTTATGGCTCCCACGTTGTAAGCTGCCCAGTATCTGCCATTACTAACATATATCAGTAAAAATGTGTAATTGTACTGCTCCATTGTCGTTCTTGCTCTGAGCAACGTTAAGCACCAGTCATGATTGGAATGACTTACAGAATGGTTAGAACATAATGAATTGACACTTGAGATTATCAATGGAATTGCCACTAGATATAAATCAAAATCAAGGGGAGTGGACATGGTGAAATTCTCAATTGAGGATGCTGAAAACAAAGCCCAATATTGTTTTGTAATGAGAACCAAGCTCGCACAGTAAGCAGTTGTGACAGGTTGATGGAGAATGAGCCAGGTGTATGACATTAAAAAACATACAGGGCCTGCATTTGTATAGCAGCCTTCACATTCCTTCCAAACCTACCAAAGTATTTTACAGCTAATTAAGTGCACCTGATGTGTCATTTCTGATGTATTTAAGGTAACACAGTACCAGTTCAGATTCAAATTCAGTTTCAGATTTATTTATTAAACGTACATTGAAACATAAAGTGCAACGAGTCATTTGCATAACAGGACATACTAGGGCAGTCCAAAAGTGTTGCCATGCATTCTGGCGCCAGCATAGCACACCCACAATGTTCAGCAAAACAACAACAGCAGCAGAACAAGCCCCTTTCCCAACCTTCCCACCCACCTACTCACACACCCAGACAGGACACCTCTGGGCCTCCATCCCTTGTCCCCAGATTCTCAGACTCACAGACATCAGCCTCCTCCGGATTCTGATCATAGGTCTGACCACTGATCCTGATGGTTTGGGCCCCCATAGCGCATACAGTTCAGCCCTGCCTTCCGAACTTCACCAGGTTTGACTTCTTCTTCTACACTTGCATGGACGTTTGATCCCAGTGACTACCATCCATATGGACATCCAACCCCGGACCATTCTCTGACCTGAGGATTCACTGATCTCCTCAGCACCTGCCAACCATCCTTATGAACCTAGTATCTTGTGCACAAGAAGCACTCACAAAATGTAAGGCGATTATGACCAGATAATTCAGATCACCATCCTAAAGCATTAACTCAATTTCTACTTCCATAGGTGCTGCTTGATTTCCTGAGTTTTTCCAGCCTTTTCTGTTATTATATCATGAGCTACAGGTGTTCTAACTTCCTTTCTGTTTCAAGATACCTGAACCACTCAGCCCATCAAGCTGCCCCCTTCATCAAGATGGCATGAGCTATGGTCTTCATTGAGACAGTGGCTCAGACTTTTTACATTTGTAGGGATGGCTTTGTGGAGCTCAGGGTCAGGTTAGGGTTAGGGAGGAGTTAGGGGTCATGTTTCCACTCCATGTTTGAAGTCCACTGACATCGATGGTTGATGAAGGACATCTGCAGACTAGGGTTCCACTCCATGCTCGAAGGCCAACGATGTGGGCATTGCTGCTCCTCTCCGAGCTTGAAGACCAGCGTTGATGAAGGGTATTTGTTGATGTCGGGCTGATCCAGGTCGGTGGGTCCTGGGGTTCGAGCTCGGAGTTCAGAGTCCCATCACTGGTCAGTTTGAAGATTGGAGCCGGTAGGTCGGTCAGACATCAGGAAAGTAGTGGATAGTCCATCACAGGAAAATCCCTCCTCATCATTGAGAAGATCTACAAGGAGTGCTACCATCATCCATCATCAAGGATCCCCACCATCCGGGCCAAGCTCTCCTCACTGCTGACGGTCAGGAGGAGGTATTCTTGGTAATATGCACTTTGTACATGTACTTCGACTTGGTCTTGCACTGCACTTTCTTCATAACTGTAATCCTTGATTCTGCATTGTTTTTGTTTTACCTTGTACTATATAGGTGCTATGCAAAATGAATTTTTTTGCTGTACCTCAGTATAACCAATTTACCAATACAGATCATCCACTTTGTGATGAAGTTGTCCCTCAGGTTCCTTTTAAATCTTCTCCTTCTCACTTTAAACCTATACCTGTCGATTTTCAATTCCCTTTCCCTGGGAAAAAAGACGCTATGTATTCACCTTATCTACAACCTTATGATTTTATGCACATTGGTAAGATCACTCCTCAGTATTCTATGCTGTAAGGAATGAAGACCCCCAAATCCTGACAGCATCCTCTTATCAGTTAGAGTCATAGAGCATAGATAAAGGCCTTTTGGTCCAGTTCATGCCAAACTTTTATTGTTCTGCCTAGTTCCATTGACACACACTGGACCATAGTCCTCAAAACCCCTCTTATCCAAATTTCTCCTACATGTTGAAATAAAACAAACATCCACCACATCTGCTGGCAGCTCATTCCACACTCACACCACTCTCTTGAGCGAAAAATTTCCTCCATCATGTTCCCCTTAAACATTTCATCTTTCACCCTTAACTGTGACCTCTAGTTCTAGTCTCACCAAACCACAGTGGAAAAAGCCTGCTTGCATTCACCCTATCCATAACCTTCATTATTCTGTATACAATATCTTCTACACTTAATGCTGTCTTTCCTGTAATAAGGCAACCAAAACTGTAGACGATGCTTCAAACACGGCCTCATTGGTGCCTTCTACAACTTCAACATAATGTCCAAAATCCCATACTCTCTACCCTGACCAATGAAAGGCAGCATGTCAAACACCTTCGACATCAGTCTGTCCACATGTAATGTCAGTTCAATGTGGCCTGACACAACGCTGGCAATATATCAAACCTTGGCAATGTCACAGAGTAACACAGGACAGAAACAGGGCCTTCAACCCAACTGGTCCATGCTCAAAGTGTATTGCTTTCTGCAGTGCAATATGAGCTCTATTTCCATCCTTGATGGCTTACCTAGTTGCTTTGCGTCTGTAGAACAGTCAGAATGCCATTGAATTTCTTGGTTGAGCTTTGTTCCTTTACAAACTTGGAGAGTATATTGACTGGTTGCATCACAGCCTGGTATGGAAACACCGACGTTCTCGAATGGAAAATCCTATAAAAAGTAGTGGATCTGGTCCAGTCCATCACTGGGAAAGCCCTCCACACCACTGAGCGTTGTCACAGGATATCCCATCCATCACCAGAGAACTCCACCACCCAGGACATGCTCCTTTCTCTCTGCTGCCGTCAGGAAGAAGGTGCAGGAGCGCCAGGACTCATACTACCAGGTTCAGGAACAGCTATTACCCCTCTTGAATGAAAGCAGATAACTTCACTCACCTTCACTTGCCTCATCACTGAACTGTTTCCACTTCCTATGGACTCACTTTTAAGGACTCTTCAACTCATGTTCTTGAGATTTATTGCTTGCTTGTTTATTATTACTATATATTTTTTTGTATTTGCACTGTTTGTTGTCTTTTACACACTGGACCCAAGTTGGTGTGTGATATCTATCCTACAAAGTTAATTAACATTAGCTCCATAGCTGTGAGCCAAAATGTGACAATTTTGTCATAAACAAGAGAAAGCCTGCAGATGCTGGAAATCTGAGCAAAATGCTGGAGGAACTCAGGAGGCCAGGCAGCATCCATGGAAAAGAGAACAGTGGAAATTTTGGGCTGAGACCCTTCATGTCATTTCATTGACTCTATTTTGGTCATTTTTCTACTATGAGTTAGAATCTCAGAGTTGTATATGGTGAAATACATGTACTTTGATAATAAATTTGCTTTGAACTTTATCTGTCTTGTAGTATAATTCACAGCTGCAGTCTTAAATAAATTTATAAAGTATTATGCTCAGTAGCTTCCCTGTTCTGACAGCATTTAGAATATTATTCAGCCATTATATATTTGTGCATTCAGCACCAGAATCAGGTTTAATATCACTGACATACATCATGAAATTTATTGTTTTACAGCAGCAGTACAGTGCAATACATAAAATATACTGTAAATTACAAATATTCAGTGAATCAGTGAACACTACTTCACAATTTTCATTCTCTGTTTACACTATTAATTTATACAGGGTATATGTAAATTGAGTAGTGCAAAGAGAGGGAAGAATTGTGAAGTAGTGTTCATTGACAGTTCAGAAATCTGATGGCAGAGGGGAAGAAGCTCTTCCTCAAACACTGAGAATGTGTCTTCAGGCTCCTGTAGCTCCCTTCTGGTGGTGGTGATATGAAGAGAGCTTGTTCTGGATGATGGGGGTCCTTAATGATAGATCCCACCCTTTCAGGTCATCGCCTTGTGAAGATGCCATCGATGTTGGGGAGGCTACTGCCCGTGATAGAGAGGCTTGAGTCTATAACCCTCTGCCGCTTTATAAATCCTGCGGTGGCCCCTCCATGCCGGATGGTGATGCAACCAGTTAGATTGCTCTCCATGGTGCATCTGTTGAAATTTGCTAGCCTCTGGTGATATACCGAATCTTCTCAAACTCCTAATGAAGTATAGCCACTGTTGTGCCGTCTTTGTAATCACATCTGTATATTAGACCCAGGGTAGACCTTCTGAGATGTTGACACCCAGGAACTTGAAGCTGTTAACCCTGCCCACTGCTGACCCCTCAGTAAGGACGGGTGTGTCCTCAACTTCCTCTTAAAACTTCATGCTTCACACCTCCAGAAGAATCTTTGTGCAACACCTCTTTAGTTTGGGAAGCTCATACCTGGGCTTTTAAAATCTCTCCATATCAGCTGCTTATGGACCTCTTGTATAACTTGGCTTCTGTTTGTGTTACATTTGTATGTCATTTTGTCAGGGAGCCTTGCTTGAGCAATATTGCCAGGAGGTGGCGGTCTTGCACTGGGAATCAAGGGTAAAATCTGATGTTGAAAAATTCAAGTTGCATCTGTGTCATACCAAACTCTTTCTGTAGAAGCAATCTGACATGTACCACCCTGATGTTTAAGGTTCCACAGTACTGTAATGACAAGCAGCAATGTAAACATAAACGTTCTGTGCAACCAGTTAGCCAGCATTTGGATCTTTAAGTCAATACTGTAGCACAGTGGTTAGCAGTTAGTAACAATATTACTGTGCCAGTGACTGGAGTTCAATTCCTGCCACAGTCTATAAGGAGTTTATACATTCTTCTCCAGTTTCTTTCTGCTCCGGTTTCTTTCTACATTCCAAAGACATACTGGTTAGTAGGTTAAATGATCAAATGGGTGTTATTGAACAGCGCAGGCTCAATAAAACATTGTATCTCTCAATAGGAGTTGAATGAGTTATTACAGTGAAGACTTCAAGGTTCCCAGTTTAAAGTACAATCATTATCAAAGTACGTACGTGTCACAATATACTGCCCTGAGATTTGTTTTCTTGCAGGCATTTACAGGAAAATGAAGAAATAATATAGAATTGATGAAAAACCACAAATAACTGACGAGCAATCAATGTGTAAAAGAAGACAAATTGTACAAAAAAATAAAAAAAAGTAAATAAATGCTATTGAGTTGTGGAGTCCTTGAAAGTGAGTCTATAGGTTGTGGAATCAGCGTTGAGGTGAAAGAAGTTATCCTCACTGGTTCAGGAGCTTGATGGTTGTAGGGTGATAAATAACTGTTCCTGAACCTGGTGGTGTGGGGCCTAAGGCTCTTCTACCTACTGCTTGATGGTAGTATTGAGAAGAGAGCATGTCTCATTGATGGTAGATGCTGCTTTCTTGTGGCAACACTCCTTGTAAATGTGCTGAATAGTGGGAAAGGCTTTGCCTGTGATGGACTGGGCTGTGTCCACCACTTTATTTGGACTTTTCCTTTCCTGGCATTGGGTGTGTCCATACCAGGCTGTGATGCAACCTGTTAGATCGCCAATGCAAGATGTGGAGGAGAAAGATAACAACTAGAAAAAAGAGAAGCTTAAGAAAATCACAAAAATGATTAAATAGTGAGAAAAAATATGGCCTCTCAGAAGGCATTTAGAACTTTGTTTAACATGTTGCATTAATCCATAAATACTTTAAAAATAAATCATTAAAGAGTATGGGAAACAATGAAAAAGACTGGTTTAAACAATGTGAACGATGTGGAGGATCTGTAAGGAAATCTGCACGTTCCTTTACTATAACATTCTGTGAACAGCATAGGACAGATGAACAGTGACCAGCTGGTAAAACTTCTGCCTTGTAGTGCCAGGTTCTCACAGTCAATCCTAATCTCGGGCGCTGTTCATGTACAGAGTTTGCCGTGTTCACCCTATACTTACTTACTTAAGCTTATCACCTCTACTGTGGTTGACAGTAGCTCGCCAGAAACTTCTGTCCTGGACCAGTCTCCCCAGGTGTAGCCCATCTTTGAAGATCCTTCCTCTCCCAGGGACAACTTCATTGGAGTTTTGGTTAGTGTTTCTGTAGCTCTGGGTTTTTAACCGGGATTGGGTTGTCAGTCTCATGTCCAGCTGGGTTTGGGACTGTCCATGGCAGAGTAACGTTCTCCCTGTGACCACTTTGAATTCTTCTGTTGCTCTGGTTTCCTCCCACGTCCCAAAGAAGTGGAGACGGGAGGTTACTTGGCTACAGTAAATTGCCCCTAATGTGTAGCTAGGTGGTGGAATTAGAAGGAAGTTGCCGGGGAAGTGGGGAGGATAAAAAAAATGAATTAATGTACGATTAGCATAAATGGATGGTTGGTGCACAAGATTCAATGTTATTTCTCACCTGTGCATTGAAACCTGCAGTGATATATGTCATTTCCTTTAAAAACCAACACACCCGTGGGTGTTCCGGGGGCAGCCCCCAAGTGTCACCACATATCCTGGCACTAATCTAGCGAGCCTACAATGCTCAGCAGAACACAACAACAGCAAAGCAAGCTCCGTTCCTCCTTTCCACCCACGTCCATACACAGTCCTCTAACCACAAGATGATATTGTTTGATCTCCAGCCCGCAGCAGACTCGAATGTGGACGCAGGCACAGAGACACTGGGACTTTAACTACCCAAGCAGGCTCGCAGACTTTCACAGACCTGGGGCTCTCGCCATTAGGCCTTAACTTCCAGACTTCCATTTCAATCTTTGGCACCAAGTTTCTGTGGTGCATCTGGCTTTGATTCTAACATTATTTTGGAGGGGGGCACAGTAATGATGCAGGTGGAGTCCACGAGGAGTTGGTTCATTATCACTGTGACCAGATGTTTCAGGTTTCTTCTGATTGATTGGGTGTCAGTTGTATCCAATGATGACAGGAAGCCTGTGCATGAGCTTTTAAGGTGGAAAAGCTGGTGCACTGGGGAAGTTTCCCTCTCTCAACCTTGGATGTCTGGTTCACTGGTTCTGGCATTTGCCGCATCTGGTGTCTTCCTGGGCTGCGGTGGATGCCCATGATTTTTTCTGTGCCTTGTCATGTATTTCACTCTCCATGAAACGTTGCAGAACCGCCTTCCTTTTCTTTTGTAACTTGTTTTTTTTTAATTGAAGTTCATCATCAAACAAACCAGAACCGCCTTCCTGATCTCACTGCTGAACTCGTCTGCCGAGACTGCCAGAGCTGACCTTGGATGCTCGGACAGGTATGTCCCAATCTCACCGTGGTACAAGGCCCACCTGGTTTAGCCCGCCGTGTACTGTGGTGCCGCAGCTGTCGCGTGCCAACCGCTACAAGTACGAGCTGAGTGTCTGATAGGAACTGAAGTTGAGTGACTGATTCAGAGTGCCCCTTCACCCTCCCTGGACACCGATACACCTCTGTAAGCCCTAGATTTCTACACCCCTTCTACACTCCAAATACATACAATCCTTGGGTTAATTGACTTTTGTAAATTGTGTAGGAGGGTGGTAAGAGAATTAGTGGTGTGGTGATGGAACGAGTGAGAGAACGAGTTTTAGGGGCTTGGGTGGGCAGATTGGTTAATGGGATTGCTGTAATCAAAATCAAGTTATTATCACTGTCTTATATGACATGAAATTCATTTCATAGCAGCAGCAGAGTACTAAGATGTAAAATTACTATGTTACAAAATAAACAGAGAAAATAAAGGAAGGTAGTGTTCATACCGTTGAGAAATCCGATGGCTGAGGGGAAGAAGCTGTTTTTGCATGGCTGAGTGTATCTCTTCAGACTTCTGTTCCCTCTCTCTCATGGTAGTAACAAGTCAAGGGCATGTCCCGCTTGGTGAGATTTGAGGATTGGGCTAGGTAGAATCTGTCTGCAATATATAGAAAATAATAAATGAGAAAATTTGTTCAAAGTTAATTTATTATCAAAGTACATATATTTTATGTTATACAACATTGAGATTTATTGTCTTGTGGACATACTCAATAAATTCACAATAGATTAATAACCATAACAGAATCAATGAAATAGCCCACTAATCTGAGCATTCAACCAGAGTGCAAAATACAACAAACTGTGCATATAGAAAAAGAAATAATTAATAACAATAAATTAATAAACAATAGGTATCGAGAGCATGGAATGAAGAGCCGTTGAAAGTGAGTGGGAATATTTCAGTGATGGGCCAAGTGGAGCTGAGTGAAGTTATCCCTTTTAGTTCGATAGCCTGATGGTTGAGGGGTAATAACTGTTCCTGAACCTGGTGGTGTAAGTCCTGAGGTTCCTGTACCTTCTTCCCAATGGCAGCAGTGAGAAGAGAGCATGACCTGGGTGGTGAGGTCCTTGATGATGGATGCTGCTTTCCTCCGATAACGTTCCATGTACTTTGTAGATGTGCTCAATGGTGGGGAGGATTTTACCTGTCTTGGAGCTGGGCCATCTCCACTACTGTTTGTAGGATTTTCCATTCAAGAACATTGGTGTTTCCACACCAGGTTGTTATGCAGCCAGTCAACATACTCTCTATCACCGACCTATAGACATTTGCCAAATTTTTGCAATTTCCTGAGGAAGTAGAAGCTCTGCCATGCTTTCTTCATAATTGCAGTTAGGTGCTGGGTCCAGGACAGGTCCTGCGAGATTATAACACTGAAGAATTTACAGTTGCTGATCCTCTCCATCCCTGATCTTCTGTTGAGGACTGGCTCATGGACCTTTGTTTACTTCCTCCCGAATCAGCTCCTTGATCTTGCTGATGTTGAGTAAGAGGTTGTTATTGTGGCACCACAGCCAGAATTTCAATATCCCTCCTAAATACTGATTCACCACCACCTTTGATACAGCCTACAACAGTGGTGTTGTCAGCAACCATGAATATGGCTTTGGAGCTGTGTTTAGCTGCACAGACATAATTGTAAAGCGAGTAGAGCACACAGACTAGTGATGTACCTACGCTGATGGAGTTGTTGCCAATCCAAACTGACTGGGGTCTGCAAGTGAGAAAATTGAGGATCCAGTTGCACAAGGATCTGTTGAGGCCAAGGCCTTGAAGCTTATTGATTAGTTTTGAGGGGAAGATAGTACTGACTGCCGAGCTATAGTTGATAAAGAGCATCCTGATGTCTGCACCTTTGCTGTCCAGATGTTCCAGGATTGAGTGAAGAGCCAGGGAGATGGCATCTGCTGAGGGCCTGTTGAACTGGTAGGCAAATTGATTAGTAAAATTAGTAAAATGAATAGTATCTCCTTGTAGAAAGACATCAGCCTGAGTTGATGTCAGGTTGGATAGTTCTCATCTGCTGCTTTCTGCTCGGCTTATCTCCAACTTCCATTATACTTGACCTTATGCACTGCCACAGGGCCCCAGCGTTGGCGTCCTGACATGTTCTGAGCCAACGGTGGCTGGACAGGAACTACTAAACTGCTCATTTAAATGAAGCTGTTAATCCTGTAAATACCTGAAAGGCAATCCAGGTGAGTGATTTACTTGCTTTTAAGGCTTTATATTTTATTGATGATAAAGTCATAGGGCACTACAGCACAGAAGCAGGCCCTTTGGCCCATCTAGTCCATACCAAACTACTATACTACCTAGTCCCATTGACCTACACTTAGATCCTTCCTGTTGACCGTTTATCAATGGAACTAGGTTAGGAAACTCACTATGCAACTTTTAATTAATTGAAGCTCACACTTTATTGTCTCTGCATGAACAACAACGTTGACCCCGGGCCAACAACTTAGAACATGAATTCTACTGTTCCCTCTGTACCAATACTCATTTGGACCACTTTCCAGTTTATAACACTGAAATAGGGATCTCCGTTGGCCGGGCGATCGATCCTTTCTGCTCCCAGCACCTGGCGTGGGGTTCTTCCTCACGATGGTGATTCTCCGGAGTTATCCTGACAGTGCGATTGAAGTGTCCACTTTTATATTCATTCCATATCAATTCACATGTAGCGATCCAGTGTCACCGGATATATATCACTTGATTGACCCTCAATACTTTCTTATTGGCTCTGGTTCAGTGCTGTATCCAACATTGTTCCATGGTTCTGTCCCCCCAGCCTCGTGTCTTTGTTCCATTCAGTTGCTCTGATTAGATTATCCCAGAGCAAAAAGCAGTTCAGAGTCCACACAACGGTGGGGGGTGGGGTGGGGTGGGGTGGTAGGGGTGAAAGTTCAAGGACAGCCTCACAAAATGCGCATCTCCATATCCTTAAAGCACATGGCAAGGACAAAGGGAATTGGTTTGTCTGCTTCCACTGTCCCTGACCCATTCAAATTTGATGTTTTAAATCCTTTGTGGACAACATCTCCCCCCTTTTGATCCACAGAAAATCCCGGGGTTACACTGCTGTGTCTAAGTGAATTTAGCACAAAGGGAACACCAGTATTCTTGACTACATTAAATAACACTGATAAAGATAGGAACCATTGATAAAACAATATCAAACACTGGCATATTTAAAAATATTGTCAGTACAAAAGCATAAAGAAACCTGATTTAAAAATGTACCTTATTTCTTACCATATATCAAGGTGTTTAACAGCAATCAATAATACTTAAGCACAACATCACGGTATGAAGACAAACAAAACCACCAAAACGAGATTTAGAATGACATGGTGCGCACAAACACTTAAGTCATTAAAGTTGCCCTAAAAAGACACTGGGGAAAATACATTGGATAATCATTAGAATGAGAGCAAAACAATATTAACATGTGAAGTAATACACATTCAAGGATATTTAAACCCCCATTCCAAACTTCACTCCAGAAGGGTTGGATTCTTCAAAACATCACTAGCCCGACCCACATGATCTCCAATAGTCTTGGATAATTCATCCCATTGTCTAATAATAGCTTCATTATGGTTAATAACTCTATCCCACTCTGCTGTAAAGTAAAAGATAGGTGAAAGACAGTAGGTACATATAAGTTAGCCCTCAGCAATATCATTGATATGATTGTCTCCAGTTGGATAGGTGGTTTTGCAAAAGGTTTGGGTAACACTTGTTTAGTCAAAACAAAGTCCCTCAAAACATTAAAAGCCATAAATCACAACTTAAAGATCCCTTCCTGTAAGGTATGCTTGAAGCAGCAAGGTAATAAATACATCCACCAAGCAAATTTTAAGAATATCCTGTTATTGACAGGTAAAATAGAGAATAATCATAAGAAACAAACCCACTATCTGTTAACCCACTCTTAATTAAATCCTCTGGACCAGAGTTTCTCAACCAGTATCCCTAGGGTTCCATGAGAGATCGTGATTTAATAAAAACATCATATTTTGAACAACACACACAAAGTGCTGGTGGAACGCAGCAGGCCAGGTAGCATCAATAGGGAGAAGCACTGTCGACGTTTCGTGCCGAGACCCTTCGTCAGGACTATATTTTGAACTTTGCATGATGTTGGCTGTTGCATTGACAAAGCAGGGACTGAGCAGCCCCATTAGCAATCTCGTTAGAGGTCTCTGAGCCCAGAATGGCAGTGCACAGTAGGACCACATTTACTTGGCAGGACAGCATCAATGGAAAGGAGTAAACAGTCAATGTTTTGAGCCAAAACCCTTCATTGGGACCAGAAAAGAAGAGATAGAATGAGAAGGTGGGGGGAGGGGAAGGGGTAGAAGCTGGCAGGTAATAGGTGAGACCAGGTGAGGGGGAAGATAGATGGGTGGGAGAGGGGAGATGAAGTGAGAAGCTGTGAGGAGATCTGTGGAAGAGGTAAAGGTCTGACGAAGAAGTAATCTGATGGGAGAAGAGGCTGAACCATGGGAGAAAGAGAAGGAGAAGGGGCAACAAGAGGAGGTGATAGGCAGGTGATGAGAAGAGAAGGGGTTAGAGGAGCTAGAGTGAGGAATGGAAAAAGAGAGGATGAGGAATGGGGAGTTCCGGAAGTTAGAGAAATAGATGTTCACTTTGTCAGGTTGGAGACTACCCAGATAGTTTGTGAGATGTTACCCTTCCAACCTGAGAATAGACCATTGACTGATGTGTTGGAATGGGAATGGGTGGCCACCAGGAAAACCTGAGTTTTGTGGCAAATAGAGCAAAGGTGCTCAATGAAGTGGTCGCACAGTCTCCATCTGGTCTTCTTTACCGTCCGTAGATGCTGCCCAACCTGCTGGCTGCCATAGCTCTACGTCCATCACAACGGAACTCTCTTTGACAATATCCATGGCTCCTTACTCTCTTAAACTCCACTTCCTACCACATCTTTCCCCCAATGGAATTCCCTTTTAACTATGCTCTATAAAATTCCCAGAAGTGTCATCTTTGTTCACATCGAGCAGGAGGCATGAGGGGCAGTTCATCAGTATGCACCCGAAGCTCGGACTCTCATAATTTCTCCCTCTTAATCGTTGTTCCTCTTCACGCCTTGTGGCACATTGGGCGGCATTTTTTGCCTTCCTTAGCATTTGTCTGATTTTCACGAGGTCCAGTTGCTAGCTTGACAACCTCTTAATTACTGCACGATAAAGGGAACCATCTTTATGTTATAACCTGTGGCTCTCTTGGAAATTTCTCTATGAAAAGGTCTGAGGCTAACAACGTAGGCGCTGTGATGAAGTTTCTTCTTGGCTGGAGTGTCTAGAGCTAGGAGTGACAGTTCCAAAATAGAGGAGTTGGTCTTTCATGATTGAAATGAGAAGAATTTTCTTCGGCCAGAGAGTAAAGACACTTTGAAATTCTCTTCCCCGCCATAGTTGATAAATAAGCAAAAAATAAATAACATAGGTGTCTTTATTGTTCAGATGCTCCAGAGATGAGAGTAGAGTCAGGGAGATGGCATTTACCATAGATCTGTTTCAGGGGAAGGTGAATACAGCGGGTCAAGTTTGTCTGGGAGGCTGAAGTTGATATGTGGCATGTCGTAGCTTGATCACTAGAATCATGTATGATATTCTCCTAAGGAATTAATTGACTAATGGAGAATGCCTGTGTGTGACTTTGTTTAATGTGGGGTGGCTGATGCACGGACAGCATGGTCCTTGACGAATTGGAGTCAGGGTCCAGTGGCGTGAAATGCAAGATAACTGGTCCAGCCTTCTTCCGCCTTCATTGTGATGTGTCATCATCTTCTGCCAGTCCCAGGGTGGAGGTCTTGGTTGGATTGTGCTTTGTGTGGAACCTCCTCTTTGACACGACTGTCATGGGTGACCCTACCGGGAACTATTTTCCAGAAGGCATTGCTCTTGAGATCTCGGGACCTCAGAAGGCTCTTTACCAGAACAAGGAGATGATCCTTGGAGAAGTGTGTGCCATGACCAGCCTCTCAAACACTTCATAATAGTGGATGGGTGGCGAGGTGGAGGTACGTCTCTATCAAAGGAGGTGTAAGGTGCTTCTTCCCACTGCTATCCTGCAGGTCACCCTCGGGCAAGGTATAATCTGTTTAACCCTACGATCAGGGTCCCGTGGAGCCATGGGAACAGGTGGTGGATGGTTGTATGAGCAGCTGGTGCATATCACAAGTTCCAATCATGCAATCATTAATGCCAAGCCAGACAATCTCTGAAGAGTATTGATAATGTTTGGGGTCACCCGTCTTGTAAAGGCACTGCCCAGAAGGAAGAAATTGCAAACCATTTTTGTAGAAAAGTTTGCCAAGAACAATCATAGTCATGGAAAGACCATGATGTCCCATGTCATACGACATGGCGCATAACAAATGAACAATTAGTGGATGACAAGGCCACTGGGTGGTCGTCACTTAGGCACGTTCCTTTATTTGTCTTAGGTACCGCCATTAGGTGAGAGTTGCAGTCTGAAGCAGGGAGGGGTTAAAAATGTCTGCAACTACCCTGCTAGCTGATCTGCACAGAATGAAAGGAGAAGTCCAGAGACACCACCCAAGTCAGATGTTTATCCTGGGTTCAGCCTCTGGAAGATTTACCTTGTGTCTGCAATGGTAACTGCGGGTTAAGGTGCATCGGAGACTCCAAGTTGGGTGGTGACATTCCAAATCAAATCAGCAAGGATTGTGCTGGGCTGCCCACAAATGCTGCCATGCTTCCAGTGCCAACATTGCATGTTGACAACTCACTAACCCTAACCCCTCCATCTTTGGAATTTGGGAAGAAATTGGAGCAGCCAGAGGAAACCCATTTGATCATGGGGAGGATGAACAAACTCCTTATAGACAGCAGCAGGAACCAAACCCTGATCTTACTGAAACAGCGTTACACTAGCCACTTCACTACAGTGACGTACCTAATCCAAGAAAAACTGCATAAATATTCACAGCGAAGGCAGACTGTTTAACGTTGGAAAGGACTGTTTGCATAGTTTATTTTTAACCAAAACTGCAGCTTTATCTTTGGGCTTATCGGGGAATATGCAGAACGCTGACAGTTCAATGTTCTCGTGCAACACCTTCATTGGATTGATGACCAGCAATATCCATCCATGCTTTACCGTTTTTGGCAGATGCAGAACAATTACACAGAATATTGCCACATTAAGTAGAAGTTAACAATAAACCACATACCTGCGGCTTCTTTATAAGACTAATTTGAAATCTAAGCATTAGTCTCAGATTGTCAACAAATCACGACGACAAATGCGCACAGTTTGACTCGATTCAAGTTTATTTATCTCATGTACATTGAAACATACGTGAAGTGTGTTGCTTACATTAACAACCTTAAGTGCTCTTTGTGAGGACCAAACCACTCTCTCATCACCCTAGCGAAATGCTGATGGAGCCAAATGGCGACTCCTTTGCTTGCATCTTCAGAAACAGCTCTATTTCTATCTTTGATATCCTTTTTTTCCTTTTCAAGGTTCTTTTGAAGACCCTGACCTGGAGTTACACTCTGACTTTGGTTGTCTGCGGGAACAAGAGCCGCTGTCAGTCTTTAGGTTAGAGATAAAGCATTAGCTTTATTTGTTACAGATACATTGAAAGATAGAGTGAAATGTGTCTTTTGGGTCAAATCTAATCAGCAAGGATTGTGCTGGGCAGCCCACAAATGTGGCTACCCTTCTGGTGCCGACATGGCATGTCTACAACTCACCAATCTAACTGTACCTCTTTGGAATGTGGGAGGGCCCCATGAGTTCACAGGAAGAACTTACTAACTTCTTACAGACAGTGGAGGGAATCAAACCCTGATCTTACAGCTGGCACGCTATGAAGCATTGGTGCCAACTGCTACACTACTGTTTGCCCTAGGGTGACTAAAATGAATGAATAAATCTTGATTGGCTGAACAATGTGTGTCTTTATTTTTGTGGGATGACACAGGTTCAAGGGTGCAGACTGGTTACGCCATCATCTGGTGTGGAGTGGCCACTGCATAGGATCGGAAAAAGTTTCACAGGGTTATAGGCTCAGCCAGTTCCATCATGGGCACACACCTCCACTGCATCGAGGCCATCTTCAAGGGTAATGCCTCAGAAAGTGACATCCATCACTAAGGACCTCCATCACTCATTGCTACCATCAGAGAGGAAGTACAGGAACCTGAAGACACACACTCAACATTTCAGGAACAGCTTCTTCCCCTCCGCTATCATTTCTGAATGGGCAATGAACCAACCCATGAATACTACCCTGTATATGGTGAGACCTGACATAGACTGGGAGGCCGTTTTGCTGAATGCCTACGCTCTGTCCACCAGAGAAAGCAGGATCTCCCAGTGGCCACACATTTTAATTCCACGTCCCATTCCCATTCTGATATGTCTATCCATGGCCTCCTCTACTGTCAAGATGAAGCCACACTCGGGTTGGAGGAACAACACCTTATATACCGTCTGGGTAGCCTCCAACCTGATGGCATGAACATTGACTTCTCTAACTTCCGTTAATGCCCCTCCTCCCCTTCTTACCCCATCCCTGACATATTCAGTTGTTTGATTTTTTTTCTCTCTCTCTGGCCATCACTCTTCCTGCTCTCCGTCTCCCTCTGGTGCTCCCCTCCCCCTTTCTTTCTCCCCAGGCCTCCCGTCCCATGATCCTTTCCTTTCTCCAGCTCTGTATCGCTTTCGCCAATCACCTTTCCGGCTCTCAGCTTCACCCCACCCCCTCCGGTCTTCTCCTATCATTTCACATTTTCCCCTCCCCCTCCTACTTTCAAATCTCTTACTATCTTTCCTTTCAGTCAGTCCTGACGAAGGGTCTCGGCCCGAAACGTCGACAGTGCTTCTCCTTATAGATGCTGCCTGGCCTGCTGCGTTCCACCAGCATTTTGTGTGTGTTCCTTGAATTTCCAGCATCTGCAGGTTTCCTCATGTTTGCTTTTTAAAAACACTACCCCACGCTCTTTTTTTTGCGAAAAGTAATGCAAAATCTCAGTGAAGTGTGCAACCAATGAACCAGAGCTCTTTGGTGGGCTATAATCATGGCATGGAAACAAGGAAGGTGTGAAAACAATTGAGAAGCGGAACTAGAAGATCCAGTCTCTCTCTTGGCAATATATCACAGCATTGCGGACGGATGTGGAAGTTACACAGTTCTCTCATGTCTTCAGGAACCCCAGAACGGCACAGTGAATTAGTTGCTGATCTCGTGGTACACAGTTAGCTTCTGTGATTGCTGTTACCAAATGTACAGCTGATAGTAACGGAAATGATGAAGCGCCTAAAGGTAACGACTGGGCCGAGACAGCAGCAGTGGATTGTTCTGGGTGACATGGTAGCATAACACAGTACCAGTGATCTGGCTTTAATTCCCATCACTATCTGTAAGGAGTTTGTACGTTCTCCCTGTGACTGCGTGGGTTTCCTCTGGGTGCTCTGGTTTCCTCATGCAGTCCAAAGACATACGTGTTAGTATGTTAATTGGTCACGTGTAATTGGGCAGCCTGGGCCGGTATAGGGCCTGTTTCCGACTGTATCCCTAAAAAAGTAAATGGCTGCAGATCCCTTCCCAAATTCTGTAGGCGAACTTGTACAGTTAAAGTGTGATGCACCAGAGGCCAAACAGACTTTATGGACTGAAACACTGTGAGCAACGGTCTCAAGCTGTCTGGCATCAGCATCATGGCTGCCTCATCACACCTTCTGCCCTCTATCCTTGCCCACAGGGTACACGATTTGAACATGTAGGAAAAGGAGTGTGGGGTGATTGAGTATAATCGAGGACATGTAGTATGCGCCAGGATTCCCAAACAGTTGAAGGTTCAAAGAAAATTTATTATCAAAGTATGTATATGCCACTGTATACTACCCTGAGATTCCTTTTCTTTTGGGCATTCACGGTACAACAAAGAAATCAATAGAATGATAGATAACCGAAGACTCCCTCTCTCGCACACCCACCTCCTCCACAGTTGTTGTACGACCTGCTGAGTAGCTCCTCGTCAGAAGATGAGGTGGGAGCACTGGGTTACAATCTGAAAGAGAGATACACTGTAAATTATCCATCAGCAAATAAGTACCATTTATCTGCATTAGTGCACCAGAACCATAGTTGAAGTTAAAGTCTGTTCACTCTGCTGACCCACGACTGTGCTGCAACACACAGCTCGAACCATATCACCAAGTTCGCCGATGATACAACTGTGGTGAGTCTCATCAGCAAGAACAACGAGTCAGCTTACAGAGAGGAGCTGCAGCGGCTAATGGACTGGTGCAGAGACAACAACCTGTCTCTGAATGTGAATAAAACAAAAGAGATGGTTGTTGACTTCAGGAGGGCACGGAGTGACCACTCCCCGCTGAACATCAACGGCTCCTCGGTAGAGATCGTAAAGGGCACCAGATTTCTTGGTGTTCACCTGGTGGAGAACCTCACCTGGTCCCTCAACACCAGATCCATAGCAAAGAAAGCCCAGCAGCATCTCTACTTTCTGCAAAGGCTGAGGAAAGTCCATCTCCACCCCCCCCCCCCCCATCCTCATCACATTCTGCAGGGATTGTATTGAGAGCATCCTGAGCAGCTGCATCACTGCCTGGTTCGGAAATTGCACCATCTCGGATCGCAAGACCCTGCAGCGGATAGTGAGGTCAGCTGAGAAGATCATTGGGGTCTCTCTTCCCGCCAACACGGACATTTACACTACACACTGCATCTGCAAAGCAAACAGCATTATGAAGGACCCCATGCACCCCTCATACAAACTCTTCTCCCTCCTGCCATCTGGGAAAAGGCTCCGAAGCATTCGGGCTCTCACAACCAGACTATATAACAGTTTCTTCCCTCAAGCTATCAGACTCCTCAATACCCAGAGCCTGGACTGACACCTTGCCTTATTGTCCTGTCCTGTTTATTTTTTATTGTAATGCCTGCACTGTTCTGTGCACTTTATGCAGTCCTGTGTAGGTCTGTAGTCTAGTGTAGTTGTTGTGTGTTTTTCTTTCTCTGTGTTGTTTTTTTTACAGTCTAGTTCAGTCTAGTTTTTGTACTGTGTCATGTAACACCATGGTCCTGAAAAACGTTGTCTCATTTTTACTATGTACTATACCAGCAGTTATGGTCGAAATGACAATAAAAGTGACTTGACTTGACTGTCCTGAGCCTTATAGGCTCATCAGGCCGGTGCTTATGCTGGTTTTAATGGCGTGAAGTGACCGAGAGTTTGCGACTCCCCCCTCCCTGGATAGGACGCCAGTCTATTGCAAGGTTAAACCCCAGCATTTCACCGGTACCCATTTTCAGCTGGGTGGACTGGAGCAATGTGTGGTTAAGTGCCTTGCTCAAGGACGCAGCACACTGCTCGGCTGGGGCTTGAACCTCATAACCTTCAGATCGCTAGTCCAATGCCTTAACCACTTGGCCACATGCTACACAACAGAACCTTACCACCGCCCTTATTGGCCCTTATGGACAAAGGAAAAAGAAGGAGTGTATCAGCCAGCAGGAAGTACAACCCTGACTGAGAGTAGTGTGTGTAGGTTTAATAACTCCCAGGTCACTGCGCTACCCCGATCTTTGGGTAGGGCGAGCTGGGTGTGTGGCTTGGAGGCATATCCAGATTGTCTAGAGAGTCAAACAATGGCTGTTACTTGCCCTATGTGATACCACCCGCAGTTGATCTCTCTACATCCAGACATCAAAGGGCCTTTATAGAGCCAGCGTCTTTATGCATAATAGTGGCCCGATTCTGGGAGCCTCATTCCAGAGGAGATCAACGTAGCCTCAGCAATGGAAAAGTTAGCTAATGAGACAGCTCAGACGACAAGCCAGCCCTTTAAGGATATTACAGCTGAGATAGCAGCGATTCGTACCATGGCATTCAAGAATCAGCTGGTGTTAGATTTCTTGTTGGCCAAGGGAAGCGTACCTGTGCTGTGCTATTCCCGAAGTGTCTGAAAGCATTCTTGAACTGGTCACCCAGATCCAGAAAGAGGTGACGAGGTTGAGAAGATTGGACAGGAATTACATAGATGTCCTCCTTCTCCTGAGGGTCTTTAGGCTGGCTTCATTCCTTGCTAAGAAGCTGGGCATTGTTCATCATGCAGAGGCCATTGTGGGCCCTGTTTATTCTGCTAACGATACTTGTCTTGGTTTTATGCTTCAGATCTCTCTGCAGCGCAACAAAGTAACCCTGATGGTGTCACCACAGACATCTTGTGCTATTGAACCGTAGTGTAACCCTAGTGCTGTTCCTCACAGGACAAAAGCAGGAAGTGTGGAAACTGCAGAATGGCAAGTAATGTGTGGCTGTACAGCACAATGTCCTTGGAAAAGTAAATTCCCACGAGGACATTGTGAAATACCAAGGAAGTGACCGGACACATTGTTTGGTCATACCACTATCCTTATACACATGGGAAATAAAGCATGATTGAAAAATATCAGACTCCAGTTGATTTTCAAAGTTTTAAAAAGTTAAATAATATGATCCATCTACCTTATACACACAGTGGTCACTTTATTAGTTACTTTCTGTACCGAATAAAGCGGCTTGTCTGTTCGAGGTCTTCTGTTGCTGCAGCCAATCCACTTCAAGGTTTGATGCATTGTGTGTTCAGGGATGCTCTCTGCACACCACTGTTGTAACGCCTGGTTCAGAGGTCGGCAACCTGCGGCTCCGGAGCCACATGCGGCTCTTTCATCTCTGTGATGTGGCTCCCCGTGGTTTGTTAGCTTTTGAAATGTAATTCGAAATTTGAAGATTATGGTGATCTTGTACAATTTGAAAACTTTGTGGCGACCCATTTCCTGGCACATCCGAACCGGCTCACAATTAGCCAGCGTTCCGGCTAAGGGAGATAGCCTACAGGGGTTTGTGAGTACGTGTCTTTTGGAGCATCCGCGCCCACGGGACGGGTTGAGGGAGGCTTTAAAGCAAGGCTGTTTAGTTCGAATAAAGTTACCTTTGACTGCAGTCTTTATTTTAGCGCTGCGTGTAGCACACCGCTACAACATGTTTTTTTTATCGCTATTAATATACATCACAACTGCCAATGCCTGACACCCGCCAGTGCGCGCATTCTTTTAATTCTTCGATCCAAGGTAGGCTAACTATGGAGTAACCTTCAACCCAACGTCTTTTTTTTGGAGTTCAAAATGTTTTTGTTGCATGCAGAAATGTAATTTTGTTTTCTCTGCAGGAGTTCATCAATTTCATAAATGCAACACATTATAGTTTGTTTATACATAGCATAAAGGCAAAAAAAAACCCGTTGTATGCAGTGTTATTTCATTTTGTGGCTCCCAGTGTTTTCTTTTCTGTGGGAAATGGGTCCATATTGGCTCTTTCAGTGGTAAACGTTGCCGACCCCTGGCCTGGTTATTTGAGTTACTGTTGCCTTCCTGTCAGTTTGAACCAGTCTGGCCATTCTCCTCTGACCTCTCTCATTAACAAGGTGCTTTTGCCCACAGAACTGCTGCTTGCTGGATGTTTTTTTGTTTTTCACACCGTTTTTTGTAAACTCCAGAGACTGTTGTGCGTGAAAATGCCAGGAGATTAGCATTTCTGAAATACCCAAACCACCCTGTCTGGCACAATTATTCCATGGTCAGAGCCGCATAGATCCATTTGGATGTTTGGTCTGAACAACAACTGAACCTCTCGACCATGTCTGCATGTTTTTATGCACTGAGTTGCTGCCACATGATTGGCTGATTAGATATTTGTATGAACTACTTTATTAGAGGTGTACCTAATAAAGTGGCCACTGAGTGTCGATATTCTGTTTGCTTGAAGGGTGGATTATACAATTCTAGCTTGTATTCTGATTAAGATACACCACACAGCCAGCCACCTAAGTTTTGGCCCATTTGTCTCCATTTGTCACTTTTATTCACATGGCTGATGCCACACAAACCATTTCTGTGGCCAAATGGCCTCTCCTATTTTTTATTAATTACTTCATGAATCGGCCATTGTGAGCTGGGAAAAATATAAAAGGTGTTTGCATTAGGATTCCGGCACAGATTTCAAACAGCTTGTTTATAAAATGGAATTCATGGATTATCCACGGTTACAAACTGAGTTTAGCAGCTCCAGCATGTTTTAACATTTAATGATTTTGTAGTATTTCAGATAACTGTTGCTTGGAGTGGAGGGCATGTATTTTAAGGAAAGATTGAACAAACTTGGGTTATTTATTCTGGAGCGGTAGAAGCTGAAGGGAGACCAGATGGAAGTTTTTAAGATTATGAGAGGATTAGAGCAGAGTCATAGAGAAGTTCAGCACAGAAACTTCTCTATGAAAAAGGCCTTTCAGCCCATCTAGTCCATGCCAAAACTATTGAAACTGCCTACTCCCAATGACCTGCACCAGGACCATGCCGCTCCATATGCCTACTATCCAAACTTCTCCACCAGCTACCAGATAGCTGGGATCTTTCTCCCAGGGTCAAAATGGCTAACACTGGAGGGTATGCATTTAGGGTGATGTGGGAAATGTTCAAGGGGAATATGTGGGGCAAGTTTTATGGAGAGGCAGATGCCTGGAATGTGCTTCCATATGTGATTGTAGAGGCAAATATGACAGAGGTATTTTAAAGCTTATTAGACACTGAATATCAAATTGAGATTCGATGAATATGGAAACACACAGTGAAATGCATCATTTGCATTAATAGCCAATGCACTGGGGGCAGTCCACAAGTGTGAGCACACACTTTTGACCCAATATTGCATTGCCCACAATGCTCGGCAGAACAACACTCACACACTCACACACTCACACACACTCACACACTCACACACACTCACACACTCACACACTCACACACTCACACACTCACACACTCACACACAGACACCTCCAACCTCCAGAACAGGCCGGCCTCTGGACCTCCAGTCTCCAGCTTCAGGCTTCAACGTCTGGATTTCAGATTGACCTTTGGGCTCCGATCTCAGACTAGCCGATGATAGGACTCTCAACTCCAGGCTTGCCGACAGACCAGCCCTCATGCCTCTTGCTCATTCAGATGTCCGATCCCAGGACCAACTGGGGACAGCACAGCAACCACAGATGTCTTTCATCACCCTTCATGTCACTGATATTCATATGCATAGAATGGAGGGATATGGATATTGAAGGGAATTAGTTAGGTATTTCTTGTTTAATTAGTTCAGCACAACATCGTGGGCCTAACGGCCAGTCCTATGCAGTAAGTACTTTTCTGTAAATTCCACAGAAAATGTTTGTTCATGGTCTAATGCTGCTGTAGCCCACTCACTTCAAGGTTTGATGTGTTGTCCATTTAGAGATGCTCTTCTGCACATCATTGTTGTAATGTGTGCTTATTTGTGTTACTGTCAGCTTGAACCAGTCTCGCCATTCTCCTCTGACCTCTCTCATTTACAAAGCATTTTTGCCCACAGAACTGCTGCTCACTGGATGATTTTTATTTATCGCACCATTCTCTGTAAACTCTGGAGACTGCTAGTAAATTTTATTTATTGAGCTTTTAGCATTGTGAAATAATCAAGTCCCATCTCAGTGACCAATTTCTGTACTAACAGGTAATTAGATGGCAAGCAGGACACAGCAACTGCTCATTTCAACAGCGATTTTACATGGATTAGGGAGAATGTCTCATGAGGACAGTTTGAGCGAGCTAGGGCTCTTTGTAGCGAAGGAAGATGAGAGCTGACTTGACAGATAAGATGATAGAGCCATAGATCGAGTGGGCAGCCAGAGACTTTTTCCCAGAGTGGAAATAGCTAATACAAGGGGCATAATATTAAGGTGATTGGAAGAAACTATAGGGGAGAGGGGTTGTCCGAGGTTTATGCAGAGAATGACGGATTATGGATCACGCTGCCAGAGATGCTGGTAGAGGCAGAGACACGGAGCACTTAAGAAACTCTTCGGCACATGGATGAAAGAAAAATAAAGGGCTATGTAGGAGGGAAGGGTTAGATTGATCTTGGGGTAGGTATTAAAACTGATTATGATGCTGCAAGAAATAAATATTTTCTTCACTCAAGAAGGTTGTGGACTATTGGAACTCTACAGTAGGGGGCAGTGGATACTAGGTCATCAATTCAATTCAGGACTATAGAGTTCAGTTAATGTTCAAACACCAAGGTAGCATATACTACTATATGGGAAGTTGAAGGTCTGTTGTAATCATTTTGATTGGCAGAGTAGTCATTTAGCCTACTCCTGTTCTTGGACTCTTACCTTCTTCATCTCTATCAACATTCTCTTGCGTTTATTTACCACCACTCTGGCCCATCTCTTTGAAAACAAATGTAAATTAAGCTGACATACTGTATTCAAGCGCATCCATGTCTTCCATGGTTCTCCACATACTCTTTCTGCTCGTGCCCAAAACCATTAGCATATCTTTCTCACTTCACATAATGCATCCTTTTGCATCATTATTTCTTCTGCTTTGCACGTAGTTGGTTGTGTCTAACTGGTCTTACAGAGCTTTTCAAGGAGATTTCGAGGAAACTTGATGAAGGAAAGGCAGTTGCCCACATAGACAGTAAAGACTTTGAGAAGGACCCACATGGGAAGTTGGTCACAAATGTTTAGTCACCTGGCATTCAAGGTGAAGTAATAAATTGGATTAGACATTGGCTTTGTGGAAAAAGTCAGAGAGTGGTAGCAGATGAGCGCCTCTCTGACTAGAGGCCTGTGACTAGTGGACTGCCGCAGGGATCATTGTTGTTTTTCATCTATATCAATGATCTGGATGATAATCTGGTAAAATGGATTGGCAAACTTGAGGTGTCACCAACGTTGGGAGCATAGTTGACAGCAAAGAAGGCCATCAAAGCTTGCAGTGGGATCTGGACCAGCTGGAAAAATAGGCTGAGAAATGGCAGATGGAGTTTAATGAAGACAAGTGTGAGGACTTGTACTTTGGTAGGACCAACCAGGGTAAGTCTTACACAGTGAACAAAGCAATCATTCTGTTGTGGTTTTTTGTTCCTGGTTACACTAGTTTGCATCTGGTAATACCACATTCAAGGAGCAGTTGTTTTTAAACAAAAGCAGCAGAATAATACCTCCTCAGATCAAGGATCGACTTTATTAGCCATATACATTTACTGCATATCTTTTAGGAAGCTGGCATGACATGCAACAAAAAATAGCATTTAGCAATTATAAAGACTTCAAAAATTATGTAAAAATGAAGTTAGGGGAGTATGTATGGATATGGAATAAAATGTGCATAAATACATAAATATCAGCATAAATTTACAAAGTAAACAGCATTATAAAATGTGGTTTAAAGTGTTTACAGTACAGTGACTGATGTAATAGAGGGGGGTTAACTAGGATGGTTGATCAGATTAACTGCCTGGGGGGAAGAAACTTTTAAGATGGCATGAAGTTTTTGTTTTAGTAGCCCTATAGCACTTTCCAGAAGGGAGTGTTTGGAAAAGGCAGTTTGCAGAGTGGGTTGTAATTTTAATCGAATTGTAATTGATTCAAGTGGAGAACCCTTCATTGTCTCCAGGAGTTTGAGGACAGCTAGAATCAAGTATACTTTCAAATATAATAGTGATTCAGTCACACAGTAATGCTATATTGTGGATTTCAGATCATGTTGCACTTACAGGGATGGGTTGAGAACACCCAGTTGGGCTCAGGTCCAGGTATAATCAAAATCTCCATTTGATTAATGAATGTCTGCAAACATTGCCAATTTCTCTCTGCTATGATAAGGTGTATTCATAAGACCTATCCCTCTCAGAGAAATGGTATCCTTTTTGCATTGGTAGTTACTTATAAAAAGCATGAGAACTGCTATTAATGTTCAGGAACTCTTATTATCCTTCAACCATCAGGCTCCTGAATCAATGTGGATAACTTCACTCACCTCAGCACACTGTACACAACCCATGGACTCACTTTCCCAAAGACTCCACAACTCATTTTCTCAGTATTAATTAATTCATTATTCAATCTTATATTTATTTATCTATTTATGTATTTATTTTGTCTCAATTTGTCTCTTTTTGGACATTAGTTGCTTGTAAGTCTATGTGTGTGGTTTTTCACTGATTCTATTGTGCTTCTTTGTTCTATTGTGAATGCCTGAAAGAAAATTAATCTAAAGGTAGTATATAGTGACATTTATGTGCGTTCTTTGAAAATAAATTTACTTTGAAATTTGAACTTTGAACTTTAATATCATTTTGTCATTAGCATTTCAAATTCATAAACTATAACTCTGTTTGTGAGCCCCTTGAGGTAGCAGACTGAGAATAAGCTTTTATAATTTTTAAAATGATGTTTCATTTTCTCTAGAGTTTTACTCAATCTGCAGTGGGTAGACTGAACATTTACAGACTATTAATATGGGAGAAACAATAACTCCTCGATATTTCAATGGTGGAAAATTTTTCTCTTGCATACTTTCACCAGCTCTCTCAGCTTACTGAAAACCATCTCACAATATTAATAACACCTGGAGATCTTGCCTTTTGTGGCGGTCAGAGTGAAGGGGTTCCACAAAGTGGTCCCCCAATCTGTGTCGGGTCTTACTGATGTAGAGGCAGCCGCACTGGGAGCACTGGACACAATCAATTCTTTGAAAAAGGGGACATCTTAGTGGGACCGATGTGGATTGGGGAACTGCTTCATCAAACACCGTCACTCTGTTTGCAGCATAAGGCAAGATCTCCCAGTGGCTACTTATTTCAACTCGACTTCTTATTCCCGTTCTAACATGAATGACGCATTGAGGCCACTCCCAGGTTGGAGGAGCAACACCTCATATTCCATCTGTGTAGCCTCCAGCCTGATGGCATGAACATCTAATTTCCAACTTCTTTATGAGAGAAGCAAAATACATCCAGTGAGTGGTAGCTCTGTGGGTGAAAATACCTTGTTAATTAGAGAGATCAGAGGAGAATGACCAGACTGGTTCAATCTGACAGGAAGGTGACAGTAATTCAAATAACCACTTGATGCAACAGTGGTGTGCAGAAGAACAGCTCTGAATGCACAACACGTTGAACTTTGAAGTTGATGGGCTACAGCAGCAGAAGACGTACCTCATAAAGTGTCCTCAAAGTATATAATACATCCTCAAGGATATGACCAGCATTCATCCTTGCATCTTCCCAAACCAGTGACACTTTCTTTGCTTGGTAAGAAATATAATGTTTGCCTTCTCTGCTTTTGAGATGAATATTGTGTTGAAAAGTATTTGTTTCCATGAGCTTCAAAGATTCCATCATGAAATACTGAGGTTACAATAGACAATAGGTGCAGAAGTAGACCATTCGGTCACCATGAAGATTGAAGGTGAGGTTGTTGATTCCTGATTTTATTTTGTAGTTAGAAGGCCTATAGGATCCCGGGATGTTAGTGAGAGGAAAATGAAAGCCTTCATCATCGATAAATATTGATCAACAGCTCTGTTGAGTCATGGCTCAGATTTGGTTTTCTTTAATTAATTGTTTTTTAGGTTCGTAAGGATGTTTTGGGGATAGAGAAGGAAGTGGGGAGTCAGGTCAGGGTTTAGGAACAGGGATGTGGGCGAATTAGAGGCCAGACTGGAGTCTAAGGTTCTGCTCCATCTTTGAAGGCCAGCAAAGTGGAGATAGGATATCTAACGATGCATGGCAAATGTCAGACTGGCAGAGCGCGGATGAGGGACGCCCCTCTGCCCCAAGGTCAACGTGCGGACAGGAGGAGTTCCAACCATCTCCTGGGTTCACCAATCAGTGAGTTTGAAGCTGGAAGCCAGGCATTGTGGATATGTTATGTTGGTGCCAGAATACGTGGCCACACTTGCAGGCTGCCCCCAGCACCTCCTCAGGTGCGTTGGTTGTTGACGCAAACAACACATCTCATTGTTCTGATGCACATGCAATAAATAAACTTGAATCTTGAACTTTGAAAATGCAGTCGATAATAGAAATGAGTGCTAACGATGTCTTGTTAAACAGCGATCCCTCCTTATGAGACGTCAGTTCTGAGAGATGAAGGGAAAGAGAGATCAGCTTTATTTGCCAGCTGTACATTGAAACATTCAGCGTCGTTGAGTCAAATCATACCAGCGAGGATTTGCTGAGGATTTGCTGAGGACAGCCCGCAAGTGTGGCCATGATTCTGGTGCCAACAAAGCCTGCCCACAACTCCCTAACCCTGACCCGTACAACTTCAGAATGAGAGAGGAAACTGGAGCAACCGGAGGGGACTCGTGGCCATGGGGACAGCACGCAAACTCCTTACAGGTCACAGTGGGAATTGAACCCTGATCAGTGATCACTGGTGCTGTAAAGCGATGGTGTACTGTAAACCATTACGCTATGGTGCCATCATTGGATGTAACACTGTGGAGCTGTGGATCCCAACCTCAGAAGTTAAACACACGCTCAGTTTGGAACCTTTATGGCAGATCTTGTCTTTCTATATTCAGTCTTCTTATTAAGTCACCTACAGATTCGATTTGGATTGATTTATCACATGTAAATTGAAACACACAGTGAAGTGTGATGTTTGTGCTTACCAGAAGGTGTGCTGGGGGCAGCCCACAAGTGTCACCATGCATTACACTGCCAACACAGCAGCCCAGAATGCTCGGCAGAACAAAACAGAACACAACAAAACAACAGATGCAGTGACAAAGCAACAACAGCAGAACGAGCCCCATTCCTCCCTCCATCCAACCACCTATGTAGACACACCACACTAATCCCAGGATAGGCCATCATCTTCAATTTCTAGCCTCCAGTGCACAGGTGGATTTGCAGACACTGGGCCTTCAACTTCCCCAGTGGATTTGCAGAGGTTTGCAGACTCGGTCTCTGGCCACTGCGACACGATTGCCGGACTTCAGGTTTTGATCTGAACTTCTGATCGATCTTTGTACTTTGATCTTTGGTATTGACCCAGTACTCTCCAATGACAATGAATGAGGAGCCTCGATGAGGACCTGAAATCCAAGCCTCCACCTCTGGACTTACCAATGACTGCACATCGAACACAAGGCCTCGAGCTCCAGTCTTGTGAGTCACACACCCAGGAGGTCACTGGCCCTCGTTCCCCCTGCTTTCCTGGAAGTTCAATCCTAGAAGGTGCCAACAACTACAGCTCTCGTCTTTGCTGACCTGCAGGCCTAACATCTGATCGCATCCATGTCTCTGACCTTCAAATGATGCACACAAAATGCTGTAGGAACTTAGCAGGTCAGACAGAATTATGGAGAGGAATAAAGAACTGACGTTTCAGGCCAAGACCATTCATCCTGAAATATCGATTCTTTGTTCTCTTCATGGATGCTGCCTGGTCTGCCGAGTTCCTCCAGCATTTTGTGTGTTACTCTGAATTTCTGGTATTTGCAGATTCTGTTGTGTTTACGATTTGCTGACCTTCGAACACAGAGTGGAAGCTTAGACTCTAGTCTGTCCTTTATTTCCCTCACATCTCTATCCTAACCTGACTCAACAAAATCTGAAAATGGTGCATCTGTCACCTCACTTTGGAATGATGCCAACAAAAGCACTTGAAGGGTTCCATCTATGATAATAGCTAGAGCAATCAGAGATGACTTAGACATTAATTATAATGCAACCACATAAAGAGAAAGAACCTGAATTGTATTAATGTTCTTGCTAGAGTCACCTGGGTGTGGTACAGGTAACAGTAACCTGAGTCAGCTCTGTCTACAGCAGTTAGCATCAGAACTTCGCAGCCTGGCAGACTCTCCCAAGGAAACACAAACAAAATGCTGGAGGAACTCAGCAAGTCCGGCAGCATCTATGGAAGTGAATAAACTGTTGATATTTTGAGCCAAGCCCTTTCTTTAGGTCTGAAATAGAAGGGGAAAGATGCCAGAATAAAAAGGTGGGAGGAGGGGAAGTGGATGGGAAAGGTCAAGGGCTGGAGAAGAAGGAATCTGATAGGAGAGGACAGTGGACCATTGGAGAAAGGGAAAGAGGAGGACACTTAGGGGGAGGTGACAGGCAGGTGAGAAGAGGTAAAAAGCCAGAGTGGAGAAGAGGGGAGGAGGAGGGAGAAATCGATGTTCATGTCATCAGGTTGGAGGCTGTCCAGATGGAATGCAAGGTGTTGCTCCTCCACCCTGAGGGTGGCTTCATCTTGGTACAAGGGGGGCCCATGGTCCAACATGTCAGAGCAGGAATGGGAATCAGAATTAAAATGTTTGGCCACCAGCAAGTTCTACTTTTGGCAGATGTAGTGGTGGTGCTTGACGAAGTGGTCCCTCAATTTACAACTGGTCTCACCAATGTTTGAAAAAGTGTCTTTCGTAGGCGGGCCACCAAATTATACAATTTGTGCTCAAGGCTACCCAATGTTGGAAAAAATAATAGTGACTATGGTAATTGAAAATGCTACTTTATGTACCACTTACCAAGTATTGCAGGTCGCATGTTTCCTTCTGCTTCACTAAGAATTGCTGTAATTTATCTGCAAATAAATTAAACTGGAAATCCATGTGTTCTTTTTTCCTCATCCTCATTGCCTACAATTGCTTCACTGGGAAGTTGATGGGTTTTGGAGAGCTAGGCCTGATGTTCAGGATCTTTGGGGTTGGTGCTGAGCATTGAGGCCCAGGGGTCGAATCAGAAGACCGGAGTGGAAGCTCATTGTCTGGAGTCCTGGTACTGTGAATCTCTGTGTGTCCCCTGGGGTGGTCGAAGGCCTAATGTCTGCATTCCTGAGCCATATCTGAGTCTGGTGGATGACGAAGGTGACCTGTCTTTAGGTTAGAGGACTATGGGTGGGAGGGAGGAAGGGGACCTGTTTTGCTGTTGGTTGTGTTACTGTTTTGTTGTGTTCAGTGTTGTTTTGCTGAGCCTTGTGGGCAGGCTATGTTGGCACTGGAATGTGTGGTGACACTTGTGGGTGTGTTGGTCGCTCATGCAAACAATGCATTTCACTGTATGTTTCAATATACACATGATAAGTAAACCTGAATCTTGATCAGAATCGGGTTTATTGTCACCGGCACGTGACGTGAAATTTGTTAACTTAGCAGCAGCAGTTCAATGAAATACATAATCTATCAGAGAGAAAAAAAATAATGATAATAAATAAAATAAAACATAATAATAAATAAACAAGTAAATCAATTACGTATATTGAATAGATTTTTAAAAATGTGCGAAAACAGAAATATTGTATATTAAAAAAACATGAGGTAGTGTCCAAAGCTTCAATGTCCATTAATCAGATGGCAGAGGGGAAGAAGCCATTCCTGAATCGCTGAGTGTGTGCCTTCAGGCTTCTGTACCTCCTACCTGATTGTAACAGTGAGAAAAGGGCATGTCCTGGGTGCTGGAGATCCTTAATAATGGACACTGCCTTTCTGAGACACTGCTCCTTGGAGATGTGCTGGGTACTTTGTAGGCTAGTATCCAAGATGGAGCTGACTAGATTTAGAATCTTCTGCAGCTTCTTTCGGTCCCGTGCAGTAGCTCCCCCCCATACCAGACAGTGATGCAGCCTGTCAGAATGCTTTCCACAGTACAACTATAGAAGTTTTTGAATTGTGTTACAGTACTGTTTGCATCAGTGGAGACACAAAAGGCTGCAGATACTGGAATCTGGAGCAAAAGACAATCGCTGGAAGAACTGAACAGGCCGAGCAGCATCTCTGGGGGAAAGGACATTGTTGATGTTTTGTGTTGGAACCCATTGCGTTGAGTTCTGAATGCAGGGCTTTGGCCTAGATTATTAAATATTTCTTGGATGTTGCTCAAAATCTTGAGTTCCTCCAGCAGATTACTTGCTGCTATCTGTATTGTATTTTTTTTGCCATCATATTGGGCCTGACTGCATGGTAGCCTTTTCATCTCTTGGTCTTGGTTTAAGATTTAACCAGGGATTTGAACATGCACTATAGGTGTGTAGTGGAGAGTATATTGACTGGTTGCATCACAGCCTGGTATAGAAACATCAATGCCCTTGAATGGAAAATCTTACAGAAAGTAGTGGATACAGTCCAGACCATCACAGTAAAACCGTCCCCACCACTGAATTACATCTACACGGAGAGTTGTCATAGGAAAGCAGCATCCGCCATCAGGGACTCCCACCACCAGGCCGAGCTCTCTTCTCACTGCTGCCATCAGGAAGAAGGTAGAGGAGCCTCAAGACTCACACCACCAGGTTCAGGAATATCTATTACCCCTCAACCATCAGGCTTTTGAACCAAAGGGAATAACTTCACTCAACTTCTCTTGCCCTATCACTGAAATATTCCCACAACCCATGGACTCTCTTTCAAGGACTCTGCATCTCAGGTTCTCAATATTCATTAACACCTGCTGTTGAAATGGTTGTTGTGATGCGGCTAGTATGGTAGTGTAGTGGGTGGTGCTTGTCACTCTCACTTGCAGCTTCCACAGCTGGACAGCAGTCTCGTGAAAAGGAGAGCTGAATGTATAAATCTCTCCCTGCTTCTGCAACAGCAAGCCTCATGTAGTGCCTCCTCACTGGCGACACACAAAAACTGAACTCCTTTTAGACAGGCTGAACTACAGAGGACGGGGAGGAATTCTGACCCTTGCACACATAGCACTCAGATCCAGCACACTGCCCTGGTGCTTGTGAACCAGGGCCCCAGCTATGGGTAAATAGTTCCACTGCCTTGTGGGCAGCCTCGGGAAAGACAAAAGCTATGGGAATAAACCCAGACAGCAAATCCAGAGTGGAGCCCCTAAGGTGGCTGGACGTCATTGAACGTCCTTCCGGCAGCTCCTGCAGCCAAGCTGGTGCCAAATGTACTGTTTCATTAACTTTTGGACCACACTGGTGAGGCTGGGTGGTAGATCTTGATGATTGGGCATCTCAGGATCTCCATACCTTCTGCCCACGCTTGTGATAATGACCATCATCACCCATTGTCTTTCAAGACAGATGGTTGCCTCCAACACATTATTGTCACCTTTTTCTTCTGTATTTCTTGTCTTTTGCACATGGTTGAATGCCTGACTTGGTGTGGTCCTTCATTGATTCTATTATGCATTTATTAGGTACGCCCACAATAAAATGAGTGTCAGGGTTGAATTTAATGACATATATGTACTTTGATAATAAATTTATTTTGAACTTTGATGTTTTCTGAGTTGAAATTTCAATGCAATGAGGTAGAATGTCAAAAATGCGGTTTCCCAGATGAGGTGTGGTCTTGTCTAGTCTCTGATGGGTGAGAAAAGAGTAAGTTGAAGAAGAGAAGAGTGCACTGGTGCCTTGACCAATACTTGCACTCCAATTAGCATCACTAAAGCTGATTGTGGGCATGCTATGTTGAAATCAGAATGTGTGACAATACTTTCAGGCTGCTCCCCAGGCCCAGTTAGTTCTTAATGCAAACTACACTTTCCGCTGTATGTTTCAATGTACACGTGTTCAGCTGAAATACATTAAGCCTTTCATGTCAGTAATCAACCAAAAAGTCCATTATGTTGATTCTTGGGAGATCAACTTGTGAAGAATTATTGAGCCAATAGAAGAAGTGGTTTTACCAAAGGATGTAAGATACTTCAAGGCATTGACATGGAAGAGGCCAAGAGAATGTCTCATCTGTTGTAGATCTCTGGAACTGTGGGATGTAGTTTCAAAAATAAGGAATTTTGTATCTAAGACCAACATATAGAGGAATTTCTTCTCTGAGGGGTGGTGAATTTTTGGAATTCTCCTTTCCACGGAGTTGTGAAGAGAGTCATTGGATATATTCAAATTGGAGACTGGTTGTCATTTGAATGTTTCAGTACTGTACAGGCTGAAGGGGGTGAGTGACTGACTCTTAACCCTGTTATGATCTCATATTTCATACATATACTCAGTGGCTATTTTATTAGGTACCTTGTACATGTGCTTGTTAAAGTAAATATCTAATCAGCCAATCATGTGGCAGCAACTCAATGAATAAAAGCATGCAGACATGGTCAAGGGGTTCAGTTGTTGTTCAGATCACTCATGAGAATGTTGAAGAAATGTAATCTGAGTGACTTTGACCATGGAATGATTGTTGGTGCCTGATGGAGTGTTTTGAGTATCTCAGAAACTGCTGATCTCCTGGGATTTTCACACATAGCAGTCCCCAGAGTTTACAGAGAATAGTGCGAGAAACAAATAAACATCCAGTGAGTTGCAGTTCTGTGGACAAAAATGACTTGTTAATGAGAGAGGTCAGAGGAGAATGGCCAGACCAGTTCAAGCTGACAGGAAGGCAGCAGTAACTCAAATAACCACAGTGGCGTGCAGAACACACAACACATCAGACTTTGAAATGGATTGGCTACAGCAGCAGAAGACCACAAACATACAGAAATATGCTCAGTGGCCACTTTATATTAGGAGCTTCCTGGAACTAATAAAGTGGCCACAGAGTGTAGTTCCAAAATAAGGAATTTTGTATTTACCGTAGGTAGATAAATACAGAGACTCTGAATCAGAATCAGTATTGATATTACTGACGTATGTCGTGACATTTGTTATTTTGTGGCAGCAGTACATAAAAATATTATAAGTTGCAATAAGAAATATATGCTAAAAATTAAATTAAATAAGTGGCGCAAAACAGGAGTGAAACTCGTGGGAGAGGGTCTACAGGTTGGTTCATTGTCTGTTAAGAAATCTGATGGTGAAGAAACTGCTCCTAAAACTGAGTCAGTGTCTTCGGGCTCCTGTACCTCCTTCCTGATGGTAGGAATAAGAAACAAGCAAGTCCCGGGTGATGGGGGTCCTTAATGACAGATGCTGCCTTTTTGAGGCATTGCCTTTTGAAGATGTCCTGACAGGAGATGATAAGGTGACAAAGGGACTCTTGGCAAGAGGAATTCTTCCAGCTAGAGCAGGGCATATGAAAGCACAGTAGGACAGTGACTGCATCAGTGTAGGCAGGAGGCGTGGAGTGTAAGTGTAAAATGTCGGCCCATGGGGGGGGCAGTGAAGTGTACGCAATATGTTGTCACTAGCAAGGTTGCGGGACTAACCCAGCAGACTAACCTGGCTATTGTGAATTGAAAAAGGAAAGCTCAGCCATAGTAATAACAGGCAGCAACGTCTACCCAAGACTTGTTGGTCTGGCAGCATATCAAGATGCCCATGGAGGAAATCTTCCCACTGGCACATTCCAGGCTTCAGGAGTACGTGCTGAGGGATGCATGGTGAAGCTAGTGCAAGGGCTCGGCAGACAAGGACCACAGTATAGGGTTCTTCCGCCACTGGACAGTGAGGGCCGGGCTGGGTGAGGAAGCCCCTTGATCATTGTAGTAGTGTATTACTAGGGGGCTACGTGAGTGACAACAGCCCTATTGGTGTGTAGGAATGGAATAGAACAGCACTGACTATGAATGTGAGAATGAAAATGTATTGCACAGTTTATTCTTGTAAATATTCTTTATCATGAATAAAGTCTATTTTGATATATAAAAAACGGGTAGCACCAGCAAGCAAGTGTGAGTTACATGAAGTCGGGGAACTTGATGTTGAGTCTGCACGGCTGTAGTGTGTCCAGAGGGAAGAGGATGTGTCCCTCAGACCTGCTCTGAGCCTTGGAACAGTGCAGGAGGGCACAGACAGGAGATCAGAGTGGCAATTGGGTGGTGAGTTAAAGTGACATTTTTTGGGTTACGCTGCATTTGAGCAATTTTCTTTCATTCCTGTTATTCACTATCGGTTTCACAAATCCTAATGTTTCTGAAAAGTATCACATTCTACACTAAGTCGCAGTTATAAAGCACTACAGCACAGAAACAGGCCGTTTGGCCCATCCAGTCTGTGTCAAGCCATTAATCTGCCTAGTCCCATCGACCTGCACTTGGACCATAGCCTATTCATGTACCTTTCCAAATACTTCCAGGGTGCCTAGGCGCAACTCAAATAGCAGCAGTACTCTCAATGGATACGATTAAATATTACTGTTTCAGCCTGATACAGCTAAAAAGCACAACTGCTTCCAAGGTCAGTACAGTCAACAAAGATGTCTTAGTTTGTTTAAATGAACTATCGCTGCAGAAAACTGACGGAAACAACACCGATTGTGGTCGTAAGTGCCCACGGAGGACACCCCAGAGGAAGCTTGGGTATAGATTAGGATTACAAGTGTGTTTAAGGAAACGGGGTTTTAAACTTTCTGTACCTTGCTGGCGAATGTGCAGTCTCTGGTGAATAAAATGGATAATCTCAGAACCAGGGTGCTGAATCAGAGGAATATTAGGACTGCCTGTGTTCTTTGTTTCATGGAATCCTGGTTAACCCCTTCTGTATCGGATGCAACGATCCAGATTGACAGGTTTACTATACACCGTCAGGATAGATCTATAGATCTCAAAGACAGAGGTGGGGGAGTATGCCTCATGATCAGCTTTTCTTGGTGCACAGGTATATCCGTGCTGTCCTAATTCTGCTCACCAGACCTGCAATATTTAGCATTAAAGTGCCATCCTTTTTACCTGCCACGGGAGTTCTCTGGGGTCATTTTGGTAGCAGTTTATATTCCTCCTCAGGCCAATGTCAAGCAGGTTTTAGATGATCTCAGTAATGGGATCAACATGCACAAAACAGTGCACCCTAACGCCTTCACCATCGTTTTGGAAGATTTTAACCAGGCCAGTCTGAAAAAATCACTAAGCAACAACCATCAACAGATCACTTGCAATACCAGAGGAAACAACACACATCAAGACTGCCTACTGTGCTATTCCATGCTCTCACTTTGGGAAATCTGATCACCTGGCTGTACTTCTACTCTCTGAGCATAGGCAGAGCCTGAAGACTGCAGCACCAGCAGTCAGGAACAAGAAGGTATGGACATGGGAAGCACAGGAGTGCCTTCAGGACTGCTTTGTATCGGTGGACTGGACTGTATTCAGGGATTCATCTTAGAACCTGGATGAGTATGCTGCAGTTGTTACCAACTTCATTAAAACCTGTGTGGATCAGTGTGTGCCCACAAAGACTTACTGTACATTCCCAAACCAAAAGCCGTGGATGAACCGGGGGTACGTCATCTGCTGAAGGCTTGATCTGTGGCATTCGAGTCTGGCAACCCAGGCCTGTACCAGAAAACCAATGATTTGCAGAGGGTTATTTCAAGGGCAAAGAGACATTTTTGAATGAGATTGGAGACGATATCAGATGCACAACAACTCTGGCAGGGACTGCATAACATTACTTTCTATAAAGCGAAACCCAATAGCATGAATGGCAGCGATGTTTCACTACCAGATGAACTCAACGGCTTTGAAAGGGAAATTTGAAAGTTTCACAACTACGGCTGTGAAGATCCCTGCTGTGCCTCATGACCCTGTGATCTCTGTCTCAGAGGCTATTGTTAGACTGCCTTTAAAGAGAGTGAACCCTCGCAAGGCAGAAGGTCCTGATGGAGTAGCTGGTAAGGCTCTGAAAACCTGTGCCAACCAACTAGTGGGAGTAATCAAGGACATTTTCAACCTCTCACTGCTATGGGCAGAAGTTCCCACTTGCTTCAAAAAGGCAACAATTATACCAGTGCCAAAGAAGAATAAAGTGAGCTGCCTTAACGACTATCGCCCAGTAGCACTCACATTGAGAGTGATGAAATACTTTGAGAGTTTGGTCATGACTAGACTGAACTCCTGCCTCAACTAGGACCTGGACCCATTGCAAATTGCCTATCGCCACAATAGGTCAATGGCAGACACAATCTCAATGGCTCTTCACATGGCTTTAGACCACCTTGTCAACAGAAACACCTATGTCAGGATGCTGTTCGTTGACTATAGCTCAGCATTTAACACCATCATTCCCACAACACTGATTGAGAAATTGGAGAACCTGGGCCTCTGTACCTCCATCTGCAATTGGATCCTTGACTTCCTAACCGGAAGACAACAATCTGTGTGGATTGGTGATAACATTTCCTCCTTGCTGACAATCAACTCTGGTGCACCTCAGGCTTAGCCCACTGCTCTACTCCCTATATACACATGACCGTGTGGCTAAGCATAGCTCAAATACCATCTATAAATTTGCTGATGATACAACCATTGTTGATAGAATTTCAGATGGAGATGAGAGGGCGTACAGGAATAGATATGCCAACTACTGGATTGGTGCCGTAGCAACAACCTGGTACTCAACATCAGTAAGACGAAAGAGCTGATTGTGGACTTCAGGAAGGGTAAGACAAAGGAACACATACCGATCCTCATAGAGCGATCAGAAGTAGAGAGAGTGAGCAGCTTCAAGTTCCTGGGTGACAAGATCTCTGAGGATCTAACCTGGTCCCAACATATTGATATAGTTATAAAGAAGGCAAGATGGCGGCTATACTTTATTAGGAGTTTGAAGAGATTTGGCATGTCAACAAATACAGTCAAAAACTTCTATAGTTGTACCGTGGAGAGCATTCTGACAGGCTGCATCACTGTCTGGTATGGAGGGGTTACTGCACAGGACTGAAAGAAGCTGCAGAAGGTTGTAAATCTAGTCAGCTCCATCTTGGGCATGAGCCTACGAAGTACCCAAGACATCTTTAGGGAGCGGTGTTTCAGAAAGGTAGCATCCATTATCAAGGACCTCCAGCACCCAGGGCATGTCCTTTTCTCACTGTTACCATCAGGCAGGAGATACAGAAGCCTGAAAGGACACACTCAGCGATTCAGGAACAGCTTCTTCCCCTCTGCCATCTGATTCCTAAATGGACATTGAATCTTTAGACACTACCTCTTTTTTTAATGTACAGTATTTCTGATTTTGCACTTTATAAAAATCTATTCAATATACGTAATTGATTTACTTGTTTATTTATTATTATTATTATGGTATTTTATTTATTTATTTATTTTTGTTCTGTCTGCTAGATTATGTATTGCATGGAACTGCTGCTGCTAAGTTAACAAATTTCACATCACATGCCGGTGATGATAAACCTGATTCTGATTCTAAATGTTGATATCAAACCCGCATCCCCCATTTGTGCTAACAGCTTGTTGCACACACTCAGCACCCTCTGATTGAAGAAGTCAGAATCAGGTTTATTATCACCAGCATGTGATGTGAAACCTGTTAACTTAGCAGCAGTAGTTCCATGCGATAGATAATATAGAAGAAAAAATAATAATAATAATAATTATAAATAAATAAGTGAATCAATTACAGTATACGTATATTGAATAGATAGTCCCCCCTCATGTTCCCCTAAAAATTTCACCTTTCACCCTTAACCCATGACTTCTAGTAGTCTCACTCAATCTATACTCTCATCATTTTGTATACCTCTAACAAATCTCTGCTCAATCTTCTAAATTCTAGGGAATAAAGTCCTAATCTATTCAACCATTCCCTCAAGGCCCTCAAGTCCCAGCAACATCCTTGTAAATTTTCTCTGCACTCTTTCAATCTTGTTTATATGTTTACTGCAGGTAGTTGCCCAAAACTGCACACAATGCTTCATATTAGGCCTCAGCAATGACTCATACAATTTCAATATAACATCCCAACTCCTGCATTCATACATTGATTTATGAAGAGCAATGTGGCAAAAGCTTTCTTTACAATCCCAAGAAACTGCTTAAAATGATCAACACGTCTGTAAAATGTTCGTCTGAAACTAAGTGGTAGTAGGCACTTGTGTGGAAGAAACTAATAAAGAAAGTTTGAAGGTCAAAGTTCAAAGTAATTTTATTATCAAAGTACATATATGTCACCATATACTACCTTGAGATTCATTTTCTTGTAGAACAAAGAAATACAATAGAATCAATGAAAAACTACAGATTGAGAAGCAACCAATATGCAAAACAACAGAAACTGTGCATTACAATAAAACAAATGATAATAAAAAATAAACAATACTGAGATCTGATCTTTATCTTAATTGAGCTTTATTTGTCACATGTACATCGAACCATACAGTGAAATGCGTCAAATCAAATCAGCGAGGATTGTGACACTGCAGCCCACAGGTGTAGCCACCCTTCTGGCACCGACGCAGCAATGCCGCAGCTCACTAGCTCTAACTGTACGTCTTTGGAATGTGGAAGGAGATTGGAGCACCCAGGGGGAAACCCACACAGTCGCAGGGAGAACATACAAGCTCCTAACAGACTGAGGTGGAAATTGTACCTCAATCCAGCAGTTAGTGTTGCTAGCCTTCCATAATGTAAAACATTCTATTTAATTACAAAATCATGTGAATTTTAAAGCAGAGAGAAATACTAGATTAGATTTGGAAGCATTGAATTAGCTTGTGAACAAAGCCAGTGTACATGCTTAAACACCACTTATCTGTAAATTGTACAAAGCCACTGGGCAAATCATGTTACAATCTTGAATGAGTCTACTTCATTTTAAAAATCTGAGAACATTGAACAGTAAGGGGCAGGCTCTTCATCCCATAATGCATGCTGACCTTTTAACTTACTCAAAGATCAATTTTAATGCTTCCCTCTCATGTAGTTCCCTGTGGAACGCCACTGCTCTCCAACCTCCAGGCAGGATGCATTCCATCTTTTACCACCCTCTGCCTTCCGTGGGCAACCCAATTCTGAATTCGGACAGCTAAGTTTCCCTTGCCTCTCTGACCTTCAGGAGATCTTTCCCCGAGTTGGAGGACAGTCTGTGCAGGTGGGTGGGTACAAGGAAGGAAAGAAACTTGTTTTGCGGTTGTTGTATTGGTGCTAGTTGTGTTCTATATTGTTTTGTCGAGCAATGTGTTTGTTCTGTGTATACATGTATATCTTTGTATATACGTGCCTAAGGCTTTTGCATCGTACTCTATGTATATAAGTAAATAATGCAAAAAAGGGAGCAAAAATTATGAGGTTCATTCATGGGTTTGTTATCCATTCTGAAATCTGATGGTAGAGGGGAGAGGAAAAAACTGTTCCTAAAACATTGAATGTGTGTCTTCAGGCTCCTTTACTTCCTCAAGGATACTATCACCTCCACGCTCTCTCCACTTTCTGCAGGGATCACTTGCTTCGTAGTTCCTACACCTTCTCCCTCACCTCCATTCAGGGTCCCAAACAGTCCTACCAGGAAAGGCAACATTTCACCTGTGAATCTGTGGGAGGCATCTACTGTGACGCAGCTTCCCCTACACTGGTGAGACTCATTGTAAATTGAGAGACCGCTTGATCAAGCACATCTGCTCCATCCACTAAAAGCAGAATTTCCATACCCATTCCCATTCCGATATGTTGGTCCATGGCCTCCACTTTTGCCAAAATGAGGCCACTCCCGGGGTGCTGGAGCAACACCCTATATTTTGTCTGGGTAGCCTCCAACCTGATGGAATGAATATCAACTGTCCTTCTGGTAAAAAAAATTCCCAACCCCTACCCTCATCTTCTATTCCCCTCTCAGGCCTCCTACCTCTTCCCACCTGACTGTCACCTCCCCCTGGGTTCCCTCCTCCTTCCCTTTCTCCTTTGGTCCACTCTCCTCTCTTACTGTTGTTCTTGCTCTCCAGCCCTTTACTTTTCCTACCCACCTAGCTTCATCTACCACCTTTGATTTATCCTCCTTCCCCTCCCTCCAACTTCCCCCTTAACTTCCAGTCCTGGTGATGGGTCTGGACCCTGAAACGTCAACTGTTAATTCATTTTCATAGATGCTACCTGACCTTCTGAGGATAGATCTTCAGAGATGTTGACGCCCAGGACCAGATTAAGAATCAACAGATTCTTATATTTCTTAATCAGAAGTTTTGACCCTCTTTGATAGTGCCTGAACCTCAGCCCTCAAATGTCTCATGACCCTTAGGAAAAATACATAGATGTTATTACTCAAGAATTACACTCAATGTCCACTGTATTAGGTACACATATACACCTGCTTGTTAATGTAAATATCTAATCAGCCAATCATGTAGCAGCAATTCAATGCATAAAGAATGCAGACATGGTCAAGTGGTTCAGCTGTTGTTCAGACCAAACATCAGAATGGGGAAAAAATGTGATCTAAGTGACTTTGACCATGGAATGACTATTGGTACCAGACTAAGTAGTTTGAGTATCTCAGAAACTGCTGATCTCCTGCGATTTTCACATACAACAGTTTCTAGAGTTTACAGAGAATAGTGCCAAAACAAAAAAAATATTCAGTGAGTGGCAGCACTCTGTGTGAAAAGGCCTTGTTAATGAGGGAGGTCAGAGGAGAATGGCTAAACTGGCTTAAGCTGAGAAGAAGGCAGCATCCGTGGAAATGAGCAGTCAACGTTTCGGGCCGAGACCTTTCATCAGGACTGAAGAAGGAGGGGGCAGTGGCCCTATAAAGAAGGTGGGGGAAGGGTGGGAAGGAGAAGGCTGGTGGGTGCCAGGTGAAAAACCAATAAGAGGAAAGATCAAGGGGTGGGGGAGGGGAAGCAGGGAGGGGATAGGCCAGAGAGGTGAAGAAGGAATCTAAGGGGAAAGCACTATGGGTAGTAGAGGAGGGCAGAATCATGAGAGAGGTGATAGGCAGCTGGAAGAGGAGGCAGAGTGAAAGTGTGATAGGGGAAGGGAGGGAGAGGGAATTACCTGAAGTTGGAGAATTCGATGTTCATACCAAGGGGCTGGAGACTACCCAGACAGTAAATGAGGTGTTGCTCCTCCAACCTGAGTTTTGCCTCATCATGGCAGTAGAGGAGGCCATGTATGGACATATCCGAATGGGAGTGTGAAGCAGAGTTGGTGGGTGGGAACCAGGAGATCCTGTCTGTTGTGGTGGACGGAGCAGAGGTGCTCAATGAAGCGGTCCCCCAATCTGCGTCGGGTCTCGCCGATGTAGAGGAGGCCACACCGGGAGCACCGGATGCAATAGATGACCCCAACAGACTCACAAGTGAAGTGTTGCCTCACCTGGAAGGACTGTTTGGGGCCCAGAATGGTGGTAAGAGGGGAGGTGTAGGGACAGGTATAGCACTTACGCTTGCAGGGATAAGTACTAGGTGGGAGATCTGTGGGGAGGGATGTGTGGAGCAGGCAGTCACGGAGGGAACGATCCCTGCGCAAAGCAGAGAGGGGTAGAGAGGGAAAGATGTGCTTAGTGGTGGGGTCCTGTTGAAGGTGGCGGAAGTTGCGGAGGATAATGTGCTGGATCCGGAGGCTGGTGGGGTGGTAGGTGAGGACAAGGGGAACACGGTCCCTGTTGTGGTGACGGGAGGATGGGGTGAGGGCTGAAGTGCGGGAAATGGAGGAGATGGGGGTGAGGGCATCATTGATGATCCCAGAAGGGAAACCACGATTCTTAAAGAAAGAGGACATTTGAGATATCCTGGAATGGAAAGCCTCATCCTGGGAGCAGATGCGGCAGAGATGGAGGAACTGGGAATAGGGAATAGCATTTTTACATTTGGCAGGATGGGAAGAAGCATAGTCGAGGTAGTTATGAGAGTCCGTCAGTTTATAGAAGATGTCATTGGATAGTCTGTCTCCAGAGATGGAGACCGCGAGATCGAGAAAGGGGAGAGAAGTGTCCGAGATGAACCAAGTGAACTTGAGGGCTGGGTGAAAGTTGGAGGCAAAGTCGATGAAATTGACGAGCTCAGCATGGGTGCAGGAAGCAGCACCAATGTAGTCATCAATGTAGTGAAGGAAAAATTGGGGAGCAGTACCAGTATAGATTTGGAGCATAGACTGTTCCACATAACCAGGTGCGTCATGTCTTTCTGTCAATGCAGTTAATGTTATCAGACAAGATAATTCAAGATATGAATTTAGGTGACCTTCACAATGTAAAAAAAAATGTTTTAATAGAACAATGCCAGTACTTGATGCAGCAAGATGTTGTGCAATATGACCCATATGCATATTGGTATCCGAAGACCCAAGACAAGCTATTGTGAAAGTTAAAACTGCCATTCACGTGGTTTACAAGAAACCCCCACCTTCAGGAGATATAAATGTGATCTGAATACAACCAAAACCTGCCTTCTGGTCCTTAGTCACAACTGTCATTTAATGATATATTGACTCAAGACAAATCTTTCTCTTGACTGGTTTTCATCACATTGTTAGTAGTTGTAAAAAGAAGCATTTTTTATTTTCTGAGATACCGCGTAATACTGGCATCGATGTGTAACTGTGCACTCCTTTTTAGAAGGTACCTTTTGTTGTCTTTGAACAGACACTTTGAATAGGTGCCCCATGCAAATTTGCCTCGAGGCAGCAAAAAGTACAGCCACCTGTATGCAAAATGTGGAAAACTACGAGAAGCATTCTGTACAGAACTCTTTACTGAATCTAGTCCTTATACAACTCCCAGCGATCCTATTGAATGAAAATTGTGAATGAAGAAAATAATCTATATTGCTTTTATCACATGACTTTAACATATTTTTTCCTCATCAAATTTGAATTTTTAAAACCATCTCCATACATATTTAGATTAACACACACAAAATGCTGGAGGAACTCAGCAGGGCAGGCAGCATCTATGGAATCGTTTCGGACTGAGATCCTTCATCAGATATCTCTGGGGTTCTGTTATGTTATGTATCCATACATATTTATATCTTGATGAAATATTTTTAACATCTTGAACCATGAAAAACAGCAATAATTTGGGAAGAAATAAGATTTTGCTCTTAATTCCTCCACCCTTTAGTATTCCTGCCTACAGAGATTTGTTTGGGGCCGCTGACTGCAAGAATCACTGCACGTCTCTTCCCTCTGTGACTGCATGGGGCTGCAGTTTCCTCCCACATTCCAAAGACGTACGGGTTAGTTGTGGGCATGTTATGCTGGTGCTGGGAGCTTGGCGACACTTGCCATAAGACTTTAAGACATAGGAGCAGAATTAGGCCATCTGGCCCATCGAGTCTGCTCCACCATTTAATCATGGCTGATCCTTTTTTTAAAATCTCCTCCTCAACCCCAGTTCCTGGCCTTCTCCCCGTAACCTTTCATGCCACGTCCGATCAAGAACCTATCAATCTCTGCCTTAAGTACACCCAACAACCTGGCCTCCACAGCTGCATGTGGCAACAAATTCCACAAATCCACCACCCTGTGGCTATAGTCACCATCCTCACGGGTTCTCCCCAGCACATCCTTGGACTGTGTTGTTCATTTATGCAAATGAAGCATTTCACTCCATGTTTCAGTGTACATGTGATAATCAGATACATAAATCTCGGTAACCTACTTCAACTTGCCACTATTGGAGGTTTATAGTTGTCGGGGTTGATCTAAACCCAAACTAGTTGAATAAGTATTGATTTTACTGTGATCAACTCATGTTAAACATTGGGACAAGCTCTGTGTTCTGGTTCGTGCTGTGGAGTGGTCTCTATTGGATACAAAGGAAAGCGGAGAAGTTTAAAGTACTGGCAGTCTCTAATTACAAAAAAACTTCCGGCCTCTAATGACTTGCAGGTTCCATGCAGAACTGCCAATCCAATTGCTCAGCATTGTTTTAACTATCCCTCTTTTCTGGTGATTAATGTTTTCCGGGTATTGCACTCAATTAAGAAAAGCTGGTCGTAAGTGTTTGGATTAATAATTCCCAGCATTGCTGAGTTTATAATCTTGGCAAATGCATGACGGGGCTTTGTCATTGTCTTCTAGTTTGAAAGCACATTTGAAAAGTTTGAAAGCATCTACTGCCAGATTGCGTTGGAATTTGCTCTGTTGGAAAATATAACACATAAACACAAGAAGTTCTGCTAGAAATCTTGAGCAACGTGCACGAAGTGCTGAAGCAGAAGGATAAGAGATAAAGGGTCACAAAAAAAAGTACAAAATGCAAGTGGGTAAAGGGAGCATGGTTTTGAAAATACAGGCACTAGGCAACTGAGCAAAACAAAATAAATAAACACAAGAAATTCTGCAGATGCTGGAAATCCAGAGCAACACACATAAAATGCTGAAGTCCAAGTCCTTCTGCAGGGCTCTTGCTTCCTCACCAATATCTACCCCTCCATCCATCACAGTACCATCTGCAATCTTGGCCACAAAGCCATCAATTCTGTAATCCAAATCATTGAAATATAATGTGAAAAGAAGTGGTCTCAACATCGACCCCTGCAGCACACCATTAGTCACCAGCAGCCAACCAGAAAAGGCCCCCTGCCAGTCAGCCAATCTTCTATCCATGTTAGTATCTTTCCTTAATACTACAGAATCCTGTCTTGTTAAGCAGCCTCATGTGCGGCACCTTGTCAAAGGCCTTCTAAAAATCCAAATAAACAACATCCACAGATTCTCCTTTCTCTATTCCGTCAGTTATTTCCATTGAGAATCTCAACAGATTTGCCAGGCAAGATTTCCCCTTAAGGAAACCATGCTGACTTTGTCCTATTTTATCATGTGTTTCCAAGTAACCAGAAAGCTCATCCTTAATAATGGAGTCCAACATCTTCCCAACCATTGAAGTCAGGTTAACAGTCTTATAATTTCTTGTCTTTGGATGACGTATGCCATTCACATATTTCGTACATACAACCGTAATTAATTATTTAAATAAAACAAGAATGCTTAATCAAATTGTATATTTACCATATTGCTCAAATAATAATGAAAATTAAATACAAAACGCTCCTCCCTGCTGAGTTATAAATGCCAATTCAAATAGACAATACATCTTTACTATATACACAATATACTATAAAATATAACTACTATAGAGACATCCACAGCATATTAAATCTTAAACTGACCCATTCAGGCTGAAAGATTTAATCGCTGTGGAGGTTTTATTATTATTGTGAGATCTTCCCTAACAAGTGGGATCTTTCTGCTTGGCGGGTGAGACTTGCGGCTGTGAAACAATCTCGGGTTCTGGGGCCTCCTCTGTGGTGGTTCACTCTGGGACTGTAGGAAGTGGTTCTGACAGCTCTGAATACCTTCCTTCTGGACGTGTGAGTACAGAGTCTGATGCTACCATTTGCTTTCCCTTTGGAAAGACAACTCACTGCTTTGTCCATTGTCATTTCTTCCTGATCTATAGTGATGAGTTCAAGGGGCGGAGCACAGCAGCCAAGTTTGGCTGAAACCAGTCATAATAAATGACAAATCCTTAAAAAAAACTGCATTTGTGACACATCTTCTTTTTATTTTTTCTCTTCCCTGTGCAAACCATTAGTTTTGTCTGCCTGACATGCCTTTTGTATGTGTCCTACTTCATTGCATTGTCTGCAAGTTTTTCCTTTAAATCTGCATTGGTCTGGTGTATGTGAACCCCTGCCACAATGGTAACACAATTTGTTCTGGCAGGCCAATTTCTGTTTTGGACGTTGTAATTTTGTTCACACTCACTTTCATTCCTGACTGCAACTGAATTGTATCTCTGTCTTCTGTTTCCATTAATACAGCTACTTCAACTGCTCTTTTAAATGTAAGTTGAGCTTCAGTTAAGAAGCATTTGGAATGCTTTCTTGTAAGATACTATGAACAATATTTCAGTACATTATTGAGACCACCACTGAACTGATGTTGCTCAGACAATTTCCTTAATTCAGCCATGGACTTCCCTTCCTTGTGATTCTGCTTATGAAACTTAAAGTGGTTTAAACTTAAACTTAAACTTAAAGCAATCAACAGTGGTTTCAGTTCAAAATATTCCTGCATTACTTTCAAAATATCAGCAAAAGTCATTTCGGTTTGTTTGGTTGGAGCTGTCAAACTTCTAAGCAGACTGTATACCTTTAAACCCAGTATATTCAGAAAAACTGGCATTCACTCCTCAGTAGCTATTCCATTTACTTTAAAATACTTCTCAAAATCTCAGTGCACAAAATCCAGTTATTTCTTATGCAATCAAATGCATCTATCTTTCTGATTTAACCAGCCATTTCTGCTTTTTTAAATTCATGATTATTATTACCCAGCACTCATTGTTTATGAACCTGTGAACTTGTCCATTTTCAGCCTTTCTTTTTTAACTCGAAAGTGTCTTCCCTTCTGAAAAACATGTGCTTTTTTTTAACTTGCTGCACTTTTTTTTAACAGGAACATCTTGCTGTGCTTCAAAAGGTAGGAGGTCATCTTGGAGTCATTTAAAACTTTCTTGTTGTCACAGTTATGTTTCATAACTCCAAAACATAAAACATAAAAACTAATCGAAATATAAATGTGGAGCCAGGAATAGCATCTCTAATGTCAATTTTGCTTTAAGTGAGGTGTGCGTATATGATGTGGTTGTACAATGATGTATACATTTGCCATGTCACTATGCTATACACTTACTGTAAGCCATTCACGTACCTCGTGCCTATAGTCATAATGAATTATTTAAACAAACAATATATTTACAATATTACTAAAACATTACTGAAATATTAAATACACCATGGATAACTTCTCTTACCTCAACATTGAACTGATTCCAAAACCTATGGACTCACTTTTACATACTCTTTAACTCATCTTCTCAGTATGTCTGTATTTACATGGTTTGTCTTCTTTTGAACATTGGTTGGTTGTCAGTCTTTGTTTTTGTGTAGTTTTTCATCAATTTTATTGCATTTCTTTCTTTTCTTGTGAATGCCGGCAAGAAAATGAATCTCAATGTAATACATGGTGACATATGTGCACTTTGATAATAAATTTACTTTAAAATTTAAGCAGTGTAACAGAGTCTCCCCAACACATACCTCAGGTAATACCGCCGGTGAGCTAGGGAGAACAGAAGTACAGTGCCTATAGACTTTGCGGAAGCCCTTTGTCTCCTCCCATTCAATCAGGATTTAATCTTCTGTCTTCCTTCCATTGCTGCCCTCCTCTAATACAGGCACCCTTGCACTCAAGATCATGGTTGATCCAATTAACCTCAATTCCTTATTTCCATCTACCCTCGATAACCTTTCATTGTCTTACATTCCAGGTATCTACAGAACACTTGCCTTAAGATCCAAAGTCTCTGTTTCCATCATCCTGTGCTGAAGAGAGTTCCAGAGGCTCATTGTCACCTGTGAGAAAAAAACTATCTCAGTTCCAATTTGTCAGGAAAACCCTTTATTTTTATGTGAAGAACCTAGTTTGTGTTAGAGGTATCGCAAGGTATTCCAGCAATGAGCCCATGCTGTCCAATTACATTCATATGACCAATGAACCTACTAACTTGTACATCTTTGGAATGTGGGAGGGAACCGGAGCACACAGAGGAAACCCGCGCAGTCACAGGGAGAACATATAGACTCCTTACAGACAACGGTGGGAATTGAACCCCAATCATAGATTTCTATTTGGCAGTAACCAGTACACTACCATGCCACTCCTGTAGTATTTAGTGAGCTGTTTTCATTTGACAGCTCCTTACAGACAGCAGCAGATTTGAACCTGGTTGCTGGTGCCGTAGTGGCAATACACAAACCGTTACATTACCAAGCATTCTTTCAACACCCATCCTATCAAAGGCCCCTCAGGATCAAGTCTCCTCTCACTTTGGTGAACTCCAGAGAGTATAAATCTTCACACGACAGTACAAAAGGCTGCAGAGGATTGTAAACTCAGCTTGCTCCATCATGAGCACAACCCCCCTCACCACTGAGGACTGCTTCATGGGGTAGTGTCTCAATAAGGGAGCGTCAATCAATAAGGTTCCCAGCATCTGAAACTTGCCCTCTTCTTATTATTACCATCAGTGAGGAGGTATAGGAGACCGATGACCCACACTCAATGTTTTTGGAATAGTATTAGGAATTTACTGTGTTGTGTTTGCCTAACATGCAACAAAACCAACAACATTCAACAATTACAAAGAAAAAAGAATTATATAAAAAATAAAGTTTAAGGTTCAGATCACAAGATGTAGGAACAGAATTAGGCCATCCTTCTCCCTCGCTTCTCTCTATTGCTTTTCTTACTAGACATGACAGAGCCCGGCGTCTGCGTCAGAGCCCCGGTGCAGGGATAGCAATCAGACATGACAGAGCCCGGCGTCTGAGTCAGAGCCCCGGTGCAGGGATAGCAATCAGACATGACAGAGCCCGGCGTCTGCGTCAGAGCCCCGGTGCAGGGAAAGCAATCAGACATGACAGAGCCCGGCGTCTGCGTCAGAGCCCCAGTGCAGGGATAGCAATCAGACATGACGGAGCCCGGCGTCTGCGTCAGAGCCCCGGTGCAGGGATAGAAATCAGACATGACGGAGCCCGGCGTCTGCGTCAGAGCCCCGGTGCAGGGATAGAAATCAGACATGACGGAGCCCGGCGTCTGCGTCAGAGCCCCGGTGCAGGGATAGAAATCAGACATGACGGAGCCCGGCGTCTGCGTCAGAGCCCCGGTGCAGGGATAGAAATCAGACATGACGGAGCCCGGCATCTGCGTCAGAGCCCCGGTGCAGGGATAGAAATCAGACATGACGGAGCCCGGCGTCTGCGTCAGAGCCCCGGTGCAGGGATAGAAATCAGACATGACGGAGCCCGGCGTCTGCGTCAGAGCCCCGGTGCAGGGATAGAAATCAGACATGACGGAGCCCGGCGTCTGCGTCAGAGCCCCGGTGCAGGGATAGAAATCAGACATGACGGAGCCCGGCGTCTGCGTCAGAGCCCCGGTGCAGGGATAGAAATCAGACATGACAGAGCCCGGCGTCTGCGTCAGAGCCCCGGTGCAGGGATAGCAATCAGACATGACAGAGCCCGGCGTCTGTGTCAGAGCCCCGTTGCAGCAGTATAAACAGTGAACTCCAGCTCACAGCTCTCCCACAAACTGCAAAATCAGTTGAAATTTCCCACAGAGCGATCCTCCTAGTCTGAGCACTGCTGGACAAAAATCTCCATGAAGCAACGCGCCAGCCCATCCTAAACATTTGGGCAGTATTCATCCTAACATAATAGTGCATTTCCTGCCACCTAACACAACACCGCTGATTCAACCACTCGACCAAGGCGTGATCCACATTCAAGGCGTTTTTTTTACGGCGAACTATCACTCAGATGCTGCAAGCAACAGACGATTTTGAAAATCGTTTACCAATGGTGAGGGAATGGTGGAAGTCGGAACACTTGGCATAAGTGACGATGGACATGGACCCAAGTTTAGAACGGAGTCAGCATTTCAGTCGTTCCCTGCCGTCAACCCTTCTTCCCTACAAGCAAATTTATGCTGAAAAACAAAATGCTGCCAAGCAAACAACCCTCAGCACTTTCTTCAAACCGGTGTCATCTCCTGCTGCAGGCAGCTCTAAGAGTTCTGTGAGTCTTCCTTCACCCCTTGCTGTGCTTGATGTGATCCCAACACCACAACCATCCACTTATCCATGTAAAGCTGCCCGACACCACAACAACCACTCATCTCCCGGAGCAAACACACCTGCCACTGTTGGTGAGTACTGTACACCCTAGTATGTTAACTTTCTATGATTTATTACATTGAATATTACCTTAACTTGATGAAATTTAATACAAATGTTGCCTTGTGGTACTGCTTTTGTGTCGTATTGGTATGAAAACATGAATAAATTACAGATAAAACATATTTAGGAAGCCCTCTGGAACACATCCCTATTTTCTCCATCAAAATAATTATTCACATTATGCGCCGACTGCAAGGAACATATCCCCTGCATACAATGAGGACAGGGTGTATGTGACCAATTAGCCTACAAACCCGTACGTCTTTGGAATGTGGAAGGAAGCCAGAGCTCCTGGAGGAAACCCACATTGTCGAGGGGAAAACGTACACACTCCTCACAGACAGTGGTGGGAATTGAATCCCTACTTTACAGTCGGCTCTGTACAGTATGACACCAACCGCTAAGCTATCGCCCCACTTCCAACCACTACACTACCGTGGGGAGTTATTGGCAGGAGGCCAAGTGACAGTGACCCCTGAGGAGACCAGAGTTCGAAGCTGGGTGTTCAATGTCCTGTCGTTGGTGAATCCAGAGTTCGAGGATTGGTGTTCAGGGTCTTCAACCAGCAATGTCAGTTGTCATCATCAGTGAGTCCTGAGGTGAATACTCAAGATTGAAGTCTGGTTGTTAAGGCCTGATGGCTGGAACCCTGGATCTGCGAGTCCACTGGGAAAGTCAAAGGCCTAAGGCACATCTGTCAATAATCAAACCAATAGTTATCAGCTCCTCCCATCATATGGGTGACGTGACATTGATGATCAAGGGCCAACTTTATACAATTACATTAGGAATCTGCTGTTGGTGCAACAAACAACAACATTCAACAATTATAAAGAATAAGAATTAAATAAAAAATAAAGGTAGACGTTAAAGTACGGAGATGTAATAAATATCAGCATGTATTTACATCGTAAACAGCATTATAAAAAGTGGTTTGAAGTGTTAACAAGGAGTGTTATAATAATAACATGGTAATAAAGAGGTAGTAGAAAGGGTGGGGAGATTTGCGAGAATGGCTGATCAGATTAACTGCATGGAGAAAACAGCTTTTAAGATGGTGTGAAGTTTTTTTGTTTTAATAGCCCTATAGCGCTTTCCAGAAGGGAGCTTTTGGAAAAGGCAGTTTGCAGGGTGGGTCGTGTCCACAATGACTTTTCCTGCCCACTTTATCCTGGACACATACAAGCCCTGCAGTGATGGTAGACTGCAGACAATGACCCTTTCTGTTCTCACAGTTCACTGTAGTTTTTGTAATTGTGTGAGAAGGCTGCACCAAACCAGACAGTAATGGCCGATGTGAGGATGCTCTCTGTAATGGCGGTGTAGAACTGCACCAGTATGCTCTGGGGATACCAACTATCACAAGAAGTATGTCATCTGCTGAGCCCTTTTGTTACTGAAGGGGATATGGTTCTCCCACATGAGGTCCTGTGAAATAAAGATACCCAGGAGTCTGAACGGTGCTGACTGTAGAGATGTTGATGATGAGTGGGTGGGAAGGAGACACATTTCATTGACGTGGTCTAACAGATCAAGGTGCTGTCATTAGGGTGCAGTTAGCATTTTCTACCTCTTCCTGCTCTGGCATTCAAATAGAAATGGAGAATCAGCTTGTCTTCCTTTGAGAAGGAGTCATAAGATTCTAATAGAGTTCCTCTTTGGCCACATCCATTGCTTCCAGAATCAGATCATATGTCGTGAAGTCCATGGTGTGCTGGTTCCTTAATGGAATGAGTCAAAGAACCACTCTGGTTTATTTATCCTCTGGGGAAATCACTAAGTGACCAGGCCAGTTCATCCTAATGGAGAATTCATCCCAAGGAAGATGGTAATAGGCTGTAAGACTATAAGACATCGGAGCAGAATTAGGCCTTACAGCTCATCAAGTCTGCTCTGCCAATTGATCATGGCTGATTTATTATCCTTCTCAACACCATTCTTCTGCATTCTCCCTGTAACATTTGATGTCCTTACTAAACAAGAACCTATCAGCTTCTGCGTTAAATATGTACAATGAATTGGCCTTCACAGCCGTCTGTGGCAATTAATTCCATAAATTCACCACCATCTGGCAAAAGAATTGCCACCGTATCTCTGATCTAAAGGGATGTCCTTGGACTTCCGGTAAGATGGCGATTGCTTAGCTGCTCCGAACTTTTGTTCCGTTATTTTCGCTATCTTTGCACTAAATGTCTCAATTTTTTAAACCTTAGTTAGGAACTTTATTTGGTTTCTTTTACTTGCCTGTGAACACATCTACCTTACAATGTCTAACAAGAGTTCTAAATCCGGGAGAAAGGAAGTTCCCGCTCTGCCGGCTGAGACCCTCGCTGCGCTGGAACAACACCAAGACGATATTTTAAAGGAATTTAGAACCGCTTTCAAACAGCTGGAAGCCAAACTGGATTGGATCAACGATAGAGCGGACGTACATGCTGAACACTTATCTCGCATCGATTCGACTTCTGAAGATTTAGAAAGTCGTGTTCGATACTTGGAGACTCTCTGTTCCAGCCTAGAGGGAAAATATAACAAACTCCTTTCCAAAATGGTGGATCTCGAAAATTGGAGCAGACGTTGTAACCTTCGAATTTTTGGGTTGCCAGAGGCCACTGAACAGGGATCAACCGTGAAGTTTTTCGCCGAGTTTCTCTGTGAGATATTCAGGAAAGATTTGCTTCTGAACCCACCTGAGCTCGAAAGGGCACACAGGGTCTACGTTCCCCCCGGAATTCTGGGCTCCCGCCCGCAACCGGTAATTTTGTGCTTTCATCAATACCAGGTAAAACACCGTCTGATTATGGAGGTACGTCGCAGAGGTACTTTTACTTTCCAAAATACAGTCATTCGCTTTGTGGAAGATTTTGCACCCCAGATCTTAAAGATGCGCGCTGAGTTTAAAGGCGTAATGAAAGTGCTTTTTGATCGTGGTTTTAAACCCTCTCTTCGCAATCCTGCCGATTTACGAATCACGCTTAATACTGGAAAATATAAGTGGTTTAAGTCAGTGAAGGAGGCTGAGGCATTTGTTGCAAGTCTTCCGGCTATCCAGCCATCTTCGGAACCTGATCGGACCTCCTAAAATGGTGGATAAGTACTTCTCGTAGTAAAATTACTTTTTCTGGACTCAGACTTTACTTGAATCACTCAGACATTATTTGTTGAAACTCTAAGGGCTGTTGACAATCTCTCCCTGGATTTGGTGTGTCTTTTTTAAATAGACATTCTGTGCTTAATGTTTCCCTATGGACGTTTAAATAGTACTTGTGTAATCTATTTTATTCTTGTATAACTTTATCTATAGAGTTCTACAATTGACTCTAACTTGTTTTGGAGGTTTGAAGTCTTTTTTGAAGGCCTCCCTGTTTGTTGGTTCACAGTTTAACTGCTGATTATTTTTTATTTTTTTATTTATTATTTTTTTTCACCTTTTTTTTAAATCTTTGATTTTTTTTTCCTCTCTGTAAATGGTTGATAAGTATTCTTCTTGAATCTATAATTTTCCCCTTCCTCCCTTTTTTTCCCCTTTCTCTTACTTTATTCTTCCATAATTTTTCACGGGTAGGTTAGTTTTGGTTTTCTTCCGATTTTCTCTGTATTAAGTTTTATATTTCTGCAGAAGATGTTCCAATTTGTAGTTATGTTTTCTAGTGCATAAACTAGTTACTATTTGCAAGAGTATTTATACGGAACTGCTGTTAATGACACAGATCTGGAAGTTATATTTTCGGTTAATTTTTTTGGTAGAGCTAGCTGCCTTTTTTGGTAGACGTCTAGTTTTGGGTTGTGTGGGTGGGGCGGGTTTTCCAGTTCCAACATCACTCACTGTATTTATTGTTTTTCTTTATTGCTCAGGACATGTTTATGTTTTGATTTTATGAATCTATGTTTACATTTCTGCTCCCAGACTGCTATTGTATTGCTTGACTTTTTATATGCCTGCTGCCTTTATGCATTAGTAATTGATAATGGTTGGTGCACTTAAGTTCGTGAGCTGGAATGTAAAGGGATTGAATCACCCTGTTAAAAGGAGGAAGGTATTCTCACATATTAAACAATTCAAAGCTGACATTGCTTTCCTTCAAGAAACTCATATTTGTTGTTTTGATAACTCCCGGCTTCTGTCAAAGTGGGCGGGTCAGCACTTTCATTCATCCTTTGCCGCTAAAGCTAGGGGAGTCTCCATTCTTATTAACTCAAATATTCCTTTTGAACTCCATAATAAAATATCTGATACAAATGGCCGTTTTATTATTGTTTCTGGTAAACTATATAACACTGAAGTTGTACTAGCAAACCTGTATGCCCCCAACTTTGATGATGTTAACTTTTTTGAACGTTTTTTTCTGCTCACTACCAGACTTAAACTCATACTCTCTTATACTGGGTGGTGACTTCAACTGTTGGTTAGATCCTAATCTGGATCGATCGTCCTCTGTTACCAGATCACCTACTAAATCTGCCTTAGCTATCCAATCATTTCTCTCTAATTTTGGTATCTCTGATATATGGCGTTTCCTTCATCCTACTGAGAGAGATTATTCTTTTTTTTCACGTTCACCATACCTTCACTAGAATTGACTATTTCTTACTCGATAACCAACTTATTCCATTTGCTGACTCTTGTGACTATCAGAGTATACTGATTTCTGACCTTGTTCCAATTACTCTCTCTCTCTGAACTTTCCTGGTCTCCCTCAGAGGAATAAACACTGGCGGTTTGATTCAGCTTTATTATCGGATGATGATTTAAAAAAATTTATTAAGGATCAGATAACCTTTTATTTTAACACTAATACATCACCTGAAGTGTCATCCCAGATTGTCTGGGATGCCATGAAAGCATATCTGAGGGGTCAGATATTCTCTTACACAGCAAATCTCAACAGAAGATCCTGTGCAGATCGATTAGACCTCATTAATCAGATTAAAGAATTGGATCAACTGTATGCTCAAACTAAGAACCCTGAACTATACAAGAAGCGCGTTGAACTCCAAACTAAATTTAATCTTCTGTCTACTCAACCTGTCAAACGCCAACTTCTCAAAAGCGTAAGTCGCTTTTACATTCATGGGGATAAGTCTGGTAAATTTCTAGCCAATCAGCTGAGGCGTTCCAAAGCCAAACAACATATTACAAAGATCCGGAAGGAGAACGGAGACTTTACATCGGATCATTTAGAAATTAATGACACATTTAAAAATTTTTATTCTTGGCTTTATTCCTCTGAATCTTTGAATGACAATATCTCTGTTGATCAATTTTTAAAGAATCTGAATATTCCTTCACTTTCATCTGATTTTAAAGCCAAACTTAATGCACCTATATCATCAGAAGAAATATCTTTTGCAATTTCTGCACTGTCCTCAGGGAAATCTCCTGGACCTGATGGACATGATGGACCTGAAGAATTTTATAAATCATTCTCTTCACTTCTTTCTCCTCCATTACTTTCAGTATTATCTGACTCGTTTAATTTCGGCAAATTGCCACCCTCTTTCAATGAGGCATCTATTATTCTTCTATTAAAAAAGGGTAAAGACCCAACAGAGTGTTCCTCGTATAGGCCGATTTCTTTGCTCAATGCTGATGTAAAGATCTTAGCTAAAGTTTTGGCTTATAGATTAGAAACCGTTATTCCCTCCATTATCTCTGATGACCAATCAGGTTTTATTAAAAACCGTCTCCCTTTTTTTAACATTCAGCGTTTATTTAATATTTTATACTCACCTCCAACTGGGATTCCTGAATGTGTTATTTCCCTCGATGCGGAGAAAGCATTTGATCGTATAGAGTGGAACTACCTTTTTGCGGTCTTAGAAAAATTTGACCTCGGTCAAAGTTTCATCTCTTGGATCAAATTGCTGTACCTGTGTCCTACTGCTTCTGTTTTAACTAATTTTCAGAAATCCCAGGTATTTAATCTCAAACGTGGCACCCGTCAGGGATGCCCCTTAAGTCCCTTTCTCTTTGATTTGGCTATAGAACCTTTGATGATAGCATTTCAAAGCTGTCCTGAATTGACCGGGATTTGGAGAGGGGGTGTTGAGCATAAAGTTTCTCTTTATGCTGATGACTTATTACTCTTTCTCTCAAATCCGTCTACATCCTTACCTCCAATGTTTTCACTTCTTGACCAGTTTAGGCAGATCTCCGGCTATAAACTTAATTTACATACAAGTGAACTTTTCCCAATTAATAAAGAAGCCCAAGAATTAACATTTTGTGATCTCCCTTTTAAAGTAGTTCATAATCAATTTACTTATCTTGGAATTACAGTCACAAGGAAGTTTAAAGATCTCTTTCGTGAAAACTTTGCCAATCTTTCATATACTATAAAACAGAGTCTGGTACAATGGTCACCTCTATCTATGTTTTTGGTAGGTCGTATTAAAGTTGTTAAAATGTATGTTCTCCCCAAATTTTTATACTTATTTCATCTATCCCAATTTTTATTCCTAAATCTTTTTTTTGATTCATTAGACTCTATTATTTTGTCATATCTGTGGAAGAATAACCGCTCTAGAATTAATAAAATCCATCCCCAAAAATCTAAAAAAGAGGGTGGCATGGCTTTACTTAACTTTCGTTTATATTATTGGGCAGCTAATATACGTTGTGCTACCTTTTGGTCTTTCTTCCAAGTGCCCTAATTGGGTGGCAATGGAGTTGAGCCCCACTAAAAAATTATCTATCTCTGCACTTCTTGGCTCTGCACTCCCCAGTAGTCTGTCCAGATTAATAGCTAATCCTCTTGTTAGACACACTTTGCGTATATGGGCTCAGTTTAGGAAATGTGATGGTTTCCATGGTTTTTCTGTTTCCAGCCCTGTCGTACATAATCACCCTTTTTTTACCTACTACGTACGATTCAGCATTCCATGTTTGGTATAGGAAGGGCATTAGACATTTTGAAGATCTTTTCATTGATAATCGCTTTGCTTCTTTTCAGCAGCTCTCTGTTAAATCCAGTCTGCCCAATGCTCATTTTTTTAGATATCTCCAAATTAGACACTTTATTGCTCCTCTAATTCCTAACTTTCCTGAAATGCCTGTGAAAAATGCTATGGACTTATTTCTTTCCATTAATCCACTAGGTAAAGGTTTAATATCAATTATTCGAGATAAATTAGCAGCCTTATGATGGGCCCCTGTGGATAAAATTAAAATGGCATGGGAGCAGGATTTAAATACCTCCTTATCTGATGAGAGTTGGGACTCGATTCTCAAATCGGTTAACTCAACCTCTCTTTGTGCTCGCCATTGCCTTTTACAGTTTAAGATTGTTCATAGAGCCCATATGTCTAAATCTAAACTACCTCGATTCTACCCTGACATTAGTCCGCTTTGTGATAAATGCAAGAGGGGCGAGGCCTCTCTCATTCATATGTACTGGTTCTGTCCTAGCTTGGAGAAATTTTGAAAAGATGTCTTCACTACGTTATCATATATTCTGAATCAGCACCTAGAACCAAATCCCTTAATTGCTTTGTTCGGTTTCTGGGGCGAAACAGATTTACGTCTGAGTCCGACCAAATGCCGAATATTATCCTTTGCCTCTCTCCTGGCTAGACGCTTGATCCTCCTTAGATGGAGAGATGTTGCCCCGCCCACTCATGCTCAATGGCTTAGCGACATTATGGCCTGCTTGGACCTCGAAAAAATTCATTATTCAGCTCTTAATTTAGATCTACAGTTCCATAAGGTCTGGGGACCTTTTATCGAGTACTTTCATAACCTTCCTCTTGACTAGGGTTTTTTTCTTTTCGGTCCCTTGCTTTCAGCTCCTTTTTTTTTCTGGTAGTAGGCATTACTATCCTCTGTTGCTGAGTGTATTCACAGTCTGGGAGTTTGATTGTCCTGATTTATATTCTCTATATTGTGTTGTGGTTGGTCTGGGGTTTTTTTTGTGTTGTGGGGCTTGGAGAGGATACTAAGTTTACTTGTCTTCAATTTAGGTGCTTTTTTAAAAAAATTCTCTTTCTTTGTGTCATATTGTCATTGTATGCTTAATTTTGCACTGTATTAATGTTCCTCATTTTGATTTGGGGTTTTTTAATTTGTAAAATGTATTAAAAAATTAATTAAAAAAAAAGGGATGTCCTTGTATTCCGAGGCAGTGTCCTCAGGTAGTAGACTCTCTCATTATAGGAAACTCCATGTCGCTCTATCTAAGCCTTTCAATATGCGATGAGATCCCCCTTCAGTTGTTCTTCTACCAATCTACCTTACCAAGAAAGAATAACCTGCCACCTTGTTCAGTGATCTGACCATCACCCACCCACCACATCTCTCTTTAGGCAGCATCGTCAATGTCAAATATTGATGGATGAAAATACTGCTGGAAAATTCAGACCTGCTGGAGTTTGGACTAAATATAAGAAAAGTATTTTAAAATCTGAAGATAAAAAAAAATCAAGTTGCAGTTTCAGAAAGAGAACTAGTGTGCTTGATGCTGATGAAAAATCTGATAATGATGAGAGTGACGGAGGACTGAGTAGCCTTGAGATTTACAATGGGAAAACTAACAATTGACAAAGCAACATGCCATTCACCAGAAGTGACCGGCAAATCAATTAAAATGGAATTGGACACTAGCTCGGCTGTTACAATCATTCTGAGTTTAAATGGCATTTCAAAGGTACTGAACTGAAGCCTGCAGCTGTCCAACTAAGAACAGGTACTGGAGGAATAAAGTTTCCTGTGAGAATAATATTTGTAACGCTGATATTCAACAAGCAACAAACCACATTGGCCTTGTATGTGGTAGAACAGGAGGGCCAGCATTGTGGGGGTATGATTGGCTGAGACAACTACAACTTGATTGGCGATCCCTCCACCATTTGCATGCCATATCCCCTACAAGAGGGTCAACTGAAAGCAAATTAAGAAAAGTACTGGATGGTGTCACAGCAGTGTTCAAGGATGGCAATGAAAAACTCAAACATATCAAGGGTAAAATAGTGTTAAATAAAAATGCCACATCCAAGTTTTGCATCATTTGTCTGCTTCCTTACTCCATCCATGATAAAGTAACCAGTGAGCTAGATCGCATGGAAGCTGAAGGAATTCTTTCCAAAGTTGAGCAGAGCTCGTGGGCAATGTCAATGGTCTCAGTAACCAAGAAGAATAGGTCACTCAGGGTCTGGGGTGATTTTAAGGTCACCATTAACCCAGTACTGTAAGTAGATCAATGCCTTCTGCCCAGGATAGAGGATATCTTTGCAAATGTTTCTGGGGAAAAAAAGCACTTCAGCAAAGTGGACTTGGCTGAGGCCCATCTACAGATGGCAATGGAAGAAGAGTCCTAAGTGTTTCTCACCACAAACACTCACCAAGGTCTTTATCGCTATAATAGGCTTACTTCTGGAGTAGCATTTGCACCTGTCTCTGGCAGAAAGCTATTGACCAGGTACTGTAAGACTGTCCAGCAACTCAGTGTTATCTGGATAACATCATTGTTATTGGCAAGGACGACAAGGAGCATATGCAAAATCTCAAGACAGTGTTAAAAAGCTTAGAAGATTATAAACTCAGAGCATAATGCAACAAGTGTGAATTCTTTAAACCAAGCATCACTTAGCGCGGTCACACCATCGCCACACAAGAATTACACAAGTGTGCTGAGAAAATCCAAGCAGTGGTGGATGTCCAAAGGCCAAAGGACATGTCACAGTTGTGGTCCTTTTTAAGATTTGTCAATTACTATAACAGGTTCCTGCTAAACCTGGCCACTGTGCTCTACCTCTTGAACTTATTACTACAGACCGGGAAGAAATGGCAATGGGCAAAGCAGTGTAAGGTGGCTTTCAAGAAGGTAAAGGAAATGGTGATGTCAGACATTGTACTCACAGATTCTGATCCACATAATCCAGTGAAGTTTGCCATGTGCTGTTCAGGATGCTAACATGTCCGGAATAAAAGTATCCAGAGCTGTCAGAACCACTTCCTGCAGTCCCAGAGTCGCTTCCACAACCACCATGAAGAGGCCCCAGAATCTGAGATTGTTTCACAGCTGCAAGTCTCGGCTTCTAAGCAGAGTGATCCCCTTTGTCAGGAAAGACATTATTGCACAATAATAAATCTTTAGTGAATGGGACAATTTAAAATTTACTATGTTATAGATGTCTATATAATAGTAGTATTATACAGTGTACTGTGGATATAGTTGAGATGCATTCTATATTGTGTTGGAGTTTAGAGCTAAGCAAGGAAGAGTGTTGTATATTTAACATTTCAGTAATACTTGAGTAATATTTATGTTGTTTGATTAAACCTTGTTTGTTTAAATAATTATGGGTTAGGTATAAAAATAAGTGAATTGGATATGTCATGATGCTACTATGTGATACATGTGTGTCTCTTTAAAATAGAGAACAAACTAAGACCTGTTCTCCTGGGCTCCCATCTTTTTTCTTACAATTAGTTTTTATGCTTTGGAGTTACAAATGCCCGAAGTGAAGAAAACAGATTATATTCCAAATGTCTCATCCGGTATAATTCCACCTTTCCAATCTTGTTTCAGATTCTGAAAATTCCTCATAAATCCCTGGTGGTTGTTGGGTAATAACTGATCCTGAGCCTTGTGGTGCAGGACCTGAGTCTCCTGCACCTCCTGTCCAATGTTAGTAGTGAAAAGAGAGCATGGCCAGGATTGTGGGAGTCCTTAATGATGGATACTGCTTTCTTGGGGTAGCATTCCTTGTAAACATGTGCAATGGTGGGAAGGCTTTGCCTGCAACAGACTAGGCTGCATTCACCTCTTTCCGTAGACTTATCCTTTCCTTGGCGTTGCTGTTTCCATACCAGGCCCTGATGCAATCAGTTAGGATACTTTCCACTGTGCATCTATAGAAGTTTGTCAAAGCTTTGGGTGACATGCCAAATGCAAGGAGGAACCAATTTTCACCAGACGATAAGCTTGATATTCCAGGCTGGTAGCAGTTTGCAAGAAGGTCTTCTCCTCCTTCCTCTTAAATAGGACCTCTATGTATTCCTGATGCATGGACCTGAGGTACTCAACCCCATCTCAGGCGTATCTGCTCTCTTACACACTCATGTGGGACCAGGTACAGAACCTCTTGCTCTCTGCTTCCCTCTTGAGTAAGGACAGAAAGTGAAAGAAACCGTCGATATTATGTGATGTCAAGGTGTGGATGAAGACCTTAAAGAAGAAAAAGGCATTTGGCAACTATGGAGAAATGAAAACAAGGTAGTCCCTTCAGGACTATAGGAATTACAAAATATAATTGGCTCACAAAATTAAAGGCAAGCTCATAGCACATAACATGGTTAAGGAGAGAACATAGAAACTGCTGATAGATAGGAATTGAACCCTGATCTTATACTGGCACTGTAAAGCATTATGCCAACTGCTACACAACTGTACACAGATAGAGATATTAGATATCAGGGTAGATGAAAATTATTACATTTATATTTACCACTCAATGGGGTTTTCTTGAGTCAAACATGTTACTGATATTGTAAAAGCAAACTATTCAAAAAGAGACAGTGAGGCCTGTAACTGCTGAGGAGTCACGTGGTGAAGCAAATTGTTGGGCTGACCAGCAGAGGGAGAGGGAAGGCACGGACAGTTTTACCATCCGGGCTTCATTAAGGTTATTATTTAATCAGGCTGAATTGGCAAACTACCTAAAGAGGAAGAATGTAACCAAAGCCTGCAGGTAAAGTTAGACGGGTATTTGAAATGTGTTGTGCCAGTTCTAGTAAGATTATCTGCAGATTAATAGCATAGAATTTTCCAAAAACTTATAGATGATTGGGACTCAACACATTGTTAAGTTTAATGCACAAAGCACAAAAGTGAAATCAAATACATTTGTTTATCTTTTGCAGTGAAGAAAAAAAGGATTAAGTTGAGCTGTTAATCTAGTCAAGGAAGTTGGATAGCAATGGAATTTTTTTTGTGCAAGAGTGGTAACCAAGCAGTCTGCCAAATTTGATGTGTATATTTTAGGTTTCACTAAGTCATATTCAGTTGTAAACACAAGAGACTCTGCAGTTGCTGGAAACACACACAAAATGCATCTGAACAGGGGTTCTCAACCTACGGTTCACGGACCCCTTGCCTGATGGTATTGGTCCATGGCATGGAAAACGTTGGGAGCCCCTGGTCCAAAGAGAGGAATAAACAGTCAACATTTTGGGCAGATACCCTTCATCAGGATTGGAAAGGAAGAGGGAAGAAGCCAGAATAAGTTGGGAGGAGATGAAGGATACAAGCTGACAGGTGATAGGTGAAAATCTGTGAGGGGGAAGGTAGGTGGTTTGGGAAGTGGGGGATGAAGTGAGAAGCTGGGGGGCAGATGATAGCTGGAAAAGGACTGAAGAAGGAATCTGATAAGAGAGCAGAGTTGACCATGGGAGAAAGGGGAGGAGGAGGGGTGCCAGAGGGAGGTAAAAGGCAGGTGAGGGGAAGAGAAAGGGTAAGAGGGGACCCAGAATAGGAAACAGCAAAAGAAAGAAGGGGAGAAATTGCCTGAAATTGAGAAATCAATATTTATGCCATCAGGATGGAGGCTACCCAGAAAGGAATGTCAGATATTGCTCTTCCAACCTCATAGTGGCAGTAGAAGAGGCCATGGACTGACATGTCAGAATGGAAATGGGTGAGTGGATTTTGTATTGAGCTATAACTCTTTGACACTTTGAGAGTCAAATAACATCTAACAGTGCTCCAGTGAAGCACATTGGATGCAATTAAGAAGAAGACACGCCACTGGCTACAGTTTGAGGAGAATTGAGACATCACCAAAGACTAACAAACTTCTGCACATGCACAGCAGAGAGAATTTTAACTGGTTGGATCACCAAGTGGTATGGAGGGACCACTGCAGAGGGTTACAAATTCAGCTGGCTTCATCGTGGGCACTAGCGTCCCCAGCATCAATGACATCTCAATGGCGATGTAGGGATGACTTGCAGCGGACTGAAAAGCTTGAGCATGTAGATGTTAAGGAAGAGGATGTGCTGGAGCTTTTGGAAAGCATCAAATTGGATAAGTCACCGGAACTAGACAGGATGTACCCCAGGCCACTGTGGGAAGTGAGGGAGGAGATTGCTGAGCTTCTGGCGATGATCTTTGCATCATCAATGGGGACAGGAGAGGTTCTGGAGGATTGGAAGGTTGTGGATGTTGTTCCCTTATTCAAGAGAGGGAGTAGAGATAGCCCAGGAAATCATAGACCAGTGAGTCTTACTTCAGTGGTTGGTGTTGATGGAGAAGATCCTGAGAGGCAGGATTTATGAACATCTGGAGAGGCAGAATATGATTAGGAGTAGTCAGCATGGCTTTGTCAAAGGTAGGTCGTGCCTTACAAGCCTGACTGAATTTTCTGAGGATGTGACTAAACACATTGATGAAGGTAGAGCCGTAGATGTAGTGTATATGGATTTCAGTAAGGCATTTGACAAGGTACCTCATGCAAGGCTTACTGAGAAAGTAAGGAGGTATGAGATCCAAGGGGACATTGCTTTGTGGATCCAGAACTGGCTTGCCCACAGAAAGCAAAGAGTGGTTGTAGATGGGTCATATTCTGCATGGAAGTTGATGATCAATGGTGTGCCTCAGGGATCAGTTCTGGGACCCCTTTTCTTTGTGATTTTTATAAATGACCTGGATGAGGAAGTGGAGGGGTGGGTTGGTTAATTTGCTGATGACACAAAGGTTGGGGGTGTTGTGGATAATGTGGAGGGCTGTCAGATGTTGCAACGGGATATTGATAGGATGCAAAACTGGGCTGAGAAATGGCAGATGGAGTTCAACCCAGCTAAGTGTGAGGTGGTTCATTTTGGTAGGTCAACTATAATGGCAGAATATAGTATTAATGGTAAGACTCTTGGCAGTGTGGAGGATCAGAGGGATCTTGGGGTCTGAGTCCATAGGACACTTAAATCTGCTGCGCAGGTTGACTCTGTGGTTAAGAAGGCATATGGTGCATTGGCCTTCATTAATTGTGGGATTGAGTTTAAGAGGTAATGTTGCAGCTCTATAGGACCCTGGTCAGACCCCACTTGGAATACTGTGCTCAATTCTGGTTGCCTCAACTCAGGAAGGATATGGAAGACATAGAAAGGGTGCAGAGGAGACTTACAAGGATGTTGCCTGGATTGGGGAGCATGCCCTATGAGAATAAGTTGAGTGAACTCGGCCTTTTCTCTTGGAGTAACGGAGGATGAGAGGTGACCTGATAGAGGTGTGCAAGATGATGAGAGGCACTGAATGTGTGGATAGTCAGAGGCTTTTTCCCAGGGCTGAAATGGCTAGTATTAGAGGGCATAGTTTTAAGGTGCTTGGAAGTAGGTACAGAGGAGATGTCAGGGGTAAGTTTTTTACGTGGAAAGTGGTGAGTGCGTGGAATGGACTGCTGGTGGCGGTGGTGAAGGTGGAAACCATAAGGTCTTTTAAAAGACTCCTGGACAGGTACATGGAGCTTAGAAAAATAGAGGGCTATGGGTAAGCCTAGGTAATTGCTAAGGTAGAGACATGTTCAGCACAGCTTTGTGGACCGAAGTGCCTGTATTGTGCTGTAGGTTTTCTATGGTTCTATGTTTCTGTCTTCAAAAGGCCATGCCTCAAAAAGGCAGCATCAGTCTTTAAGGATCCTCATCACCTAAGATATGATTTCTTCTCAATACGACCTTCAAAGGTGAGGTACAGGATCCTAAAGACACACACTCAACAGTTTAGGGGCGGTATCTTGCCCTCCTCCATCAGATTTCTAAAAAGGCAATGAACTAACCCATGAGCACTTCCTCCTTATTTTTGCTCTCCTTTTGCAATACTTATTCAATGTAATTTTATATATATATTTCTTATTGTAATTTATAGTTTTTAATGTATTGCACTGTACTGCTGCCACAAAACAACAAATTTCATGACCTATGTCAGTGATAATAAACCTGATTCCAGATTACTACTTGAAAGATGCAATATAAATAAAAGTTGTTTATTTCAATTTAAATTGCTTAATTATATTTACAGACGAACAGTATCAGGTGCTAAAGAAAGATTACTGGGAGTGTTTGAGGTTTCATGCTTTATTGAGAATAAGTGGAAATGAACTTGTGCCCTGGCAAAGGAGGAAAGAGCAGTGACGAGGCTCTTGTGTTTTGGGGACGTCACAAGCAGTATGGTTGGTAGCAGCTACAAAGCACAAGTGATGTTCATAAATCGTGAAAAAATGATACGATAGAATGGATTGGCATGAATTTTTCCACCTATCCTTTCCCAGCTTCACACTTCATCCACCCTTCCCCAACCACCCGCCCAAAACAGTTGTTCCCAATTAACTCTCCCTCGTTTCTGCCTAATGCTCTCACAACTTGCCCTGCTCCAGTTTAATACCCTCCCACAAGGTCCATGCTTAACCTTATCTTTTGCTACTATATTTTAAATCTTAAAGAGTTGTGGTCATTATTCCCCAAGTGCTGACCCACTGAAATGTAGATTACCTGGCCAGGCTCATTACCCAATACCAGTTCCAGTACGGCCTCTTATCTTGCTGGACAATCTACATATTGATTTAAGAAACCCTCCTAGATACACCTAATAAATTCTACCCCATCTAGTCAGCTTCCACTATGAAAATCCTAGTTTATATTGGGGAAGTTGAAATCCACCATGACAACTTTCCTTAATCTGCCTGCGTATCTGTTCCTGGTGGCTATTGGGGGGGGGGGGGGTTGTTGGTGGTCTGTAGTACAGTCCCATCAGAGTGATATTGTCCATGATTAGTAGTGCAACTCAATCTTTCCGGTCCTTTACCTCCCTCTTTATCTTTTCTAAAACATCAAAACCCTGGGACATTAAACAACCATTCCTGTCCTTCTCTCAACCAAGTCTCTGATGACCACAACATCATAATTCCATATATTGATCCATGTTCTAAGTTCATCACCCTTACTCATAATACTCCAAGCATTAACATACACATACTTCAAACTCTCCAGCCTATCCTATCTATTACTTTGCTCTTGCCTGTTTTTACTGGCCCTGACATCTAACCTCCTCTCCCTCCCTCCACTTTCTGGCCTGGTGCTCTTGATTCCCACCCCCCTGCCAAACTAGTTTAAACCCTCCTGAGCAACACAAGTGAAACTCCCAGCCAGTTTATTGGTTCCCCTCCAGTTCAGGTGCTACTTATCCCTCTCATACAGGTCACCCCTGCCGCAGAAGAGGTTCCATTGATCTAAGAACATGAACCCCTGTCTGTTGTACTAGTTCCTTGGCCGCTCATTCCTTTGTAGAATCATCCTGTTACTACCCTGCCCAGCACGTGGCACCAGGAGTAATCCAGAGATCACTACCTTGGAGGTTCTGCTCTTCAGCCTCTTCCCAAACTCCCTGTATTCACTGCACAGGACCTCCTTCCCCCCTCTACCGATGTCATTGGTGCCAATGTGCACCACGAGCTGCGAACACTCACCCTCCCCTCTAGGATATTTTGCAGCCTCTCCGAGACAACCCGGATCCTAGCACCGGAGAGGCATCACACCACCTAGGCATCTCTTTCTCAGCCACAGAATCTCCTGTCCATCCCTCTGATTACAACTCTGCCTGACTTTATCCTTCCCTGCTCAGCATCAGAGCTGGCTACAGTGCCATTGGCCTAGCAGCTGCTGCTGTGCTGATAGGCCAGTCCCCCCGCATATCCAGTAGGGCGTAATTGTTGCTGAGGGGAATGACCACAGGGGAACCCTTCACTTACCTCTCAGAATCACTCGAATCATTCTCGCTGTGGGCATTCAGTTTCACTCCATAATTCTCACTATATTCACATCTGCATGTACAAAATAACTAGGAATATCCCTTTTCTCTGAACAATTTGTCCAAATGTTACATATATGAAAGGTGATTGATAAGTTCGTGGCCTAAGGTACGAGTCAATTTCAGAAAACTTAAAACATTTATTTTTCAACACAGTGCCCTCCTACATTTACACACTTAGTCCAGCGGTCATTGAGCATATGGATCCTGGACCTCCAGAAAGTGTCCACAGCAGGGGTGATCGATAAGTTTGTGGCCTAAGGTAGAAGGCGATGAGTTATTAACTTCAAACTTTCTGCATTTTCATTCAAAGAGTTGAACTGCATGTGTATGTAATGAGAGCTATATAACTCATCTCCACAAACTTATCAATCGCCCCCTGCTGTGGACACTTTCTGGAGGTCCAAGATCCGTATGCACCATGACTGCTGGACTAAGTGAGTAAACGTAGGAGGGGACTATGTTGAAAAATAAATGTGCTTGGTTTTCTAAAATTGGCTCCTTCTACATTAGGCTACGAACTTATCGATCACCCCTTGTAAAATTGGTGTGTAGTTAAGGCAGGAAGCTGGGCCAACCAGCTCTAAACTGGAACATTGAAATCAATTTTTAATTTTCAAATCATTCTGGCCTTCACAAACATAATTTATATTTTAAATCTATATAAACTGTGCCTTTGTAATTATTCATTGGCTGGGAGATTTAAAACAAAGAACGCCTACTTATTGAATAATTTACCTCTATCAGATTTGACTGCATTATTTTCTGACTGGAGCAGGAATTAACATTGTATGCTGATGAAGAGTTGCCATGGTAACCACATCTTTTCAGGTGGATGGTGTACTTTCCATATGGAGCTTCACTGGTCGAGAGCATCTACGAGGCGAAAGGTGGAGTGAGGCCCTCAGCACCTTGTTATGGTGGGACGATGAGAACCGTGGTTCTTAACATGGGCCATACGGACCCCAGGGGGCCACAGTGGATTTCGTAGGGGCCACAAGTTAAAAACAAGAAACTGGGGGCCAAGGAAATCCTGAATGGGCCATGATAAATTTACAGTTTAGCTGAAATATTACTAAAATATATAAATAAACATGAATATATGTAATTCTTAATATATGTAATTGGAACCCTGAATGGGAAATGAACAGGAAAATATACTAGATGATTCAAATGTGGCAACAAAACAGCTTTGATTGCTTGTGTGTCTGTTGAGGGGGGGCTGAAGTGTGTGGCACATCAGTTATTACCCCTGCTCCTGCTTGACTGCACAGGGTGGCCTCCTCCACATCTACCTAAAATCACAAACAGCAGATTGGGCAGACAATATAATGGCTCATGCAACTGACGGTACTGCTTCAGTGGCAGAAAGATACAGACGATTGATTGCGCATTTTAAAAATCCTGTGCCTGATGTTTCTTGCATAAACCGTGTCATCCACTGTCAACATTTGGTTGCTAAATGTGGGTGGGGGCCTCAGAGGTAAATGAAAGTCTGAAGTTGGCCAGGAGCAGAGAAAGGTTGGCAACCACTGGACTAGGACAAGGAGTTCTAACTCTGCAAGCATATTGTTTGCAGATCCATAGAAAAATATTTGAAATTTCCATTAGGGTTTAGGTAGGTAGGAGTCTTTTAATATTAGGACATATCAATCCTCAACTTAAATTCTGGTGTATTCCACAGAAAGTGCAAATATAATTATACACTCAGTAGGTACTTTAGTAGGTACTGCCCAAAGAGGCCACGTTCATGGTCTTCTACTTCTGTAGCCCATCCACTTCAGGATCTCAGGTGCTGTGCATTTAGAGATGTTCTTCTGCACACCACTGTTGTTATGCATGGTTATTTGAGTTATTGTTGCCTTCCTGTCAGCTTGAACCAGTCTGGCCATTCTCCTCTGACCTCTCTCATTAACAAGGCATTTTCACCCACAGAACTGCCACTCACTGGATGTTTTAATTTTGTTATTTGCACCATTCTCTGTAAACTCTAGAAACTGTGGTGGGTGAAAATCCCAGGTGATCAGCAGTTTCTGAGATACTCAAACCTCCTTGTGCAGTTGGATCCGTGACTTCCAAACTTGTAGACCCCAGTCAGTTCGGATTGGCAACAACATCTCCTCCATAATCTCCATCAGCACAGGCTGTGTGCCTAAGCCCCCTGTTCTACTCGCTTTATACTTACGACTGTGAAGCTAAGCACAGCTCCAATGCTATATTAAGTTTGTTGACAACGCCATTGTTGTTGGCCAAATCAGAGGTGGTGATACATCAGCACATAGGAGGAAGACTGAAAATCTGGCTGAGTGGTGCCACAACAACAAGCAGCTGATTATTGACTTCAGGAGGAGGAAACCAGAGGTCCACGAGCCAGGCCTCATTGAGGGACCAGAGGTGACGAGTATTAGCAACATTAAATTCCTCTGTGTTATCATTTCATAGGGTCTGTCTTGCACATAAATACAATTTTGAAGAAAACATGGCAGCACATCTAACACTTTAGGAGATTGTGAAGATTCACTATGACATCTAAAACTTTGACAAACCTTCTACAGATGTGTGGTGCAGAGTATACTGACAAGTTGCATCATGGCCTGATATGGAAACATCAATGCTCTTGAATGGAAAATCCTCCAAAAAGTAGTGGATACAGTCCAGGCCTTCACAGGTAAAGCCTTGCCCCACTGTTGACCTCCTGGAGCATTGTTGCAGCAAAAGCAGCATTTATCCATCATCAGGGACCTCCACCACCCTAGTCATGCTCTCCCCTTGCTGCTGTCATCAGGAGGAAGTACAGGAGCCGCAGGACCCACCTGACCAGGTTCAGAAACAGTTATTACCCCTCAGCCATCAGGCTCTTGAACCGGAGAAGATAACTTCACTTGACACAGTGTGGACATGGTGGAGGATTACAAATACCCAGGGATATGAATTGGACTGGTCAAAGAACACTGAGGCTGTCTACAAGAAGGGTCAGAGCGTCTCCATTTCCTGAGGAGACTGAGATCCTTTAACATCTGCCGGATGATGCTGAGGATGTTCTACGAGGCTGTGGTGGCCAGTGCTATCATGTTTGCTGTTGTGTGCTGGGGCAGCAGGCTGAGGGTAGCAGACACCAGCAGAATCAACAAACTCATTCGTAAGGCCAGTGATGTTGTGGGGGTGGAACTGGACTCTCTGACGGTGGTGTCTGAAAAAAGGATGCTGTCCAAGTTGCATGCTATCTTGGACAATGTCTCCCATCCACTCCATAATGTACTGGTTAGGCACAGGAGTACATTCAGCCAGAGACTCATTCCACCGAGATGTAACACCGAGCGTCATAGGAAGTCATTCCTACCTGTGGCCATCAAACTTTACAACTCCTCCCTCAGATTGTCAGACACCCTGAGCCAATAGGCTGGTCCTGGACTTATTTCCACTTGGCATGATTAACATTATTTAATTATTTATGGTTTTATATTACTATTTTTCTTCACTATTCTTGGTTGGTGCGGCTGTAACGAAACCCAATTTCCCTCGGGATCAATAAAGTATGTCTATCTGTCTGTCTGACCCATCACTGAACTGTTCCTAAAACCTATGGACTCACTTTGAAGGACTGATCATCTTATGTTCTCAATATTCATTGCTTATTTATTGATTTTTTTTTTGTCTCTTTTGTATTTTCAGTTTGTTGCCTTGCATAATGGTTGTTTGTCTGTCTTGTTGGGTATGATCTTTCATTGAATCTATTGTGTTTCTATCTCCAAGAGGACCACAATCGTATCAAATGGTTTGGAGGCCTGTGTTCCTCAGTGACCCGGAGAAGAATGTTAGCTGGAATCAAGGCCTTGTGATTTGGCTCTTGGTAGGTTCACCTGTGCCAAATGGGAAAAGGGTAGAGGACAGAATAACAGTGGTTCACTGGTCCTCCGGGTTTGGGGGTTCAGTTCAGGGCTATCAACCCTGACTGTCAAAAAAATCTGTTACAGAAACAGCAATGAAGAATCCTTCTATATCCGTGTGCAACTGAAATGGAGGGCCTTCACTGCTGCCCTAAATGCAGCTGCATAACAGGCAATAATTATTGTGTTTCTTGGATTTACTCTGAATGCCTGGAAGAAAATGAATCTCAGGGTTGTATATGGTGGTATATATCTATTTTGAGAATAAATTTACTTTGAACTTTGAACCCTGTTTGGCAACAACATGGTCAAACTCATTTAGATCACATTTCTTCCTCACTCTGATGTTTAGTTTGAACAAAAACTGAACCTCTTGACCATGTCTGCATAATTCTATGCATTGAGCTGCTGACAGGTGATTGGCTGATTAGATATTTGCATTAACGAGCATGTACCTAATAATGTGCCCCTTATTAGTACATGTAGTTCTCATTGTTAATCAGGGACAGTATCACAGCTGCAGAAAGGGAGGCTATTGTGCATGTTGTGGGTGGAAGTCAGAAACAAGAAGGAAGCAATCATTCTAATGGGAGTAGTCTATAGACTCCCTCGTAGCCTCTAAGATACTGAGGAGTGGATAAGTAAGCAGCTTTTGGAGAGTTACAAAAATAATAGGGTTGTTATCATAAATGACGTCAACTTCCAAAATATTGATTGGAACCTCCTTAGTGCAAAAGGTTTAGGTGGGGCGGAGTTTGGTAGGTGTGTCCAGGTAGGATTCCTACCGCAATATCCGGACAGGCCAACCAGAGGAGAGGCCATACAGGATCTAGTATTAGACAATTGACCTAGTCAAGTGACAGACCTCTAATGGGTGAGCATTTTGGAGATAGTGACCACAACTCTCGACCTGGAGCAACTGGACAATAAAGACACCTACGTCAGACTATTGTTTATTGACTACAGTTCTGCCTTCAATGGTATAATTCCAAACAAAGTCATCACCAAACACTGGGCTCTGGGAGTTAGTGACTCTCTCTGCATTGGATCCATGATTCCTGACCAATAGACAGCAATCAGTAATGATACTAAGCAACATGCCTCCACTACGATTATTCAAAACAATGGTACTCCACAAGGTTTCATCCTCATTCTCCTACTTTGCTCTCTGTACATACATGGCTGTGTGGCATATTCTGCTCTAACTCCATCTACAAAATTGCATCTCAATGGTTCATATCTCAAATAACGATGGTAAGGAGCACAGGAAGGAGATAGGAAGCTTAGTGACATGGTGCCTGACAATAACTTTTCCCTCAGTATCATTGAAGCAATAGAACTGGTCATTGACTTCAGAAAGGGTGGGGAGGTAGTGAACACATTCCAGCCAATATCAACAGTTGAGGATGAGAGCTTTAGGTTTTTCAGAAATAGCCTGTCTTGGTCCAACCACATTGATACCACAGCCAAGAAAACTCCCTAATATCTCTACTTTCCGAGGGTGCTAAAAAAAATTCGACATGTCCCCGTCGACTCTTACCAGTTTTTATCAATGCACCATAGAAAGCATTTTGTCTGGATGCAGAACAGTTTGGCCTGGCAACTGCTCTGAACGAGAGTGCAAGAAACTTTGGAAAGTCGTGAACATGCCTCAGCACGCCACGGAAACCATCCCCTCCTCTATAGACTCTCTCCGTACCTCTTGTTGCCTGTGATGGTTTTCCTCCAGACTGTCTAGATTTCAACTGCATCTTTGCAGTGTCTTTTCTTTTGCTAATATTGTGAGTTCTTCTTAGGACACAAAATGCTGAGGAACTCAGCAGACAAGGCAGCATATTCAAAGGCCCCACCTACTGAGAGCATTTTCTCTTCTCCCCTCTCCCACTGGGCAGAAGGTACAAAAGCCTGAAATCACATAGCACCAGGCACAAGAACAGCTTCCCACTGTTGGCAGGCACTTGAACAAATCTTTTGTATGATAAAATAGCCGCTTGGCCTCACAATGTACCTCGTAATCATCTTGCACTTTGTCACTCAGCTGCACTGCACTTTTTTGGTAGTTTCCACTCTTCTGTATTGTTACTGTTTTACACTATTCTGGCTCGATGCAAAGTGTAATGATTTGATCTGTATGATCAGAATGCAAGACAAACTTTTCACTGTATCTTCATGGCAATACTACATCAATATCAGTACATTGGCATAGCCGTGGACACGGATAGGACCAGAGGATATGGGAAAATACTTAAAGAAGATCAGCTTTATTTGTCACTTGTGTTGTTTTGCATCGGATCAAATCAGTGGGGATTGTGCTGGGCAGCCCACAAGTGTCATCACAATTTCTGTACCAGCATAGCACGCCCACAACTGATTAACCCTATCGTTGGAACATGGGAGGGAACTGGAGCAGCCGATCAGGTGGGAAGCCCACAGACTCCTTACAGACAGCAGCAGAAATCAAACCCTGACCTTACAGCTGCTGATGTAAAGCAATGCACTAACGCTCCACTATCACGCCATTGGGAGAGGGCAAATTGCAATTAGTCAGGAATGTAGGTGTGTAAGCCAATAAAACATAGGAACAGAATTAAGCCATTTGGCCCCTTGAGTCTGATCTACCATTTAATCAGGGCTGATTTATTATCTTTCTCAATCCCATTCCCCTGCCTTCTTCCTCTAACCTTTGACGCCCTGACTCATCAAGGATCTATCAATCTCTGCCTTAAATATACCCAGTGACTTGGCCTCCACAGCCCCTGTGGCAATGAATTCCACAGATTCACCACATCTCTGTTCTAAAAAGGACGTCCTTCTATTCTGAGCAGTGCTACTCTATCTAGACCTGTCAGTATTCGATGAGGTTCCTCTCATTGGGAACAGATGTTCTCAGGGAAATGCTAACAGAAATGTAGGGGTTGTCTAGGGCCACTCGCATGGGGTTCTGGATAGTTTAGTCCCACTGAGACAGGGACAGTTTGGTAGAGTAAAGGAACTGAGGTTGACAAAAAGGTGGAGCATTTAGTCAAAGGGAAGGAAGTATATTGAAGATTTAGGAAGCGAAAGTCAGGCAGGGCTCTTGCAAATTATAAATTCGCCAGAAAGGAGCTTAAGAAGGGATTTTGGAGAGATAGAAGAGGATGTGCAAAGCCCTTGATAAGTTGGTGTTCTACATGTATGTGAAGATCAGAAGGGTGACTAGAGGATTGTACTGCTCATGGATAAAGGGGGAAACATGTGCCTAGAGGTGGAGGAGGTAGAAGTTCTGAATTAATATTTTGTGTTAGTGATCACCAGTCAGAGGAACTTTGACAAATGTGAGCTCAGTATAGAACAGGCTGCTGCATTGGAGCATCTTGAGCGAGGTAATGTTGAAGCTTCTGAAAAACATTTGGATAGGTAAGTGCCTGGGACTGAACAGGATATACAGGAATTAACAGAAAAGATTGCAGGACATTGACAATGATCTCTTTGTCCTCCCCAGCCACAGTGGTACTTGAGGATTAGATGACAGCAAATGGTGTTCACGAAACATCATTAGGGAAAATCCTGGTAATTATAGACCATTTTATGTCAGTGGTGTGCAAGCTATTGGAGAGGGTTCTTCAGTACATAATCTAAGATCATTTGGAGAAACGTAGTCTGATTAGGGATAGTCAGCATGGCTGTTTTATTTTCCCTTTGAACTCTTCTTCCACCCCCGCCCCATAACATCTAATGTCTTTCTAATCAAGAAATTATTAACCTCTGCCTTAATATGCCCAATGACTATGGCAATGGCTTCCTCAGATCACCTCTGGTTAAAGAGTTCTCTGCCTTTAGAACAGAGCTTTGAGAAGCGGGTTGTGCCTCATGAGCCTGAGTTTTTGGAACATGTGACAAAACAAATTGGAGATTAATGATTCTATCTGCCTTGCAGAATTGCTTGTTAATGCAGACCTCTAGGACAATTGATCTCAGCTCCGATGGAGCCATAGAAATTAACCTAGAGGGTTTGGCGTTATAAAGCAATGGTGAGGATGGGAGGAGGAGCCCTAGTGCATGGGGTTCTCACTTGTTGACATCAGCAAGTCCTGAAGTTGATGCCAAGGATTGTGGCCCAAAGGTCAACTGGAAGTATTCAAAAGCCTGGGTCTGTCTGTGAGCCACTGGGGAAGACAATGCCCAATGTCTGCAAATCCATGAGTCCACTGGAGGTCTAAGATGAACTTCCCTGGGGTTGGAGAGCTGCGAATGTAGGTGGGAGGGAGGAACTGGGCTTGTTTTGCTGTTGTTGTTTCATTGCTTGTGGGGTTCTGCTAAGCATGATGGGTATGCTGTTTTGGAGCCAGAATGTGTGGCAACCCTTGCAGGCTGTCCTTATCAGATTGTTAGGTTGTGTTGGTTGCAAGCACAAAAGATGCATTTCATTGTATGTTTCATGTGAGAAAGCTGATCTGATCTGGGGTTGTTGAGGTTTGCAATTTGACAAGCACAAGTCTGGCTCTTCATAACGATGCGTTTTGCCTTATAATCATGGCCATTCTAAATTTTAAAACCACAAGAGAATCTGCAGATGCTGGAGATCTTGAGCATCATATGCAAAATGCTGGAGGAACTCAGCAAGCCAGGCAGCATCTATGGAGGGGAATAAACAGCCTACGTTTCAGGCTGTTGGCTGTTTATTCCCCTCCGTAGATGTTACCTGACTTGTTGAGTTCCTCTAGCAATTTGCGAGTGTTTCTGAATTTCAGAATGGTCAGAATTGGAGGTGGGACTGCCCACTTAGATCACAGTAGTCTGTTCTACAACAAATACAACCAATTTACTCAGCAAATATAATTTAAAGACTAAAGTAAACCAACTGCAGCAAACACTTAATTGGTTTGTCTGTAACCAGGAAACAAAACAAAATAATGTTAATCAGACTCCGCCATTGGACTTGGAAAACACCAGCTTCCACAGAAAGAGGCATTCATCATCAAGGTTCTCACCATCTAGGACATGCTCTCTTCTCGCTGCTGCCATCTTGAAAAATGTTGAGAGAGTTAGGTCCCACACCACCAAGTTCAGGAACAGTTATTACTCTTCAACCATCAGGCCCCTGAACTGACATGGAAAACTTCACTCCAAACTGATTCCGTAATCTATGACTCACTTTCAAGGACTCTACAATTCATGGTCTCAATATTATTCATTATTTATTATTATTAATAGTTTTTCTTCGTATTTGCACAGGTTGTCTTCATTTGCACATTGGTTGTGTGTTGATTTTTCATTGATTCTGTTGTATTTCTTTGTTCTGTGATGGCCTGCAGGAAAATGAATCTCTGGATAGTATGTGGTGAAATATACGGACTTTGATAATCAGTCTACTTTGTGTTACATATCCCGTAACTGGATAACTCACCAGCAAAGACAGAGAGGTCCGATGGAGTCTGATGGCACTATTTTCGAACGTTTTATTCATAAAGGGGGGCACAAAAGTAAGGTTAATACAAACATTCAGAACATATACATCGGCAAAACTCAATCTAAAGCGCGGGTATAGCAATAATCATCATTAAGAAATAATCTCGACTGTTGTCTAGGGGATAATATATTGTCCGTTGGAAATATAAAAGTCACTCAGAAGTCTGCAGTCTTTTTGGGGAATCGCTGGGTTTCACGTGTTTCAGAGAGAGTGAGGAGAAACGACAAAACTTGCCCGGGTCTTTGACGAAGCAACACCGTGGAATCAGGGGAGCATTGTTTCCTTGTTATTAGTTCGAAGTCCTTCTCGGTATTATCAGCCACCCGCTCCCCAGGCAGAGAAGTTACGGAGCACACGTGGCTTTTGACTGGCTTCCAGCTATCACGGGAGCGTTGAGCGATCGAGTCCTTCTGGTGCGTCTCTCTGGGGTACCGCCTCCTGCAGTCCCCTTTTATCTTGACTTGCAGAGTTGTAGGTGTCCATCAAAGTAGGGTGATGCAATCCCCACCCCCACATTGCCTGAGGGTGTCCATATCCGTGGTAGCTGTCACGTAGCAGGGTCATGCCCTTCGCACAGGTGTCTCTAAGAGCCCTGGCCAAAACCTTTACATTGTCTCTCATTTGCCTGGGTCCGAGACCCGAATTAATAGTGCTCTTGTGATTCTCCGGAAGGAGGGGGCTGCTCCCGCCCCTTCGGCCCCTCAGAGCTGTGGTACATTCATAACATTTGAACCTTGAACTTTGAACTCTGAAAATAATCAGTCCACAGCAGACTTCAGGTTCCCACCTTGTTCCAAACTAAAATCTAACTGGTGAGAAGCCTCTCAGATGTTGGTAGATATCTCCGTTTTAAGACTTTTTTTCCCAATCTGCCACAACCGCTTACAGAAAGAACTACAACTACTATTCTTTTCCAATTTTGAAAGCCAAGGCTAGTTAAGATTTAGTGTTAAAATGGAATTTTAATGAACTTATTTCAAAAGCTCCTTGTTAGAGGATTGAATATTCATTGAAGTTCTAATCCAATTTTGCTATTTTTCCTTGACTGTAATTGACACTACACAGTGGCATTTCATATCTAAACAAATCAATTTTTTAATTTGCTTTGATCATGTGGTGAACTACATATACCTGTCTGGACACGCCCCCCTGCTGACTGCTCCTGTGGCTCCTCCCACAGACCCCCGTATAAAGGTGATTGAGGCCTGAGCCCGGCCTCTCAGTTTCCAGGATGTAGCATGGTGGTCAATTGCTGCTTGTTCTTTCTTCCAGTCAATAAAAGCTGATATCTCGCCTCACGTCTCAGAGAGTTATTGATGGTGCTTCTGATCAGTCTGTCTATTTATTATTTATTTACTTCTGTTTGAGATGCTGGTGACTTCAGGCACCTCACTTTATTTGATTTCAGAGTGTGAATATAATTCCCTCAATTGTTTGTTGTCTACGTCCAGCATTGCTTTAATTTTAACATCAGTTTTGCTGAAGTAGCTCATAGTTATACAGTCTCCGCCTTGCTTTTTGTAAATTAATAATTATTCTTTTTCTTGGTCCAATACTTTGTGATGTTTTGTTTCTTATCATGCAGTGGGTTCCCTCTACTGATTGCTGCTGTGTAGATTTCAACTGCATCAATGCAGCGTCTTTTTTTTAATTTTGGTAATATTGTGAGTTTTATTTAAGGATACAAATTACTGGAGGTACTCAGCAGATCAGACAGCATCTACGGAGAGGAATTCTCCAAGAGGACTACAACTATGTTGTAGGGTTTGGAGCCTCAATGACCCAGAGAGCTATGTTCGCAGGAGTCAGGGCCTTGTGCTTTGGTTCTTGGTAGGATCACCTATGCCAACCAGGTCAAAGGGTAAAGGCCAAACTAAGAGTGGTCTGTTCGTCCTCCAGGTTCGGGGGGTTCACCTCAGGGCTACCAACCCCGACTAGTCAAAAAGCAATTGTTATGGAAACAGCAATGAAGAATCCTTCTGTGCAGACAGAGATGGAGGACCTTCATTGGTGCCGTAGATGCCAGTGGTGTAACAGGCAGTAAATAAGAATTGAGAGGAATGAACAGATGATGATTGCTGGATTTCCAACATCTGCAGAATCTCTTGTGTTTATAGTTCTTTCAAGGAAGGTCCTAAGGATCAATGATGACAAGATTAAAGTTTAGTTATCGTGTGTACATCAAAACATATGGTGAAATGCATCACTTGTGTTAACAATGAACACACTCGATTGTGTGCTGAGGGGCAGCCCACAAGTGTCACCACTCATTCTGGCACCGACATAGCATGCCCACATTTCTCAGCAGAACAACACAGAACACAACTAAACAGAATGCATAAGCAACAATAAAACAATAGCAAAACACGCCCCCCTCCTTCCTCCCACCCACAGTACACATACGCAGTCTTCTAACCCCAAGACAGGCTGCCTTCCTTGGCCTCTAGCCTCCATCAGCTTGGATTTGCAAGCATTGGAACTTGGACCGCTCCAGCAGTCTCTCAGAGACTGGTAGATTGAGAGCTCCGGCCAAAGGGCTTCGGTGACCCTTGGGCCTCGGTGCCTGGCATCAACCACAGGAACCGCCAATCACTGAACAACAGGCCTCAGACTCCGGACTCACCAATGACACCTGGCCTCGAACTCCGGTATCACCGATTCGCAACCAAGTGATTCCATCGGATCTTGTTTCTCCCGCCTGCATGGAACTCTGACAATTCCCTGACCCTGTTGGAGCCACTAGCCTTTGGCCATGCAGTTTTGTGATAAATAAAGCCAAAATGAGAACTTCCATTGATAGAATTCAAGGTGGCTGATGGAATGAGTGGACACGCAGGCAGTTTGTGAAGTGCTACACTCATTCAGCCACTTACTTGGGGTCTTCTGTGTTTTTCAAAATGCATGGCCTTGAGGTACTCAGGACCCTCTTGAAAATTACTTCTCCACTTTGAGAGGTCACGTACCAGAGGGGCCCTGAAATCAGTAGCAGATATTACATTCCCTCAAAGGAGCTTTGAACACATCCTTGGACGTTTTTCTGTTTTGCAATCACCTACAGTGGAGCTCGGAACAGAGTGTTGGGTTTGCAAATGACATTGCCCAAGTGTAACTCAGTGCTGAAGGTACCAGCTCAGGACAACATGCATAATTGTCCCAAAGCTTTCCTCAGTCTTTCCCATCATAACGTTGCCCCTCACTTTCAACAAGGGTAGTAGAGGTAGGTAAAATGGTTGCGTGCAGATAGGGCAGACAGCAGGAAGTTTTGTTCTGCATCAAAGGTCAAAGCAGTGGATGTAGGTTTAGCATAAGGGGGAAGAGATATAGAGGCAACTTAACTGCAGGGGGAGTGAAATATTGGAATGTTTTTAAGACAGAGGTCGATAGATTCTTGATAAATAAGAAGCTGAAAGGTTATTGTGGCCCTTTACTCCCAGAGTACCTGGAATACACGACCCAAGTCACCGACAGCATTTCAGAAGTGTCTGGATGAGCACAGAGGACCATAGACCGAGTGCTGGGAGACGGGATTAAGACAGGTCAGTGTGACTGGTCAGCATGAATGCGAGGCAGCGCAATAGTGAGGCGGTTCACGTGGCAGATCAGTGCCAGCTCTGGGTTCAGTTCCTGCCAGCCTCTGTAAGGGGTTTGCACATTCTCCCCCTTTCCCTCAGGTACTCTGGTTTCTGACCACATTTAGAAGCCCATAGCATAATTCTCTATGATTTCAAAATCAGATTATTATCACAAGCATATGTTGTGAAGTTTGTTTCATTCAGAATTTGGTTAAAGTTCCAAACCTTGAATGTGATCCATTGACCTTAACTGGGATTATAAATATACCAAATAAACTTTGATATCTTCCGTGCTTAAGTGACATGATGAGAGTTACTAATAATTCTCGCATGAATAATAGCATTGTTGTTACCCCTGATTATGTAACCAGAGTTCCAGGCCTCAGTCAATGTTCTCAGAGTAGAAAGACAGATGAAATTGGTATATAAGTTAAATTACTATCATTCTACTTTTGTAATACTGCATCTGAATCCAGCTGGAGGGTGGAGGCTGAGGAAAATGGACCGTCTTGGGATCAGAGGACTGTGTATTTGTGTGGGTGGGAGGGGGGAATGCGGCTTGTTTTACTGCTGTTGCTCGTGTTGTTCTGCTGAGCATTGTGGGCAAGCGATGGTGGGGCCGGAATGTGGGCTCACATTTGCGGGCTGCCCCTAGCACACCCTCGGGTGTCTTGGTTGTTAACCCAAGTGACGCATTGCACAGTATGTTTCAATGTACATGTGATAAATAGACTTGAATCTTGAATCTTAATATTCAATTATAATAATTGTTGAACTAATACTTAGAGCAATCAGGGTGATGCAGAATGAAAACAGGCCCAACACACTCGTGCCAGCCATGATGTTCACCAAGCTTATCCTATTTGTCTACACTTGGCCTATGTCCCTTCTAATCCCCTCCTATCAATGTACTTCTCCAAATGCCCTTTCACTGTTGTTGTGCCTGCCTCAACTTGGAGTATAGGACTATGCTGACTACTGCCCAAATTAACTACAAACCACATTTATAGGACATCCAAGCACTAGTAATAGACAGAATAATAGTTCAGCATGGACTAGATGGGCTGAAATGTCTGTCTCTGTTGTAGTGCTCTACGACTCTAATAGATATAACTTTTTGACATCTTGACCTGTAATCTAGAAATCAATGCTACTTTTATCCAATATGATGGAGGTGTAAGAAACAGTAGGTGCTGTAAATTAAGGCAAAAAATAAATAACTTTTGGAGAACCTCAGTAGGTTGAGCAGTTTTTCCAGGGGAAAAAAGAAACAGGGTCTTAACCTGAAACATCAACTTTCACTGAGTCTGCCTGACCCATTGAGTTCTGGCAACAATGGACTGAGTGCTGGGAGATGAGATTAAGACAGGTGAGTGTGACTGGTCAGCACGAACACAAGGCAGCACAGGCAGTTCATGTGGCAGCTCATTTAATCCAATGCAACAATGTCATTAACTTTTCTATAAATTTTACTGCATTACACGACTTTGCACTTCGCTGGACTTTTTTCATCCTAATTGTGTTGTTTATTTTAAAATTTGTGCATAATTTGTGTTTTGTTTATTTTGTGAACATTGTGGATGGAGTGCCATGTACCTGTGATGCTGTTGCAAGCAAGTATTTCATTCCCCTTGTATGTACATGTACTTGTGTACACGACATTAAACCCTGCTACTACTTAGCGCTGGTGTTATACACTTTCCATGCTTTTAAAGCTTATTGTATAACAATACTGGAGCCAGTGTGGATTGAAATTCCCTTTCCTAAGCACAGACATCTTCTCTGGTGAGTTCTGTGAAATGCTTCTCACTTACACCTTTTTTAAGCAGAATTTTAATTACTATTCTTGTTCGACTTAGGAAAACAGCTTACAGTTGCAGACTAAAAATAAATATCAGAAAATGGCAGCATCTGTCAAGCTGACGGCCTTTCAGCAGACAGTTTCATTAAGTTACACTGAAAATCTCCTTTTCAAAGCACAGCGTTGGCCCAACACTTTACAGCACCCACTGTAGGACTGGGTTCGAGACCCGTCGCTGCCTGTAAGTAAATAAATAAATTTGTGCATCTCCCCATCACTATGTGGGTTTCCTCCGGGTGCTCGTGTTTCCTCCCACATTCTAAAGACAGACAGATTAGGGTGCCAGAAGCATGGCGACACTTTGATTTGGTGGAAAACAACACTTCTCACTCCATCTGTACTAATAAAGTGACCAGTGAGTGTACTTCTGTATGTTTGTGGTCTTCTGCTGCTGTAGCTATTCTGCTTCAAGGTTTGATGTTTTGTGCATTCAGAGATGCTCTTCTACACATCACTTTTAACACGTGGTTATTTGAGTTACCGTCACCTTTCTGGCAGCCTGACTCAATCTGGCCATTCTCCTCTGACCTCTCTCACTAACAAAGCACTTTCACCCACAAAACTGCCGTTCACTGGATTTTTCTGTTTGTTTGATTTTTGTACCATTCTCTGTAAACTCCAGAGCAGAGGTTCTCAACCTTTCGGATGCCATGGACTCTTCCCATTAATTGAGAGGTACTGGACCCCGTGTTGGGAGTCACTGCTCTCCAGACTGTTGTGCCTGAGAATCAGAACCACCCCATCTGGTACCAACAATCACTTCACAGTCAAAGTTAATTAGATCACATTCCTTCCCACCTGGTCTGAACAACAACTGAGGCTACGTCCACACTAGACCAGATAATTTTGAAAAAGCCAGTTTCACGTAAAAACAATAGGCGTCCACACCAAGCATTTTAAAAAATATCTCTGTCTTCATTAAAATGGATATTTCGGCGAATCTCCTCCTACTGCACATGTGCAGGACACATCTACCAAAAACAAGTGACATGTTTGGTGTCAAATCTCACCATGAAAGTGTGCGTTTGTGCAGTTACAGACTAGAGAAACTTAAACGACGGACAGCTGTTGGCTGTCGCGCAGGAGGACTTAAAACTAATAAAAACAAATATTGGAGCATATGGCGGCAACCGAGAGGGAGTTCACGGACAGTATGACCTGGCTGACAACGAACATTGAAAAACTGACTAACTCTGTTGCATTAATAAAGTCCCTTATTAAATGTATAAAACATGCATAAAAATGTATAAAAATACTGCATCAGTGTTATTTTGTATTTCCACATGATGTTACATTAGGCTGTTACACATCTATTGTCAGAGAAGTACTTGCATAAATAGGTAAACCACCTTCATACAAGCAAGGACAGAAAACAGGGCAAAGTGAGTATACTTATTTATTCAGTAAGTTATGTTTCAAAGTAATTGGTGAGTACATTTCTAACTGAGGAACAGTAGGATAGAACTGAGGAACAGTAAGGGCAAAAGGACCCAAATGGGTGTCGTCTACAGGCCACCAAACAGTAGCATGGATATTGGGTGCAAGTTGAATAGGGAGTTAACACTGGCATGTGGCAAAGGTAATGTCGCAGTAGTTATGGGGTATTTCAACATGCAGGTGAACTGGAAGAATCAGGTTGGTGCTGGACCACAGGATAGGGAGTTTGTAGAGTGCCTACGGGATGCATTCTTGGAACAGCTTGTACGAGAGCCGACCAGGGACAAGACTATTCTGGATTTAGTGTTATGTAATGAACAGGATTTGATAAGAGATCTTGCAGTAAAGGAGCCATTAGGAGGTAGTGATCACAATATGATAAGCTTTTATCTGCAATTTGAGAAGGATAAGGGCAGCTCGGAGGTGTCAGTGTTGCAGATGAACAGGGGAAACTATGGAGCCATGAGGGAGGAGCTGGCCAAAGTTGACTGGATGGATAGCCTAGCAGAAAGGACAGTGGAACAGCAATGGCAGGTATTCTTGGGAATAATGCACAAGGTGCAAAATCAGTTCATCCCCCAGAGAAGGAAGGATTCAAAGGGGGGAAAGGGGCCACAGTGGTTGACAAAGGAAGTCAGAGATTGCATAGCATTAAAAAAAAGGAAATATGATAGAGCTAAGGTGAGTGGGAGGACAGATGATTGGGAAGTTTTTAAGGAACAACAGAACTTAACTAAAAAGACTATACGGGGAGAAAAAATGAGGTATGAACGCAAGCTAGCCAGGAATATAAAGGAAGACAGCAAAAGCTTTTTTAGGTATGTGAAGGGAAAGAAGATAGTTAAGAACAATGTTGAGCCCTTGAAGAATGAATTGGGTGAAATTATTATGGGAAACAGAGAAATGGCAGAAGAATTTAATGAGTACTTAAGATCTGTTTTCACTAAGGAAGACACAAGCAATCTCCCAGATGTATGGATGGGCCAAGGACATAGGGTAACAGAGGAAATGAAACAGATTGACATTCGGAAGGAAACGGTGATGAGAAGACTGATGGGACTGAAGGCTGACAAATCCCCAGGTCTAGATGGTCTGCACCCTAGGGTACTAAAGGAGGTGGCCCTGGAAATTGCGGATACATTGGTAATCATTTTCCAATGTTCCTTAGATTCAGGATCAGTTCCTGAGGATTGGAGAATGGCTATTGTTATCCCACTTTTTAAAAAAGGAGGGAGGGAGAAAACAGAGAGCTATCGACCTGTCAGCCTGACATCGGTGGTGGGAAAGATGCTAGAGTCCATTATTAAGGATGAAATAGTGGCATATCTAGATAGCAGTGATAGGATTGGGCCGAGCCAGCATGGATTTACCAAGGGTAAATCATACTTGACTAATCTGTTGGAGTTTTTCGAGGATGTAACCAGGAAGTTAGACGGGGGAGATCCAGTGGATGTAGTGTACCTCGATATTCAGAAGGCATTTGATAAGGTCCCACATAGGAGATTGGTGGGTAAAATCAAAGCTCAGGGCATCAGGGGGAAGGCATTGACATGGATAGAAAACTGGTTGGCAGATAGAAAGGAAAGGGTAGCGGTGAATGGGTGTTTCTTGGAATGGCAGGTGGTGACTAGTGGGGTGCCATAGGGCTCGGTATTGGGACCACAGCTGTTTACCGTTAACGATTTGGATGAAGGCATAGAAAATAACATCAGCAAATTTGCAGATGATACTAAGCTGGGTGGCAGTGCGACATGTGATGAGGATGTTAGGAGAATTCAGGGTGACTTGGATAGGCTGGGTGAGTGGGCAGATACTTGGCAGATGGCGTTTAATGTGAATAAGTGCGAGGTTATCCACTTTGGGAGTAAGAACAGGAAGGCAGATTATTATCTGAATGGTGTAGAGTTGGGTAAGGGAGAAATACAAAGAGATCTCGGAGTCCTTGTTCATCAGTCACTGAAGGTGAATGAGCAAGTGCAGCAGGCAGTGAAGAAGGCTAATGGAATGTTGGCCTTTATTACAAAGGGAATTGAGTACAAGAGCAAGGAAATCCTCTTGCATTTGTACAGAGCCCTGGTGAGACCACACCTGGAGTATTGTGTACAGTTTTGGTCTCCAGGGTTAAGGAAGGACATCCTGGCTTTAGAGGAAGTGCAGTGTAGATTCACGAGGTTAATTCCTGGGATGTCTGGACTGTCTTACGTAGAGAGGTTAGAGAGACTGGGCTTGTACACGCTGGAGTTAAAGAGACTGAGAGGGGATCTGATTGAAACATATAAGATTATTAAGGGATTGGACAAGATAGAGGCAGGAAATATGTTCCAGATGCTAGGAGAGTCCAGTACCAGAGGGCATGGACTAAGGGGTAGGTCATTTAGGACAGAGTTAAGGAAAAACTTCTTCTCCCAGAGAGTCGTGGGGGGGTCTGGAATGCACTGCCTCGAAAGGTAGTGGAGGCCAATTCTCTGGATGCTTTCAAGAAGGAGCTAGATAGGTATCTTATGGATAGGGGAATCAAGGGATATGGGGACAAGGCAGGAACCGGGTACTGATAGTAATTGATCAGCCATGATCTCAAAATGGCGGTGCAGGCTCGAAGGGCCGAATGCTCTACTTCTGCACCCATTGTCTATTGTCTATTGTCTTCTGGCTTCAGTCTTGTTGCCATCTGTTCTGAAATTGTTAAGTTGTGTTCAAGAAAACAATGAAATGGCGTGCTGCCGTCACCATCAGTTCCGGCACGTCATGACAGCGTTTTTAGATTTCTCCGGTTACCCTGTCCACACTGCTCCGGCCAATCCGGCTTTTTCAAAATTACACACCCTGGAGAGCATTTCTGAAAAGCTCTGGTTTTGGGGGATGAAAACGCTGTTTTAGTGTGGACGGAGGGTAATAACAAAGAGAAAAAGCTTCGGTTACGGATTTATCCGGTGTAGTGTGGACATAGTCTGAACCTCTTGACCATGTCTGCATGCTTTTATGCATTGAGTTACTGCCACCTGATTGGCTGATTAGGTATTTGCATTAGTGAGCAGGTGTGCCTAATAAAGTGGCCACCGAGTGTATGATTCAATGTACATATGACAAATAAAGCTCATCTCCAAGAAATGACAGGTCCAAAGCAGACAAATCTAATTATCATGCACAACACACTGGAGGAACTCAGCAGGTCGGGCAGCATCTGTGGAAAGGAACGGTCAACGTTTTGGGCCGAGACCCTTCGTCAGCATTTGCGGAGTATTTTGTGTTCCAGGAATGCTGCCCGACCTGCTGAGTTCCTCCAGCGTGATGTGCGTGTTGCTTTGACCCCAGCATCTGCAGAGTATTTTGAGTTTACGAAGTCTAATCTCCACTTTTGGCAACAGAATCCAAGACCCCACTGAGTTTGAACATTCTCTCCTCCCATTGGGCAGAAGAAACAAAACCCTGAAAGTACTCACACTAAGGCTCAAGGTTAGTTTATATCCCACTGTTGCAAGGATATTGAATAATCTTGTCATCTTCGCACTGTTGCTGTAAAAGAACAAAATTCACACCACAAGACAGTGATAACGTCTCATTTCTGATCTCCCTAGAATAATGAGTTAGACTCTTGACTCCACAATCTGGTTCTTTCTGGCCTGTACTGCACTTTCTCTGTAACTGTAACACTCCATTTTGCCTTCTACCGTGGATTACCTCAATGCACTGATGTGATGGAGTGATCTGTAAGGGTGGCATGCCGAGCTTTTCACCATACCTTGCTACATGTGACCATAATAAACCAATTTATCAGTTTCTCGAAGAAGTTAACATTGGCTGATTTTACTACATGCATGCACACCTATGCTCATGAAGTCTAGTTCAGATGATCTGGAACATTCTAAAGATAAGCTGTATCTGAAACATACGGTGAAATGTGTCGCTTGCATCAAATCAAATCAGCGAAGATTGTGCTGGGGCAGCCCACAAGTGTCACCGCAAATTACTGACCCTAACCTTAACCGTATGCCTTTGGAATGTGGGAGGACCCCAGTGGAAACTCACACGGTCACGGGGAGAACGTACAAACTCCTTACAGGCAGCGACAGGAATTGAACCCCGATCGGTGACACAAATGACTCATTTCACTGTATGTTTCAATGTACATGCCACAAATAAAGCTTATCTTTATAATGTTCCAGATCGTCTGAACTAAACTTCATGAGCATGTGGTAAGAAAATCAACCCAGGTTAGTGTCTTTGGTGAGCTTCGGTGGCCGCTGCTACTGTAAAGTGATTGCACTGACTGCTACCCTACCTCACTGCCCCACTAACACTGTTCCTCTGCACAAATGTTGCCTTACTTGTTGAATGTTTTCCACCATTATCACATATTTCCAGCATCTCAATGTTTCACTTTGGTTTAAATTCACAGTAACCTGTTCAAAGCTGAACCACAGTCTGCACATCCTTAATGCAAGACTTTCATTTCTTCACCAGCCTGTGTAGTTTCATGTCACAGACAAAACATTGCAGAAAGTAACAATCTTCTCCTTTCACAGTAACGCAGCAATAATTATTCTCTTTTGTGTCTGAACCATTTGTACCCCTATCTTTTATTTCTCTTTAATTGCCTTTTCCCTTTTCTCCTCATAGTCTACTGTGATGATTCAGTGATAACGACTTGGCTTTATATCACCATTAAACATCGTAAAACCTCTCAAAGCACTTCAGAGGAACATAGTCAAACATAATTTGACCCTGAGTCACATAAGGAGATGTTACAAGGTCCAGTCCTGCAGCACCAGTTCCTGATGCTTCACTCATTTTTCAAGATGAAGATGTTGATGATCCTGACAACCCCACACTTGCAGACATGTAACTTTGCCTGAAGGTATATTAAACGTCTCACTTTAGAAGCGGAGGTGCTCAACTGCTCTTTATAAATTAATTCCTGTACATTTACCTGTACCCTTTATTTTACCTGTGCCTGTGCAGTATATCACTCCATTAAAAGTTCACTTGCTACTCACTTAATATTTCTGTTTCATTATTATCTAACTTGTACTGATTTACATCATATTTTAAAGGTACGATGAGATGGTTAGCTATTGCTTAATGCGATCCTTCTGTAATTCGGCATTTTCACTAATCCGGCACTGCTCAGGTCCCAATGGTACTGGATTATCGCAGGTCGACCTGTAATAAGATTAGAAGTAGGTTCAGAATCAGATTTGTTATCACTGATTTATGTCATCAAATTTGTGGTTTTGCAGCAGTAGTACAGTGCAAGACATAAAATGTTCTATAAATTAAAGGGAAACAAATGTAGTGAGGTGGTGTTCATGGGTTCATGGATCTTTCATATATCTGATGGCAGAGGGGTAGTAGCTGTTCCTAAAATGTTCAGTGTGCGTCTTCAGACTCCTGTACCTCCTACCCGATGGTAGCAGTGAGAAGAGGGTACGTCTTGGATGGAGGGCGTCCTTAATGATGTGTATTATTAAGTTAGTTAATTGAGTTGGGCCATGGATAGTACGGGTTAGGATGAGTTTAAATGTATGGATGTTGGGAAAATTATACCATAGATAAAATAATATGAGAAATAGAATGATGGGGGGTATCTATTTGTCCAAGCTAATTAAAGGACTTAATAAAATAGATGGCCATAAACTGTGTCCTCCTGTGGGGAATCTGGAATAAAAGGATTAACCTTAAAACTAGTACTCATTAAATAAATCAATTAATGAGATTGATGCATTTTATTAGATGAAGAGGTTAAATACAGGGATTTTCACTCAAAATTCTGGAGGAACTCAGCAGGTCAGTCAGCACCTATTATGTACTTGGACCCTCAGCTCCCAGTGGAGCCTAAACCATCGATGTCCTCCGGCCTCCATTGTCCTCTGAAGTTGATGGCATGCTGGAGTTCATCAATGTTTCTGTAATCCATTGCATCCACTGTACAGGGGATTGGCCTATACACCAGAGCCTTGTTGGCCATCTTTACCCATTCCACCTCTCACTACAGGGCCGTAGGGTTGAGAGGCAGTGAGCATTTGTGGGGTGGGGGGAATTAACAGTTGGCCTTCTTCAGGACCTTTAAAGAAAAAAGTTAAAAGTTGCTTACAGTTGAAGACCCAACTGAGTGTGGCTGACACTAAAGTAATAGATGGTGTTTGATCTAATTGAACAGGTGAACTCTGGTTTTGTTTACACATAATGTTGGATAAGAATGAATATATACATATCTGGAGTCATAGAGCATTACAGCACAGAAAAAGGCACTTCAGACCACCAAATCTGTGCTGAATTGTTATTATTGCTGCACCTGGTCCAGAGGCTCCATACCCCTCACGGTCGCCTATTTAGCCAAACCTCCCTTAACTGCTGAAATTGAAGCACTTCCCCTGGCAGCCGGCTCCGCTGCAGCACTTTCAGAAAGGGGAGATAAACTGGGTGGGAAAAGTTGGAGAATAAAGGAAGCTTAGCACATGCCTTTCCCTTGCCATGACCCTACACCTCAGCAAGTCTCCGTTGCACAATGAACACGTATAAAGTTCAGTCTGAAAGCCTTTTGTTGTTATGTGCCTCAGTCGGCCCACTTTCTGTAAGCCACTTATATCGCCTTACAAAAGTAGAAGAAATGCGATAGTTTATTATAGGCACACACTGCAGAGTATCCAGGAAGCTGCTAACACCCTGGTAAAACTATAAAAAAATCCCCACTACCACCACTTAAGTCGGCAGCTTTTTATCCCATCAAAGGGTACCACTTTGCCCTGTGCTTGCAGTGTATGTGGCTTTCTCTACACAGTGCACGATTAGTGCCTTTTACACCCGCTGACGGTTTAGATAACAAGATTCTGATTTGGTGTTTCTATACAGACATCACTCCTGATGAAGGGTTTCGGCCCGAAACGTCGTCATTACCTCCTCCCATAGATGCTGTCTGGCCTGCTGAATTCTGCCAGCATTTTCTGTTTTTAAATAAAGAACTCAGCTGGTTAGAGAGCACCTATGGAGAGGAATAGGCAGTTGTTGTTTCAGGCCAAGATCTTTCATCGGGACCTTAAAATTAGCACTCATTAAAGAAAACTATTGATGAGATTGATGTACTTTTGTCAGGTAAAGTTGCTTACAATTGAGGCCACAGGTGAGTGTGGCTGACATTAATAGATGGTGTGTGATCTAACTGAATGAATGGGAATCTAGCTTTGTTCACACATAGTAATGGTAAGTTCTCTGAGGGTCATCACCTTACTGTGGCGGAGAAGCTAGTGAGTTCCTGAGGTCCCTACAGCAATGCCATCACCTAGCTCACCCATGGCAGTAAGGGGGGGGGGGGGGCGGTGTTCAAGACAATAGACGATCCCTTATGAGAACATCAGACTCAACTCGAGTGATTGTACTATACTATAAAGGCAAGTTGGGAAATAGTGAACATGTACCTGGTGCCCAAATGCCAACTGCATTCTCCTCTCTATAGATGTTGCCTGACCTACTGAGTTTCTCCAGTATTTTCTGTTTGTTGCTTTGGATTTCCAGCATCTACAGAAACTCTTTTGTGTTTAGGAAATAGTGAGTGCTGCTGTTTTACATTAAACATGCCTGCATCATTCTGGTTTCATGGAGGACGCCTGGAGGTCAAGCCTTTCCCCTGCTCCTCCACGGTGGAAATCACCCAGGCTATCTTTGTTCGCTTAGGAATCCAAGACAGAAAAGGTTTGACAGGTCGCAGTGCACAAGTACCTGTTACCCGGGGATCTTCCCCATTATGATACTGTCTGACCCACACTGCAGCTCCAGGCTTGAATGACTTCACCGGTTGACCAAAGTGGCTGCGATTGTGCACCTGACCATAGGCTCTCTTGAAGCTACGACAACATTGCATCCACTGTGTGTGAGATTTTTTTTCCCAAAAGCGCTTCAACTGGTGACTTCCCCAGAGCAAAACACACAAGATGCTGGTGGAACGCTGCAGGCCGGGCAGCATCTATAGGGAGAATGGGAATGGGATGTGGAATTAAAATGTGTGGCCACTGGGAGATCCTTTCTCTGGCAGACAGAGTGTAGGTGTTCAGCGAAACGGTATCCTAGTCTGTGTCGGGTCTCACCAATATATAAAAGTAAAGGCCACACCGGGAGCACCGGACGCAGTATACCACACCAGCCGACTCACAGGTGAAGTGTTGCCTCACCTGGAAGGACTGTCTGGGGCCCTGAATGGTGGTGAGGGAGGAAGTGTAAGGGCAGGTGTAGCACTTGTTGCACTTACAAGGATAAGTGCCAGGAGGGAGATCGGTGGGAAGGGATGGGGGGAACGAGTGGACAAGGGAATCACGTAGGGAGCAATCCCTGCGGAAAGCAGAAAGAGGGAGGGAGGGAAAGATGTCTGCCAGAGAAAGCAGGATCTCCCAGTGGCCACACATTTTAATTCCACGTCCCATTCCCATTCTGATATGTCTATCCATGGCCTCCTCTACTGTCAAAATGAATCCAAACTCAGGTTGGAGGAACAACACCTTATATACCGTCTGCGTAGCCTCCAACCTGATGGCATGAACATTGACTTCTCTAACTTCCGTTAATGCCCCTCCTCCCCTTCTTACCCCATCCCTGATTTATTTAGATTCCCCCCCTTCCTTTTTTCTCTTTCTCTCTCCCCATCACTCTGCCTGTTCTCCATCTCCCTCTAGTTCTCCCCTCCCACTTTCTTTCTTCCTAGGCCTCCTGTCCCATGATCCTTTCCCTTCTCCAGCTCTGTATCCCTTTCACCAATCACCTTTCCGGCTCTCAGTTTCACCCCTCCCCCTCCGGTCTTCTCCTATCATTTTGCATTTTCCCCTCCCCGTCCTACTTTCAAATCTCTTGCTATCTTTCCTTCCAGTTAGTCTTGACGAAGGGTCTCAGCCAGAAAATTCGACAGTGCTTCTCCCTATAGGTGCTGCCTGGCCTGCTGCGTTCCACCAGCATTTTGTGTGTGTTGCTTGAATTTCCAGCATCTGCAGATTTCCTCATGTTTATTTCCCCAGAGGCCTGGATGCGATATAATTCAATATGTCAGCAGAAATGTGTTAAGAGTCTCAGCAGATGCTCCTTCCTTCCCCTCTTGATTTCAGAAGCAACCATTTGAAGGCATCCACAAACCTTCCTGCTTGGCCATTGGGCTGTGGAGGATGTGGGGGAGAGCTGATGTGGATAATTCCACTGTTCTGGCAGAAGGCAGCAAACCGCTGTGAACTGAATTGAGTGCTGTTGTCAGAAACAAGCGTTTGCAGAATTTCAAATTGGCTGAGGATCTACAGCAGCTGTTGAATGGTAGCCTCTGTCATTGTTGAATTCATAGATAATACTTCTGGCCATTTGGAATAGGCATCAAACAGGACAAGGCAGGTATCACACACAAAACACTGGTGGAACGCAGCAGGCCAGGCAGCATCTATAGGAAGAAGCACTTTCGACGTTTCTGGCCGAGACCCTTCGTCAGGACCAACTGGAAGGAAAGATAGCAAGAGATTTGAAAGTAGGACTCAAAGTCTATTGATTAGTTTTGAGGGGATGATGCTATTGAATACTGAGCTGTAGTCAATGTAGAGCGTCTTGATGTTTGCATCTTTGCGGTCTAAATGATCCAGGGTTGAATGAAGAGCCAATAAGATGACAAAGATTAGGTATTGAAAATGCTAGGGTTGGCAGGCTAGGCAGGGCGATAATGAAATTATGGAACAAGACATTAGGATACTAATGAGAAAGGATCTCAGCTCTGAAAATCAGGATGAAGAATCAGTTTGAGTTGAGAAAATGAAGTAACAAGGGGGAGAAAATCTGGTGTGAATGCTCTGTTGGCCTTCAACCAACTGGATAGAGAATCAACATAAAAGCAATCCCCATTCTGAATGTTGGTCCATGGCCTCTCTCAGGTTGGAGGAGTAGCACCTCATATTCCATCTGTGTCACCTCCAATAGCATAAACATCAATTTCTTCAGTATCGGGTAATTTCTCCCCCACCTTTCTCTCTCTTTCCATTTCCCATTCTCTCTCCCTTCTGACTCCTTATCTCCTCCTCACCTGCACATCATCTTCCTTTGGTGACCCACCTTATTCTCTTATTCCCATGGTTCACTCTCCTCTTCTTTCAGATTCATTCCTCTTCAGCCCTTTACCTTTACCACCTATCACCTCCCTGCTTTGCATTTCATCCTCCCTCCCTCACCCACCTACCTTCCCCCTCACCTGGTTTCACCCATCATCTGCATGTTTGTACTCCTTCTCCTGCCCTCACCATCTTATTCTGACTTCTGACCATAAGACTTAGAAGCAGAATTAGGCCATTTGGTTCACAGAGTCTGCTCTGCCATTCTGTCGTGGCTGATTTATTATCCCTCTTAACCCCTTTCTCATGCCCTCTCCCATAACCTTCCTTTCCAGTCCTGATGAAGGATCTTGGCCTGAAATATTGACTGCTTATTCCCCTCTATAGATGCTGCTGATCTACTGAGTTCCTCTAGCATTGTGTGTGAATGTGCTACTCAGAAATAATGGGGGGCGGGGGGCGGTTTGTAACTCAGGAACGTGATTATCACAGCAGCCTTTAATATTCATGTAGCCTGGCAAATTGAATTGACAACAGTAGTCTTAAGGACAAGTATTTGAGACATTTTCCTGAAACAGTGCATCTTGGACCTAACTGAGGAGCAGGCTATTTTGGTTATGGTTATGTGTAATGAAATAGGATTAACTAGTAACCACGTTAGTAACAGTTTCACACACACAGGCTTCTCTGGGTTGGATTCTCCACTTTCCCATGCTTATGGATTGTTTGTCCCACTCCAGCAGGGAGGAGGCTATACAGACCACACTAGGACCACCAGACTCAGTAACATTCGCTTCCCCCAAGCCATCAGACTGATGAACACCTCCACTCATTAACCCACCCCACCATCCCCACCACCACCTCTTGTACGTCCCCTAGCGTCTCTTTAAGTCAAGTCCAGTTAAGTCAACTTTTATTGTCATTTCGACCATAACTGCTAGTACAGTGCATAGTAAAAATGAGAACGTTTTTCAGGACCATGGTGTTACATGACACAGTACAAAAACTAGACCGAACTACATACATACAATCAGACTACATCTATATCAGATACTCGTACGTGTGTGTTATAGGATTGCTTTTATCTTTATACTTGCTGTGTTTTTATTTTTGCTTTTTCATTTTTTTATGCTGCATCAGATCAGGAATAACAATAATTTCGCTCTCCTTTTCATTCGTGCACCAAAGAATGACAATAAGCTATCTTGACCTTCACCTTCCTGCAGCAGTGGTGCCCCCAGATGACCCTACAGCACTGCACCTCCAAACCGACCTGGGGTCGCAACACCAGCAAACTAACCTAGGAGAATGATGCAAGCCAGCGCAGTTGGTGCCACAGTCTGTAGCTCTTGTCTATAATCATCTGTTGTCTGTCATATTGGGCAACAAAAGTCAGATTTGTGCAGTTCTGTTGTGCATCGGATGATATCAACTGCATGAAGCAACCTTAAAAGGAGACTTTACTGACATCAGGAGACCCTGATCAGATGGCTTCATCATTAATTAGAGTGTTCAAGCATGGTTCAACATTGTCCCTCATCTCCCCTTGCAGTTTCAGATCACCCCATCAGACCCTGGGGAATTATTCGTATTTCAGCCCACAGAAACACCTAATATTTCATCCTTCTATTTAATGTTCTAGAATTTCAATGTTCTCCTCTTTGAATTTTCCAGCTACGATGACCAATGTTTTGGAGAATGCAGATGAAAAGATTTCATTTAAGGCCTCACCTCCACCCTGTGGTTCCACTCACACATTGCTCCTTTCATCTCCAATGGACCCTACTCTGTCCCCGATAGACTTACTTTGATTGATTGATTGATTGGTTGTCTGCCATATCTGACAATGTCAGTGAATCCTGTGCAGGAGAGATTTTAAAGTGGAAAAGCCATGTTAAAAACTGGGACAGTTCCACTCTCTTGACCCCAGAGGCCAGAGTCCATTGGTATGAACAGTCATCACAACTGGGATCTTCTACCGTTGCAGTGTTTGACCGTGACATCTATGTCTCATCATGCCCTGTGATCTCCATGGAAGTGTTGCAGCTTCCTGACTGTTGAAACTTACTGTCTATCTCATCCGCCCAGGCTCATGCTCGGTCAGACATGGCCCTGACTCACCAGAGTACCAGGCCCGCTGGCTACCCTCACCTGGTTTAGTCCACCTGTTGAAATTGGATGCTGTCACATGCGAACAGCTACTTGGAGTCACAGGTGAGAGCTGAGTGTCCGTTGGAGACCAAATGTTAATGAGCTGCCCCAAAATGGACACAGCAAGCACCTTCACCAGAGGTGCAAACCCTCCATGGATTCCCCATGCACCCCTGGCTATAAAAATATCCATTGTGAAAGCATATTACAAGTATCCATTTACATTTTGAGATCATTCAAGTGCTTAAGGTGCTCACCTATCAGCTTGAATATTTGTACTCAATAGTACTCAACATCCTACTATTCAATGGCTAGTCCAGTGGTCAACACTGAAGTTTGAAGCCCAACGGTCGATCAGAAGTCTGGAAGCTGAAGCCTATAGACTGGAGGCTGGAGGTCTCTCCTGGAGCTGGTGGACTGTCCATGCGTGTGGTGGGTGGGAGAGTGGTGAGACAAGTTTTCCTGTTGTTTTGTTGCTTGTATGTTCTGTTTAGTTGTCTGCTGTGTAGTTCTGCAGGCATTGTGGGTAAGCTATGCTGCCGCCAGAATGTGTGACAACACTTATGAGTTTCTCTCAGCATATCCTCAGCTTTGCTGGTTGTTAATGCAAATTATGCATTTCACTGTATGTTTCAATGTGCATGTGATAAATAAATCATGATCAGGAGAATTTAATGCTGTCAGGATCTGTTTTTACTCTGTTATCTCTTTTACGAGGATTCATTTTAGTTCGATGGAAGTTAATACTTCTACAATATGCACTCATTAGCCACTTTATTAGGTACACCAGTACTTCTGCTCATCAATGCAAATATCTAAATATCTAATCAGCCAATCATGTGGCAGCAACTGAATGCATATAAGTGTGCAGACATCGTCAAGAGGTTCAGCTGTTTTTCAGACTAAACATTAGAATAGGGAAGAAATGTGATCTAAGTGACTTTGAGTGTGGAATGGTTGTTGGTGCCAGATGGGGTGGTTTGAGTATTTCAGGAACTGCGATCTCCTGGGATTTTCACACACAACAGTCTCTAGAGCTTAACAGAGACTGGTGCAAAAAACCAAGAAACATCCAGTGAGTGGTAGTTCTGTGGGTGAAGACGCCTTGTTAATGAGAGAGGTCAGAGGAGAATGGGCAGACTGGTTCAAGTTGACAAGAAGGCAACAGTAACTCAAATAACCACACATTACAACAGTGGTGTGCAGAGAGCATCTCTGAACACACAATACATCGAACACATTGAAGTGGATGGGGTAGCAGCAGAAGTTCACGAACTTACTCTTAAGTGGACACTTCATTAGGTACAGGAGGTACCTGATAAAGCAGCAACTGTGTATGGTTGAGCTCCAGAGTTGTCCAAATCCAAGCCTCTCAGGTGTTTGCCAAAGATCTTATAAGGGAATCTAAATGAGAGAATAAGTAACTAATTATTAAAAAGGCAGCAATCTAATTGTCCCAGTATGTCTGGAGGGGTGAGGAACAGCAGTAGCAACAGCAGTTGTTGTGAGGGGTTTAGAAAGACTATAAAGATTAGCTGAGTAGCTGGTAAAGAGATGAGTGAACCGTGACAATTTTACTGCAAGTACATAGTAAATGATTGCACTGAAAAGAACATAGTGAAAAGGGGGGTGAGGCAGGGATTTTCATTAGACTAACCTGCTGGGAAAGAAGAAGGAAGATTATTGAGTTGAGGAATGAGACAATTTGACTGAGGCTTAAGTTATCACCTGTTTGTTGAAGCAAAGACTGAAATATCACTTAAAGCTGAAAAGGTATCTTCAACATAGAACTGAACGTTATAGCACACAGCCTTTGGACAATCATTTTGTGTCAGCCTTTTAACCTACTCTAACATCAATCTAACCCTTCCCTCCTACATAGCCCTCGGATTTTCTTTCATCCATGTGTCCAAGAGTGTCTTAAATGCCCTTAATGTATTTGCCTTTACCACCACGCCAACAGGGTAATTCATGCACTCGCCATTCTCTGTGCAAATAACTTGCCTCTGACATAACCCCAAACTCTCCTCCAATCACCTTAAAATTATGTCCCCTCGTATTCGCTATGTATTTCCGCCCTGGGAAAAAACCTCTGACTATCCACTCATTCTGTGCCTCTTACCGTCTTGCACACCTCTATCACATTACCCAGAGCCATCAAACATACATTAACCCTTTAATTCCTAGGATCATTCCTGTGAGCCTCCTCTGAGCCCTCTCCAATGCCAGTTTATCCTTTCTTACAGAAAGGTCCCAAAGTGACAAAGTGTACTTGCGGTAAAATTGTCACGGTTCACTCATCCCTTTACTAGCTACTCAGCTAATCTTTATAGTCTATCTAAACCCCTCACAACCACTGCTGTTGCTACTGTTGTTCCTCAGCCCTCAGGAAATACTGGGACAATTAGATTTCTGCCTTTTTAGTAATTAGTTACTTATTCTCTCATTTAGAATCCCTTATAAGATTTTTGGCAAACACCTCTAGAGCCTTGGATTTGGACAACTCTGGAGCTCAACCATACACAGTTGCTGCTTTATCTGACCCCCATAGTGATGAAATGTTTTGAACGGCTTGTCAAGCCTCATATCACAGCCGGCCTCCCCTCATCGCTGGATCCTCTACAGTTTGCTTATCGTCCAAATCGCTCTACGGAGGACGCAATATCCACCACACTGCACACAGTTCTCTCTCACTTGGACAACAAAGACACTTATTCCAGATCCTGTACATTGATTTCAGTTCAGCGTTCAATACCATCATCACGCAGACACTAGTGGAGAAACTGTCGCTGCTTGGCCTTAACACTGCCATGTGTTGCTGGATTCTGGATTTCTTGACAGAGAGACCACAGTCAGTCTGTGTTGGCAGGAGCATCTCTGACTCCATCACACTGAGCACTGGATCTCCACAAGGCTCTGTGCTCAGCCCATTGCTGTTTACACTGCTAACACATGACTGTGCAGCCAGATTCAAGGAGAACCTGATCATTAAATTTGCTGATGATACCACAGTGGTGAGGCTCATCAGCAAAAATGATGAAACAATGTACAGGGAGGAGGTCAAACATCTAGAGAGCTGGTGCAGTGACAACAACTTGATGCTTAATGTCACCAAAACCAAGGAGATGATCGTCGATTTCAGACGGTCTCAGCCTGAGCACACACCCCTCAGCATCAGCGGCTCCACAGTGGAGAGAGTGGAAAACATCAAGTTCCTTGGGGTGCAGATCTCGGACAATCTCACCTGGTCCAGGAACACCACTGGGATTGTGAAACGAGCCCAGCAGAGATTGCACTTTCTGAGGAAGCTTAAACAAGCATCACTCCCCACTAACATCTTAACTACATTCTACAGAGGCGTGGTTGAGAGTGTGCTGACCTTTTGCATCACAACCTGGTACTCCAGCTGCAGTGCTGCCGACAAAAAAAGCCTTGCAGAGGGTGGTTAGGGGAGCAGAGAAGGTTATTAGGGTCTCCCTACCTTCTGTCCAAGATTTCTTTCAGAGTCGATGCCTCCAGAAGACACGGTACATCATTAAAGACCCCTCACACCCTCTCCATGAACTGTTTGTTCTTCTGCCATTAGGTAAACGTTACAGGAACACCAAAACTAAAACCACAAGGCTAATAAACAGCTTCCTCCCACAGGAGTCAGACTGCTAAATAGCTGCTCTACCTGACTCTGCTTTGGACACTTTTAACTTGACCTGGACACTTATAACTTGTTTTTAACTGACATGTGGCTGTTTTGTTTTACTATTTATTGTTATGTTTATTACTTAATGTTGCATTTGTTATGTTATGATTGCACTGCTCCTGGGAAACGCTGTCTCATTCTGCCCTGCAGAGCTGATGTACGGTTAGAATGACAATAAAGTTTTTGAATCTTTTTGAATTCTTTTTTTGAATCAAAGCTGCTCACAATATCCAAGGTCTCTGGCTATCAACTTGATCTATGCCTCTTATCATCTTGTACCTTCTATCAAGTCATCTCCCATCCTCCTTTACTCCAAAGAGGAAAGCCCTGGCTTGCTCAAACTATCCTCCAGTCCAGGCTGCATCCTGTTAAATCTCCTCTGCACCCTCTCTAATCCAGACAGCATCCTGGTAAATGTCCTCTGCACTCTCTCTAATCCAGGCAGCATCCTGGTAAATCTCCTCTGCACCCTCTCTAATCCAGGCTGCATCCTGTTAAATCTCCTCTGCACTCTCTCTAATCCAGGCTGCATCCTGTTAAATCTCCTCTGCACTCTCTCTAATCCAGGCTGCATCCTGTTAAATCTCCTCTGCACTCTCTCTAAAGCTTCCATATCCTTCCTATAATGAGTCAAACAGAACTGAACACAATATTCCAAGTGTGGTCTAACCAGGGTTTTATAGAGCTGCAACATTACCTGGTGGGTCTTGAACTCAACCCCCCAACAGATGAAGGCCAACACACTATTCACCTTCATAAAGGATCTGAAGAAGATTTAAGGATGCAGAGTTAAATGATGGTTATACAAAAGCAACTTCACAACCCAAGAAATAATCTACTTCCATTAGCTGAAGAAAGTTTTTTCATAATTAGTTAGACCCCAGGAAATGGTTTAGATATGTTAATGCTGAGGTGAAGTTTAAGGTAACGTACCCTGTAAGAAGTAGGATCATAGGACAGCGTAGAAACTGGCCCTTTGGCCCACTTTGTCAATGCTGGCCCAGTACCAGTAGTAGGGAAGATTCTGGAAATAACTCAGAGGAAGAGGATTAATGATCGTTTGGAAGGGCAAGGACCAGAGAGAGCAAACATCACCTTGTCCAGGGATAATACTGTCTTAACAATTTCATCAAATTCTTTGAAGTGGTTGGAAGTATTAAGTTCATGTCAAAGTCAATATATTATCGAAGTACATATATGTCACCATATACTACCCTGAGATTCATTTTCTTGTAGGCATTTACAGGAAAATAAATACATACAATAAAATTTATGAGAAAACTATCGATAAAGACTGACAACGGATGTGCAAAAGAAGACAAATCATACAAATATTAAAAAATGTAAGTAAGTAATACTGAGAACATGAGGTGTAGATTCTTTGAAAGTGAGTCTGGAGGTTGTGGAGTCGGTTCAGAGTTGAGGTGAGTGAAGTTACCCATGCTGGTTCAGGAGCCTAACGGTTTCAGTGTAATAACTGTCCCTGAACCTGGTGGTGCGGGACGTAAGGTGCCTGTACCTCCTTCTCAATAATGATGGCATGTACCAACAGGCTCAAAGACGGCTTCTATCTTGCTGTTGTAAGACAAGTCAATGGTCCTCTAGTACAGCAAGATGGACTCTCGAGCTCAAAATTCACCTTGCACATTGCACCTTAACGTCTGTAGCAGTAATACTTGATTCTTCATTCTACTGTTGCACTGGTGTAATGAAATAATCGATACGGTTGGAAAGCAAAACAATGTTTTTCACTGTACCTCAGCACAGTACAATTCAATATTCTATGATTCAATAATGATAACCCCACTTTCCTGCAATAATTCTACACCCTTCTATGCTCATTCAAGTAGCTGTCCAATTATTTACTGCTCTGGCCTCCATCACCTCTGACACTAACTCTACTCCTTTTGGTGCAGGCATTCTCAGCTTGGTTTAGAATTTCCCTTTTAAATTCTGCTTCCCCTTCTCACACTAACATGTCTGTCCCAGCCTCCTTTACTGCCACGATGAGGCCAATGCAGGTAGGGAGAGCAATACTTACTCATCAATCTGGGTAGTTTCCAATCTAATGGCATAAATTTCTGGTAATTTCTCCCCCTTCCCCTTCCCCCTTTTTTTCAGTCTCCATTCTGGTTCCCCTCTTACCCCTTCACTTCTCCTCGCTTGCCCATCACCTCCCTCTGGTGCCCCTCCTGCCTTCCTTACTCCCATGATCCACTCTCCTCTCCTATCTGACTCCTTCTTCTTCAGCCCTTTATGTTTTTCACCTGTCACCTTCCAGCTTCTTACTTTATCCCTTCCCCCACTCAACCACCCATATCCACCTCACCTGGTCTCACTTATCACCTGCCAGCTTGTACTCCTTCCCCTCCACCCCACCTTCATAATATGCCTTCTTCCTCCTTCCTTTCCAGTTCTGATGAAAGCCTGAAATGTTGACTGTTCATTTCCCTCCATAGACGCTGCCTGACCTGCGGAGTTCTTCCAGGTCTTGGCATGTTTGGCTCAAGATTTCCAGCATCTGCAGAATCTCTTGTCTCTGAAATAGCTGTACATTACTAATGTCCTTCATATGCAAACACAATTTGCCTCAGGGATTTAACTATAAACAAAGGTTAAAGTTATCCCATGGACTGCATTAATAGATATTGCAGATCACCACCACATTCCTTTGTCACCAAAAATAACGAGCAAAATTCATCACAGCCTACTGGTTCTCTGCCTAGGTGTTATGACTGATCAGTATGGACCCACTGATTATGAAATGGCTCTTCCTGAACAATCCAGGCATAACGTTATAAAGAGTGAGCAGAAGGTGGATATCAGCTTCCAGAATAGCACGTAAATTTAGAATCTAGTTGTAAACAAGTTTTACTTGTCGGCTGAAGATAAAGATTAGCTTTATTTGTCACACGAACGTCGAAACATACACTCATACATAGCACAATAAAGTGGCAACAACTTAAGGTTGATTTATACTTGTGCGTCGCATCGACTCCGTAGGTATCGCGTACCCTACCCCGTACCTATGCTGTATACCGTATACCTATACCCTGCACCGTAGGGTGACGTGCACCTCTCCAGAGAAGTTACTCACGTGTCACTATAGAAAATAGACAATAGACAATAGGTGCAGGAGTAGGCCATTCGGCCCTTCTAGCCAGCACCACCATTCACTGTGATCATGGCTGATCATACACAATCAGTACCTCGTTCCTGCCCTCTCCCCATATCCCTTGACCCCGCTATCTATAAGAGCTCTATCTAACTCTCTCTTGAATGCATCCAGAGACTTGGCCTCCACTCCCTTCTGGGGCAGAGCATTCCACATATCCACCACTCTCTGGGTGAAAAAGTTTTTCCGCATCTCTGTTCTAAATAGCTTACCCCCTATTCTTAAACTGTGGCCTCTAGTTCTGGACTCACCCATCAGCGGGAGCATGCTTCCTGCCTCCAGCGTGTCCAATCCCTTAATAATCATATATGTTTCAATCAGATCCCCTCTCAACCTTCTAAATTCCAGTGTATACAAGCCCAGTCGCCCCAATCTTTCAACATATGACAGTCCTGCCATTCCGGGAATTAACCTTGTGAAACTCCGCTGCACTCCCTCAATAGCAAGAATGTCCTTCCTCAAATTTGGAGACCAAAACTGCACACAATACAGGTGGGGTCTCACCAGGGCCCTGTACAGCTGCAGAAGGACCTCTTTACTCCTATACTCAATTCCTCTTGTTATAAAGGCCAGCATGCCATTAGCTTTCTTCACTGCCTGCTGTACCTGCATGCTTGCTTTCTTTGACTGATGTACAAGAACACCTAGATCTCATTGTACTTCCCCTTTTCCTAACTTGACTCCATTTAGGTAGTAATCTGCCTTCCTGTTCTTGCCACCAAGAACATTTATCCACATTAAACTGCATCTGCCATACATTAGCCCACTCACCCCAACCTGTCCAAGTCACCCTGCATTCTCATAACATCCTCCTGACATTTCACACTGCCACCCAGCTTTGTGTCATCAGCAAATTTGCTAACGTTATTTTTAATCCCTTCATCTAAATCATTAATGTATATCATAAACAGCTGCGATCCCAGCACCAAACCTTGCAGTACCCCACTGGTCACAGCCTGCCATTCTGAAAGGGACCCATTAATCACTACTCTTTGTTTCCTGGCGACGCAGACTGCAACAACTGTGATTGGTCCACTTGGTAGCATCGCATTTCCTCCTGCACATTTGCTTCTTCTCCACTACGTCTGTAGGCTGTGCGTACACCGATACGAAATAGATGAACCAAGTCGTCAAATCTACCTGCCGACATATGAAAATGTTTGAAATGCATTTCCTTGTCCATGTCTCTCACAAAGAAACTCAACACAGTAGCATAGAAATTTCTCCGCCAACTAGCATTCTGGTGCACACCAACGCATGCTCGCTACAGCGTAGAGTGACGCAGAAGTGAAAATCAGGGTTACGGTGCAGGCTGCGGCGTAGCCCGTACGCACAAGTATAAATCAGCCAGTGTATGGTGAAATGTGTCACGGGCGTCAAATCACATCGGTGAGGATCGTGCTGGGGAAGCACTCTCCCAGCATAAACATAGCACGCCCACATCTTTTGGGATGTGGGAGGAAATTGGAGCACCCGGAGGAAACACGCACAGTCACAGGGAGAATGTAGAAACTACTTGCAGGCAGTTGCAGGAGTGGAACACAGATTGATGACAGCTGGTGCTGTAGATCATTGCACTATCCACTATGCTACTGTCCCACCCTGACTAGTAAATCACTACCATACCAGTCTGACTCGAGAGTTCGCAGATGACATGAAAGTTGGCAGAGTTGTGGATAACAGGGGAAATTGTCAAAGGAGACTGCAGGATATCAGGTGGAATTTTGACCAGAGAAATAGTGGATAGAGTTTAATCCAGACAGTGTGGTTTTGCATTTCTGAGCAGCCACATGCAAGAAGGAAGAATACAATAAAAGGCAAGACCCTCGCGCACACTGACGGACAAAGGGATCTTATAGAGCACTAGAGCATGGAAGCCTTGCTCGTCATGCTAACCAAGCTACCCATCTGAGCTAGTCCTATTTGCCAGCAAATCGGCCCGAATGCCCCTAAACCTTCCCTATCTGTGCACCTTCTTGGATTTGTATCTTGAGGCACAAGTCCACAGCTCCTTGAAAACAGCAAACACAGTTGATAGAGTGGTAAAGGTGGTGTATGGCAGGGGTTCCCAACCTGGGCTCCATGGACCCCTTGCTTGATGTATTGGTCCATGGCATAAAAAAGATCGGGAACCCCTGGTGTACAGCAGGCTTGCTGTCATCAGTCAGGGTGAGTATAAAAGTTGTTGTATAAAAGACACGTGTGGCTATGCTGCTATCAGAAGCAGAATCAGATTTGATATCACCGGCATACATTGTGAAACTTGTTGCCATTGTGACAGCAGTACATTACAATACAATATTTTCTAATTACAATAGAGAAAAGCTGTGGATTACAGTAAATGTATATAATTATATATTATGTATAATATGTGTGATTATATATTATATATAATATATGTGTAATTATATATTATATATAATAGTTAAATTAAATAAGTAGTGCAAAAATAAAAATTATTAAAAAGTAGTGAGGTGGTGTTTATGGGTTTAACATCCATTCAGAAATCAGATGGCAGAGGGAGAAGAAGCTGCTCCTGTGTGCACTCAGGCTCCTGTACCTCCTCCTTGATGGTAGCAATGAGAAGAGGACATGTCCTGGGTGATGGGGGTCTGTAAGGATGGATGCCACCTTTTCGAGACATCACTCCTTGAAGATGTCCTTGATGCTACAGAGCCTAGTGCCCATGATGGAGCTGATTAAGTTTGCAACAGTCTGGAGCTTATTTCGATCCTGTGCGGTAGCACTCCTACCCCTGCCCCCATACCAGATGCTGATGCAGCCAGGTCGAATACAGGTTACATACTGATGGTTTTATACAGCTGCATCCAATACATTTGGCAGCTTGTTTAGCACAGACTGAAGGGCCTGTTTCTGTGCTGTACTTTCCTATCTTTCATATGTAAGAGAGAAATCTTTTCTAAGCATTGTTCTGCTAATTCCTTTAGATAAAAAATGTTTGAAATATTTCATTGATTAAATCAAACCCAGTCATAGTCCATTTCTAAACCCTATTCAAGAACAGGAAGGCTTGTACATGATTTATCATGGTGCGATGGAGTGGATAAAGTAATTATCCCTAACAAATCAGGGTGCTAACAATGTACTTGAAATAAAAACAAAAGAAAATCTTGGATACACTCAGCAAGTCAGACAGCATCTATAGAAAGAGTGAAAAATGTGAATGTTCGATCTAAAACATTTACACTGCTTCTCTTTCCATAGATGCTGCCTGACCTGCTGGGTGTTTCCATAACTTCCTTTCTTATTTCACACTTACATGGTAGCAAACTGGTTGTGCAGTCACCGATTGGGGTTTGATTCCCGCCGCAGTCTGTAAGGAGTTTGTACTTTCTCTCCATGATTATGTGGATTTCCTCCTGGTGCTCTGGTTTCCTCCCACATTCCAAAGACGCATGTGTTGGCATCCAACCTTGCTGCCAGAAGTGTGGCAGCATTTGCAGGCTGCCCAATACAATCCTTGATGATTTGATTTGACGCAAACAATGTAGTCCTCTGTATGTTTCAATGTTTCAATGTACGTTGGACAAATAAACCTAATTTCTTTAACAACACGCACAAAGTGCTGGAGCAACTCAACAGGTCAACCAGCATCTATAGAAATGAATAAATAGTTGGCATTTCAGGCCGAGACCCTTCTTCAGGACTGAGATTGATGTCTTTAATCTGTTAATGCACAGAAAGCTCCTGCAAGACAACTTTAAAGAAAGACTTAATTTTACGATGGAAACAATTCATTGAAATTTTTTTTAATTCAGTTTTTGACACTTTTTTATTACCAACAGAAAAGAAAGTAATAGAAATTCACAGCATTAAAGTAATTCTACTTCTTCAGTAAACACAAAATACTCTGCAGATTCTGGTGCTCCCGGTGCAGCCTCCTCTACATTGGCAAGACCCAACGCAGATTGGGGGACCACTTCGTCAAGCACCTTTGCTCCATCTGCCACAACAGACAGGATCTCCCGGTTGCCACCCACTTCAACTCTGCTTGATATTCCCATTTGGATAAGTCCATACATGGCCTCCTCTACTGCCATGATGAGGCCAACCTCAGGTTGGAGGACCAACACCTCATATACCGTCTGTGTAGTCTCCAGCCCCTTGGTATGAACATCGAATTCTCCAACTTCCGGTAATTCCCTCCCCCTTCCTTCCCCCATCCCACTTTCACTCTGCCTCCTCCTCCAGCTGCCTATCACCTCCCTCATGATTCCACCTCCTTCTACTACCCATAGTGCTTTCCCCTTACATTCCTTCTTCACCTTTCCTGCCTATCCCCTCTCTGCTTCCCTTCCCTACCGTTTGATCTTTCCCCTTACTGGTTTTTCACCTGGCACCTACCAGCCTTCTCCTTCCCACCCTTCCCCCACCTTCTTTATAGGGCCCCTGCCCCCTCCCTCTTTGGTCCTGACGAAGGGTCTCGGCCCAAAACGTTGACTGTATGTTTCCATGGATGCTGCCCAACCTGCTGAGTTCCTCCAGCGTGTTGTGCGTGTCTACTTCTTCAGTGTTTTTCATCAATATTGCACTGAAGACCAGATTGCTGTGCATGGACTGTAATTCACATCAAAATTCGTCGATGATTTTCAGCAATACAATTGTGTTCTCTTCAGTTATTATTCTTCCTTTCTTATAGCCAATCCTTTATGCTAGGACCAGAGTATATCATGTTAGGAACCCCTGAGGTGTGTTGCATGCGGGCATACAATCAACTTGCTCTTTTTATTTTTTGAATGATATACTCAAGTGATGTTGCTGCAAATATGGAACAAGAGTATTTCTGTCTTCATTATTTTTAAAAACTGTAAATTATCATGTATATATATACATATATATCAAAGTTAAATTAAATAAGTAGTGAGTTCCTCACTCTCAGCACGTTCTTTAAAAAGGAATTTCAAATAGGTTCTTAATATGATATGTTAGTGACTAATTTCTAAGTTCATTTCCTTCCACCCCTGCAAATGATTCAGATTCATAGAACTCTGAACACAGAACAGTCCCTCTGGCCCACAATGTGTGCTGTCCTTTTAATCTACTCTGACATCAATTTAACACTTCCCTCTTACATAGGCCTCTATTTTTCTGTGTTCCAAATTCAATTTCGGGTTCAGATTTATTTATTACGTGTACGTTGAGACGTACAGTGACTTGCATTGTTTGCATTGGCAACCAACACACCCAACAATGTGCCGGGAGCAGCCCACAAGTGCTGACACACATTCCAGTGACACCATAGCATTGTCCGCAACGATCACCAGGGCAGTAACAACAGCAACGCAACCAAAACAAGCCCCTTTCACACCCTCCCACTCACACCTCCTCACACAAACAGACAGGCTTCCAACCCCCGGGACAAGCTGCCTCCAGGCCTCAAGTGCTTGGTCCCAGACTCTCAGACATCGGGCCTCCAACCAGACTTTTCTGATGTCTGGGCATCGACCCCAGGGCTCACTGATCACAGGATTGAGCTTTGGCTCTTAACTTCTGAACTCCAAACCTGGTGACCTGGGGAGTCACCGACCATCATGACTCCTACCCATATGGACCTCCGACCTGGAACTCACCAACCTGGGAAATGCTGGTCCCTTAACTTCTGCCGATCTGACCTCGGGGATTGCTGCTGCCCTTTAAGCTGACTCGGTCTCTGCTGAAAACAGACCACTGCCAAGATTTTCCATTTACTGCCCCTGATCTATAACTCCACCTTATCCCTGTCCTTAAATCCTAACATGAACCCTAACTCCCTGTGCTCTCCCCAAAATCATCCCTACAAACCTAAAAAAACAACTAAATACGTGCCTTGATATTGATGGAGAACGCAGCTTGGCCACGTCTATCAAGTAGCCTTTGATTTTACATTAAGGAGTAACTTAGAATAACTAGTTAACCTACCCACACATCTCTTGGGTAAAAACTACAGGACCTAGACGAAGCATGGTTTCTGAGGTGGTGCACTCCTACCATTCATATTATTAGCTTCATTTCTCACATGCACATTGAAACGTACAGAGAAAATCTTTTGCTTCAGATCAGATCAGCGAGGATCAGGCTGACGGCAAGTGTCGCCACTCTTTCTGCGCCAGCCTAGCGTGCCAATAGCTCACCGACCCTGACATCACTTTGGAGTGTGGGAGGAAATAGAAGCACCCAGAGGAAACCCAAGTGGTCAGAGGAAGAACGTACAAGCTCCTATGGATAGTGGTGTGAATTGAACCCTGTGTTATAGCTGGGGCTGTAAAGCGATTGTGCTGACCACTGTGCTACCGTGCCACCTGCATATCTACTGCATTGGTCTTTAAGTTATGAAGTCATTGAGTCATAGAGGCATAAAGGACAGTAAAGTTCAAGTTTATTGTCATCTGCCTGTACATATATACAACCAAATGAAACAATGTTCTTCTAGACCACAGTGCACCCAGTGTGAATATGCAGCACATGCAGCACATCAAACAAAATATTACCACAAATAAGCTAATAAAATATAATTCAAAATGCATGTGAAGTGTGCAACACAGGTAAAGAGTAAACAGCTCACTGTCCTAGTGCATGGATCTCAGTGGTGGTAGGGGATTCATTAGTCTCACAGCCTCTGTTACACTGTCCTAGTCCTGATACTTTTGTTCCTTTCTCCCGAAGGTAACAGGTCAACGAGATTGAGGGACTGATGGTAGGGATTCTCAACAATGCTTCGGTCCCTTTGTATAGAACGTTTCCGGTAAATGTCACAATTAGGGGGAGGGAGACCCTCTCAACGGTTTTTACTATCTTCTGTAGGGTCTTGTCCTGCAGCTTCGGTACGACACAGTGATGCAGCCAGACAGGACACTCTCGAGGCAGATCCTGTAGAAAGTTGTTAGAATGGGGTGGGGAGCCTTGCATACCTCCACCTCCTCAGAGCGTGTCGGTGCTGCTGTACCTTCTTGACTGATGAGGAGGTGTTGTGGGTCCAGTTTAGATCGTCCATTATGTGCACATCATGGAACTTTGTACTCTTCACTCTTTCCACGGCATAACCATTGATGTGCAATGGACAATGGTCAAGCTGCACCTTTCTGAAATTTCCAATCATCACTTATCTTATCCACAATGAGACCCATGTTGTTGTTCTCAACCTATTTGACAAGCCTCTCCACCTGCTCTCCGTGTGCTGACTCACCATTGTTGCTGATGAGGCCAACCACTGTTGTATCATCAGGGAAGTTGAAGCGGTTTAAGCTGGATCTGGCAGTGAGTCAGCAACATGAACAGTAGCGAGCTGAGTACACAGCCCTGGGGGCACCAGTGCTCAGCGTGATGCAACTTGAGATGTTGCAGCTAACTTGGACTGACTACATCTTTCCGTCAAGATGTCCAAGATGCAGTTGCAGAGAGGGGCTGAGTCCCAACTGAGCCTCTGAAGGATGATTGTGTCAAACGTCAAGCTGAAGTCGATGAGCAACATCTTGGCATATGACACATTGTTTTCTAGGTGTGACAAGACAGAGTGGAGGGCCGAGACTGTTATATCGTTTTGAACAGTAGGTGAACTGGAAAGGGTTTAACGTAGCTGGAAGGTGACATTTTATACAATCCATTATACAAGCTGCTCAAAGCTCTTCATAATTGTTGAGGTTAGCGCCACTAGACAGTAATCATTTAGACCTGCTACCATCACTCTCTTGGGCACTGGAATGATGGTGGCTGGCTTGAAGTCCGCAGGGACAGTGGACCAATATTAAGGATGTCCGTTAAGACCTCTGTCAGCTGGGCCACTAAATCCATCAGCACTCAATCAGGTATGGTGTCTGGCCCCACAGCTTTGCATGGGATCCTTTATAGCCAGACTGTGAGTACTTTCATTTGCCTTCCTGATGGCATGTAAGAACATGGCTCTTGTTAAACTTAGAGTCTTCCTATACCCTGATCTGAAAACGTGCCCAAGCCGTGTGCAAACCTCTGCAGTCAGCCATGGTTTCTGGTTTGTCCTAGCAGTGTAGACAGCCAGTCACGTATCTCACATATTCATCAATGGTGACATAATGTTCATGGGTAATTATCTCCCTGAACATGCTTCAGTCTGTGCTTTTGAAACAGCCCTGCACACTGAGGTGTCACCTTCAGGCCAGGTCCTGATCTCCCTGTTTTGACTTGTTTAACCAGTGGTCTGTATGCAGGGATTAGCAAAATGGATAAAGTGAGGGTGGCGAGGGGATGGGAGGGATAGGGCATCCTGGTAGGCTCCATGAACGTTGGGGTAGACCAGGTCTAATATATCCTCTCCTCTGGTTGTGAAGTTGACGTGCTGGTAGAACTTTGGAAGGAATGTTTTAGAGTTGGCATAATTGAAGTCACCAGCAACAATATCGCGGCGAGTGGCTTTCAGGTTGCAAATTGCCCCGTAAGCTCCTGCAGCACTTCCTCGGCACTAGCACTGGGGGGATATGGTAGTGACCTCCCTCAGTATGTGGAAGGGCTTTCACTTCACTACTAAAACCTCGATCTGTGGTGAGCAGTGTGCCTTTGCTACCAAAGCATTCACACACCAGTTCTTATTGACGTAGACACGAAGACCTCCAGATGTTGCAGCATGTCTGTCTGCCCAAAAGCAGATTAGGCCGTCTCGCTGGTTGGCCAAATCTGGAGAGGTGTCCTAAAGCCATGTTCCTTCAGGATGAATGTGCAGCAGTCCCTCATCTCTCTCTGGTTTAAACGAAGATGCAGGCAATCCGGTTTATTTTCTAGCGATCGGACATGAACGAGCAGAGTCATCGGGGCCTGCAGGGATCCACTTTACTTCTCACTCGAATGCCAGCCCACTTACCGCGTTTCTGCATCCTTGTGCACGGCTCCTGACGCATGCTTCCTGATGCACCATCAATAACTCTCCGAGATTTGAGGCGAGATATTGGCTTTTATTGACTGGAAGAAAGAACAAGCTGCAGTTGACCACCATACTACATCCTGGAGACTGAGGGCAGGGCTCAGGCCTCAATTGCCTTTATACAGGGGTCTGTGGGAGGAGCCACGGTCAGTGGGAGGGGCCACAGGAGCAGTCAGCGGCGGGGGGGGGGGCGTGTCCAGACAGGTATATGTAGTTCACCACATTCACCCCCCCTTTGTTTTAAAAGAGAGTCCCCATGGGGCGAAGTTTCTTACAAGTATATTTACAGGTTAAGTCTATCAGGTGGTTGAATCTGTCGCTGCGATCTACGTAGCACCGGCTGTGATTGCACAGATGTCGGTGGTGATTGCACCGGAGACGGCGGTTGTGCTGGTTCCGGCCTAACTGCAGGTGTCAGCCCACTAGGCGTCAGTGATCCCTCATGCGTGTGTGAGGCACCTGGTATATGAGCGTACGAGACGCCCGGTATAGGAGTGTCGTGAGGAGTCTGTGTAGGTCTTGGTGTGCGCGGTGTCACCTCGGGTACAGGGTTCATAGTTACCGTGGAGTGTTCGGGGTAGTGGTCTGATGCTCCTGCGGGCGCCAGGTCGCGGACGGAGACCGTGTCCTCCCGCCCATCAGGTAAGACCACGTAGGCATACTGGGGGTTCACATGTAGTAGGTGAACCCTCTCGACCAGTGGGGAGTATTTATTACTCCTCACATGTTTCCGGAGCAGCACTGGCCCTGGGGACGTCAGCCAAACTGGTAGGGTGGTCCCAGTGGCAGACTTCCTGGGAAAAGAGAATAGGCACTCATGAGGGGTGGCATTGGTGGACGTACATAACAGAGAGCGGATAGAGTGGAGTGCCTCAGGGAGGACCTCCTGCCATCGAGAGACCAGCAACCCTTTTGACTTAAGGGCTAAAAGTGTGGCCTTCCACTCTGTGGTATTCTCCCTCTCCACCTGTCCATTTCCCTGGGGATTATAACTCGTGATCCGACTGGTAGCAATGCCCCGAGCCAGCAGGCACTGGCACAGCTCGTCACTCATAAACGAGGACCCTCTGTCACTGTGGATATAGCAGGGGTATCCGAACAGAGTGAAGAGCTGGCGCAGGGCTTTTATGACGGATGTGGCAGTGGTGTCGGGGCAGGGGATGGCAAAGGGGAACCGCGAGTACTCATAGATAATGTTGAGAAAGTAGACATTGCGGTCGGTGGAGGGAAGGGGGCCCTTAAAGTCAACACTCAGTCGCTCAAAGGGGCGGGTGGCCTTGATAAGTTGTGCCTTTTCAGGACGGTAGAAGTGCGGTTTGCACTCAGCGCAGACTTGGCAGTCCCTGGTCATCGTACTGATGTCCTCCAGGGAGTATGGCAGGTTCCGGGCTTTCACGAAATGGTAAAATCGGGTGACCCCCGGGTGGCAAAGTTGTGCATGGAGGGCATATAGCTGGACGAGCTGTGCACTGGCACACTCTCCCCAGGATAGGGCATCAGGGGGCTCATTGAGCCTTCCAGGCCGGTACAGGATATCATAGTTGTAGGTGGAGAGTTCTATTCTCCACCACAAAATTTTATCATTTTTGATTTCGCCCCGCTGTTGGTTACTGAACATGAATGCAACCGAGCGCTGGTCGGTCAGCAAGGTGAACATTTTGCCGGCGAGATAGTGCCTCCAGTGCCTAATAGCTTCCACTAAGACCTGGGCTTCTTTCTCCACCGCAGAGTGCCAAATTTCAGGGCCTTGAAGGGTATGAGAAAAGAATGCTACTGGCCTGCCTGCCTGATTGAGGGTAGCAGCCAGCGCGAAATCAGAGGCATCACTCTCTACTTGGAAGGGAATGGTCTCGTCCACCGCATGCATCGTTGCTTTGGCAATGTCCCCTTTAATGCATCTGAAGGCCATGCAGGCCTCGGCAGAGAGGGGAAAAGTGGTAGACTTAAGCAGGGGGCGAGCCTTGTCTGCGTAATGGGGGACCCATTGGGCATAATAGGAAAAGAAGCCCAGGCACCGTCTGAGGGCTTTGAGGGTGGTGGGAAGAGGGAGTTCTAACAGGGGGTGCCTACGGTCGGGATCAGGGCCAATGACCCCGTTTTCCACGACATACCCAAGGATAGCGAGTCGGGTGGTTCCAAACACACACTTGTCCCTGTTGGAGATTGACGTTGTGATCCGACCAGTCGTGACCACAGATGGTGATATTATCCAGATAGGGAAATGTGGCCTTCAGTTGGCACTGGTCCACCATCCAGTCCATTTCCCTCTGGAAGACAGAGACACCATTTGTGACACCAAAGGGGACGCGCAGGAAGTGATAGAGCCAGCTGCCCGCCTCAAAGGCGGTGTAGGGGCGGTCCTCTGGGCGGATGGGGAGCTGGTGATAAGCGGATTTCAGATCTATTGTCGAGTACGCCATGTACTGAGCTACCTGGTTGACCATATCCGCAATGCGGGGTAGGGGGTACGTGTCAAGCTGCGTGAACCTATTGATGGTCTGGCTATAGTCCACGACCATCCTATTTTTCTGCCCGGTCCGAACAACAACCACCTGGGCCCTCCAAGGACTTGTGCTTGGCTCAATGATCTCCTCCCTGAGCAGCCGCTGCACCTCCGACTGAATGAAGGCCCTGTCCCCCGCGCTGTACCTCCTGCTTTTAGTTGCCACAGGTTTACAGTTGGGTGTCAGGTTGGTGAACAGCGGTGGGGGAGGGATCTTGAGAGTGGAGAGGCTGCAAGTGGTGTTGGTAGCGCAGCTGTCGGCATGGTGCTGGGTGGGATGTGCGGGTCAGTGTGTGTGTGTGTGGTCAGTAGCGGGGTATATGACGAAGTCCCACAAAACTGAGGATTCCTGACAGTAAGTGGTGGGAGGGGCCGGTCATATGCCATAGTCACACTTTCGAGGTGGCTCTGGAAGTCCAGCTCCAATAGCACAGGGGCGCACAGTTGAGGCATGACCAGGAGCGCAAAGTCCCGATATTCTGTGCCCTGCACCACCAATGTCGCTACACAAACCCCCCCCCCCCCCCCGGATGTCTGTGGAATGCAACCCAGAAGCCATGGTGACCCTCTGGCTTACCGGCCGTGTCACGAGTCCGCAGCGTTGCACCGTGTCCGGGTCAATAAAACTCTCAGTGCTGCCCATGTCAAACAGGCAGCTAGTCCTGTGCCCCTCCACCAGGATGTCCATCATTGACCTTGCAAGCTAGTGTGGGGAGCTTCGGTCGAGGGTTACAGAGGCCAAAGTTGAACTGCCGTCTTGGTGCCCGGTAAGCACCGATGGGTGGGGGGGCGGTGCGAGGTGGCGCCAACAAAGATGGCTGCACCCATGTCTCGCACGAGGCAGGCAGGCAAGATGGCGGCCCCCATGCCTCACACACAGCGCTGCCCGACCCCACTCGTGGTTTAGACTTACAGACCTTGGCGAAATGGCCCTTCTTCCCGCAGCTGGAGCAGGTCGCTTCTCGGGCCAGGCAGCGTTTTCGGGGGTGCTTTTCGAGTCCGCAGAAGTAACACAGCGCGGATTTGCGACTGGCAGCAGCTGTGGTCGGGTTGGGGGAGTTCATGGATTCGCGACTGGCAGCGGCGTTGGTGAATTCTCTCGCAGGAACTGGCAGCTGCGGGGTCTGAGGTGTCCACGGGACCAGCGAGGGATTGCGCGGCTGGACAGTGTCAGCATTGCGCAGGGCAGCCTCCAGTGTGTCAGCCGATCGCCGAGTGTAAGGTAAGATTGGCATTTTCCAGCAGCCGCTGGCACACGTACACTGACCTGATCCCCGTAACGAAGGCGTCTCGTACTAGCAGCTCCGAATGCTGCTCCGCCGTCAGACCTTTACAGTCGCAAGTTCGCACGAGTGTCTGTAGGGCTCGGAGAAACACGACGCTTGACTCGCCGGGTCGCTGTCGCCACGTCGCTAAGCGATGCGTTGCATAGACAGTGTTCACCGGCCGCAGGTACTGTTTTTTGAGGGTGTCCAGTGCCCCTTGGTAGGTCGGTAGGTCCCTGGTAAGAGAGAATACTTTCGGTCTTACTCTAGATAGTAATATTTTGTACTTCGTGGTAGGCTCAGTCACTGGAATCTGTTCCAAGTATGATTGGAAGCATGCAAGCCAGAGTTCAAAGGCAAGAGCTGCTTCGGAGTCTTGCGGATCAAGGTCTAATTTTTCCGGACGTAAAATGCTGTCCATGGTTTAAACTTCCAGTCAATAAAATTGATGCACCATCAATAACCCTCCGAGACGTGAGGCGAGATATCGGCTTTTATTGACTGGAAGAAAGAACAAGCAGTAGTTGAGCACCATACTACATCCTGGAGACTGAGGGCTGGGCTCAGGCCTTGATCGCCTTTATACGGGGGTCCGTGGGAGGAGCCACAGGAGCAGTCAGCACGAAGGCGAGTCCAGACAGGTATATGTAGTTCACCACACTTCCCCAGGTTGTTGCAGTGGGCTGCAGCACAGCGTGAGGACCCGCTCCACATGTTGGGCTGGACCAGTGCAGCACCTCCATTACCTGCCCTGCTAATGAGGTAGATGCACAGATCTTAGTGCTCTTTCTGATCAGCAGTGCTTCTCGATTACAGAAAAGATGAACAGGACAAGAAACCTCACCATTGACTGGAGCCAAAGAGGCCCTGCAACTATACATGTCACTATCAAAGACCCTTCAGTCCATCAAGACCACACTATCCACTTACACCCATTTAAACTAATCCTACATTAATCTACTTTTTATTCTCCCCTAACTCTATCACCCACACTGTGAGCATTTAACCTACCTATCTACTCCTGTTCTCGCCTACCACCCCATGAGTCTCTACAGCCAATATTTGGTATATCATTCTCTGCACCTTCTGCCATTTCCAACACAGGATCACCCCCACCGTCCCCTCCCCAAAGCTCTCGGCTTTCTACAGGGACCACTCTCTCCACAACTCCCTCGTCCGCTCATCTCTCCCCGCCAATCCCCATTCAGCTGCTTACCCCTCAACCATGCCAAAGATAGAGATGATAGATTAGCTTTATTTGTCACATGAACATCAGAACATTGAAACCTACCATGAAATGTGTTATCTGCATCAAAACAAATCAGCACAGGTGTGGCCAGCTTCTGACAACAACATAGAGTGCCCACAGCTCACTGACCCTAACCTGAGCGTCTTTAGAATGTTGGGGGGGGGGCGAATCAGAGCACCCAGAGGAGAACGTACAAGCTCCCAACATATGGTGGTGGGAAATGAACCCCTATTACAGTGGCACTCGTCACTGATTGGGGTTCAATTCCTGCCCCTGACTGTAAGGTGCTTGTTCATTCTCCTTTTAAGTATTTGTCAGTTCCTCCAGTTGAACTCTGACTTTTTGTGTGTTTCCCCTAGCTGTCAGTCTGTGGTTTTGTATTGCCATGTGTCCCTGTCCCCGCTCCTGCTCTACTCCGGCCCCTGTATCACTGAGTACTCCGTCACTCATTATTATCTGTATTGCTGCCAACTGTGTCTCATTGTGTTCCACCTATCATCTGCCTCTCTGTCTATTGCTCAGTGCATTACAGTCCTGTGTTTTCACCTGTTTGTTGCCAGATTGTGCCAGTGAATTTTCTGAGTCTTTCCAGCATTCGTATCTGTACTCTGTCCGTCTGAATATCAACTCTGCCTGAGTCTGGTGTTTGGATTTCTTTGGATGTTTTGATCTCTGCCTGAACTTTGACACTGACTTTGTTTGCCTTGGGATTTGTTACTCAATTAAATCACTGTGTGCACAGTACTGGGTCTGCGATTGGATCCCTGCTCCAGCACCCCTCACAGTGTTACACCTTCCCCTACACCAACATTCAGAGTCCTAAGCCCCCTTTCTGATAAGGCAGGACTTCACATACGAGTTCATTGCATCTGGTGAGGCCTCTTCATTGGTGAGACCCGATACAGATTGAGGGCTCACGTTGTTAAACACCTTCTCTCTCTCTCGCCCAGCACCTCCCAGTGGCCACCCATTTTAATTCCATTTCCCATTCCCACACTGTCTATCCATGGCTTCCTCTACTTACACAACGAGGCTAGACACAGATTAGATGGGCAACACCACATCTTCTGTCCTGGTAGTAAGAGCATTAAAGGATGTCCCTTCAGAGCAGAGATAAGGAGAAATTTCTTTATCCAGAATCTGTCAGTTCATTGCTACAGTCGGCTATGAAGCCCAAGTCATTGGGTGTATTTAAAGCAGACGTTAAGAAGGCCTTGATTAGTAAGAGTGTCAAAGGTTAATCAAAGGTTACTGGAAGAAGACGGGAGAATGGGGTTGAGAGAGAAAATAAATCAGCCACGATGGAATGAAGGAGAAGACTTGATGGGCCAAATGGCCTAATTCTGCTCCTATGTCTTATGGTCTCCAAACTGATAGAATCATCATTGATTTCTGGTAACCACTCCCCACTGATCTCCCTGCTCCAACTCTGTTTTCCCTTATTTCCCTCGTCCCTTTGCTCCTACGCTTTCCCTGCCCCCGTCCTCACGACCTGACTTCATCACATACACCTTCCTCCTCCTGGTTCCCCACCTCCTACTCTTTCTCTCATGTTCTGTCATCCTCTCCTATCAGAATCCTTCTCCTTCAGTCCTTTGTCTCTTCCCTCCATCACCTCCCAGCTTCCCACATCATTCCCATTTCCACCCCCCCACACCGTCCAACCCCCATCACCAGCCAGCTCACGCTCCTCCCCCTCCCCACTACCTTTTTATGCGGCTTCTGCTCTCTTCCTTTCTCATCCCGATGAAGGGTCTCGGCCTGAAATGCTGGCTGTTCTTTCTTCTCCATAGATGCTGCCTGGCCTGCTGAGTTCCTCCAGCGTTTTGTGTGTGTGTGTGTGTGTGTGTGTGTGACTCCAGATCTCCAACATCTGCACAATCTCCTGTGTCTCCGACTGGCATGTTTTGGAGGTGTGAGGAACTCCAGGAGAACGTGCAAACTCCATTATATACAATATACTACAGAGAATGCAATACCATTTATTAGATAGGAAACTTGCCATTAGGCATGTACACTGACATTTTCTTTGTAGTACCCTCTATCTCTAGATGTTGTAAAACTGTACATTCCTTCTAAAAAGTTGTTGCTGAAAACAAATTCTATGTTATCTATTTGAACCAAAAATAAATTCAGGTGAAAAGGGAAATAAAGAAGTGTTCTGCCCAGAAACCTGATCAGAAGATTAAGAGAAAAATCAGGTGATTAACCTTTAACCACAGGGACCGGAGTTTTGTTGCTGGTTGGGGAAGAAGCAGACACTGACTGCCCACTTATATGATTCTTGTTCGCTCTTTCCCAGTTGTGTTCATAGCTCATTTTTCATTTTGTGCATTGGAGTTTCCTCAAGAAGCATTCAATATGCTGAATATTTGCGTGCAATCTGGTTTAGCTTCAGTAGTGAGTCTGACTGTTATGCAAAGCAGCCAATTTACAGCACACCTTATTTAGTAACTGAGACAGTGATCCAAACAAATTTTTTTATATTGGAAAGTTCAACCAAATAATTTAAGGACATATTCTTTACCAGCACAGCCTCTTAAACTAACCTTCATATCATGGAAGATTTCCACTTGAGAGTTCATATGTAATTTTATGAAGAAGTTCAAAATAAATTTATTAACAAAGTCCATACATACATGTCCCCGGAATACACCCTGAGGTTCATTTTCTTGCAGTAGAACAAAGAATTACAATAGAATGCATTAAGAACTTCACACAAAACATGCATTTACGTAATACATATTACGAGCATTCACCTTGTAAAATCATTCTAGAGTTTAAAATTAAATTCTACCAATCCTTAATTCAGCCAGTTTGTATTTACCCTGCAGCCATTCTTGTGCCTTGAACAGTAAATTGATTCTCTGGAATGCTGTGTGTGCATACTTCCTTAAAATGCACAGATTTCACCTGCAAACAGGTAAACCAGATCCCTCTGAGACTGGGCCACAAACACTCACATTCCTCTAAGACAAATGATTAGCCTATAATTGTTACCTGTCAAACAAGAAACAAAAGGGCTAGATTTGCTGAACCAAGACCCAGTCGCACAGATTTTCCCATAGGAACTTTTAAATGTTTATACCTTTATAAATGTAGGTAACCACTTATGCTAAAATCTTACCATTAACATCTGCATGCTGTTAAATAAATACTTGGTGTGCCCTGACCTCCATATAAAGATGGAATGAACAATATTACTCAAAGTTGTGCTAACTTTATAACTGAAGATCATTCGGATAAAGTAGTGGATACATCTCAGTGCATCACAGGAAAAGTCCTTCCCACCGTTGAGCATATCTACAAGGAGCATTGCTACAAGGGAGAAGCTTCCATCATCAAGGGCACCCATCATGCAGGCCATGCTCTCTTCTCACTATTACCATGGGGCAGGAGGTACCGGAGCCTGAGGTCCCACACCACTAGGTTCAGGAGCGTTATTGTTATTACCTTCCAGTCATCAGGCCCCTGAACCAGCATGGATAACCTCGCTCAATAGTTCAATAGTTCCATTTAACATCCAAGAAATGTATACAATATACAACCTGAAATTCTTGTTCTTCACAGACACCCATGAAAAGAGAAAAGTGCCCCAAAGAACGAGTGACAATAAAAATGTTAGGACCCAAAAGCCCCCCCTCCCCCCTCCCATGCACAAGCAGCAGCAAGGCATCAACCCTCCCCCACCGACTTCAGCAAAAAGAAATCCTCAGCTGCCTCCACCCACCAAGCCCCCAGGAAAGGCCATGACCTGCAGCAGAACAAAAACTAATGGTTCACCCGACAATTCGACATACCACAGTCTCTCTCTCTCCCCAGTAAAGGGACAGAGAGGTGTGCCCCTTTTTCACAGAGAGGGGGGAACAGAACAAAGCAACTCATTGCTTTGCAATGATAAAGTCTGCTGTGTTGCTTTTTTTTCCCCAAGTTCTGTGACTCTAGAATCAGTAACAAACTCTCCCCCACCAACAAGAGAGAGAGAGAATGCAATTCGCCTAATACGGAGCTGCTAACTGCTCCCGATGTTCCATTTTCTCCTGTGACACGACATTCGGAGGCACCAGCATAGAGTCAGCTCATCCACAGGGCCGTGAAGCCTCGGAACCCTGAAGGCGCGGTCGTCTCCTAGGCCGCGTCCTTTGAAAATCCAAAAGCTGCTAGTCATGAGCCCCTGAGAGTGGGTACAACCACTGCAAGGGACCAAAGCCTGAGGTCTCTGACAGAACCCCGTCCACCCTGAAAAGGAAAAAGAGAGACATTGCAGCTGTTTCTGCAGATGAGCTCGCTGTTCAGTGCCATCATAGCTCTGCCCCTCACTCACCTCAACACTGAGCAGTTTCCACAACCTATGACTCACTTTCAAGGACTCGACAGCTCATGTACTCACTATTATTTATTTACTGTTTATTTATTATTATTATTTTGTATTTGCATTTTTTGGTCTTTTGCATATTGCTTCTTTGTCAATCTTTGTGAGTAATTCTTCATTGATTCCATTGAATGTCTTTGTTCTACTGTAAATGCCTACAAGAAAATGAATCTCAGGGTAGTATATGTATTTTGATAATAACTTTACTTTGAACTTTGAAGAAATTGTGTGCAGTTCTCATCTTCTTTCCATTACATGATAACAAGAAACTCACTGGAATCAAGGGTCTGGCTGTATCAATGCTGCTGATTCTGATCACAAAGATTCACAAGGGCAGATTCAGGAATGTTTAGTCAGGACACAATTTTTCTTAGTTGTGGTTCCATCTGCCAGAAATCACTTAGCAATTAGCGAACACTGTGCTGTGGGTTAAATTAACCGTTACTGACCCAACGAGAAGTATAAAGGGAATATTTAGGATGACAATTTTTATTCCATTCTTTAAAGAATAGTCGATTATTGTGCAAGTATGCTGTTCCAAGTTAAAGGCCATTAACTTGAAAACATAACTATAAGCATACTAAGAAATATATAAAACTGTGTTGCCTTTATGGCATGTGTTTAGTTTATAATATTTTCACTTAGTAATTCGTTTGTTAGCATTTCCTAGTTAAAGTTAGGATTGTTTAAAGTAAATTTGTTGTCTGTGATATATCGCGGCATAGAATGACGTCACATCTGGTTTCGCCGCGTCCTGTGGGAAAATACCGGTTTGGAGAAACGGGAAGGAGGGGGCTCACATGTGCAGTATCAGTGCGAGAAAAGTTGTCTCTCTACGCACTGGAAACATAGTGAAGCAACGCTATAAGTTCATGAGATAATCAATATGTTGAATTAAAATGTTAATGCTGATTCTGTTAAAAGTAATGACGGTTGATAAGGTTTATGTTTTCGTTAGTTAAAGAGTTGCGGATAGTTTGTGTTGAAGTGTATTTAAAGCAGTCAATGGCGTAGGTAGATTCTGACTGTATGCTGCACTTTAATGTAATGTAGTTGTAGTTTTACTTTTGCAAGTATTTATGATGTACATGTGATATCAAGAAGGAAACAAAAGCTGTACAAATCTTGTATAGTTTTATCAGTAGTTTTCACCATACGTTAATGTGGAAGAGTGAACAGTAAATGGTTAATCTTACTGTGATCCTGTTTTCATTGACTACAGTTTACCTCGGTGTTTAGTTCGGCGTTCTCTTACACCCGAGCGAGAACACTACAAAAACAAACTAAGAGAACAAAATAGTGAGGTGGCGTTCATGGGTTCACAGACTGCTTGGAAATCTGATGGTGGAGGGGCTAAGAGGTTGGGTGTGTGGCTTCAGGCTCCTGTCCCCCCCCTTGGTAGTAATGAGGGCATTTCCTTGGTGATGTGGGTCCTTAATAACGGAAGCTGCTTTTCTGAGGCATCGCCTTACAAAGATGTCCCAGACGGTGGGGAGGCTAGTGCTGGCTGTGTCTGCAACCCTCTGTGGCCCTTTATCATTCCCATCCTTTCTCCTCTCTGCAACTTAAAGAATGTCCAATTTCTACTTCTAATGAAATTCTTCCTTCTCCACTGATGCTGCCTGACCTGTGAATTACTACGAGAATTTCCTATTTTTAAGTTTTGTCTGTCTTTGTTTATTTGTACTTTTTCATATATTCTATCGTATTTGTTTTTCCTGTAACTGCCTGCAAGAAAATGAATCTAAAAGTAGTATATGCAGACATATTTGTGGTCTTCTACTTCTGAGAACCATCCACTTCAAGGTTCAATGTGCTGTGCATTTAGAGATGTTCTCCTGCACACCACTGCTGTATTGATTGGTTACTTGAGTTACTGTCACCTTCCTGTCAACTTGAATCTGTCTGACCATTCTCCTCTGACCTCGCTCATTTTCAAGTCCCTTTCAACACAGAACTGCCGCATATAGAATGTTTTTTTTGTTTCTTGTACCATTCTCTGTAAACTCTAGAGACCATTGTGCATGGAAATCCCAGGAGATCAGTGGTTTCAGAGATACTCAATTTACCCCATCTGGCACCAACAATCATTTCACTGACAATGTAGATCACAAAGCAACAAATCTCACGACGCACACACAAAATGCTGGAGGAAGTTGACAAGTCAGGCAGTACCAATGGAGAGGAATGAACAATCGATATTTCTGGGGACTCCTGATAAGAGTCTCGGACCAAAACATCGAGTGCCTGATTAGGTGAGTACCTCCAGCATTTTGTGTGCATTGTGTAGATTTCTAGCAGCTGCAGAATCTCTTGTGCCTAAAGTGTCAGAGTTCAAACTTCAAAGTAAGTTTATTATGAAATTGTATAACCACCACCAAATATGATCCTGGGATTCCTTTCCTTGCAGGCATTCACAGTAAAGCAACAAAGTAGAATCAATGAAAAACTACACAAAAGCAAAGACTGACAAACTCTGCAAAAACAAAAAAAGAAACACATAATAAGAATACTAAATAAGTGCATACTGTAAATAAAACTGAGAACATGAGTTGTAGTGTCCTTGAAAGTGAGTCTATCGGTTATGTTCAATCATCAGTTCAGTGTTGAGGTGAGCGAAAATGTTCGTGCTGGTTGAGGGTAATAACTGTTCCTGAACCTGGTGGTATCTCCTAAGGCCACTGCAGCGAGAAGAGAGCCTGGGTGGTGGAGGACATTAATGATAGATGCTGCTTTCTTGTGTCAGCACACTTCATATAAGTGCTCAAAGTTGCGGAAGGTTTTTCCTGAGCTGTATCCACTGCTTCTCATAGGCATTTCTGTTTTGGGGCATCGGTATTCCTAAAGCAGGCCGTGGTGCAACCAGTCAGGATAGTCTCCACTCTGCACCTGTCAAAGTTTCAGCTGACATACCCAGCAAACGCCTGAGAAAGTAGAGGCATTGCCGTGCTTTCTTTGAAATGACGTTTACCTGCTGATCCCAGGACAGGTGCTCTGATAGGATAGCACCCAGGAATTTTAAATTACTGACCCTCTTCACCTCTGATCCCCTAATGAACACTGGCTCAACGACCACCAGTTTCTTCCTCCTGTAGACTATAATCGGCTCTTTGGCTTTGCTGACATTGAGTGAGAGGTTGTTATACATCAGTAAGCTCCCCATGTATATGAAGGATGTAAGTAATAAAGTCAATTCGGTGATAATAAACCTGATTCTGATTCTCATTCACTGAGTCACAAAGTACGTGACACGTTCTGTTAGTTTTCTGATGATTAATGGCAGACTAAGTGGGTGGTACTTAACTGGGTATGATTTGTCCTGCCTTTTGTGAACAGATCGTATCTGGACAAACTTCTTTCTACAAGACATTGCAGTTAAAATTGTGCTTTGGCATTTTGTCCCAAGACCCAGACCAGCTTTGCTGGTTTCGCATCACGGGCTTTGCCAGTGCAGTGGTATTCCTATCTGAACTGTTTTAAAGACAGATACAGATTAGCTTTAATTGTCACATGAACAGTGAAACACGCAGTGAACTGATTCATTTGCCTCAAATCAAATCAGCGAAGATGGTGCCACGCTCCCGGTGCCAACATAGCACACCCACAACTTTTTAATGTAGTTGCTGGCTTAGATACTTGAACACAGTTAACAGCTGGAAGAAAATAAACTGCAGAGATCTTGTACCCTGTCAACATCGACTGTTCTTTCTCCTCCATAGTTGCTACCTGACTTGTTGAGTTCCTCCGGCATTTTCTGTGCATTACTCTGAATTTCCAAGATCTTCAGAATCCCTAGTGGTGGGAATTCTGAAGGACTGTTTCTGTGATGTGTGGTTCAGTCTGACGTGTGTTTTTAAATGTGCATTCTGCAAATTCAAATCCTGCATGTTGGAGACAACAATGGTAATCTCATAGCTGAAAGTCAAATGGCATTAGAGCTTGTCAGTTCATCGAAAAGATACACTTTCAAAAGGCATTTAGTCTGTACATATTTACCCTCTCAACGACACCAGTGAAGTCTTGGAATACTGAGGAAAGCTGCTGTTATTGTACCCAAGGGCTATGTACAACATCAGAACATAGGAATGCACTGGATCAAAAAGAAACACTGTGGTTTGTGACACCGATTCCAGTGTTGACAAAATATTGTATCCAATGGTAGTATCAGTTATCAGTCCTTACTCCAGATGTTTATTGAATTTTCTCTTAATTTTACTGAAGTTATTAGCTGCCCTTGTCTCCCATGATAGTGTAAGCCAAAGTTGAATTTATTGTCATATGTACAGGTGGGACAGAAGCTTATTTTGCTGCAACCCCATGGGCATGTAGCAACCAGTATGCACTCATTCAGAGAGACACCCAATCAAGGAGATTGTTACAAGGAGGTCCAGGAATGACAAGCTTACATTGGAGTTGAAAGGGGATTGGAGATGGGTAATCCTGCATGGTAGAGGGTCAAAGGTTGATGTTCAAAGAGAGTTGTGAAGTGGATAGAATTGTAGAAGTTTTTTTTTACCATGATCATTAACAAGGTGGGTCCCAAAAGGAATGCTGTGTGCCCAGAGTTCAGGAGGGGGTAGCATTCTGAGAAAGATGGTCTCATGGAGGAGATGGGAGAGGGCATAGCTTGCAAAGTTAGTGTCTAAGATCCATCTCAACTGTACTTGGAAGTTGGCAGTCAGCTGCTTTCTTGATCCGCTGCGGTCCTCATGATGAAGGTGCTGCTGAAAATTAATCTCATGGCTGTATTTGGTGACATATGTACTTCGATAATAAAACTTACTTTGAGCTATGAGCTTTGGATGGGAAGCTCTGTGACTTTAACACCAGCCGTGATAAGGAAAGAGCATTGTACTTCCTTGTTGGCCTTGTCTATGCTTTAAAGAGGAACTGTTGGGCGGTACTGACCCTGATCCTGTGTGCCTGCTGCCCTTTTCCTTCTCAGTAACTGAAGTATGTATTTTGATGCATTAGTCTCACCGATATTGAGACCCCGAACACTAGGTCTCAAACTCCAGTCTTATCCCCTTCAATGCCAAGGCAATGACAAGTGCTTATCTAGACACTTCTTAAATCCTGTCAGCAATTCTACTTCCATCACCCTCCTCTCCTGTACTGCATTTCAGATACTCAGCATTCTCTGGGCAAGAAAGGATCATTTCAGATTCCCTCAAAACCTATTGTCACTTACCCTAACTCTACGTCTTCTGGTTTTGATAATGAGAAAAGTTTCCTGCAGTCTACACTACCCCTTAAAGTTTCATATGCCTCATCAATGTTCCCTCTGAACAGGCCCTGAACCCATTGGATCAATTACCAAAAATGTGTTGATCCCCTCTAAATAAAACACTAACACATCTCCATTGCTAGTCTGACCAGGGGCTGATATTTCTCCAAGTTTTGCACATTAGAACTCATTGGTGGAGCTGGCTTTCAACATCCCTGGATGCTTTCATAGCTTGGGTAGCACAATTGTGTAACGATTAGTGTAACACTGTCACAGCACCAATGACCAAGGGTTCAGTTCTGCCGCTGCCTTTAAGGAGTTTGTACTTTCTTCCCGTGTGGGTTTCCTCTGGGTCCTCCAGATTCTTCCCAGAGTCTAAAGATGTACGGGTTGGTAGGTTAATTGGTCACATGGGTGTAATTGGGTGCTGCCAGCTCATTAGGCCAGAAGAGCCTGCTACAGCAATGTGACTTATTATTTAAAAACTAAATATTAATTAACCTTCTCCCCTCCAGGGAAAACAAATCCAGCCTCTCCGTATAAATACTCCATCTCAGGCAGCATATCAGGTAAGTACTTCTAAATTGGTCATGTGACATTCTTTAGAAGGTCAGGAAGTTAACTCTGGATACCGAGGTGACAGGAATACGAGTCATGTTCTCATGTTCTCAGTATAATTTATATGTACTTTTTCATTATTATTTGCACTTTTTATATTTGCCAGATATGTCTTCTTTTGCACATTAGTTGTTCATCCATCTTTGTGTGTAAATTTTCATTGATTCTGTTGCCTTTCTTTGTTCTGCTGTGAATGCCTGCAAGAAAATGGATCTCAGGGTAGTACTTTGACAGTAAATTTACCTGGAACTTTGAACTCTGAACTGTGTTTGTGTGGTCCAGTGAAAGCTCTACCTGTGACAACATTTGGTGGTTGCAATGCCCATTACATAACGGAGTGAGGATCAGAGCCCCTTTTGATAAAGATTCTTGAGTTATATTCATTTAACAAAATGACATGGAGGTATACAAGATAAGAGGCATGGATCAAATAGATAGCCAGAGACTTTTTCCAGAGTCGAAATGGCTCGGGGACAAGCTGATTGGTAGAAAGTATTGGGGGGGGGGAGGTGTCAGCAGTAAGTTTTTTTACATTGAGATTATCGAGTGCTTTGTACACGCTGCCAGGGGTGGTGATGGAGGCAGAAATTTTGGGGGCATTTAAGAAACTCTTAGATAGGCACATAGATGATTGAAAAATGGAGGGTGATGTAGGAGAGAATTGTTAGATTAATCTTAGTAGGCTAAAATGTCAGCACAATACCTTGAGTCAAAGGGGCTGTACTGTGCTGTTATGTTCTCTGTTCTAACACACACTTGCTACTCATCAGCCTGTAGTTGAATGTAATTTTGCCACATGTTTTCAGCCCCTTATCTAAGAAAGAATATTTTGGTGTTGGAGAAGGTCCAGAGGAGGTTCACGAGAATGATTCGGGAATGAGAGTTAATGTACGAGGAGTGCTTGATGGCTCTGAACCTGTACTCACTGGAGTTAAGAATGAGGGGTATCTCAAATATTGAAAAACCTAGAGTGGATGTGGGAGGAGCAAAGGGCACAGCTTCAATAGAAGGATGTCCCTTTCAAACAGGGATGAGGAGGAATTGCTTTAGCCAGAGGGGGGTGAATTTGTGGAATTCATCGCCACAGATGGCAATGGAGGCTCAGCCACCAGGTATATTTAAAGCAGTGGTTGATAGGTTGTTGATAAGTAAGGACGTCTATGGGGAGAAGCCAGGAGAATGGGATTGAGAGGGATGGAATGGCAAGGCAGAATTGATGGGCCAAATGGCCTAATTCTGCTGCTGTATCTTATGGTCTTAAGTTTGCAATATTTTGCAGTTAGTAGTTGTTAAACCAGCTCATCCAACTGAGGGATGTAAAACAGAGTTATATAACTCTGTGTGCCAACACAAAGGAACCTGCGGGCAGTTCACTCATGTAAAGAACTACGATCGTCTGATTTTTTGTAAACATTCACTCCATTAAGACCATCACCCTCACTGTGGCACAGGCCACTAACAGTAGCTCACCAGATTCCCCTGTCCTGGGCTGTTCTTTTGAGTTGTCTCCAGGTGTAGTCCATCTCCTTGCTGTTTCCTTCCTCTGGCAGGGTTGAGGTCTTTGGAGCTTCTGTAACTCTGGTGTTTTGGGGGATATGGTTACCAGCCCCACTCTGAACCCTCCTCCTTTTGCAACTGAGCAGTGATAGAGGCAAATTTGTAAACTGAACAAAAGTAATCAGTTAAAGGGACAATTGCCCATTTATTGACATTACACTGCTTAGTAGTGGTATATAAAATGCACCCTTTAATAATACCTCCAATACAGTGTCATATCTATATTACCATAAACATTCCTAGAATTAATCTCCTTCCCATTGATTCATGGTTTATACATAGAACATTACAGCTCAGTACAGGCTCTTTGGACCACAAAATTGTTGTGACCTTTTTACATCTCTAACATCAATCTAACCCTTCCCTCCCAAGTAGCCCTTATTTTTCTATCATCCTTGTGCCTAGCTAAGTTTCTTAAATGCCCCTAATGTATCTGTCTCTTCTATCACCACTGTCAGAACATTCCACACACCCACCACTATACGAGTTAAAAACTTACCTCTGATGTCCCCCTTGGACTTTCCTCCAAACATCTTAAAAACATGCCCCCTTACATTTGCCACTTCCACACTAAGAAAAAAAATCTCCATTCAGACAGGGCAGGCCAGAGGGTCCCTCATGGCGGGCCACATGGATTCTGGGCAGGGCTGTCTTCCAGGCAGAAACAGAGGCCTGGGCAAGGCACAGAAACCTGGGCAGGTGCAGGGCACGACCCATGGGAAACAAGGGTAGGAGTCCTCAGGGCAGACTGCATGGATCCCAGGCAGGACCATCTCCCAGGCAGAAACAGAGGCCTGGGCAAGGCACAGACACCTAGGCAGGTGCAGGGCACAACCCTTAGGGAGCAATGGGTAGGAAGGGGCAGAACCCCCACTGGGCAGCAGCAGTCCAGCCAGACCTGCCCAACTGAGGCAAGGGGTCAGAAGGGAGCTGGGTCCAGGGTGAGCAGCAGGACTACCATGATGGATTGGATGGGATGGGATGGGATGGGATGGGATGGTCCAATGGCTCCATGTGACAGGAGGGCTGGCTGCAAGGCCCGGAGTCAGGAGTCTGCGGACTGGAGCCAGACCCGGAAGGTGAACTCCGGACCGGACCCCAACAGGCTGTCTCGGTACATGTTGGAACTTTCTGCCTAGTGGGATGTGAGAAAACATTCGAGAGGGCTGGGCAGGATCAGTTCTTGGAATGATAGTAGTCTGGTTTGCAGTCTTGTAGCAGGAGCTGCGGAGAAGGGCACGAGGGAAGATGCCCGCTGAGCACTGTTTGAAGGAGCCACCTTGTTGTAAGAAGTGCTTTGTGCAGGTGAATGTTTCAAAGGAGGAAGTGCCAATACTGTTAAGTTAACCAGTTCATTCGGGATCATCTTTGAGGGAAGTTCGAACTGTGACTGGTGTCTTTCATGCAGAATGTGGGTTCTGTGCGTTGGTACAACAATACACTTGACTACTTCAGGAATGAGCTCCAAGATTTATGTGCACATTGGACTGGTTTAACTTTAATGGGCCCTTTTATTTTTCTGTTCTTTTTCTGTAACTCTTTGTTAAAGTTAAAAATTTGGTAACTACACTTCCTTTGTAATTTTATGCCAGTGATTTTTTTTTGGCAAACAATAATCTTGCATGGGGCAGTATTTACACAGCATTCACTACACTTCACATCCCTCTCCAGAGCATTCCAATTTTTCTGTTTGATTGAACCCAAATTATGCCAACCCTAGACATGTGGTTGCTTATGGCAGGTGGCCTTCTCACCTGGGCGTGTTCCGCCACACTGCTAGGAATGGCAACAAAGGAACTTTTAACCCTTCTTTTGTTGACTTCCGCCAATACGTTATTTAGACCATTTGGCCCATCGAGCCTGCTCTGCCATTTCACCATTGCTGATCTATTTTCCCTTTCAGCCCCAATCTCCTGCTTTTTCCCCTTGTACATCTGTGCCCTGAACAATCAAGAATCTATCATCCTCTGCCTTAAATATACATACAGACTTGGCTTCCACAGCTGCCGGTGGCAAAGAATTCCCCAGATTCACCACTCTCTATCTAAAGAAATTCCTCCTCACTTCTATTCTAAAAGAATGCCCCTCTAAACTGAGGCTGTGTCCTCTGGTCTTAGACTCTCCCATCGTAGGAAATATCCACTCCACATCCGCTCTTTCAAGGCCTTTCATCATTCGGTAGGTTTTAATGAAGTCACCCCTCATTCTTCTGAATTCCAGTGAGTACAGGCCCACAGCCATCAAATGCTCTCCGTATGACAAGCCTTTCAATCCTGGAATCATTTTTGTGAATCTCCTTTGAATCCTCTCTAATGTCAGCACATCCTTCCTAGATAAGGGGCACAAAACTGCTCACAATATTCTAAATGAGACATCACAATTGCCTTATACAGCCTCAACATTATACCCTTGCTTTTACATTCTAGCTCTCTTGAAATTAATGCTAACATCACATTTGCCTTCCTCACCGCTGACTCAACCTGCAAATTAACCTTTAGGGAATCCTGCACAAGGACTCTTAAGTCCCTTTGCACCTCAGATTTTTGAATTTCCTCTCTATTTAGAAAATAGTCTACCCTTTTATTTCTTCTATCAAAGTGCATGACCATACACTTCCTGACACTGTATTCCATCTGCCACTGCTTTGCCCATTCCGCTATCTATCTCTTCCTCAAAACTACCTGCTCCTCCACCTATCTTTGTATCATCTGCAAACTTGGCCACAAAGCCATCAATTCAGTTATCCAAGTCATTGATAATAAATGTAAAAAGAATTTGTCCCAACACAGACCCCTGTGGAAAACAATTAGTCACCAGCAGCCAAACAGAAAAGGCTCCCTTTATTCCCACTCTTTACTTCCTGCCAATCAGCCACTACTTTATCCATGCGATAATCTTTCTTGTCATACCATGGGCTCTTGGTAAGCAGCCTCATGTGTGGTACCTTGTCAAAGGGGCCTTCTGAAAATACAAGTAGACAACATCCACAGATTCTCATTTGTCTATTCTGCTTGTTATTTCTTCAAAGAATTCCAACAGACTTTTTAGGGAAGATTTTTCCTTGAGGAAACCATGCTGACTACAGCCTATTTTATCATGTGCCTCTAGGTAGTCCAAAACCATATCTTTAAAAATCAACTCCAACATCTTCCCAACCACTGTCAGACTAACTGGCCTATACTTTCCTTTCTTCTGCCTTCTCAAAGAGTGGAGTAACATTTGCAATTTTCCATTCCTCTAGAACCATGCCAGAATCAATTGATTCATGAAAGATCATTACTAATGACTCCACAATCTCTTCAGCTACCTCCTTCAGTACCCTGGTGTGTACACCATCTGGTCCAGGTGAGTTATCTACCTTCTTTCCTTTCATTTCCCAAGAACCTTCTCCTTAGTAATGACACTTTCATACACTTCTGCCTCCTGACACTCTTGAACTTCCAGGATATTGCTAGTCTCTTCCACAGAGAAGATTTATGCAAAATACTTATTCAGTTTGTCAGCCATTTCCTTGTCCCCCATTACTATCTCTCCAGCATCATTTTCCAGTGGTGTGATATACACTTTCGCCTCTCTTTTACACTTTATGTATCTGAAGAAACTTCAGGTGTCCTCTTTTAATATTATTGGCTAGCTTACCTTCGTAATCCATCTTTTCCTTCTTAATGACTTTTTTTAGTTGCTTTATGTTGGTTTTTAAAAGTTTCCCAATCCTCCAACTTCCCACTGATTTTTGGTCTAATATATGCCCTCCCTTTGGCTTTTATGTTGGCTTTGACTTCTCTTGATAGTCACAGTTGTGTCACCTTGCCTTTAGAATACTTCTTCCTCTTTGGGATGTATATATGCTACACTTAACAAATTGTTTTCAGATATTCCAGCTATTGTTGCTCTGCTATCATCCCTGTCAGTGTTCTTTTCCAATCAATTTTGGCCAGCTCCTCTTTCCTGCCTCTGTAATTCCCTTTATTCTGCTGTAATACTGACACATCTGACTTTAGCTTCTCCTTCTCAAATTGCAGGGTGAATTCTTACATGTTATGATCACTTTCCACTAAGGGCTCCTTTACCTTAAGCTCTCTAATCAATTCTGGTTCATTTCACAACACCCAATCCAGAATAGCTGATCTCCTAGTCACTCAACCATTACTGCTCTAAAACCCATCTCATAGGCATTCTAGTAATTACCCCTCTTAGAATCTATCACCTACCTGATTTTCTCAATCTACTTGCATATTGAAATCCCCCATGACTATTGTAACTTTGCCCTTTTGGCATGCATTTTCTATCTCTTGTTGTAATTTGTAGGCCACATCCTTACTACTGTTTGGGGATCTGTATACAAATCCCATCAGGGACTCTTTATCCTTGAAGTTCCTACCCACAATGACTCAACACCTTCCAACTCTACTGTATGTCACCTCTTCCTCATGATCTGATTTCACTTTTCACCAACAGAGCCATATCTCCCCCTTTGCCTTTCTGTCTGACCTTTCAACACAATGTGTATCCTTAGATGTTAAGCTCCTAGCTGAAATCTTCTTTCATCCACAGTTGAATGATGCCCACAATGTTATACATGCCGATCTGTAACTGTGCTATGAGTTCATCTACCTTATTCCGTATACTGTGCACATTCAAATATTCAGTCCTGTATTCACCCTTTTTGATTTTGCCTGCCTTTTACACTGAAACTCATCCTGCTGACTGCAATTTTGCCCTGTTATCAGCTTGCTAGCAGTCTCACTAAGCGTTGCCTCTGTTTATAAAACAACAACCACACCCTCAGCACTATCACTCCAGTTCCCATCCCCCTGCTAAATCAGTTTAAACCCTCCCGTATACTGTAATTGATTTACCTATTTATTTACTCTTTTATTTTGTTTTTTCTTCTTCAGTTGTGTATTGCATTGAACTGCTGCTGCTAAGTTAACAAATTTCACATCACATGCCGGTGATAATAAACCTGATTCAGATTCTGAACAGCCCTAGCAAACCTGCCCAGAGGGATATTGGTCCCCCTTGGATTCAGGTGTAACCTGGCCATTTTGTACAGGTCATACTTTCCCCAAAAGACATCCCAATGATCCATAAATCTGAACCCCTGCCCCATACCAGTTCCTCAGTCTCAAACTCACCTGTCAAATCAGCTTTGTTAACGCTCACTGGCATGTGACATGGACAGCAATCCAGAGGTTACTACCCTGGAGGTCTTGTTTTCCAGCTTTCTACCTAGCTCCCTAAAATCTCTCTTTAGGACCTCCTCATCTTATCTGCCCATGTCTTTGGTTCCGATATGTACCAAGACTTCTGGCTGGTCACCCTCGCTCTTGAGAATGCCATGGACCTGATCTGAGACAACCCTGACCCTGGCACCTGGGAGCAACATATCTTCCACGTGTCTCAATCGCGGCCACAGAATCTCATCTTTGTTCCTCTGACTATGGAATCACCCATCACCACTGCAGTGCCTTTTATCTCTCTGCTGAGCTACAGCACCAGATTCAGTCATTCCATTCTACCGTCCACCTCGTTTAGGTCAACAGTATCGAAAGTGGTTTACTTATTATTGAGGGGAACGGCCACAGGGGTTCTCTGCGCTAGAGTTACCTGTCTCCTGCAACGCAGGGATGTCTACCTCCCTGTAGCTCCTACCTATCACCTCCTCATTCTCCCATATGAGCCGAAGGTCAACAAGCTTATGGACAATGATTTTGATTTTAGCTTTGAGTGCACCACTAGGAGGGATTAGAAGGACATCTTCAAGAGGAGGTGCTTCAAGAAGGTGACATTCATTATTAAGGACCCTCCCCATTTGGGGCATGCCCTCTTCTCATTGTCAGGGAGGAGGTACAGGAGCCTGAAGACACACATTCAGTAATTTTGAAACAGCTCCGTCCCTCCACCATCAGACTTTAGAATGGTCTATGAACACTATCTCACTATTCCTCTTTTCCTTGCTCTTTTTACTCATTTTGTCGCTCTCAGAGTTATTTTTGACTTTGCATTGCACTTCTGCCACAAAACAGCAGATTTTACGTTAATGTTAGACAGATGATAAATGTGATTCTGATTTTCATTTAATCCATATCTGTACTTCTAATTTTATTTTCATATAATTCTTTATTTTGTATGAAACCCCTGGTTTCTTTGGCTATGGAAGACACACTCAGGTCCCGCCAAACTTTGGAGATTGCGTGTTGTTTTTTGTTGCACGTAGCACCAACATACCTCAGCAAACTCTTAATACATATAACATACACTGTGTATTCCTGTACGTTCATGGTCTACTATGGCTGTGGTCCATCCACTTCGAGGTTCAAAGTGTTGTGCATTCAGAGATGCTCATCTGCAAACCATTGTTGTAACGTGTGGCTATTTGAGTTTCTGTCACCTTCCAGTCAGCTTGAACAAGTCTGGCCATTCTCCTTTGTCCTCTCTCTTTAACAAGCCATATTTGTCCACAGAACTGCCGCTCTTTTGCTTTTTGCATCTTGCATCATCCGCTGTAAACCCTGGACACTGTTGTGTGTGAAAATCCCAGGAGATCAGCAGTTTCTGAGATACTCAAATCACCCCGTCTGACATCAACAATCATTCACGGTCAAAGTCACTTAGATCACATTTTTTCCCCATTCTGAACCACAGCTGAACCTCTTGACCAGTTGATCCTTTCCTTATTTCTTTCTGATTCAGAAAATGCAGGAAATACTCAACGGGTCAGGCAGCACCTGAGTGAAGAGAAGTAAAGTCAACATTTCCATTCAGAGACCCCACTAAAATATTGCTTGGCCTGCTGGAAATATGTCAAAGCCTAGCTAGCAGCAATGAAGTGCACAGACAAGAAGCATAATGTGGTTCTAAATGCCATACTAACTCATTTCAAAGTTCAACGTAAATTTATTATCGAAGTACATGTATGTCACTATATATTACTGAGATTCATTTTCTTGCAGACATTAACAGTAGAAAAAAGAAACACAATAGAATCTACTTTAAAAACTACTCACAAAGCCTGGTAAACAACCAATTTGCAAAAAAAAATGAAGTACAAAAGTAAGCAATAAGTAAATAAATAAATAATACTGAGATTTTGGTCTCATACTATCAGATAGTGATTCAACCCAATCTTCTCCCACCTCTCTGCTCCTGAAAACTAAATTTTTAGTGATGAAGGCTTCTGGACCTGAGCCATAACTGTTTCTCTTTCCACAGATACTGCCTGTTGAGTGTTTCCAGCATTTTCACTTTTTGTTTCAGATTTCCAGCATCTGCAACATTGATTGATTTTCAACAATGTTTTCATTGTTTTCAAAAATGAAATCCTTACATTTCACTTCTCCTTCTGACTATAGATATGATTAATAATCAGAGGTCCTAAGGTGGATCCGCAACTTTTGAGTTTAAGGGGAGCATGAGCACTCATTTACTTCTGATTCACTGAACAAATACATATACAGTGTATTCCAGATAATTGAGGCAGCTGCTTATTTGGGACAACTCTTAAAGAAATAAACTAATCGAGGAAATAGATGGGACTCTGTTCATTTATTCGGAACACTATGCCAATTAATTGGGTCTGTTGCAGAACTGTTTCCATCGAGCATCAGTCTCGTGCATCTGCGTGGCCATTTGACAGCAACCACGCTTAAAGTGAAAAGTTTTTAAATAGCCTCAGTTGTGTGTCTCTATGTTCAAAAAGCAGTGATTTTTGTCACGGGTAGTCGGCAAGTCATAAGCAGTAAGGCAATTTGGAATTGCTCTGCTCGCTGAGGTTTCAAGCTTTCAAGCTTGGATACGCCAGAAACAGCCAGGAGTGAAAATGAAATGATTTCACTACTTCAAGTTGGGAATTATGAAGAATTTGAAGGTATCCACAATCATTTTGAATCTTACAATGAAAATGAAAATTTGGAGGCTGGACTTGTTGAAAGCCCATTATCTGTACAAACTGTCTGCGTCGATTCTGTTCATTTACTGTCAAACAAAAGAACACGGCAACAATCAAGAGTTTTATCGCACTGTAGTAGTATGGATACAGTTCTAATTTGTTCTATATTTCATTTAAAGTACTTAATTTGTTACTCAGTTAAATGGTAGATTGTGTTTTTATACCTTTTTAATTATTTCCATGAAACTTCGACTAAATGGGGCAGCCACTTACTCGGGCCAAAATGTACTGGTCCCAATACGCTATGTGGGAGGAAGCAGGAGCACCTGGTGGGTTCATTGTCCGTTCAGAAATCTGATGGTGGAGGGGAAGAACTTGGTCTTAAAATATTGAGAGTGTGTCTTCAGGTTCCTGGACCTCCTCTTTGATGGTAGCTCTCCCCTCATTTTTGGGTGAGATTAGAGCCCGAGGTCGCAGGTTTAGGGTTAAAGGTGAAATATTTAAGGAGAACTTGAGGGGGAATTTCTTAAACTCAGAGGGTGGTGCAAGTGTGGAACAAGCTGCTGGCAGAAGTGGTCACTCGTGACCTTTAAGATGAGTTTGGATAGATACATGGATGGGAGGGGTTTGGAGAGATGTTGTCTGGGTGTATGTAGATGGGTCTAGGCAGAAGATTAGGTCAGTATGGACTATTTGGACTGAACGGCCTGCTTCTGTGTTGTGGTACTCTGACTCTATGGCTCTATAGCTGGTGTTGTGACCAAAAGCTGAAGCCTACAACTGAGCAAACACGAGGAAATCTGCAGATGCTGGAAATTCAAACAGCACACACAAAATGCTGGTGAAACGCAGCAGGCCAGGCAGCATCTATAAGGAGAAGCACTGTCGACGTTTCGGGCCGAGACCCTTCGTCAGGACTAACTGAAAAGAGAGATACTAAGAGATTTGAAAGTCGTGGGGGGTGGGGGAAATATGAAATGATAGGAGAAGACCAGAGGGGGTGGGATGAAGCTGAGAGCTGGAAAGTTGATTGGCGAAAGTGATACCGAGCTGGAGAAGGGAAAGGATCATGGGACGGGAGGCCTAGGGAGAAAGAAAGGGAGGGGGAAGCACCAGAGGGAGATGGAGAACAGGCAGGGTGATGGGCAGAGAGAGAGAGAAAAAAGAAACAACTAAATATGTCAGGGATGGGGTAAGAAGGGGAGGAGGGGCATTAACGGAAGTTAGAGAAGTCAATGTTCATGCCATCAGGTTGGAGGCTACCCAGCCGGTATATAAGGTGTTGTTCCTCCAACCTGAGTGTGGCTTCATCTTGACAGTCAAGGAGGCCATGGATAGACATATCAGAATGGAAATGGGACGAGCGTAGGTGTTCAGCGAAACAGTCTCCCAGTCTGCATCGGGTCTCACCAATATATAAAAGGCCGCACCGGGAGCACCGGACGCAGTATACCACACCAGCTGACTCACAGGTGAAGTGTCGCCTCACCTGGAAGGACTGTCTGGGGCCCTAAAAGCAGAAAGGGGGGGGAGGGAAAGATGTCACATATCTCTCTCCTCCCACCCTCTACTTTCCGCAGGGATTGCTCCCTACGTGACTCCCTTGTCCACTTGTCCCCCCCATCCCTTCCCACCGATTTCCCTCCTGGCACTTATCCTTGTAAACAGAACAAGTGCTACACCTGCCCTTACACTTCCTCCCTCGGCACCATTCAGGGCCCCAGACAGTCCTTCCAGGTGAGGCGACACTTCACCTGTGAGTCGGCTGGTGTGGTATACTGCATCCGGTGCTCCCGGTGTGGCCTTTTATATATTGGTGAGACCCGACGCAGACTGGGAGACCGTTTCGCTGAACACCTACGCTCGGTCCACCAGAGAAAGCAGGATCTCCCAGTGGCCACACATTTTAATTTCATGTCCCATTCCCATTCTGATATGTCTATCCATGGCCTCCTCTATTGTCAAAATGAATCCAAACTCAGGTTGGAGGAACAACACCTTATACACCGGCTGGGTAGCCTCCAACCTGACGGCATGAACATTGACTTCTCTAACTTCCGTTAATGCCCCTCCTCCCTTTCTTACCCCATCACTGACATATTTAGTTGTTTGCCTGTTCTCCATCTCCCTCTGGTGCTTCCCCACCCCTTTCTTTCTCCTGAGGCCTCCCGTCCCATGATCCTTTCCCTTCTCCAGCTCGGTATCACTTTCGCCAATTACCTTTCCAGCTCTTAGCTTCATCCCACCCCCTCTGGTCTTCTCCTATCATTTCACATTTCCCCCTCCCCCCTCTACTTTCAAATCTCTTACTACCTTTCCTTTCGTTAGTCCTGACAAAGGGTCTCAGCCCGAAACGTTGAGCCAATAACTGAAACAGTGCAACTCAGGTTACTTTAGTTCCTGTCCTCTTCTTGTCAGCTTGAACCGACCAGGCCATGCTCTTCTTACTTCTCTCATTAACAAGGCATTTTTGTTGACAGAAATCCCACTCACTGGACGTTTTTCTTTTTCACACCATTCTCTGTAAACTCCAGAGACTGTTGTTTGTGGAAATCCCCAGAGATCAGCAGTTTCTGAGATACTCAAACCACCCCACCTGGCACCAACATTCATTCCACGGTCAAAATCACTTCGATCACTTTCTTCACCATTCTGATGTTTGTTCTGAACAACAACTAAACCTCTTGACCATGTCTGCATGCTTTCATGCACTGAGTACCTGCCACATGATTAGATATTTGCATTAATGAGCAGGTGTACACTGAGTGGGCACTGAGCATACATACATCAAACCTTTGAATTTGTATGTATGAGTGTTCATAAATTAACCTCAGGCAGCCTGTATATTCATGTTTGGCAAGATTAGCACTGTATGTCTGATTCGAGCAGTCAAATTCATTCATTATCTGTACAATATATTCAGGCATTGGCTTCCTGGGCTCTCCGAAATTCTAGTTCCTACAAAGACAAAGGACACCCAAAAAACAGGATCTGTCACAGCCCTGTGCGGCCCTTGGCTCTCACAGACAACACAGGAACATTCCTGTTTCCACTGAGCCATATGGGACAAGTGATCTCCCAATCAGGATCAGGCAGATGCTGTGAAACATGTCAGGAATTTGCAGAAAAGCATTTAGGCGCAAGTCCATACAAAATACCGAAGTTGTTACTGAGCTGAGGAAAGACACTCTTTATCCCTAAGGAAAGCTATTGCAAAACTGGTAACTGCAGCCTTTACTCTCTGTGATGGTAATTAGGACCGTTTCGAACAACTGTGCAACGTTTAACCACTATGACTACCTAAATAAAGATGAGTGCTCTCAATTTAAATCCATTCACTCTAATTACAGACTCCCTGCCCTGAGAGGAACACTGTGACCCTTCAACTTATCTACGCCCCTCTTGATCTTAAGATTACAAATGCGAGCAAGTCTGCTGTTGCTGGAAATCCAGAGCAACACACGCAAAATGCTGGAGGAACTCAGCAGGTCAGGCTGCATCTATAGAGAAAAAATATATATATAGTCGACATTTTGGGCCAAGATTCTTCTTCAGGACCTATAAGGAAGAGGAAAGATCCCAGAATAAAAAGGTGGGGGGAGGGGACAAAGGTAGCTGGAAGGTTATAGATGAAGCCAGGTGGGTGGGAAAGGCCAAGGGCTGGAGAAGAAAGAATCTGACAGGAGAGAAGGGTGGATAATAGGATTACCATTCAATCTCCTTTGCTCCAGGAAAAATGGTCCCAGACTTTTCGGTCTCTCCTTATAACTCAAGGACTACTTTATTCATCATCTACATGTAAATGTATTAGGAATTTGCTGGGGTGTGTTGGTCAGGGTGTGGCATTCAACAGAAAGCAACAGCATTCAACATTTATAAAGAATAAAGAAGTATAACACTTCCAAGTGTTGCAAACTGATCCCTCTAACAGGAGGCGGATCAAATGGCCTGCAGCGAATGTGACTTCACTGTGGAAGCAGTTTGATGAAGATGTAAACCAAATTCTGGAGGCAACAGCGAAGGGAGAGGTCAATAGGAAGTTCGAAGCCATGACAACAATCATTGCCAGCGTCGCTGCTGAACGGTTCGGAGAAGAGGAGAAGAAAGGCTCCAGAACACCTTTCTCGAAGAACCAAGAGCGTTGAGGATCCACAACATCAGGCAGGAGATGAAAGTGCTGAAGTCCCAGTACAAGGAGGCAGGAGAAGAGGAGTGTATTGGCTTGGCCCAGCTAATGTGCACATGATGAAAGAAGATCAGGGTCCTCTGCCGGGCAGAGTGGCATCAGAGGCGGCATTGTGAGAGGGCCCGAGGGTGGTGGGAATGCAGACAAGAGACCGCAGGGTGGTGGGAATGGAGCTTGGACAAAATGGGAGAATGCGGTTGAGAGGAAAGTGACCTGGGCTGAGCTTTGGAAAGCCGAGCCACACTGCTTCCAGGCAGTGTATGATGTGCTTCCAAGTCCATCAAACCTGCACAGATGGGGCAAGGCAGAGTCATCTGCGTGCCCACTGTGTTCCAAGTGAGGAACCCTGGAGCACATCCTCAGTGGCTGCACAAGGGCACTTGGTGAGGGACGGTACCGATGGAGGCATGATCAGGTCCTGAAGACCATCGCTGCAGCCATCAGTGGGCGAAGTGGTCCCGACCCTCCAAGCAGACCATTGCCTTTGTCAGAGCTGGGGAGCAGCCAATACCCACCAAAAGGCATCCTGACCTCTGCAAGAGACTGGCAGCTGTTGGTGAACCTCGAAAGGCAGCTGAAGTTTCCCAAGCATATCACAGCCACCACCCTGCGACCAGACATTGTCCTTGTGTCTACCAAGCAGGTGGTGATACTGGAGCTGACAGTCCCATGGGAAGATCGCTTGGAAGAGGCCTTTGAAAGGAAGCTCTCCAAGTACGTAGGGCTGGTCAGCAACTGCCAGCAGGCTGGATGGAGAGTGAGGTGTCTCCAAATGGAGGTTGGTTGTAGGGGATTCACAGCCTGTTCTTTAGCCAGAGCCTTCAGCAATTTGGGCACCGAGGGTGAGAGGAAGAGGAGAGCCATCCGCAGTACCACCGATGTAGCAGAGAGGGACTCAAGATGGCTGTGGCTCGAAAAAGGGGAGCCATGGAGTCATGTGTAGCAAGCCATCTGGACACAAGCTGGGATCTGATCAGCCCCGGCTGGGTCACCTGGAGGAGGGTGCATGATGTTGAAAGACCCGAAACACCCGATGATTCCAGGAACATCACTGAAGATGCGTCCAGAGACATCAGTAGATATAAAAGATAAAGTTAGAAGTTAAAGTACAGAGATGGAATAAAATATACATAAATATTTAAATACCAACATGTATTTACTATGTAAGCATATTTTTAAAAAAAGTGTTTTAAACTGTTTATTTAGTGCAGAGCAGTGACAATGTTAATAGATAGAGGGGGATGGGGGTTAACTGGAATGGTTGATCAGATGAATTGCATGGGGAAGTAACTTTTAAGATAGCATAAAATTTTTGATTTAATCTCTTTAGTTTTTGTATATATTGAGAGAGGATGCTGCACCAAACCAGACAGCAATGCCTCTAGCCCTCTAGTCCTACAACATCCTTGTAAATCTTTCCTGTATCCCTTCTGTAGTATCCTTCCAAAACCTTCCACCATATTCCAGGTGTAGTCTTACCAACATCCTATACAGATGTTCCGAGACACACCAACATGAAGCATCTGATGAAGGCAAGCACACTGTATGCGCTTTTTATGTCCTTAAAAAGATTGTAAACTCAGCCAGCTCCATCTTGGGAAATAGCCTCTCCACCATCAAGGACATCTTCAAAAGGTGATGTGTCAAGAAGGCAGCATCCCTTGCCCAGAACATGCCCTCGTCTCATTGCTACCATTAGAGAGGAGGTACAGGAGCCTGAAGACACACACTCAACTTTTCAAGAACAGCTTCTTCTCCTCCACCATCATATATCTGAATAGACAATGAAACCATGAGCCCTACGGCTCTTATGTATCTTATTGTACAGGCAGTCCCTGGGTTATGAACGTCCGACTTACAGACAACTTGTACTTACGAATGGACTGCATAAAGCCTATTATATTAAACATTTGAGTTAAATACAATAGTTCATAATAACAAACACACGCACTACTTTGTGACACTCATGAAAACATTGCATAGGTTCAACGGTTCGTCGGCTCAAGGAAGGAGAACGCTGTCCGCCATTTTAAGTCGGATCATGTTGCCGTTAATACTGTGTTGAGTGTATAACTTTGTATTTGGCTTAAATTTTTCTCTTATTTACCCTTGCAACCATGCCTCCAAAGCGTAAATCCGATGCAAATGCTGGTGATGCATCAGAGAAAAGGAAAACGATCACAATTGAAAATAAAGTGGAAATAATAAAGCGATCGAAAAGAGGTGAAACGCCATCGGTCATTGGAAAAGTGTTAGGCTACAGTCGGTCAACGATCGGAACAATTTTAAAGGATAAAGTGATGATAGAATTTGAGGAAGAAGACTGGGACCTAAAAACTCCAGAACTGAAAAAGTTTTTGACGAAAGAGTTAGCTGAAGCCTTTCGTCTCATTGAAGCAGGGATGGCAAAGTTAGAGGAGCAAGATCCTAATACAGAGAGGTTCACCAAAGTTTACCGTACAGTTACCGAGGGCCTCAGCTGCTACAAGGCCATTTATGATGAGAAAAAGAAAAGCTCTGCATAGAAAGGTAAAATATATACTACAAAGTTTGTATATACTAAGACAAACATTTGACTAACTGATGCTTAATAAGAACCATATGTACCTGTTCTGACTTACCTACCATTTCAACTTAAAGACAGACTTAGGAACGGATCTCGTTTGTAACCCGGGGACTGCCTGTAATTTCTAGTAATGTGTATTTTATGTACTGCACTTTCTGTACCGCTGCCAGAGAACAACAAATGTCATGAGACACGTCAGTGGTAATAAACCTGATTCTGATTCTGATCCAGATTTGGAGATTACAAAGATAAAGGTTAGCTTTATCTGTCACACGTACATCGAAACGTACAGTGAAATGCATCGTTTGCATCAAATCAAATCAATGAGGATTGTGCTGGGCAGTCTGCTCGTGTCGCCATGCTTCTGATGCCAATATAGCATAGCAACTTACTAAGCCTAACCATATACCTTTGGTCTGCAGAGGGAACTGGAGCACCTGGAGGAAACCTCACTGGGAGAACATACAAACACCTTACAGTCTGTGGCTGAAACTGAACCCCCATCTTACAGCTGGTGCTTTAAAAATTGCACCAAGTGCTATGCTATCACGCCGCATGGGATCTCATAATCCAGACTAATCCACCATGTTGGACCTTGTCAAAGGCCTTGCTGAAGTCCAGGTTGTCAATCCTCTTGGTCACTCCTTAAATAAATCTCTGTCAAATGCATGCGACATAACTTCACACACACACCCACACACACAAAGCCCTGCAGCCTATCCATAATCAGTCCTTGTCTTTCCAAGTGCCGATTGAAACTTCCACACCATTGATGCTAGGCTCACCAGCCTGCACTTCCCTGGCTTGTCCTTGCAACCTCCACAACTTGCCCCAAATTCTATTGCTCACTTACGCCACAGAGGCAACTTACAACAGCCGATCCACCTACCTACCTGCACAGCATTGAGATATGAAAGGCAGTCAGAGCATCCAGAGGAAGACATACCGTCACAGGGAGAACGTGCAAACTCCCCGCAGACAGTAAACAAAATCAAAGATAAAGGTTAACTTTATTTGTCATACGTACATTGAAATATACAGTGAAATTTATCATTTGCATCAAATCAGATCAGCGAGGATTGTGCTGGGGGCAGTCCACAAGTATTACCATGTTTTCAACGTCAACATGGCTCGCCCACAACTCACCCTGACCCTATGTGTTTGGACTGTGGGAGGAAACTGGAGCACCCAGAGGAAACCACATGATCTTGGGGAGAACGTACAAACTCCTTACAGGCAGCAGCAGGAATTGAACCCCGACTGGTGAAAGTTGGCTCTGTAAAGCAATTGTGCTTACCGCTACACTACCACATGACTAAAAGGTGGCAGAAAGATAACTAAAACTGAACTCAGCTCTCTGGATTACGTGGGTGATGGATGAGATGAAATCATCAGATTTTCCAGCTTGTGGTTGACTACAAGTACTTGTGTGGATAATAGTACAGGGTTTATCTATGAAGCAGATTCTGGAATAAGCTGAGCGAGAGCCTAAAAAAAACATTAACTACTTAAAGCTGTCTTCTACATTATCTCCACACAGTTTTAATAATTAATACTGTCAAAGTCCAAGTAATTTTTTATCAAAGGATATATATAAGTCATCATATACTACCTTGAGACTCATTTTCTTTCAGGCATTTACAGGAACATAAAGAAACACAATAGAATTTGTGGAAAACTATACATAAATAAAGACTGACAAACAACCATTGTGCAAATAAGAATATCTATATAAAGAAATAATATCAAGAAAATGAGTTGTAGAGTCCTTGAAAGGGAGTCTATAGGTTGTGAAATCAGTTCAGAGTTGATGTGAGTGAAGTTATCCATGGTGGTTTGGGAACCTAATAGTGTAATAATTGTTCTGTACCTGGTGGTGTGGGACCTAAGGCCCCTGTACCTCCTGCCCAATGGTAGTAGTGAGAAGAGACAATGGCCTAGATTTTGGGGGTCCTTTATAGATGGACGCTGCTTTCTTCTGGTGGTGATCCTTGATGGGGAGGGATTTGCCTGTGATGGACTGGAATACATCCACCACCTCCTGTAGACTTTAACATTCCTGGGCATTGGTGTTTCTATACCAGGCCATGATGCACATTCTCCACTGTGCTTCTTTCAAAGTTGCTCAAAGTTTTAGGTGACATGCTGAATCTGCGCGAATTTCTAAGTAAGTAGAGGCATTGTCGTACCTACCTTCTAATGGCACCCACATGCTGGACCCAAGATAGATCCTCTGACCAAGGAATTTAAAGTTACTGACCCCTCCACCTATGATCTCCTCATGTGGATCTCGGGCTTCTTCTTCCTGTCGTCAATAGTTAGCTCATTGGTTTTCGCTGACACTAAACTTCTCTCCTTCTGAAATTAATTACAGATGGCAGAGACTTTTTTTTGACCACAAAGATAACATTAACTGAATTATTAGGTCAGAGACAAGTGCTGGATGATGAGATTGATAGTTATCATCTATTTATTGGACGCATTGCCAGAGGCACGCACAAATCACTAGCCCAACTTGGAAACTCTGGCAAATCTGAACAGGGGCCTCAGAACACGTCGCATTAATTTAGATGAGTTGTCATTTCTTGTCTGGGTACTTGCTGCTGCGAAAGAAAACTTAGTTTCAAGCCAATTAATTTGAAAGATTGTTTGTGATTGATGTCTAGACTTGAAACACCTGCATAATATTCAATTGCCTCCCAGTGACTAAATGGCTCCTGATTCAATTTCATTATCACTCAAAGAAGAACTCAAATTAAAAAAGGTAGGCAATTTAAGGAATGTCATCCTAGAAAGAAGAAATATTTACTTGTGAAATCCAATATCATTCACCTGGAGTTGAGGCTCTATCTGAATTCTGCTGGAAAGGCCTCTGAAAATCTGTAACTGTCATTGATAACAATCACCAGCTCTTTACAGATCTTCAGTGGAATGATGGTCTTCACCACGGAAACACTTCTAATTTTCTATTTTTAAAATTATTAAAGCTCATGTATACAGTTCTCTGCAAAGGTCTTAATCACACATGTATAGCTCTAATTTTATGCACTGCTGCAAAAATAAATACTAATTTCATGACATATTTGGGTGATGATCAGCCTGATCCTGATATTGGTCTCTATTGTGGACTGAGCGTGGGAAGAGGGGCAGAGAGATGGGAATCATGGTTAGGAAAAGAGGAAGGGGGAGGGGAGGGAGTGGGAACCACCAGAGAGACATTCTGTAATGATCAATTGATCAATAAACCAATAGTTTGGAACCTGTTGTCTATTATCAAATGACCTTGCCTGGTGTCTCAGGGTTTGGTGTGTTTGCACTCGTGCCACTACCCCCCATGACCCTGGCACTCTTCCTCTGCCACCGGTCCCACACCGGCCTATGGCACTCCGCCCTCACCATTCCCCACATCCTTTGCTCCCACCAGGTTTACAAACTCACTCTCCAATCCCCGTTGACAGTCCAGCAATATATATGTGCTTAGGACTTTTACACAGCACTTGATGATGTCCTCTGCTGGTCCTGTGAGAAAAGACATTCTTAGGTTTTAATGTGGTTGAATTAATAGCCTACAACATACATAGAAGATTCAAAGTACACTTATTATCAAAGAGTTTATAAATTATACAATCTTGAGATTTGTTTGCTTACAGTTAGCCACAAAGCAAGAAACCAGAAAGAACCCTATTAAAGAAAATAAATAGATAAAAGGCCAACACCCGACGCGCACGAGAAAGAAAAGAAACACAGATCATGCAAACAATTGAAGCGAACAACAACATTTTAAACCAAATTGAATCATCAGATCCGAACCCCGGAGTAGGCCCAAAGCCTAGCTTATCAGTTTATCATGTCAGCAGACACAGAGCACGGCAGCTGTGGCAGTCCTCATAGCCTCAGCGCCATGGAGAGAGGAGTGACCATTATGGAGAGCGAGTGAAACCGTTTTAACCTCCATAATCAATCTAACCCTTCACTCCTACATAGCCCTCTATTTTCTATCATCCATGTGCCTATCTAAGAGGCTCTTAAGTGTTCCTGATGTATCTGCCTCTCCCACTATCCCTGGCAGGATGTTCCCTGCACTCACCACTCTCCATGTAAAAAACATGCCTATGTTCTATGTTCTAAATGATGTCCATTGGCTATAATACCAATCTGGGCAGCACTACAGCACTGCTACAGCACCAACGACCCAGATTTAATTCCCAGCACTATCTGTAGGTAGTGTATGTTCTCCCTGGGTTTCCTCTGGGTGCTTCCGTTTCCTGCCACTTTTCAAAGATGTACGGGTTAGAATTGGTAAGTTGTGGGCCAGTTATGTTGGTGCTGGAAGTGCGTCAACACTTGTGGGCTGCCCCCAGCAGATCCTCAGACTGCGCTGGTCATTGATGCAAACAATACATTTCTCCGTATATTTCGATGTTCATTTGACAAATAAGACTCATCTTTAATCTTTTAAACTACAGAAAATAAAAAATGTAAATTGACTGCAGAAAGAAATTCTGAAGGATGTAAACTACGAGATTACGTATGGGATTGTAAGTTTTATTAAAATGAGCACACAGGATACTAAAAGGAAAAAGTGAATGTAAAAAAAAATACTAGTTATGAGGTATGCGCAGCAATGAAGTTATTTCCTCCAGATCTTCTCAAGTGAAGAACTAGCCATCGTTATCATCACCATCAGTTAGGCGCAGGTAGTAATTAAATGGTCACATTTTGTATGGTTCCTATGGGAAAGAATTACTAAGCCAGGAGAGAATAAGGATTTCCTGTAAAATGATACCAGGACCAAAACATGTTAGTTATTGGAGGAATCCAAAGGTCTCTGTTTTCTTAATGTAACTGAAGAAGCATGTAGAACGTAGGCACCACTGTAGCATAGCAGTTAGCATGATGCTATTACAGTTCAGAGTTCAGAGTTCATTTTCCGGTATCCTCTGTAAGAAAATTTCTATGTTCTTCCCATGTGTGCATAGGCTCCCTCCAGGAGTTCCAGTTTCCTGCTACAGTCCAAAGACGTACTGGTTAGAAGGTTAATTGGTCATTCTAAATTGTCCTAGGCTAGGGTTAAATGGGTGGGTAGCATGGTTTGGTGGGCCGGGAGGACCTGTTCTGCACTGGTACTAGGGTATTTGCATCCTGGACATTTGCGTCCCGGTCATTTGCGTCCCACTGTATGTAACTATTACTGAGTAACAAACCCCGTGTTATATATGCTAAGCCTCTTAACTCAGCTCAAAAAGCAACCGTCTAATCAATGAGGGTAATTGTAGGCAGATGAGGAGTGCCTCGTTTGCGACTGAGCTGCTTTATAAAAAAACCCACATATTTCCTGTTACAATTTGGCTTTAAATTCTCCTTTTTTCAGAAACTAAGCTATGTCACTGTTCTTGAAATCAAGCAAAGGTGGAAACATACTTGTTGATGGCGGAAATTATATCTATCACTATCATAAGAAAGATGCTGCAGGCACGAAAACTTACTGGAGATGATCCTGCAAATCAAAAGTTCATACCGAGAGCAATGTAATAGCAAAACAAATTAATGAGCGTTACCGTGGTTCTTTTGTTGCTGCAATTAGAGCAAAAAAATCGATTTCAGAGTTGAAAGAAACTGCGATATCCTCACAAGAACCAACAAAACATCTCATTGGAACAACTTTGTCAAAACATGATGAATTTTCAGTGGCAGAGGTGCCCTCTGTCTCAGCCATGTGGAGAAATGTTCGTCGTTGGAGACAGAAAGCACAAAATGCTCCATCTATACCAAACCAAAGATGTAATTATTAAATACCAGATACCTAATATGAGATACACATATATTGGGACACAAATGTCCCGGACGCAAAAAAACGGATGCAAATGTCCAGGGATGCCAATGACCAAGGGATGCATTTGACCAGGACACGGTTGTCCAGGACGCAGTTGGCCTGTCACCGTCAGTACTAGGGTATTTGCGTCCTGGACGATTGTGTCCCGGTCATTAGCGTCCCTTGTCGTTTCACCATTCCGCACTATATACTTAAATACAATAAAGCAACATTTAACATAACATTACAGTAGAATACAGGCTTCTCAGACCATGATGTTGTTTTTAACCTCCTCTAAAATCAATCTAACCCTTCCCTCACTCCATTTTTTCGATTGCTACATGCCCAAGAGTTTCTTAGATGTCGCTAAAGTACCAGACTCTACCACCACCCTGATAAGGCTTTCCACACATCCACTACCTCCTGTGTAAAAAAGTTACCGCTGACATTCATCCACTACTCTCCTCCAATACCATTAGAATTAGGCCCCCTTGTATCAGCAATTTTCACCCTTAGAATGTGCATCAACTTAACTCAATCAGGATTTGATATTGCCAGGGGCAGATGTTGATATTGCCAACATCACATGCCCATAACTCACAAGCCCTGAACCATATGTCATTGGAATCTGGGAGGACACTGGAGGTCCCGAAGGAGACCCATGTGGTTATGGGGAGAACATACAGGCAGCAGAGGAAAATAAATCCAGGTCGGTAATTACTGGCACTATTAATCAATGCAATAACCGCTATGCCACAATACCACTTTTTATAAGTAGAGTTTATAGAGGTTCAAGTTTCAAATGTCATGATGATCAAACTAGACTAAATATTTAGTATGACTCAGAATGCACAGGCAGTATGCAGCCACCTCTTTGTCATGGGTACATAAAAATAAAGAGAATTAGGTTAGTTTTGAATGGAGGGTGGGCAATGTTGGTGCTCGTGTCTCCTTTCATGAAGGAATGGAGTAGGGCAAATTGTTGGAGTGAAAGGACAGACCTACCATGTGAAACCAATGAAGTCTGGAAGAATGAGTGGTAACCTTATTGAAATATACACTCAGAAGCCACTTTATTGTGTACTTTCTGTACCTAAAAACCAGTCTGGTCATTCTCTTCTGACTTCTCTCTTTAACGAGGTGTTTTCACCCACAGAACTGCTGCTCACTGGATATATTTTTGTTCTTTGCATTATTCTCTGTAAACTCCAGAGGCTGCTGTGTGTGAAAATCCCAGGTAATAAGCATTTTCTGGGATACCATACTCAAAACAACCCATCTGACACCAACAAATAATCCATGTTACTTAGATCATACCTCTTTCTCATGCTGATGTTTGGTCTGACCGTGGATTAACATCCCCTTGCTTGTCCTCTAATGCCGCTTTGAGAATTCGTAACCACATGAGATTCTGCAGATAATGGAAATCCAGAGCAATACACACACAAAATGCTGGAGGAACTCAGTAGGTCAGGCAGCATCTATGGAAAAGAATAAACCGTCAACGTTTTGGGCCGAGACCCTTCATCAGGTCTTGATACCCTGATAAAGGGCTTCAGCCCAAAATGTTGACTGTTTGTTCCTTTCCATGGGTGCTGCCTGACCTGCTGGGTTCCACCAGCATTTGTGTGTGTTGCGAACCCATGCTTCTTGGAGACCGGTCAGATGAGTGCAAGTCAATGATCAGATTGTTAGGAGTAGTCTCTAACTGTTCCAGATTCTGTTCTGTGCACATGGTGGACCTGTTTTGAAACTTATGGAGAAAGCCAAAATGCTTGCTCTTCCAGAGAGGCGCAAGTAGCTACAGATACTGGAATCTGGAGCACGAAACAAAATGCTAGAGGAATTCAGCAGTTTAGGCAGCGCCTGTGGAACAACCTCGCACTCAAAGTCAGCAAAAACAAAGAACTGATCATCAGCTACAGGAGGAAGAAGCTGGATGACTATGAACCAGTCTTCACTGGGGAGGGGGAGGATGGGAGATGAAAAGGGCTAGCAACTTTAAATTCCTTTGCATTATCATATCGGAGGTTATGTCCGGGGACCAGCATGTAAGTGCCATCACAAAAAGGCCAATGTTGCCTCCACTGTCTTGGGAGTTTCTGTAGGTTCAGCGTGCCATCAAAAAAACTTTGACAAACACGTAGAGGGTCACAGTGGAACATATCCGAGCTGGTTGCATCACAGCCTGGTATGGAAACACTAACGCACTGGAATGGAGAAGTCTACAGAAAGTGATGGATACATCCCAGTCCATCACAGACAAAGACCACCCCCCCCCACCATTACCACACTTACATGGAGTGCTACCATGAAATTAGAAGTTTTAAAGTCAATTTATTATCAAAGTATATATACGTTACCATATACAGCCTCGAGATTCATTTTCTTGTGGACATACTCAGTAAATCCATAGAATAGTAACTATAATAGAATCAGTGAAGACCTCACTAACTTGGGCATTCAACCGGTGTCTGTCTGTCTGTCTGTCTGTCTGCCAGTTACGCCACTGGTGTTTAGGGCAGTTCTGAAGATCCTCTATCTCTGCAGGGTTTAGGGCTTCCTTCATCGTGTCAGTAGTTTCCTTATTTCAACCAGTTGCAAATGACAAAAAAGCAGCATCCTTCATCAAGGATCCCCCCCCATCCAGGCCATGCACTCTTCTTGCTACTACCATCAGGCAGGAGGTGCAGGAGCCTTAGGTCCCACACCACCAGGTTCAGGGACAGTTATTACCCTACAACCATCAGGCTCCTAATCAAGGTGGATAATTTCACTTACCTCAACGCTGAACTGACTCCAGAACCCACAGAGTCACTTTCAAGCACTCTACAACGCATGCAGTATTATTTATATTTTTTATTTGCACAATTTGTCTTCCTCTGTACACTGGTTGTTTGTCAGTTTTTGCTTATCTATAGTTTCTCATAAATTATATCGTACTTCTTTATTTTCCTGTAAATGCCAGCAAGGTCATATATAGTAACATATGTGTACTTTGATAGTAAATGTATTTTGACTTTGGGAAATGGGCCGTTGATATTTCATGGTGAGACGCTTCATCTCGGCAGATGTCTCCATCTTGTTGAGCTTTCTCACTTCTCCCACTCTTTCATATTGTTATTCAAAGACTGTCACTTGAGTAGTTGTGGGGAGGCAAACTAGGGTTGGGGACAGAGATGCTCAGCATCTTCAGGAGCCGTACGTGCCTGTACACTCTGATTGTTTAACATACCTCTCCAAAAGCAATCATATTACTGCATCCAGAACACCCTATTTAAAGTCATCACAGCAGTTTTACTTATCAATAGCTGGACTTACCTGGGGCAAAAGGCAGATCCATGTCATAAAAAATGCAGAAGTCAACCTTTAACTACAACACCTGGCTTTTGAAGAGCCACCTGCAACGGTTCACATATATTACATCAGCAGCGCAAGCTGCGATTGTCACCGACAGCAGCGTCATCATTTCGTCGTGCCCGAGTTCAGGGTTTGTAAATGGGAAGTCGGGAAGGACAGTGGGGTTTAAGCTGATTTTTTTTGTAAGTAGTGAATGCACAGTTATAATTTTCTTAACATGTTGCATGGCAGGGGATAGTGTCAAAGTACAAGACCATCCCTTTGGGAGAGAGGAGGAGGAATTTCTTTAGCCAGAGGGTGGTGAATCTGTGGAATTTATTGTCACAGGCGGCTGTGGAGGCCAGATTTAAAGTGGAGATTGACAGGTTTTTGATTAGCAAGGACCTGAAAGGTTAGGGGATTAAGGCAGGAGAATCAGGTTGAGAGCAAAAATAAAGTTCAACTTCAAGTTTATTGACATTCAATGGAATACATGTATACCGCCAAACAAAACAATGTTCCTCCAGGTGCACAACATATTGCAAATAACTCACACACAACACATAAAGTAACATTACCTCAAATAAGGTAACAAATAATAAAATATATTCCGGAAGATTGACATAGGTGCATTTACAGGTTAAAAAGTAAGCAGTTTAATACTACTGGCAATTTTAACGGATGAGACTGGGTGGTGGCAGGGAGTTCAGTAGTCTCACAGCCTAAGGGGAGAAGCCATTTCCCATCCTAACAGTCCTTGTACTGAAGCTATGGTACCTCCTGCCCAATGGTAGGGGTTCAAAGAGATTGTGGGATGGATGGGAGGGATCCGGGACAACGGCAAGGTCCCTAAGTATGCAGTGCTTCTATTAAACATCCTGGATGGGTGGAAGAGAGACCCTGATTCAATGTCTTGATTAAATGACAGAGCAGACCTAATGGGCCAAATGGCCTAAATCAGCTCCTATGTCATATGGTCTTATTGTCTTATTACGTATATTACTTGTCTCTTCAGAATAATGTTATCATTATGACAAGATAGTATTCGGTGTTTACGTAATATTAACTCTTGCAGACCACTTCTGGTTTCTCCATACACAATGTTTATATTACACACAGAACAGAGTTCAGACACGCCTGATTTTTCAGAACTGGAGATGTCAGCATTGTAGTGCAACGTGCAAAACTATGAACTGGATAGGCTTCTCCTCCTTTGACTCACGCTTCTGTGATGCAAAGTGCCGGTGCTAATTCACAGGGTGGGTGGAGAGCTCATCATAATCGCAGGGCTGCTGGGTTTGCGCTAACTATCGTGGTGCAGCCAAGTGCAATGTTGAACACAGGTCATCAACTCCTTCACAGTCAAAGGAAATCGCAGAAGGGGATGTGACAAAGAGGCCACACCCAAATTGTTCACCTCTTTCACTTCAGGAGTTGGGAAACACGACCAGAAAGAACTCACTGAAATATTCTATTTCACCATTGGCAGTGAAATTCCAATATTAGCAAAAAAATGCAGCAATAATTGTTTCAATAAAGCTTACTTTGGAAAGTTAGTTAATCCCTATATATGATGTATTTATAAAATACACTCTGTCCACTTTATGAGGTACACCTATACCCCTGCTTGTCAATGTAAATATCTAACCAGCCAGTCGTGTGGCAGCAACTGAAGGCATAAAAGCACACAGACATGATCAAGAGATTCTGTTGTTCAGAATGGGGAAGAACAGTGATCTAAATGACTATGATTGTGGAATGATAGTTGGTGTTAGTTGGGGTGGTTTGACCATCTCAGGAACTGCTGATCTCCTGGGGATTTTCATACTGATTTTACAGAGAATGGTGCAAAAAAAAACAAGAAATAAAAAAATCCCATGAGCGGCAGTTCCATGGGCAAAAATGACTTGATGATGAGAGAGATCAGAGGAGAAAGGCCAGACTGGTTCAAACAGACAGGAAGGTGACAGTAACATAAATAACCACACATTTTAACAGTGGTTTTCAGAAGAGCATCTCTGAGTGCACATCACGTTGACCCCTGAGGTGGAGGGTCACAGCAGCAGAAAACCACAATAGCCACTTTATTAGGTACCAGAAGCATCTAATAAAGTAGCCACTGAGGGTGAATTAGCTGCTCGAATTTTTACGGTGATACCAGGGTTCCGGATTCGCTTCATTTTCCAGATAGAAATGAAAGAACTTCCTACAAAATCTGATCCCTTTGTCTATCCAAAACAGTTCTCTTTTACTTCCTCCAGATCAGCAGGATTGCTAACGGCTAATTCCAACTACCTAGTAGATCCCAGACTTCACTTGCTAACTTCAGGAAACCACAATCGCTGGGACATCCATAACCAGTTCCTGTGCCCACATTTTCAGATTTCCATTATATTTGCTTCTTCCAGTAAGCCTCTGTCTCTGATCTCTTTAATATTTATAAATGTTGCATTCATTTGGTCTTCCCACTACATTCTACTTTCTTTAGAATGACACTATTCCATTACTACAAGTGAACCAGCAGAATCCATGACTCAAATTGGTTATCTGGTTCAAAAATATAAATTTTTATGTTTATTTTTTATATATGAACCATTTAAAATCTTTCCAATAGTGCTCATACCTTCACTATAGTTTTGAAGACAGAGCATCCTAAATTCGTAACATTGCAGTGTAGAAAACTGAGGCAATATTGCTGTCTCAAACAGATATATGATGAAAATATGTTTTGAGGTGGTTCATTCAATAAATTTTAAGGCTGATGTTTGATCTTAGTTATCTTTAACGGAAGCTGAGATGAGATATGACAGCTTGGAATCTTTCTATTTCTATATCAGAATGGGAATGGGTGGTGACAGAGGAGGCCATGGATTGATACGTCGGAATGGGAATGGGTGGACCTAGAGGAGGCCATGGACTGATATGTCGGAATGGGAACAGGTTGTGTTGATCCATGGCTTCTCCACTGCCATGATAAAGCTACTCTCAGCTTCGAGGGGCAACACCTCATATTCTGTCTGGGTAGTCTCCAAACTGACGGCATGAACATCAATTTCTCTAACTTCCCTCCCCCTTCTCTCTTTTTCTATTCCCCAGTCTGGCTCCCATCTTCCGACTTCTCTTCTCTTCATCTCCTCTCCTTTCAGATTCCTTCTTCTTCTGCCCTTTACTTTTTCCACTTAACTCCTCCCTGTTTCTCACTTCAGCCTTCCCCCCCTTCTAGCTTTATCTATCACCTGCCGGTTTGTACTCCTACCTCACCATTCCCCCCCCCCACTTTTATTCTGGCTTCTTACCCCTTCCTTTCTGGTCCTGATGAAGGTCCTTGGCCCCAAATGTTGACAGTTTATTCCTCTCCATAGATACTACCTGACCTGCTGAGTTCCTCCAACATTTTGTGTGTGTAGCTCCAGAGTCATTCAGAAATAAATATGAAAACAGGCCCTTTGGCCCAACATTGACATGCCTCTCTAAGCTACTTCCACTTGCCTGCATTTTCTCCTTATCCTAGTGATCCTTCCCTTTCCATGTATCTGGTATAGGTGCCTTTTAAATGTTACTGTACTTGCCTGGACCACTTCCTCTGGCAGCTCTTCCACATACCTACTACCCTCTGCATGAAGGAATTCCCCCTTTTAAATCTTTCCCTGCTCACCCTTAAATCTGTGCTGTTTAGTCTTTCATGTCTTTTTCCCGATGAGGAAAAAATAACTATGTGCATTCACCTTATCTATGCCCCCCGTGATTTAATACACAGCTGTAATATCACTCCTCAGTTTTCTACACTCCAACCGTCGAGCCAAAATCCAGCATCATCCAGTCTGATTCTTACACCCTCCCTCCACCACCAGTACACTAATAGCAGGATGTACCTTCTACTAAATGCACTATGCACTGTGATAGAGTCTGCCAAGCACAAGGATAGGCATACGGGAACAACACCATTCTCTTACACTCCTTCTCCAAGTCACACACCATCTAAATATATCCATTATCGTTACCCAGTTAGTAAAGTTCATAATATATCAAAGTACATATATGTTACTATATACTACCTTGAGTTTCACTTTCTTGCAGGCATTAACGGGTAAATTTTTAAAAATATGAAGAACTATATATAAATAAAGATTGATAAACAACCAATGTGCAAAAGAAGACAAATTGTGCATATAAAAAAGTTATAGAGCACAAGAAAGTGAGTCTGGAGGTTGTGGAATCAGTTCAGAGTTGAGGTGAGTGAAGTTTTCCATGTTGGTTCAGGAGCCTGATGGTTGAAGAGTAATAACTGTTTCTGTGCCTGTTGGCATGAGATCTAAGGCCTCTGCAGCTCCTGCCCAGTGGTAGCAGTGAGAAGGAAGCGTGGTGAGGTTCCTTGATGGATAAATTGAGTCACTAGTTTGTCTCACCAATTAACTTCACTCATCCCAACACTGAACTGATGAACAACCCCTGGACTCACTTTCAAGGACTCTACAACTCGTGTTCTCAGACTTATTTATTTAATTATGTATTATTTGTTTCGCTTTCATATTTACACAGTTTATCTTATTTTGCGCATTGGTTGCTTGTCAATCTTTGTGTGGAGTTATTCACTGATTCTGTTGCATTTGTCTGTTCTACTGTGAATGCCTGTAAGAAAAGGAACCTCAGGGTAGTATATGGTGACATACACGTACTTCGATAATAAACTTACTTTGGACTTTGAACAGTTGAGCTACATGGGTAGTGGATAGACATGCACTGAACCTACTGCTATCTGTAGCAATGGATTCCATAGAATCATCACCCTCTGGCGTTGAACTTTGAACTCAATTATCTCCAAAGTTAGCATCCCCAAAAGGACTGATTCCTGAATGACACACAATCCCAATGGATCGATGTAACTTTATCCCAAATAGCCTGCTTCCTTTGTGAGCCGAACATAGCTGCCAGGGTATTTAGACTAAGAAGTACTCTCGGGTGAAACCTGACCAAACTTCACATTTCATGAGGATTTGTTTTGTTGCGAGGGACTTGGGTAAGTTTGTTCTCTAAGCAAGGCACACTGAACGATCACAATCCTTCCAGTTGACGCTGATTTATGTGCAAATAAGCTGCTGTACTCAGTGTTCACGATGTGGGCTTTCCAGGGTAGAAACCCCCTGAGGCTTTCCTCAGACAAACAAACCTCCTCAACAGTATGATGGCGTAGTGGTTAGCATAACACTTTACAGCTCCGCCTCTGAAATCAGGGTTTGATTCCCACCACCATCTGTAAGAGGTTTGTGTATTCTCCCCGTGAACATGTGGATTTCCGCCAGGTGCTCCAGTTTCCTCCCACAGTCCAAAAATGTATGTATGTTGTGAGCATGTTGTGTTGGAGGCAGAAGTGTGGTAACAATCTTCTATATGCACAATCTTCACCGATTTGATTTGACACAAACAACACATTTCACTGTATGTTTCAGTGTATATGCAACAAATAAACCTCACTTTTATCTCATAACCTTTATCCTTAATTTACAACTCTGCTCTAAATGGTTAACTTTATCCTGAGATTATGACCACCCTGTAGACTGCTAGTCTACCTGTTAAGCCTTCTGAGAATGTTTTTATTTCTCTGAGATCACCTCATCCTTCACGAGCTCGTGCAATATAAATGCCTTAGAGATCAGTTTGCCTCAGAGGGCAGCCCTCTTATCTCAGCAATCAACTCTTGTGGACCAACGTGTGACGTGCTGATGTTCGGCTGAGGAAGTCAATGTTCTGTTGCCGTTGCTTTAGATGCAGAGAAAGCATTTGATAGATTGGAATGGGATTTTTTATTTAAGGTATTGGAAAAATATGGATTAGGAACATCATTTATAAAATGGATTAAAACCTTAAATACTAATCCCAAAGCTAAAGTAGTGACAAATGGTCAAATTTCAACATCATTTCAGTTAACAAGATCAACTCGGCAAGGTTGCCCACTATCACCTGCTTTGTTTGTGTTGGCAATAGAACCATTAGCTGAATTAATTAGAATGGACCCAGATATTAAGGGTTTCAGAGTTAATCAGGAAGAATACAAGATTAACTTATTTGCTGATGATGTTCTAATTTATTTAACAGATCCATTACATTCACTACGCAAATTATCTTATAGACTAGAAGAATATGGGAAAATATCGGGTTATAAAATAAATTGGGATAAAAGTGAAATTTTGCCTCTTACTAAAGGAGATTATAATCAATGTCGATTAATAACTCAATTTAGATGGCCAGTAAATGGTATAAAATATTTAGGTATAAGAGTTGATAATGATATAAAAAACTTATACAAATTAAATTACTTACCACTTTTGAAAAAAATTCAGGAAGATCTTGAAAAATGGATGGCACTACCAATAACATTAGTAGGTAGAGTAAATACTATAAAAATGAATATATTCCCTAGAGTACAATATTTATTTCAATCATTACCAATACAATTACCCCAGAAGTTTTTTCAAGAGTTAAATAAATATTTGAGGAAATTCCTCTGGAAAGGTAAGATGTCCAGAATATCATTGGAAAAATTGACATGGAAATTTGATCTAGGAGGATTACAACTTCCAAATTTTAAGAATTATTATAAAGCAAATCAACTTAGATTTATTGCATCTTTTTTCGAGAAAGATAAACCGGCATGGATTAGAATAGAATTAGATAAAATAGGAGAAAATGTACCAGAAGATTTTATATACAAATGGGAATCTAAATGGATACGGGAAAAGAAAGAATCTCCTATATTAAAACATTTGATTGATTTATGGAATAAGATAAATGTTGATGATGAGATAAAAAAATCTTTATTAGCAAAGAGATCTTTAATTCAAAATAGACTTATTCCTTTTACAATGGACAATCAACTTTTATATAATTGGATTCAAAATGGGATTAGATATATAGGGAATTGTTTTGAAGGAGGTATATTAATGTCATTTGAACAATTAAAGAATAAATATAAAATATCAAACAACACTTTATTTTGTTACTTTCAATTAAGGGCTTATTTAAGAGAAAAATTAGGTCAAACAATGTTATTGCCGAAATCTAATGAAATAGAAATTTTAATTCAAAAAGGAAATATCAAAAAATTTGTATCTTGCATGTATAATTTGATTCAAAGACAGGTAATTAAGCAAGGAGTCCATAAGTCAAGACAAAAATGGGAAAGTGATTTGAATATTAAAATTGAAGAAACAAATTGGTCAAGACTATGCCTTGACAGTATGACAAATACAATAAATGTTCGGTTAAGATTAGTGCAGTATAATTTTCTACATCAATTATATATTACACCACAAAAAATAAAAAAATTTAATCCAAATTTATCGGATCAGTGTTTCCGATGTAACCAGGAAACTGGTACTTTTTTACATTCGACATGGTCTTGCTCTAAAATTCAACCTTTTTGGACAAATTTAAGACTTTTACTGGAACAAATTACAGGAACACAATTTCCTCATAATCCAATATTATTTTTACTAGGTGATATTGAAGGGATAAAACCGAAACTCAAACTAAATAAGTATCAGAAAGAATTTATAAAAATTGCACTGGCAGTAGCCAAAAAAGCTATTGCAGTTACTTGGAAATCGGATTCACATTTAAGTATAGATTCTTGGAAGAAAGAAATCTATGGTTGTATTCCATTAGAAAAAATTACTTATAATTTAAGAGATAAATATGAAACATTTTTGAAAATTTGGAGCCCTTATTTACAAAAGATAGGATTAAATATATAGATGCTTTTAAGATGAAACAATTGGTTATTAGGGGGAAGAAATAAATATACATATTAAAATTATTACGAACTCCATGGAGCATGTGGAGATCTTCCAACCACCAGGCATTCTTTCTTTCTTTCTTTCTTTCTTTCTTTCTTTTTTTTCTAAGGGGCAGTTAGGGGGGAGGGGTTAAGGGGAGGGGGTATGGGTTATATACATTGTTTTTTTCATACTTTGTAATCATTTAAAAATGCAATAAAAAATTATTTAAATAAAAAAAAAAAAAAAAAAAAATGTTCTGTTGCCTAGTGCTTTTAGTCTTCATTTGTTGGTTTACCAGGGTGTCCGAGCCCATTAATTGATTCTGTTTCTATGTACTGACCAGGTTTCTGGAAAACTCCTCACCATATATGGAGGAAGAGGAAGATTGGAATGGAGATGGAAGTACGATGAAGAATTAACTGGAAGGGCTGACTTTGCGGCTTATATCACAAGAAAAATAATGTAAAAGAACATTAATATAATATAAAAACTTGGTGGAAAACTTTACAACCAGCACCTGTTTGATATGATATGATGTGTGTGTGTGGAGGTGGGGGAACTATTTATTCATCTCCATAGGTGCTGCTTGACCTGCAGAACGCCTCCAGCATTTTGTGTGAATTGCTCTGTTTTCCAGCACCTGCAGAATTTCTTGTGTTTGCATCTTGTGTCAATGACCTTTCACTATATTTATATCTTGTTATTTTACTTTAGCCCTGTGTTAATTTTAAATGTGATTAAGATTAGCTTTGTTTGTTGCATGTACATTGAAACATACAGTGAAATGACTCATTTGCACCAAATCAGATCAGTGATGATTGTGCTGAGCAGCCCTTAAGTGTCATCACGCTCTGGTGTCATCACAGCATGCCCACATTAACTCCTGGTTCTATAAGGTATTTAAATAAATTTTTAAATTGCATTTTAATTTCTTAAATCTCTGAATTGTTTTTTTTTAATTAACTGTGGTTACCATTCTTTCACCCTTTGTTCAAATTTCCCATTTCTTTCTGCCCATTACTCACACATCAGCACCCCAATCCCCGCCCCCACCTGCCCACCATCCCTTCCTTATACAGTTCCACTAATCAGTCCCAAATCAGGGTCATGACTTGAAACACTGGCCCTCCCTTTGCCTCCATTAGTTTGATTTTTGCTCCGGATTCCAGCATCTGCGGTCAATTGCGTCTCCCCTTCTCACCTGGTCTGTTGCATTCAGATGTGACCTCTTCTCTGGAGAAGCCGAGTGTAGACTAGGTGATCATTTTGGGGGGCACCAGTGCCCTGCCGATAATGGCCATCTCAAGTTTCTGGTTGTGTGGTGAACTATGTGCCTGTCGGGACACGCCCCTGCTGACTGCTCCTGTGGCTCCTCCCACAGGCCCCTGTATAAAGGAGACCTGCGGCCTGAAGATCGGCCTCAGTCTCCAGGACCTTGTATGATAGACACTCACTCCTGGTTCCTTCTTCCAGTCAATAAAAGCCGATATCTCGCCTACGTCTCAGTGTGAGTTATTGATGGTGCATCAATTTTATTTGCGTCCGGACCGGTTGGATTTGGACCCTCAAGACCCTGACGCAGCTCTCGCTTTTGAACACTGGCTTGCATGCTTCCAATCGTACTTGGCGGAGCTTCGTGCGACTGAACCCGCCGTTATGCACAGAATCCTACTCTCGAGGGTCTCCTCCAAAGTTTACTCCTTTATCCGGGACCTGCCGACCTACGAAGGGGCACTGGACGCCCTCAAACGACAGTACCTGCGGCCGGTGAACACCGTCTACGCAAGACATCGCTTAGCTACCCGGCAACAGCGGCCTGGCGAATCGTGCGCTGAGTTTCTCCGAGCACTACAGACACTCGTCCGAGCTTGTGACTGCAAGACGCTCACGGCAGAACAACATGCGGAGCTGCTGGTGCGGGACGCCTTTGTGACGGGACTGAGGTCAGTGTACATGCGCCAGCGGCTGCTGGAGAACTCGGATCTTACCTTAAGCTCGGCGATAGAGAAGGCCAACGCTCTAGAAGCTGCGCGGCATAACGCCGACGCTGTCCAGTCGCGCGATTCCCCGCCGGTTTCGTGGACGCCTCAGACCCCGCCACCGCCGGCTCCCGGGAGCGAATTCGCCAACGCCGCCGCCAGTCGCCATTCCACGAGCTCCCCGACCCAGACCACGGCTGTGGCCCGTAAGGAACTCGTGCTTTGTTATTTCTGTGGCCAAAAGAAACATCCTCGACAACGCTGTCCAGCGCGAGAAGCGACCTGCTCCAGCTGCGGAAAGCGGGGCCACTTCGCCAAGGTCTGTAAGTCTCAACCTCGAGCGGAGTGCAGCGCTGCGGGTGAAACGTGGGGGCCGCCATCTTGCATGCCGGGATGTGGGCGGCCATCTTTGTCGACGTCAGCACGCCCCGCCCCCGACCCTCCGATGCTGACCGGGTACCCCGGATGTGAGCGGCCATCTTTGTCGGTGTCAGCATGCCCCGCCCCCGACCCTCCGATGCTGACCGGGTACCCCGACGGCGATCCAACTCTGGCCACTGTGACTCTCGACCAAAGCGCCCCACACCAGCTTGCAAGATCCATGATGGACATCCAGGTGGAGGGGCATTGGACTGGATGCCTGTTTGACACGGGCAGCACTGGGAGTTTTATTCACCCGGACACAGTGCAACGCTGCGGACTTGCAACGCGGCCGGTCAGTCGGAGGTTCCATTTGGCCTCTGGGTCGCAGTCCGCAGACATCCGGGCGGGTTGTGTAGCGACTTTGGTGGTGCAAGGCACAGTATATCGGGACTTTGAACTGCTGGTCATGCCTAATCTGTGTGCACCTGTGCTATTGGGGCTGGACTTCCAGAGCCATCTCGAAAGTGTGACTATGGTATACGACGGGCCCCTCCCACCACTCACTGTCAAGAATCCTCAGTTTTGTGGGACTTCTTCACATACCCCGCTACTGACCACACACACACACGGACACACACATCCCATCCAGAACCAGGCCAACAGCTGCGCTACCGACACTTGCAGCCTCTCCACTCTCAAGATCCCTCCCCCACCGCTGTTCGCCAACCTGACCCCCGACTGTAAACCTGTGGCAACCAAAAGCAGGAGGTACAGCGCGGGGGACCGGGCCTTCATTCAGTCGGAGGTGCAGCGGCTGCTCAGGGAGGGGATCATTGAGCCGAGCACAAGCCCTTGGAGGGCCCAGGTGGTTGTTGTTCGGACTGGGCAGAAAAATAGGATGGTGGTGGACTATAGTCAAACCATCAATAGGTTTACGCAGCTTGACGCATACCCCCTACCCCGCATCGCGGATATGGTCAACCAGATTGCTCAGTATAAGGTGTACTCGACAATAGATCTGAAATCCGCTTATCACCAGCTCCCCATCTGCCCAGAGGACCGCCCCTACACCGCCTTCGAGGCGGGCGGCCGGTTCTATCACTTCCTGCGCGTCCCTTTCGGTGTCACGAATGGTGTCTCTGTCTTCCAGAGGGAAATGGACCGGATGGTGGACCAGTACCAACTGCAGGCCACATTTCCCTATCTGGATAACATCACCATCTGTGGTCATGACAGGCCAGATCACGACGCCAACCTCCAACGGTTTCTCCAAGTGGCCGCAGCTCTGAACCTTACTTATAACAGGGACAAGTGTGTTTTTGGTACCACCCGCCTTGCTATACTTGGGTATGTCGTGGAAAACGGGGTTATTGGGCCTGATCCCGAACGTATGCGCCCCCTGTTAGAGCTCCCTCTTCCCACCACTCTCAAGGCCCTCAGACGGTGCCTGGGGTTTTTTTCCTATTACGCCCAATGGGTCCCCCATTACGCAGACAAGGCTCGCCCCCTGGTCAAGTCTACCTCGTTTCCCCTCTCTGCTGAGGCCTGCGCGGCCTTCAACTGCATTAAAGCGGACATTGCCAAAGCTACGATGCATGCAGTGGACGAGACCGCTCCCTTCCAAGTGGAGTGTGATGCCTCCGATTTCGCTCTGGCTGCTACCCTTAATCAGGAAGGCAGACCAGTAGCATTCTTTTCTCGCACCCTCCAAGGCTCTGAAATTCGGCACTCCGCGGTGGAGAAAGAAGCCCAGGCCATAGTGGAGGCTGTTAGGCACTGGAGGCACTATCTTGCTGGCAAAAGATTCACTGTGCTGACCGACCAGCGCTCGGTTGCGTTCCTGTTCAGCAACCAACAGCGGGGCAAGATCAAAAATGATAAGATTTTGCGGTGGAGGATAGAACTCTCCACCTACACCTATGATATCCTGTACCGGCCTGGCAGACTCAATGAGCCCCCTGATGCCCTATCCCGGGGAACATGTGCTAGCACACAGCTCGACCAGCTGTACGCCCTTCATGCACAACTTTGCCATCCGGGGGTCACCCGATTTTACCATTTTGTGAAAGCTCGGAACCTGCCGTACTCCCTGGAGGACATCAGGACGATGACCAGGGACTGCCAAATTTGTGCCGAGTGCAAACCGCACTTCTACTGTCCTGACACGGCACAACTTGTCAAGGCCACCCGCCCTTTTGAACGCCTGAGTGTTGACTTTAAGGGCCCCCTTCCCTCCACTGACAGCAATGTCTATTTTCTCAGTGTTATTGACGAGTTCTCACGGTTCCCCTTTGCCATCCCCTGCCCCGACACCACTGCCACGTCCGTCATAAAAGCCCTGCGCCAGCTCTTCACTCTGTTCGGGTATCCCTGCTATATCCACAGTGATAGAGGGTCCTCCTTTATGAGTGAGGAGCTGCGCCAGTACTTGCTAGCTAGGGGCATTGCTACCAGTCGGACCACGAGTTATAATCCCCGGGGTAATGGCCAGGTAGAGCGGGAGAATGCCACAGTGTGGAAGGCCACACTTTTAGCCCTTAAGTCCAAAGGGTTGCCGGTCTCTCGATGGCAGGAGGTCCTCCCTGAGGCACTGCACTCTATCCGCTCTCTGTTATGTACGTCCACCAATGCCACCCCTCACGAACGCCTATTCTCTTTTCCCAGGAAGTCTGTCACTGGGACCACCCTACCAGTTTGGCTGACGTCCCCGGGGCCAGTGCTGCTCCGGAAACATGTGAGGAGCAATAAATACTCCCCGCTGGTGGAGAGGGTTCACCTTCTCCATGCGAACCCCCAGTATGCTTACGTGGTCTTGCCTGATGGGCGGGAGGACACGGTCTCCATCCGCGACCTGGCACCCGCAGGTGCAGCAGACCACTACCCTGAAGGCTCTCCGGTAACTGTGAACCCTGCACCAGAGGTGATACCGTACTCACCAGGCCCTACACAGACTCCTCACGACACTTGTATACTGGGCGTTTCGTACGCATTTATACCAGGCGCCTCGCACATGCATGAGGGATCACCGGCGCCTAGTGGGCAAGAACACGCGCAACCCCCGTCCCCTGTGCAATCGCCAATGTTGCCGGCACCTATGCGGTCACAGCCGGTGCTACGTAGATCGCAGCGACAGATTCGACCGCCTGATCGGCTTGACTTGTAAGAACCTTCGCTACATGAGGACTTTTTCAAACGAAGGGGGGGTGAATGTGGTGAACTATGTGCCTGTCGGGACACGCCCCTGCTGACTGCTCCTGTGGCTCCTCCCACAGGCCCCTGTATAAAGGAGACCTGCGGCCTGAAGATCGGCCTCAGTCTCCAGGACCTTGTATGATAGACACTCACTCCTGGTTCCTTCTTCCAGTCAATAAAAGCCGATATCTCGCCTACGTCTCAGTGTGAGTTATTGATGGTGCATCAGGTTGGATGGCATTTTTGCACCTTTCCCCACACTCCCATTGATCATCACTACGAAGAGGCTAAACATAAAGTGGTAGAACAACATCTTATATTCCACTTGGGAAGTTTACAATCCAAAGGGATAAACAGGAATTTTCCCATTTCAGGTAATCTACCCACTGTTCTTCTCCCACACACACTCACGAATCAACCTAGTTTTCTTCTTCCTTTGTTCACCCATCCTATTTTCTTTGGGCCCCTTATCTGAGAAAAGATGCATTGACATTGGGGAAGACCAGAGGAGGTTTGCAAGAATGAATCCCAAGAATGAAAGAGTTATTGTATGAGGAGTTCCTGTCCTCTACTCACTGGAGTTTAGAAGAAAGAGGGGAAACACAATGAAACCTATTAAATATTGAAAAGGTTAGAATAGAGTGGACATGTAGACTATAAGGATATCCCTTCAGAATAAAGATGAGGAGGGAGTTCTTTAGTCAGAGGATGATGAATCTTTGGAATTCATTACTGCATTCGGGTGTGAGACCAACTCATAGGGTATGTTTAAAGCAGAGATTAATAGGTTCTTGATTAGTAATGGTTTCAGAGGTTATGGAGAGAAGGCTAGAGAATGAAGTTGAGAGGGATAATAAGTCAGCCATGATGGAATGCTGGAACAGACTCGATGGGCAGAATGGCCTAATTCTGCTCCTAAGTTTTATGGTCTTTCCCTATCACTTGGCACAATAGTGTAGAGTTTAGTGTAACTCTATACAGTGCCAGCCGTAAGACTGGGATTGAATTCCACCACTTTAAGGAGGCTGTATGTTCTTTCCATTACCACGTGGGTTTCCTCTACGTGTTTCAGTTTCCTCCCACGGTCCAAAGGGTTAGTAAGTTGTGGGCATGCTACATCGGTGCTGAAAACAGCGTGACGCTTGTGGGCTGCCCCAGCACAACTTTGGACTGTGTTGATTGTTGATGCAAATAACACACTTCACTGTGTGCTTTGATGTTTCAATGTAAATGTTACAAGAAAAGCTAATTTTTATATCTCACTCCTGGGTTCCATCTGCCCACCTTTACGCCCCATTTTGAGTTTGTTGTCACATGCACAAATACAGTGAGTCATACTGAAGATACAACGAAAAATCTTCGTGCAGCAGCATCAAGGGTACATGAATTCAGGCAACACACAGATGTAATTTATATGTAAAATGAAACAAGACAGTGAAGAAGAAGAGCTGGCAAAGCACGATCAGAGTCAGATTTAATATCATTGGCATATGTTGTGAAATTTGTTGCAAGACAGTGATACTAAAAAGCATTTTTTTCATACAGCATGGAATAGGCCCTCTGGCCCTTTGAACTGCACTGCCTAGCGATCTTTTGATTTAACCCTAGCCTAATCACAGGACAACTTACAATGGTCAAGTAATCTGCCAACCAATGCGTGTTTGTATTGTGGGAGGAAACCAGAGAACCCAGAAGAAACCCACGCCGTCATGGGGAAAACATATAAAATCCTTACAGGCAGCAGTGGGAATTGAACCTGGGTCACCTGTACTGTGTAGCGTTGCGCTAACTAGTACTCCATCCGTTTCCTCCTGTAAGTTACCCTCCATTCCATCCTTAGTTCAATCTGCTCATCATCCCCTCCCCATCACCTAACAGTTTCTTCATACTCCTATATCCTGGCTATGATTCCCTTAAACACCGCACCCCACAGTCCTGAGGGTGAAACCTAGGTAGCCAGGGCTGTGAGGCAGCAACTTTATTAACTTGTCAAGCTGCTGTGCCCAACCTTATTTACATGTTCTAACGTCAAACTGACTTTGTTAACCATTCTGTGGGTGTGTTGCCTTTAAGGCATTTGTTTAGTTTATTATATTTTTGCTTTAGTAATTCATTTGTCATCGTTTTCTAGTTAAAGTTAAGGTTGTTTAAAGTAAATTCGTTGTCTGTGATATATCGCGGCATGCGATGACGTCACATTTGGTTTTGCCGTGTTTTGTGGGAAAATACCGGTTTGGAGAAACGGGAAGGGGGGGGCTCACATGTGCAGGATCAGCGTGAGAGAAGTTTTCTTTCTACGCACTAGAAACATTAGAGAAGCAATAAGTTCATGAGATAATCGATATGTTGAATTAAAAATGTTAATGCTGATTCTGTTAAAAGTAATGACGGTTGATAAAGTTTATGTTTTTGTTATTTAAAGAACCACGGATAGTTTGTGTTGAAGTGTATTTAAAGCCAGTCGATGGCGTAGGTAGATTCTGACTGTATGTTGCACTTTAATGTAAATGTGATGTCAAGAAGGAAACAAATACTGTATATATTTTGTATTGTTTTATCAACAGTTTTCACCATACGTTAATGTGGAAGAGTGAACAGTAAATGGTTAATCTTACTGGGACTGCCTCATTGACTGGCTTATGCTTGGTGTTTAGTTCAGAGTTATTTTACACTCGTGCAAGAACACTACAGTGAGAAAACGGCATTATCAGGTGTTTTAAGTGCTACAATGACAACTCGATCCAACATCAAGTCGTTGCCATCCAGCACCAGGGGCAGTAGGGTATCAACAAGTAAGGCTGCCCGTGCAAGAGCTAAGGCAGAAGCCGCCAAGGTGCGAGCGTTGTAAACCGAACAAGAAGCAAAATTGAAAAAGGAAGCAGCTGCCAGAGAAGCCGAAAACCAAATGGAAAAGGTAAGGATAGTCAGAGTTAGAAGAGCTGATACTACACTGAGAAGCAGAAGCTGCCAGGGTGGAAGCAGAGATAATAGAAAGTGCTGAAGAAATGCATGTTCTGGATGATGTAAAATCTACTTCAGTAAGGACCAGATTGGAACGCACAAGCGACTAAGTCCGATCTCAAATGGACTTGAAGATTCGTTCTTCCTCTCCATACTTACATGATAAAATCCCACCTCATGAGGAGTCTCAGAGAGGCCCAATTGCATCACATCCATCCAAAGAAGACAATTTACCCTTGCAACTCCGCGACGAATTTAAGAATGAAAGAGCTGATGACAAATACTTCTCAACACCAAACTTAACAGATTTGGTGAGAAGAGAGGCAAAGGCTGAATTCAGAACAGCAAATTCCATAACAGAGGTACGCCCTCGGTCATATACCCACCGACATATTCCCCCAGCCAGCATGCCACTTGCAGTTGAACCCATGGCACAGTATTTAGCACGACGAGATCTCGTCACTTCAGGACTATACCAGTTTGACGATAAACCTGAAAATTACCGTGCATGGTACTCCACATTCACCAACGCTATCCATGGAGTCCAGCTCGGAGCAACCCAAGAGTTGGATCTTATGACGAAATGGCTGGGAAAGAATCATGCGAACAGGTGAGACGCATACGTTCAGTGTACATTAACAACCCCAAGCTAGCATTACGCAAAGCATGGGAGAGACTTCGGGAGGGCTATGCGGCCCCTGAAATTATTGAAACGGCACTATTTCAACATCTGGAAAATTTTCCTAAGGTGTCAGCCAAGGACCACACTAAGGTAAGAGAGCTCGAAGATTTACTCATGGAGATTCAAGGCGCCAAAGAAGATGGCTACTCAACTGGTCTAGTATACCTAGATACTCCATACGGGATTAGACAAATTGTGGACAAACTTCCATTTGGGCTGCAGGAAGGGTGGGTGTCTGTTGGCTCAGAGTACAAGGAAGAGAACGATGGTTGATTTCCTCCCTTTGAGTATTTCACTAGGTTTGTGTGCAAGGAGGTGAAGAAGCGAAACAACCCTAGCTTCATGAGTCCAGGTAGCAGTACTATTCACACCAAGCCAGTCAAATCCACTTCAAATAATTTCAACATTAATAAACCTGTCTCAGTGCGTAAAACTGAAGTCTTTACAACTAACAATGACCTTAGCAAGAATTGTCCATTGCACAACAAACCCCACCCCCTCAAAAAATGCAGAACATTTAGGAAAAAACCCCTTGAAGAGAGGATGGCCCTTCTCAAGGAGAAAAAAATATGTTTTAAATGCTGTTCCTCGACCTCTCACCTTGCTAGAGAGTGTACGATCTCCGTGAAGTGCTTGGAATGTAACAGCACTAATCACAATGGGGCCATGCATCCCAGCCCGTTACTGCAAACCGACAAAGCTCCTTCACCCCCACAACAGGACGGCGGGGAGGGAGAGGCTCACTCCAGGACAACCGTTGTCAGCTCGAGCTGCACAGAAGTTTGCGGTCAAGCTCAGTCAAGCCGTTCTTGTTCAAAGATCTGCCTCACTAAGGTGTACCCTAAGGGAGCCAAAGACAAGGCCATCAAAGCCTACGTAATTCTGGACGATCAGAGCAATCGTTCACTAGTCAGTCCAGAGTTCTTTGACTTGTCCAACATTGAGAGTAATCAGTTCCCATACTACCTTAGAACTTGCTCAGGCAACGTGGAAACATATGGAAGGAAGGCAGAAAGCTTCCAGCTCGAGTCCCTGGATGGTAAAGTTGTCATCTGTCTCCCTCCACTCTTAGAGTGCAATGAGATTTTGAATAACCGCACTGAGATTCGGACGCCAAGTGCAGTGCTACACCAGCCATATCTCCACCACATCGCCAAACACATTCCAGAACTGGATCCAAAAGCAGAAATACCCCTGCTATTAGGAGGAGATGTTCTCCAGGCGCACAAGATTAGGCAGCTGGTCAATGGACCACACGACGCCCCCTTTGCCCAACACCTGGATCTGGGCTGGGTGGTGATAGGAGAGGTGTGCCTTGGCAATGTACACAAACCGACGGTTAGCACACTCAAGACCAATGTGCTAGAGAGTGGCCGCCATTCAATTTTTCAACCCCGCACAAGTTTCATGTGTACCAGGGAACACGACAAGGCTTTAACAAATGTAAGGTAACCGACAAGACGCTGGGTCAGTCAGTCTTTGCTCAAACTGAGCATGATAATAAGCTTGCTCCATCAGCACAAGACGCCATTTTCTTAAAAGTAATGGACACCAAGGTCTTCAGAGATGAAGCAAATAATTGGGTCGCCCCACTAACTTTCAGAGAACCACGCCAGCGCTTGCCAAACAACAAAGAGTGGGCAGTCAAGCGGTTCATGTCCTTGCAAAAAACCCTGAAAAGGAAACCTGAGATGCAGCAACAATACGTAGCCTTTATGGAGAAAATCTTTGCTAATGGACATGCTGAAGCAGCACCGCCGCTGAGGGAAGGAGAGGAGTGCTGGTACCTCCCAATGTTTGGGGTTTACCACCCACAAAAGCCCAATCAGATCAGGGTGGTCTTTGACTCCAGTGCTCAGTGCGCAGGTCTCTCCCTTAATGATGTGCTCCTCACAGGCCCCGAACTCAACAATACCCTTCTCGGGTCCTACTGCACTTCCGGAAGGAGAAGGTCGCAATCTTAGCGGACATCCAGCAGATGTTCCATTGCTTCTTAGTACAGGAGGACCATCGCAATTTCCTCCATTTCTTATGGCACAAGGACAATGACATCAACAAGGAAGTCATTGAGTACCGGATGAAAGTCCACATTTTTGGCAATAGTCCATCACCTGCCGTGGCCATCTATGGGCTGCGAAGAGCCATCAGAGAGGGCGCACAGGAGCATGGCGATGACACCATTAAGTTTGTGGAAAGGCACTTCTATGTCGATGAGGGCTTGATATCACTACAGAAAGAAGAGGAAGCAATCGATCTGCTCCGACGTACACAAGCCTCACCCGCTGAGTCAAACCTCTGCTTGCATAAGTTCGCATCAAACTGTCAGGCAGTCACGGAGGCCTTTCCACACGATGACTGTGCTCCGGCAATCAAAGACCTAGATTTAGATGGAGAAATCATACCCACACAAAGGAGCTTGGGTCTCCTTTGGGAGATTATGACTGACACATTCACGTTCTCTGTGCCAACCGTGATCAAGCCATTTACCCGCTGTGGAGCTCTCTCCACTGTCAACAGTGTTTTCAATCCCTTGGGTCCACTGGCACCAGTTACATCTCAGAGAACTTACCTCTGAGCTCTCCGACTGGGATACTCCCCTGCCAGAAGACAAGCTAAGCAAGTGGGAGGCTTGGAGAGATTCACTTCAAGATCTAAAACAGCTTCATATCTGACCTAGGTACACTGCGCAATCACCCACCGAGGCAGCGCACACAGAATTGTGTGTTTTTTCGGATGCGTCTACCAAGGCCATCGGTGCTGTGGCTTACTTGAAAGTTGTCAGGAAGGATGGTCAAGTTGAAGTAGGATTTGTAACTGGTGAGGCGAAGCTCACTCCTCAGTCCGAGCTGACAATTCCAAGGGTTGAACTGTGTGCAGCTGTCCTGGCCATGGAAATGGCGGATCTTATCCAGGACGAGCTAGACCTAGAGCTGGACGATATCAAGTTCTACACAGATAGCAACGTAGTGCTTGGTTACATTTATAACAAATCAAAACGTTTCTACGTGTACGTTCATAATAGAGTTCAAAGTATCTGTCTGTCATCAAAGCCTGAACAATGGCATTATGTACATACAGGGGATAACCCTGCAGACCATGCATCGTGATCCTTATCTGCATCCCGCCTGGCTCAGACATCCTGGTTCACCGGACCCCCCCTTTCTGTATCAGCCACCAACAGAAAAAACTCAAATGAGCGAGACATTTGAGCTGATCGAACCCGAAAGAGACTCGGAAATTCGGCCGCAAATACAAACAGGAGTCTCCTACCTGGAAGAATCGATACGTACTAACGAACACTTTCAGCGGTTCTCCACTTTGAATTCTTTAGTGAGAGGACTTGCGTTCCTCATTCACATGGCCAGATCACACAAACACTCATCCTGAAACAGTAAATGCAAGGGATGGCACAAATGTAACTTACCTCGCACTGCGGACGAATTGGCCCAGGCAAAGGACGTCATCTTTAAAGCAACTCAAAGAGCAGCTTTTGCAGGGGAGTTTTCAGCTCTCCAATCTAATAAACCAATGCCAAAGGACAGACCTTTGAGGAAATTCAACCCGATCCTGAAGAACGATATCATTTGCATTGGAGGCCGGTTAATACACTCCCAACCGCCAGCTGCAGAAAAGAGCCCAGTAATCCTGCCCAAAGACAGCCATGTGTCCTTACTGCTCACTCGCCATCACCATGAACAGGTAAAGCATCAGGGGCGTCACCTGACGGAAGGAGCAATAAGGGCAGCGGGACTGTGGATCTTGGGAGGTAAAACACTGATCAATTCAGTACTCCACAGATGTGTAACCTGCAGGAAACTGCGAGGGAAGCTGGAAGCTCAATGTATGGCGGACCTCCCACCAGAACGCCTTGAAGCCTGCCCTCCTTTTACATATGTGGGGCTCGACGTATTTGGTCCCTGGACTATCACCACTAGACGCACCAGAGGAGGACAAGCAGAGAGCAAACGGTGGGCCATCATGTTTAGCTGCATGAGTTCAAGAGCGGTACACATTGAGGTAATCGAATCTTTGGATACATCCAGCTGCATTAACGCTCTCAGGTGCTTCTTTGCACTAAGAGGCCCTGCAAAACAGTTGAGGTCTGATTGCGGCACAAACTTTGTTGGAGCGTCCAAGGAGCTGGGGATGGACAAAACAGTGCAAAGGTACCTCAGTGAGCAGGGATGCAATTGGGAGTTCAATACACCACACGCCTCTCACATGGGAGGCGCATGGGAGTGGATGATTGGTATCTCCAGAAGAGTTCTTGATTCAATGTTTCTGCAGCAACGCACCCGACTGACCCATGAGGTACTGTGCACCCTAATGGCAGAGGTCACAGCCATTATAAATGCACGGCCACTCCTACCTCTGTCTTCTGACCCGGAAAACCCCTTCATACTCTCACCATCAATGCTCCTTACGCAGAAGGCAGGAGCTCCCCCTCCACCAGGGGACTTCTCTGATAAGGATTTGTACACAAAACAATGGAGACTGGTTCAGGCTCTGGCAAATCGGTTCTGGTCTCGTTGGAGACATGAATATCTACCTTTGTTGCAACACAGACAAAAGTGGATAGAACCCTGCAGGAATCTTCAAGTTGGAGATTTAGTCCTGCTCAGGGACAAGCAAATCGCCCGTACCTGCTGGCCAATGGCCAGAATCACTGCCACATTCCCTAGTAGGGATGGACATGTCAGGAAGGTTGAGTTGAAAACTTCTGACCAAGGTGATGTGAAAATTTACCAAAGGCCAGTTGCAGAAGTCATTCTACTTCTACCGAAGGACTGATTTAGAGACTGAAGTTTTGTATTCTGTTCATTGTGACCTTACGAAGGTCAGGCAGGGAGTGTGTTGCCTTTATGGCATTTGTTTAGTTTATTATATTTTCGCTTTAGTAATTCGTTTGTTGTCATTTTCTAGTTAAACTTAAGGTTGTTTAAAGTAAATTTGTTGTCTGTGATATATTGCGGCATGCGATGATGTCACACCCGGTTTTGCCGCGTCTTGTGGGAAAAAACCGGTTTGGAGAAACGGGAAGGAGGGGGCTCACATGTGCAGGATCAGCACAAGAAAAGTTTTCTTTCTACGCACTAGAAACATTAGAGAAGCAACGCCGTAAGTTCATGAGATAATCGATATGTTGAATTAAAAATGTTAACGCTGATTCTGTTAAAAGTAATGACAGTTGATAAAGTTTATGTTTTTTGTTATTTAAAGTACCACGGATAGTTTGTGTTGAAGTGTATTTAAAGCCAGTCGATGGCGTAGGTAGATTCTGACTGTATGTTGAACTTTAATGTAAATGTGATGTCAAGAAGGAAACAAATACTGTATATATTTTGTATTGTTTTATCAACAGTTTTCACCATACATTAATGTGGAAGAGTGAACAGTAAATGGTTAATCCTACTGGGACCGCCTCATTGACTGGTTTATGCTTGGTGTTTAGTTAGAGTTCTTTTACACCTGTGCGAGAACACTACAGTGGGCCCATAGTGGATAGTGTCAGTTGTCCGTCAGATGCGAGTGTTTGTGTTCAGAAACTGATGTTTGACAAGACATAAGCAGTAAGACTACTCAGAACCATTTTGCTCACTGTGGTTTCAAGCATTCAGGTTTAATTGTCATTCGGCCATACACAACTACCTATGAATACAGCCAAACAATACAGTGATCCTCCTGGAGCCAAGGTACAGGAGACAGAACCAACACTCAAATACAGCACAAGAGACATATAGCAGATATAAGATAGCAGTTATCATACAGTTACTCAGAAAAATAGCAAATCTTCCAGTCAAGATGATGCCAGCGTACAATGCTCCCTCGGTCGACACCTTCCAGATAGATCACAAAAACGTCACTTTTACTTCTTTTACATCTATTTTTCACTTTAAATGTGTTTCTAGGACTGTTAAAGCCTACGATTTACAATTTGGAGATTATTTGAGTGATCTGTCACTTTACTCTCTCCGAGAAAATTCTGGGAAGCAAGCGCATACCCAGACAGCCTGAAAGCAAAGAAACTTTGGGACAGGCGCAAGCCAATGTTCAACCCCATTTTGCAGAGTAAAGCATCGAGGAAAATTGAGAATGTGGAAGCCAAGCAAGTTTCAGCACTGACTGCCTGCCTTTTGATCGCTGCCAGAGACGGAGTCTGTGATCAGCCTATCACTGTGCGGCTTGCTGTTGCATGTGGGCAGGCCTCTCTGCCCCATGTGATGTACCTCCCTTTCAGTGAATGTAGGTGAGATGGTCAAATAGTATTGTAGTTCTGCGTTTGTGAATTGGACTATTGTGTCTATGGACTGTGGACTTTTTCACAGTTTTTATATTGCATATGTTTTTCTCGCATGCTCCTTTTCTGTTTTTTTTGTGTGAGGGGAGGCTGTTTGGGACTTGGTTTACTGTTAGTGCTTTTGTGCAGAAGAAGGGTTGTTTTTGTGGGTTGATGTTCCTGTTTTGTGGGGCGGAGGGGGGGGGGATTTGACGGTTGATGATCGGGATGCCATTTGGGGGTAGGGGGGTGTGGTTGATGTTTCTCCCTGAATGATTTTCATGTTCTTTCTTTGTTTCGTGATTATCTGGAGAAGACAAATTTCAGAGATGTATACGGATACGTGCTTTGATAATAAATGAACCTTTGATATTCCAAGTCCTTGGATGTTACTGGCAAGAACAAGCCCACAACAGTCTGCAGACAAGTACAATCCAGCTTGTCCTCCACCGAGCAGCTACTGGACAGCAGTACCAACGCCAGCATGGACACCATGCCACACCATCTTGAGCGTCAACTCTCCTGAGCGACACGGCAGCATGAGACCCAGCCTTCCCTACAACCGAGGCCATGCAGCACCCTCCCCACCCCCGCTCTCAGATCCACTAATAAACCAATGAACCAGATTTGCAGCATTCTACATTACCAATGTCCAACAGAGTCTTGTGATTAAAAGAAAAATGACCAAGACAATCACTCGCTATTAGACTGCACACCACCTTCATGCACCAACTCCCTTGTCGCCTCTCTCTAGCAGGCGGCAACAGGGCCTCCACCAACTCCAGCTCCTGCAACAATGAGCAACTTGCTGATGGGAGTAGAGCTGCAGTACTTGAATCTCTTATTGTCTGTAGTGTCTTGCAATTGTAGAAACGACATTTAAAACAGACAGTAACACCCTTTGGTTGGCCCCGTAATGGCTACTGCGTCCAACCTTGCCACCATCTTACGTGCATCAGGCTTGGAGATCCCGGAGATGGCCAGAAGTGAAAATGAAATGATTCCACTACTTCAATAAGTTACTATGAAAAATTTGAAGGTATTGCCAATCATATTAAATGTTATAATGAAAGTGAAGATTTGAAGGATGCAAATGCTGAACGCATTGTATGAAGGAAGTCAATTATCTGCACTGATTCTGCTCATTTAGTCAATCAAAAGACATGGCTGTGTACACTGAATGAACAACTTTGGATAATTGGGCCAAATGTACTGGTCCTGATGTCTCCCAATTAACCAGAATCCACTGCACTATATATAACAGAGGCACAGAAAGAGTGTAAAAGGAAGGAATAACAAGGTAGTGGTCTTGAGTTCATGGGCCATTCGGAAACTTAATGGTGGGGGAAACTTAATGGTGGCCTGAAGACCTCCTGTACCTCCAATGGTAGTTATAAGAATAGGGCATTTTCTAGATGGTAAGGGTCCTTCGTGATGGATGCTGTCTCCTTCAATGACAATCTCTTGAAGTCGGTCTCAAAAGCAGGAAGGTTGTGCCCATGAAGGAGGTGACAGAGTCTACAACCCTCAACAGACTCTTGTGATCCTGTGCTTTGGAGCCTCCATACCAGATGATGATACAACCATTGCCTTTACACCATAAGGCCATAAGATATAGGAGCAGAATTTGGCCATTTGGCCCATCAACTCTACTCCACTATTTCATCATGGCTGATCCATTTTTCCTCTCAGCCCCAACCTCCTGTCTTCTCCCTATATCCCTTCATGCCCTGACCAATCAAGAACCTACCATCTTCTGCCTTAAATATACGTAAACCTTCCAACAGAATGTGTGCACCTAACGTTTACCATTCTCTGAATTATCACACTACAAATGCAAGCTGACCTGTGTGTACCTCCTGCATTAAAACATGTTCCTTCTCCAAGGATTGCCACCCTGTCCTGATGGAGAGGCTTGTAAATTCCTGAGATCCAGAGAGCCTTGTGGTTTTGATTCCTGATTGGGTCTCCCATGGTGATAAGGTCAAGGGGGAGATTTGAGTCAAGAAGTGATCCAACCAACACCTCGACAGTGTTTCTGGTTCCTAATCACTCCTTTTTTTATTGCTGTTTTGTGCGATTTTGATTGGGATGGCTGCAGATAATGGTGCTAGATTGAACTAGAACTGAGCTGAAACTGAATATGCCTGGGCTCTTACGATGACTTTTGTGGGTTGGTGTTTTATATTCTGTGTTTTTTTTAGCTGACCTTTTTTTTGCTTTTGCCCGAGGTGGTGGGGGGATGGGGTGTTAAGTTTTTTTTTGAATGGGTTCCATGGTTTCCTTTGCCTCGTGACTGTCTGTGGGAAAAGTATGCATGCATACTTTGATAATACTTTGATAATACTTTTAACAGTGGAGCCGGTGGAAGATGATGACGCAGCACAAAGGCAGTGAAGGTGCAGGAAGGCCCAGTCATCTTTCATTTCGTACCACCGCACCCTGACCATGATCCGTCAAGGACCGCACGGTAGCTGCCCCAGCATCAGCCTCCCACACTCAGCAAAGTCACGCGCAGGCGTTCTCCATCAGGAAGAGTAACCCCTTGGGAGAACAGTGTAATCCACTCAAGTAGCCACGCTACTAACACGTTTCCATCATTTGTGGATTTTCCTACTTCCCTGTGACTGCCCCTTCATGAAAGGGGATTTTCTCATTCAGGATTGCTTGTAGTCCACAAGCATAAAGGAGAACAAAATGATTCTTACTCCAGATCCAATGAAGCGCAAAAACACGGTAAGCATAAAAATATAATAACAAGCAAAAACACAATAAATATACTACAGTATATAAATATAGAAATATTTAAATAGAAATATCAAAGCAATACTATAAACAGAATGTACATGACAGGCATTCTATGTACATGAAGTGACACCAGGTGATGTGTATGTAGTGCTGGGATGAGTTAATAAGTGAAGGTGTTGCGCAGCCTAACGGATTGGGGGAAGTAATTGTTTTTGAGTCTATTGATCCTGGTGGATGCTGTTTAGCCTCTCCCCTGTTGGGAGTGGGACAAGTCGTCCATGAGTAGGGTTGGTGGGATCCATAACACCTTAAGGCATAAGAGCAGAATTAGGCCATTTGGTCCATCAAGTCTGCTCCACCATTCAATCATGGCTGATTCATTATCCCTCTCAATCCCATGCTCCTGTCTTCTGCCTGTAATCTTTGATGCCCTTGCTAATTAAGAACCTATTAGTCTCCACTTTAAATATAACTAATGACCTGGCTTCCACAGCTATCTGTGACAACGTAATCCACAAATTCACCCCTCTCTGGCTAAAGAAATTCCTCCTCATCTCTGTTCTAAGTGGGCATCCCTCTATTTTGAGGCTGTGCCCACTGTAGGAAACATCCTCTCCACATCTACTTTATCCAGGCCTTTAAATATTCTTAGATTTCAATGAGATTCCCTCTCATTCTTCGAAACTCCAGCAAGTACAGACTCAGAGCCATCAAATGCTCCTTACATATTAACCCTTTTATTAACAGGATTATCCTAGTGAAACTCCTCTGGACACTCTCCAATGCCCACAAATCCTTCCTTAGATAAAGGACCCAAAACTGGTCACATTACCCCAAGTGCAGTCTGGCAATGCTTTATAAAATCCTTGCTTTTATATTCTAGTCCTCTTAAAAATGAATGCTAACATTGCATTTGCTTTCCTTACCACTGACTCAACCTACAAGTTAACCTTTAGGGAATCCTACACAAAGACTCCCAAGTCCCTTTGCACATCTGATTACTGAATTTTCTCCACGTTTAGAAAATAGTCTACACCTTTATTCCTTCTACCAAAGTGCATAACCCTGTACTTCCCTATGCTACATTCCAACTCTACTTCTTTGCCCATTCGCTTAATCTGTCTAAATCCTTCTACAGATGCCCTGCTCCTTCAGCACTACCTGCCCCTTCACCTATCTTCGTATTGTCTGCAAATTTGGCCACAAAGTTTGGATGGCATGGGAACGTAGCAGTTAGCATAACACCATTACAGCGCCAGCAACTTGGGTCCTATTCCCGCTGATGCCTGTAAGGAGTGTATTCATTCCCCCCATGACCATATGGGTTTTCTCCAGAGGTTCTAGCTCCTCCCAAATCCCAAAGATGGGCAAGTTAGTAGATTAATTGGTCAATGGGTCTAAATGGCCTCATTTTGCCATAAGAGCCTGTTACCTTGTATCTCTAAAAAAAATGCCATCAATTCTGTCATCCAAATCTACATGAAATATATGACATATAATGTGAAAAGAAGCAGTCCCAACACCAAGGCCTTTGGAACACTGCTCGTCACCAGCAGCCAATACCCTCTTTATTCCCACTCTTTGTCTCATGTCTGTCAATCAATCTTCTATCCATGCTAGTATCTTTCTTGTAATACCACGGTCTCTTTGTTGCTTAGCACCCATATGTGCAGAATCTTGTCAAAGGCCTTCGGAAAATCCAGGTAAAATCCTTCATAGTATTGCTTCTTGATATTTTGTCCAATTACTTCAAATTAAAGTACTTTCAAGTGCGGTTTCCAGTTTAGAATCAGTGTGGGCTTGGAAGTGTTGCAATGTGTTTTCTCGGAACCCTGTACTTGCATGAAAACCTTACCAGTAAGCGCTAGCAGGTTATTCTACTTTGACTAAGTTTTGACAAAAGGTTTGAAGTAAATAAACTCAGCAGTTATTGAGCTGCCCACAAGCGTATCATACTTGAGGAATGATAAGAAGAAAGTAAAAGTTCAAATGATTCTTTGTGAAAAGGGGAATTTTAAGACTTAACACACACAAAATACTGAAGGATCCCAGCAGGTCAGGCAACGTCTGTGGAGAGGAATAAAGAGCATTCAGATCAATAAACATTTCTAGCATCTGCAGAATCTCTCGTGTTTATATATTTATAAGCTCATTCTATTTCATAATACTCCAAGTACTTCAACTGCTGATTTATCCAGAGGCATTTTCAATTCCCATCCTGGCAACTGAGAAATTTAAATTCGAGTAACTAAATTAAAAACATGTAGAAGTGTTCTAGCAGTAATAACCAAGTAACTACTTGATGGTTTCTCAGACTCCTCAGACTCACCCCAACTCTGAACTGATTCCACAACCTATAGACTCACTTTCAAGGACTCTTTCAATAACTCATGTTCTCAGTATTATATGTACAAAGTGGCTGCTTTTAAGGTGCCAGAAAACCCACCTATGCTCCTGTCAGTAGAAATGGCTCCGCAGATATGGATATGGATAGATGTTTGTTATTTGCACAATTTGTCTTCACTTGCGCATTGGTATGTATAGTGGATTTGGGTTAATTGGGACACATCGGGGCCATTACATTTTGGCCCAATTAAGTAACTGCTCCAATAAGCCAACGTTTCATGGAAATAGCTAAAAAGGTATAACAAAAAAGAAAATAAGTAACAAAATTATATATTTAAATCAAGTACAGAACAAATTAAAACACTACCAATATTACTACAGTACTATTAATCTGTATATACTTAATGATGGAGGAATTTATCCACGTCATGTTCTTTTGACTGTAAATGAACAAAATCAGCACAGACATCTCTTGCAGATAACAGATTGCCTTCATACAATGTTGCCAAAGATTGCATCCTCCAGATCCTTATTTTCATTGTAACATTCAAAATGTTGATGCCTTAAATTCTTCATAGTTCCTAACTTGTTGAAGTAGTGAAATTGTTTCATTCTACTCCCAGCTGCTTCTGACATCTTCAAAACCTCAATGCTTTAAACTGCAGTGTGCATAACAGTTCTGAATTGTCTTACTGCTTATTTCTCATCAACTATCAGCTGGTGGTTGAACTATAGATTTTGTACAACAATTCAAATTAAACTGCAGAAAAAAGAGATGGCACACTCAAACCTGGTTGTCACACTGTCATCAGGAAATTTGTGTTTACACAGAGGGTGATCAGTTCTGGTTACCAAGTTTCTTGAGGAATGTAGATGTAACAGAGGATGCAGAGGCAACTTAGCGTGATGGGTCCCGGGTTGAATGATTTCTGTTCCAAAGTTAGTCCAGAGAAGCTGAAATAGAGTAAAGAGATTAAAAGGAGATTAGATCTGAATTAGAAGCAGAATCAGGTTTATTATCAACAAAGAAGAGAACAACAGGATCCCACCACCGTGCACATAACTTCCACCTTCTCCAATGGGATTCCACCACCAACTCATCTTTCCCTCCCTTGCACTTTCCGCTTTCCACAGGGATTGCTCTCTATGCGACCCCCTTATCTGTTCGTCTCTTCCCATAGATCTCCCTCCTGGTACTTCTCCTTGCAAATGGAACAAGTGCTACACCTCCTCCCTCACTACCATTCAGGACCCCAAACAGTCCTTCCTGGTGAGGTGACACTTCACTTGTGAGTCTATCGGAGTCGGCTACTGTATCCAGTGCTCCTGGTGTGGCCTGCTGTATAGCACTGAGACCCGACGTAGGTTGGGAGTCCACTTAACCGGGCACCTATGCTCCACCAGAAAAAGTGGGATCTCCCAACGGCCACAAATTTCAATTCTACTGCCCATTCCTATTCTGACGTGTCAGTCCATGGCCTTCTCTACTGCTGCTGCGATGAATCCACACTCAGGTTGTAGAAGTAACACCTTATATTCCATCTGGGTAGCCTTCAACCTAATGGAATGAACAATGATTTTTTGAACTTCTGATAATTCTCCCCCACTCCCTTCACCATCTCTCTGTCTCACCTTCTCTCCTTACCTGCCCATCACCTCCCTCTGGTGCTCCTCCCCCTTCCCTTTCTTCCATGGCCTTCTGTCCTCTCCAATCACATTTCCCCTTCTCCAACCCTTTATCTCTTTCACTGTCTTCCCAGCTCTTTATTTCACCCCCTCCTCCCGGTTTCACCTATCACCTTCTACCTTGCATTTCTTCCTCCCCTCCCCCCACCTTCTTACTGTAACTTCTTTCCAGTCCCGAAGAAGGTTCAAAACGTCAACTGTTTACTCTTTTTCATAGATGCTGCCTGGCCTGCCGAGTTCCTCCAGCATTTTGTGTGTGTTGCTTATTATCAACAACACCAGAAATTTTGCAGCTGCTAGAAATCCAGAGTAACACATACAAAATACTGGAGGAATACAGTTGACATTTCAAATGGAGACCCTTCATCATGAGTCCTGATGAAGTGTCTTGACCTGAAACGTTGAATGTCTGTTCATTTCCTTAGACGTTGCCTGACCTGCTGAGTTCCTCCGGCATTTTGCGTGTGTTACACAGATTTATTATCACTGACATACTACAGGATCTCATGAAATGTATTGCTTTGCGGCAGCACTACAGAGCAATACATAAAAACATTACTGTAAGTATAATAAGAAATGTTTATAAAATAAATGGGTAGTGAAAAAGAGATCAAAATAGTGAGGTAGTGTCCATGGGTTCGTGTACTGGTTAAAAATCTGATGGTGGAGCAGGAAAAAAAACGTTTCTAAAACATTGAGTGTGTGTCTTTAGGCTCCTCTACCTCCTCTGTGATGGGAGCAATGGGAAGAGGACATGCTTTACATGATGAGGATCCTTAATGATGGACGCCACTTTCTTGAAGCATTGCCTTTTTAAAGATGTCCTTAGTGGTGGGGAGGCTTGTGTCTGTGAAGAGACTATGGCCCTCTGCAGCTGGTTCTAATCGTGTGCATTGGCACCTCCACACCAGACAGTGATGCAACTAGTCAAAAGGAGGTGAGAACAGGATGATTTTAGATAAAATGATAGATTTCTTTTTAATAGATGGCCTGCAGTCCAGGGATGAAGCCTAATAGTATGAATATTGAATTTTAACCACAAGAACGCCTGCAGATGCAGGAAATCCAAAGCATGTGTGTTGCTTTGAATATTGAATTTTCAGGTTTCAGATAACCTTTACCTTCTGTTTTCTGTTCTCTCTGCTTCTGAACCACCCAGCCTTTGTCCTGTTGAGTGTCTGGACACTGATGACACAACCCTTTTCCCCTCCCTGCATCCAGAAGATAGGGAACTTGGTGATGGCAGTGCCATTAAACATCAAAGGGAGATGGCTGATGTGAATATGCACTCCATGAAAACATATTAGGTACACCTGTACACCTGCTCGTTAATGTAAATACCTGTTCAGCGAATCATGTGGCAGCAAGATAATGTGTAAAGGTATGCAGATATGGTTAAGTGTTCAGACCAAATAGGGAAGAAATGGATCTAAGTGGCTTTGACTGTAAATTATTGTTGGTGCCAGATGGGGTGGTTGAGTATCTCAGAAACTGCTGATTTCCTGGGATTTTCACACATAGCAGTCTCCAGAGTTTACAGAGTATGGTTTTAGTTTCCCACACCATTCAGTGAGTTGCAATTCTGTGGGCGAAAATGTCTTGTTTAATGAGAGATGTCAGAGGAGAATTGCCAGATTTGATTCAAGTTGACAAGAGGGAGAGAATAACTCAAATAACCATGCGTTACAACAGTGGTGTGCAGAAGAGCGTCTCTGAAAACACAGCATGTTGAACCTGGAGCCTGCACCAGCAGAGTATCACAAGCATACACTCAGTGGTCAGGTTACACAAAGTACCTAATAAAAAGGCACTGAAAGAACATGGCTTGGCATTTGTTCAGTGCAAAAAGATTTTTTAAAGCTGTCAACTTGTATGTCCAAGTCATGTAGTGTGTGGTCCTGGATGGTTGTGATGGGCATAGAACAGGTACAATCATTGGTAAACATCACCACTCCTGATCCTAAGCAACGTGAAGCATCCTTCAGGAGCGTGAACCCATGAGAAGCATCTGGCCCAGATGGGACACCTGGCCAAGTACTAAAGATCTGTGCTGATCAACTGGCTGTAGTGTTCATTTAAATCTGTAACCTCTCACTTCAGCAGTGTGAGGTATCCACCTGCTTCAAGCAGGCTTCAATTATACCGGTGTCAGAGAAGAACATGGTAACCTGCCTCAATGCACTTACATCCACTGTGATGAAGTGCTTTAAGAGGTTGATGGTGAAACATATAAATTCTTTCCTGAGAAATGACTTGAATCTATTCCAATTTGCCTACTGTCACAACAGGTTAAGAGTAATGCCATTTCATTGGTTCTTCACTCAACCCTGAAATATTTGGGCAGTGAGGACATATACAATAGGATACTTTTCATTGACTATAGCTTGGCATTCAGCGCTATCACCCCTCAGAACTAATCATTAAGCTTCAAGAGCTTGGCCTCACTACCTTCTTGTGCAACTGAATCCTCGATTTCCTCACTTGAAGACCCCAGATTGGCAGCAACATCTCCTCCACAATCTCCATCACAACAGGTGCACCACAAGGCTGTGTGCTTGGACCCTGCTCTACTCACTTTATTATGACTGCAAGGCTAAGTACAGCTCCAATGCCATGCTGAAGTTTGCTGATGTCACCACTATATGTTGGCCAAATCAAAGGTGGTGTCAAATCAGCATATAGAAGCGAGATTGAAAACCTGACTGCCTAGCACCACAACAACATCTCACGCAATGCCAGCTAGACTAAAGAGTTGATCATTGACTTCAGGAGGAGAAAACTAGAGGTTGATGAGCCAGTCCTCATCAGGGGTTCAAAGGTGGAAAGGTTCAGCTACTTTAAGTTCCTTGGCATTATCATTTCAGAGGATCTGTCCTGGGCCCAACACGGAAGTGCAATTACGAAGAAAACATGGCAGTACCACTACTTCCTTACAAATTTGTGAAGATTCAGCATGATATCTAAAACTTTGACAAACTTCTATAGATGATGGTGAAGAGTATATTGACTGGTTGCATCACAACCTGGTATGGAAATACCGATGCCCTTGTCTGGAAAATCCTACAAAATGTGGTGGATATGGCCCAGTCTATCACAGTTAAAGACCTCCCCATCACTGAGCACTCTACATGGAACGCTGTCACAGGAAGCAGCAGCCATCATCAGGGACACACCACCTAGGTCATGCTCTTTTCTCATTGCTGCCGTCAAGAAGAAAGTACAGGAAACTCAGGACCCAGGACCCACAACACCATGCTTAGGAACAGTTATTACCTCTCAACTATCAGGCTCTTGAGCCAGAGGGGTAACTACACTCAACTTCACTGAACTATTCCCGCAACCTATGGACTAACTTTTAAGGGCTCTTCATCTTATGTTCTTGATATGTATTGCTTAGTTATTATATTTTTTTCTCTTTTGGAATTCCATAGTTTGTTGTATTTTGTATATTGGTTTTTTTGTTCATCCTGTTGGGTACAGTGTCTCATTGATTCTATTGGATTTACTCAGAATGCCCACAAGAAGACGACTCTCAGGATTGTATAGGGGGACATATATGTATTTTGATAATAAATTTACTTAGTACTTTGTAATTTCTCCCCTTCCCCTTTCTCTCTTTGCTCCATTCCCCATTCTGGCCCTCTCTAGCCCTTGCTCTTCTCCTCTCCTGCCCATCCTCTCCCTCTGTTACCCTTCCAGCTTCCCTTTCTCCCTTGGTTTTAATTTTAAATTGTCTCTCTTTTGGATTAATGGGCAGGTTGCTACCTCACACCATCCAGATACTCCCCCAAGTGAGTCTGGTATTGAAACTGTTCTGACATTGGTTTTAGCAACACTCTGATTGAGAATCACTTCTATTATCACTGATACAGGTTGTGAAATCCATTGTTTTGCAGCAATAGTACACTGCAATACGTAAAATACACGATATAACAAATTAAATCATTATCATTATGTGCCATGTGAGGAAACTAAATAACTAGTGCAAAAAGAGAGAAATAATGAGGTCGTCTGTTCAGCAATCTGATGAAGGAAGGGAAGAAGCTGTTCCTAAAACATTGAGTGTGTGTCTTCAGGCTCTGTCTCCTCCCTGATGTTAGCAATGAGAAGAGGACATATCCTGAGTGGTGGAGGTCCTTAATAATAGATTCTGCCTTCTGGAGGCACTATCTTTTGAAGATATCCTCAATGGTGGGGAGGCTGGTGCCCATGCTGCAGCTGATTTACCTCAGCTTGCTTCTGCATGATGGACCTAATTTTACTTCATCGACGTAAAGTTAGAAGCTCAAAAGTTAGCATAGTCAAATCTGATGCTCAGTGATCATGGAAATGATGGGGGAGCATGGAAATAAGAGAATGGATAAACAGAAAGGTGACCTTGCCGAACAGTGACGGATGAAATTCAATTCACTCTCGACCTTAATGTAAAGCCCTGAATAAGGGAATACGAGCAGCAAAATATGGAGCTATGCAGCGTGTTAAACTGAGGATGAAGAAAGACAGCAAGGTTTTAGTACACTTTAGCTAGACTGACAAGGTCTAACTAAGAGCTGTACGGCAATCCAGACAGTTAATGGAGCGTAGTCTGAGTACACGTCAAAGGACAGAGTGATTGATCTGTGCTCTGCTTTGATCAGGCACACCTTGAGTGCTGTGTCCGATCCTGGTTGCCGGACAACAAAGGGGCCATTTTAGCTCCAGACACAGACTAAGAGTTTGACCCCTTGTCCCAGGGATCTAAATTATGAGAGGAAATTATGCAAAGGATAAACCTGGAACGTTTTCAAAATTCAGGAATGTTTTAAAATCCTGCTAACGGATACGGCAGCACAAGGGAATTAAGGAAGATTTTCTCCCTGTCAACATCCAGAGTCCATTTACAATGTTTTTTATATATAGGGAGAGTGATTAAATTCTGACCTCAGACTACTAGACCCGGAATGACTGGCGAGTCCTGGGGTCAACAGCGGAAGTCAAAGCCCGAAGGTCAAAGCCCCTAGGTTGACATGTCCTGAAGGTGGAGGCCCAACACTTGCGAGTCTTTGACTGCAAATTCAGGCACAATGTCTGCTGGTCTGAGAGTTGAGGGCGAAGGACTCTGGAGATAGCCTGGCCTGAGAAGTGGGTGTGAGTGGAAAGGAAGGCTATTTTGCTGTAGTTTTGTTTTGTTGCCATTGTTGTGTTGTTGTTATTACTTGTCTTGTTCAGCTGAATGTGGTGGGCACACAATGTTGGTTCCAGAAGATTATGTCGGTTGTCGATGCAAACAGTGCATTCATTCCACTGTATGTTTCAATGTATATATGATATATGAATCTGATTTGATAAATTTCATGACTCTACAAGTATTTTTGAAGAAATTAATTGAGCTCACCCATAAGAATTTTGAGATCTGAAACTTTAGGACAATTAACAGGTGATTGGTGGCAGGTTCCGTTTTCATGCAAGGAGTTCCCTTACATTCATTGGTGAGCCAACAGTTCAAAGGTTCAAAGATACAATTTAAAGTCAGAGAGATGTATACAACTTACATCCTGAAATGCTTTTTCCTCACAACCATCCATGAAAACAGAGGAGTGCCCCAAAGAATGAATGACAGTTAAATGTTAGAACCCCAAAGTCCTCCCCCAGCTTCCCCCTCCTTCCTGCACATAAGTGGCAGCAAGCAACAATCCCCCCTCCCCCACCGGCAAAAATAAAGTGCACCCGCTACCAGCACTCAAGCATGAGCAAAGCAATAGCAAAGACACAGACTTGCAGTTACCCCAAAGACTACGTTGTTCACCCGATAAGCTAATGCTGTATTAATATGACGCCTGCTTCTTTGATGGCCTCCATGGGACTGAGGACAATTTGCTGCTACTCCAGTTCTCTGGTTTCTGAGGTGGCTTCAGAGGCCAGTGGAGGACAGTCAGACTTGATTACAGATGGCACAGGAACTGCTTGCTGGGACAGGTGAGTGGGTCATTTCGGAAAAGAGGTATACATTCCCTTTGTTGTCTTTGGTGGTCATATTCAAGCGCATCCGATGTATGGACTCAAGGGTCCTTCTCCATTCTGAATGGTCACAAGCCAAAGATTCCCAGGAGCCAGTGGGAAAGAAAGGGTTAATGTGGAAGGGGCATTTGATGGGCTTTGATATAGTACTGTCTGGAGTTTAGAAGAGTGAGGGAGGATCTCATTGAAACCTATCGAATATTAAAAGGCCTGGATAGAGTGGACACAGAGAGGATATTTTCCATGGGGGTGCGGTGTCTATGACCAGAGGGCACAATCTCAGAATGGAAGGACATCCCTCTAAAAGAGCTATGAGGAGGAATCGTTTTAGCCAGAGGGAAGTGAATCTGTGGAATGTATTGCCACAGAGCAAGTCACTGAGTGTATTTAAAGCAGAGGCTGAGAGGTTCTTGATTAGTCAGGATGTCAAAGATTACAGGGAGAAGGCCGGAGAATGGAATCGAGAGGGATAATAAATCGGCCATGATGGAATGCCGGAGCAGACTCAATAGAGTAAATGGTCTAATTCTGCTCCTATGTTTTATGGCCTTATGGTTATTACATTATTTCAAGGAAGCTTTAAGAACTTCTGTGGGTCTTTTAGAACACAGATTATAGAGCAATACAGCACAGAAGAGCCTCCACCCCACTACGCTGTGCGACCTTTTAACTTACTCCAAGATCAGTCTAACCCTTCCTTCACACATAACCCTCGACAGAATGCTGCATCATCGAGAGCATCCTAACTGGCTGCATCACCATCTGGTATGGAGGCACCAAAGCACAGGATCGGAAAAAGCTGCTGAGGGTTGTAAACTCAGCCAGCTCCATTATGGGCTCGTGCCTCCCCAACATCGAGGACATCTTCCAAAGAAGGTGGCATCCATCATTGAGGACCTCCATCACCAAGGACATGCCCTCTTCTCATTGCTACCATCAGGGAGGAGGTACAGGAACCTGAAGGCACTCAACTTTCTAGGAACAGCATTTTACCCTCTGCCATCAGATTTTTGAATGGTCCACGAACCCATAAATGCTACCTCACTTTGCCCTCTTCTTGCCTACTTACTTACTTTTTATATTTCTTATTGTAACTTAGCAATTTTTAGTATTACATTGTAGTTATTTATTTAGCGATACAGTATGGAGTAGGCCCTCTGGCCCTTCACACCACACCACCCCAACAACCTCCAATACACTTGACCAAATCACAGGACATTTTACCATAACCAGCTAACCTACCTGGTCCGTCTTTGGACTGTGGGAGGAAACCAGAGGACCAGGGGAAAACCCATGCGTTCCACAGGGCGGACGTACAGAGGCTGCTTACAGAACGGCACCAGAATTAAACTCCAAACCCCGGAATGCCCCGAGCTGTAATAACATTGTGCTCACCACTATCCCACCGTAACACCCAAATCAAATGCTGCTGCTGCAAAAGAAACCAATGATAAAAAACCTGATCTGAAGTTTCTGTCATCCTTGTGCTGCCTAAGAGTCTCTTAAACACTACAGCACAATAGAGGCCCTTCAGCCCACGGTGCTGTGCCAACCTTTTAATCAACTCTATGATGAATCTAACTTCTCCTTCCTATATACCTCTCCATTTTTCTATCACCCTTGTGCCTATCTGAGGGTTTTTTTAAATGCCCCTGATGTATCTGCCTCCACCACCACTTACCACTCTTTATGTTAAAAAGAAACTACCTCTGACAATCCCTCTACTCTTTCTTCCAGTCACACTAAATGTATGCCCTCTTGCTTTGGCCATTGTCACCCTGGGGAATAAAAGACGCTTGATAACATCTTGTCAGAATGGAGTTTCAAACTCCTTTTTCAAACTTTGCAACTCTGGTCAAGGGCACATGAAGAAAGTGACCTGCCCGTTAGCCTGGGCTAGGACACGAGCATCGATTTGGTTATGTTGTCAAGGAAGTTGAAGAGCTTAACAGAATCAACATATCAACAGGGTAAGTGCAAGGAAGCCTCTTCCACTGAGGTTGTGTGAGACTAGGACTAGAGGTCATAGGTTAAGAGTGAAAAGTGAAATACTTCACCCAGAGGTTGGTGAGAGTGTCAAAGAAGCTGCCAGTGGAAGTGATGGATGTGGGTTTGATTTCAACACTTCAGAGAAGTTTGGAGAGGTGCCTGGATGGGAGGGGTATGGAGGGCTACAGTTTGGGTGCAGGTCAATGAGGTTAGGCAGATTAGTAGTTCGGCATGAACTGAATGTGCTGAAGGGGCTGATTCTGAGCGGTAGTGCTCTGTGTCTCTAATGCTGGCGACACACATTGCCTTGTGGAGCTGTAGGTGTTACATTGGGGGGGGCAAGGGTGCCCGAGGAGGACCCAAAAGCAGGACACAACCACGTTTTTCTAAGGTTCAATAAAATAGAGTTTATTACTCTTTACAAGGAGAGCCATGACACGAGGATAAAACAGGTAAATCAAGGAGGGCAAAGAGGAAATGGGAATAGGCGTAATGAACGAGGGCTCAGGCCCAGGACTAGGCTGGGACTCAGGGTCTGGGGGGCCAGGACTTGGAGATCGGGGATCAGGGTCAGGACTCGGAACACAGACCTTGGACTTGGAGACTTGGAAAGCTGCAGCCAGGACTTGGACACTTGGAACTTGGATCACCACTGTCAGCACTTGGTACTTTGGACTTGGAACACCAGGGCCAGGAGTTGATACTCAAACACAGGACATGAAACACTGAGCCAGAACTACGCCTTAAGACACCAGGCATGGAAGCGGGACTCTTTAACACAGGGTCAGGACCATTCTAGGGTACAGGGCCGGGACCCTTCTTTAAACAGGACATGGAAACGGATACCACACAACGACAGTCCATTCAAGTAGCAGCAAACGGCCTGCCTACTGAACTGGATACAAGACGACAAGACAATGGACAATACTATCACTGGACCCAAGTTTATTCCAAGCTCTTAACTCACCCCTGGCGGGTTAACCTTTCCCAGCCCCACTCTGTCAAGGGAAGGCGAATTGCTGGCACTTGCTGTGGGAGGAGTCTTGGCTTGCTCCGGCAAGAAACTTAGTTAGCTCTGGCTAGATGACTTTCGCTCGCGGTAGCTAATGCTAATGCTCCATAACACTCTCGCACCCAACAGCTGAAGCCAGGGGCTTATAAACTGCCGGTTCAGTTGAGAGTAGATTGCCTTAATCACCAAGCTCAAGGGACACGGGAAACAGAGAATTAAAGCGGAACAAGGAGTCAACGGTCCAGATCATAACACAACCTAGATAAATTTAACGGGAACCTGATCCGGACCATGACAGTAGGTTGTCCATATGGGAAGGTAAAGATCAGTATTCCCTATGGGGCCACGACTGTTCTGATCTTAAAACACCATTTTCATCAATCAGCCAAGTCTGCAGTAGTTCTGTAAAGGAATTGATGAATTTCATCATTGTTGTGTATCTTCACTTAGCGATGACTCTTCAGATATTGGAAACTGTCCAAGTTTTCTAGGTCCAGCCACAAATCTTATTGTCAGATGGTGGTTTGTACCATCTACAGTGGATCTTTATTTTGTGGATATTCAATGCGAGGCTGACCCGGATCTTTCCAGTAGTTCACTGCCTCTGAGTCCGAGATCAGTTTACCCATGTTGTTAACTCTCGGTGGAGTGGGGTCTTGGGTATTAAGTAATGTAGTATTAGTGCAATCGCTGAGTCACGTATGATGTTCTCCTAAGGCAGGTGTTCCCAACCTGGGGTCCACAGACCCCCTGCGTAATGGTGTTGGTTTCTGCCGTAGAAAAAGTTTGAAACCTCTGTCCTAAGGGATTGTCTATTGGTAGGGTTCTGAGTTGACTGTAGAGACTTCATCCAGGACGTTACAATGAGTTCCCTTAACGGAGAATGCCAGCGCGTTGCTTTGTTTAACATGGGAGGCTACAGGAAGGGCAGCCACCACGTGGTCCTTGGCAGATCAGGGTCAGGGTCAGTTGGCATAGAACTAGGGAGCCTTCACCATTGCAACCTTCCTCCACCTTCACTGCCAAGTGATGTGTTATCATCTTCCGCCAGCTCTGCAGTGGAGGTCTTAGTTGGTTTTCTTTTTGTCTGGAACCTCCCTTTTGAGCTTACCACCATGGGTGACACTGCTGGGAGTTAGGCGTCAGATGACTAAACTCCAGATGGCTTTGCTCTCACAAGCCTCTTGGCCACGATAAAGTGGCAACTCTTGGAGAGTAGCTGATGACGACGGAGCCAGCCAATTAATGCAATATATACATACACATCATTTGCATACTGCACTTCAACTGCTGAGATTGGGTTGCCCAAAGTGAGGGCAACATAAATTGGACAGGTACATTGGTCCAATTATTTAATTATTGGACGGCAATACTTTAATCCAATCATTTAATTTTTGTGTGGCATGGTAGCAATGTGGTTAGTGCAATGATTTACAGTGCCAGTGACCTGGGTTCAATTCCTACTGCTATCAGTAAGATGTTTGTACATTCTCCCCTGGGCATGCCAGCTTCCTCACACATTCCAAAGATGTAAGGGTTAGGGTTGTGGACATGCTCCGTTGGTGCTGGAAGCATAGTGACACTTGCAGGCTCCCCCCAACACATCCTCGGACCATGTTGGTCGTTGACGCCAAGAAACTTTGGAGCTTATGTGGTAGTCCTGATGAAGGATCTTTGAAACATCGACTGTTTATCGCTCTCTATAAATGCTCCCTGACCTGCTGAGTTCCTCTGGCATTTTGTGTGCATTGCTCTGCATTTCCCGCAGCTGAAGAATCTCTTGTGTTTATGCATTTTATTGTATGTTTAGCAACACACACACAAAATGCTAGAGAAACTCAGATGGTCAGTCAGCATCTGTGGAGAGGAATAAACAGTTGGGTTTCAGCTTGAGACCCTTCATCGGAACTGGAAAGGAAGGGAAGGGGAAGAAGCCAAAATAGGGAGGAGGGGAAGGAGTAGAGCTAGAAGGTGATAGGTGAAGCCAAGTGGGTGGGGGGAGGATGGATGTGAGAAGCTGAGAGATAATAGGTGGAAAAGGTGAGAGCTGAATAAAAAGGAAGCTGATTGGAGAGGAAAATAGAACATGGGACAAAGGGAAAGAGGAATGGCAGCAGGGGGAGATGATAGGCAGGTGAGAAGAAGAGAAGAGTTAAGAGGGGAGCTAGAGTGGGGAATGGAAGAAGAGGGAAGGGGAGAGGGAAAAATTAATGGAAGTTAGAGAAATCGATGTTCATGCCATCAGGTTGGACCAGATAGAATATGAAGTGTTCTCATATCTCATATCACCCTCTCTCACTATGGGACAAATAAATTTAATCTTATCTATTCCATAAGGAAGCATATTAGAGGTAAGGTGAAGCACTATGGAAAAGAAAAAGTTTGAAAAAGGCTTTGGTACAATGATTCAGACTTTCTTGATTGGTTAGCCATGATTGGCTCTGCTTTGAGCCCTTAGGTTAGCAGTACAGCTTGCATGTCTTTGTGACGTTAACATGAGATGATGCGAAATGAACATTAGATGGAGATGAACGTTTATGGGCAGCTGAAATTGAGGAGGGTAAATGACCATTTCCTTCCATTCCACAGTTAAAGACTTAGTGAAATCGGAAAAAGGTCTGTAATTAGCGGTGGTCCCTGGAATTGACATTCAGTGATGATCATGTCCGCTTCGTCTCTACGGGATAGACTCCACACTATGACTCAAGAAACAGCTCTTTGATTACTGGAAGGGGGCTTCTCAGTGAAAGATTGTGGTGGGGGGTGGGGGGGTAGATCATTCACTCCGACCATAATCAAATCTGTCTACTTTCCTTTGGTTGGTATATCTCTCTTCCCATATGAGAAAAATTATTTTTTCTGTCTGTGATAAAAATTTCAGCCGGGATCTATTTGCTCCCAAATACTTGTTTTCTTTTTACAGTTATGATATGGCCTTTCCACTAATTTTAGGTCAGAGTGGTGACAATTCTAGGCTGAATAGGTTGTTGTGGTCAAGCACAGTGATGTCAAGGGTCAAGGACAGAGTCATGGTTGAGAAGATTTTCAAAGTGTGCCTTCCAGTGAACACTGATCGTCTCTGAATCCTTGATAAATTCACTCATCTTGGTGGAGTGGGTATTTAGGTTGCTGAAAACATTTTAATCTCATAGTTGTGAGTGAGTTACTGGGCATTATTATTATTATTATTATTATTATTATTATTATTCTTCTTCTTCTTCTTCTTCTTCTTCTTCTTCTTCTTCTTCTTCTTCTTCTTCTTCTTCTTCTTCTTCTTCTTCTTCTTCTTCTTCTTCTTCTTCTTCTTCTTCTTCTTCTTCTTCTTCTTCTTCTTCTTCTTCTTCTTCTTCTTCTTCTTCTTCTTCTTCTTCTTCTTCTTCTTCTTCTTCTTCTTCTTCTTCTTCTTCTATAATGCCAGTGTTTTACCCAGGATTCTTGTAGAGAGGGAGAGGGAGAGAGAGGGAGAGAGAGAGGGAGGAAGGGAGAGATAGGGAGAGAGGGAGGGAGAGAGGGAGAGAGAGAAAGAAAAAATGTTAATAGCCGTATTAAAGCACAGGGACTCGAGGTTATAGGTTAAGGGTGAAAGCTGAAGTGTTTAAGGGGAACCTGAGGGGGAACGTCTTCACACAGAGGGTGGTGACAGTGTGAAATGAGCTGCAATATTTGGGTCGGTACCTGGATGGGAGGTGTGTGGAGGGCTGTGGTCCAGGTGAAGGTCAATGGGACTAGGCAGAATAACTGGATGGTCTGAAGGATCTGTTTCTGTACTGTGGTGTTCTATGACTCTATGATTCACCCTGTACAGTTAATAAAGACTTCAATTAAACTTCTGGTTTAAGACGGCACTACCGAAGACATGCAACAGCTTATTTGTGATTCAAAAGCAAAGGAATTTGATTAAAAACGTTATTAATGACACTTTTTTGAAGTAAATTGTGGTAAACTATCTCCACAAACAATGAAGAAGTGAGGGAGGGCAAAGGAACTGGAGAGATGTGCCCTGCTGGTGTGCTACAAAATTGATGCACTTGGAGTTGGAGTGGATGATTCAGAGGGGAGAAGACGGGGTGGAGGAGTCCAACTTCACAAGGGATGAGGGTGGATTGCTCTAAGCGCTGAGCTGATTTGGTAAGGTCAAGAATGGCTTCTTCGGCAGTAAAATCCCGGTCTAAAGTGAATCGCTGGGTGGGGTGTTCTAGGCCCGGAGCAATCTGCCGTGGAGAGGCGTTGGTCCTAATGTGAAGTACAGTACGCTGTTTGGACAATCTAAACATCAACTCAGCTAGACTGGAAAAGCAGGGTGTCAAGTGTCAGGCGAGGTTGGATCGTACTAAGTGTTGAGCCAATTTATAAAGGTTGAGAACGGCTTCTCTGCAGCAAAATCCAGGCCCAGAGTAATTCACCATGGTGGGGCCTGGTTCCTAGTGGGAGGTTCAGACAACTTAAAAACCTGCCCAGATGGTCTGGGGGCTCCTCTCTCCATGACGCTAAGGCTGTGAGTCAACCCCCGGCTGCTGTGCTTTGTATCTGCGAGCTATGCAGCATCTTGCCCCGCTAATATAATGAACTAAGTACCAAGGCTTTGGGCCCACTGCCCTGAGCTGCTCAGGGGATTTGGATCCAAGAACGCAGTTTGGTTCAGAATGCTACTGTTGTTCCTAGCTTCTGTTGTTTGCATGATTTGTTTTTTTTCCTCTCTTTCTCAGTGGGCACTGGGGGCTGGTCTTATTTTTTAAAATTTGGTTCTTTTGGGTTTCTTGCTTTGCAACTACCTGTCAGCAAACAAATCTCAAGGTTGTATACACTTATACATTTTTGAATAAATGCACTTTGAATCTTTGAATTACCTGTTGCAGTAAGACTATTAAATGGTTCCCTAGTATGATAAGATGGATTTTTGACCTCACAATCTACCTATTTATGACCTTGCAATTTATTGTTTACCTGCACTGCACTTTCTCTGCAGGTGTTACACTTTATTCTGCATTGTTAATTTTTTTAAAAATCTTGCTGTACCTCAGTGCTCTGTGCAATGATTTGATGTACATGAAGAGCATGAAAAACAAGCTTTTCACTGCTAAATGATACATGTGACGACAATAAACCAATTCCAATTCCACATGCCCATTGTATATTCTTACAATGAACTCATCAGTGACAGAATCTGAACCCTGGACACTTCAAAATGAAGCCAAGGAGGAATTCTGCTCCACCTTTGTCCACAGTTCAGAGACAAACTGATCCTTCTGGGTAATACATGCAAGATGCAGACCCCAGTCAGTTTGGGTTGGTAATGTCTCCTCCACAATCTCCATCAGCACAGATGCACCACAAGACTGTGTGCGTAGCCCCCTGCTCTACTCACTTTATACTCATGATTGTGAGGCTAAGTAACCTCCAACACTATTTTTAAGATTGTTGGCTACACCTCTATTGCAGTTTGAATCAAACACAGTGATGGATTGGCATGTAGGAGGGATATTGGGAGGTTGAATGGTGCCACAACAACAACTCAAAGGCAGCAAAACCAAATAGATGATTATTGGCTACAGGAGGAGGAAACTGGAGCCAGCTCTCTCTCTCGTTAGGGGATAGGAGGTGGAGAGGATCAGTGACTTTAAATTTCATAGAACCTATGACAAAACTCTTGGGTTTCTCTGTTAGAAAGAACCAGTACATCGGAGAATGATCAGGACCCCTGGGAGCTAATTAGCTGTTAATGGAAGACATTATTGATTTGGAAGCTTCACTATGCCTCAGGGTAAAAACAGCTCCATAGGCAGCTGAATAATGTGGAACAGATAATTCTGCTTAACATGACAATGAATAAGGAAATAAAATTCTAAAAAAGATCTTCATTATACTGTATAAGACTTACTCATTGTGTGCTTTTGTTTGCATTTGTAAAGGTATTTTAATAGTATGTTCCTTGATGATAGTACCAATTAGAATAATTATCAGCCCATTCCAATGATTGTTCTGAGTCACAGAAGTGCCTGTGTTTCTGTGTGGGGCGTGAACTGTCATTGAGTGAACTCTGACATAACCTGCACTCTGACTTTATCACCTACAGGTCCTTTTACTGTGAGACTTAATCAATGATGCCAGAATTCAATGGAAATTTATTATCAAAGTACATATATGTCACCATAGATACACCTTCTTGCAGGAATTCGCAGTAAATACAAAGAAACAAAATATAAAAAACTGTACACAGTAAAGACAGAAAATCAGCTAAAGTGCAAGAGACAATAAATTTGCAAATACAAAACAGAAAATAATAATTATAATAAATCGATAAGTAGTAAATAATATTGTAAACTTGAGCTGTAGGGTCTTTTAAAGTAAGTCCCTAAGTTATGGACTCAGGTCGGAGTTGGGCTGAATGAGGTTATCCACATAATTTGGAAGGCAGGGCTTAGTCAAGATGGCGCTAGACAGAGACTCCTTTGCTTGCATCTTCAGAAACAGCTCTATTTCAATCTTTAATATCTCTATTTTTCACTTTCAGGGTTCTTATGAAGACCCTGACCTGGAGTTACACACTGATTTTGGTTCTTTGCAGGAATGGGACCCGCTCCCGAGGTGTCACAACTGGCCGTTATCAGACATGCCAAGGGCTCAGCCTAAGATTTTGGTTTGCCTTTGGAGGCCTATAGGATCTCAGGGCTCTGGAGGCGGGTGGATCGAAGGTTGGTGTGCCGGACTGGTGTGTCGTGGGGAGCTGGAAGATATTTGGCTGTGTGCCCAGAGACTTGAGATCTTTGGAAACAGAGCTTGGAAAAAGAGACGCAACAGACTTTTAACGTCATAAACGAGCAAGTTGTTTGTTATGTCTCCCCTCTCGCTGTGAAACAGAGACACCTCCTTCTCCCTTATTAGGGAGAGAGGGAGCCTGTGGTATGTTGAATACCGGGTGAACGTTGTCTTCGGAGCACTGCAAGTCTGTGTCTTTACTGTAGCTTTTGCTGCACACTTGAGGGCTCAGTGGCGGGTGCTGATGCTGTTTCTTGCCGGTGGAGGGAGGGTGATTGTTGCTCGGTGCCGCTTACACGCGGGATGGAGGGAGCTTTTGGGGGGGGGGGACTGAGGTTCTAACGTTTAACTACCATTCATTCTTTGGGGCACTCATCTGGTTTCGTGGATGGTTGCAAAGAAAAAACATTTTATGATGTATATACTGTATACATTTCTCTGACATTATATGTACCTTTGAAACCTTTGGTTCAGGAGCCTGATGATTGAAGGGTAATAACCATTCATCATGAACCTTGTGATGTAGGTCCTAAGGCTCCTGCACCTCCTTCCTGATGGCAGCAGTGAGAAGAGAGCATGGGCTCATTGGGCCGGTGGGGCCTGTTAACATGCTGTATCTCCGAATAATTAAATCGATAGACAACGGAGGATGAAGGGCAGATGTAACCAGATGGGGGAGTGGATGGGTAGAAAGAACCCAGGTGGATGGGTGCATGGATGATGGCTGATCAAAATCAGAAAGTTTGGCCAAGGGAGAAAAGCTGGGTGGACTGGTTGGAATGGGAAAGTAACGTGGAAGAGGGTGTTACCCTAAATAGAAAAGTTTAATATTCATTCTGTTGAGATGTAGGGAGTCAAGAACCCCCACCATCCAGGCCACGCTCTCTTCTTGCTCCTACCATCGGGCAGAGTTACAGTAGCCCTAGGTCGCACACCAACAGGTTCAGGAACAGTTACTACCCTTCAGGCTCCTGAATCAGCATGAATAACTTCACTCACCTCACTCTGAACTCATTTCACAACCTACAAGCTCACTTTCAAAGACTCCACAAATCACATTCTTAGGATTATTTTGTTTGCACTACTCTTCTTCTTTTGCACATTGGTTGTTTGCCAGTCTTTGTTTATGTATAGTTCTTCATGAATTCTACGTATTTCTTTAACTTTTTAAATGTCTGCAAGGAAATGAACCTTGGCGTAGTGTGTTCACTCAAGTCAAGAGTGATGTTCTCCAAAGGTGTTGTCGATTGCTGAATCCCCAGTTGGCTATAGAGGCTGATGCAGGATCCACATAACCGGGACGTTAGGGTAGATTTCCTTAATACAGGATGCTTGTACGTGACTTGGTTTACCGTGGGGAGGATGATACATGGGGCACCCACCACATGATAAAGTCAGGGTCCAGTGGCATGGAGTGCAAGACAACTGGGGACCCTTCACTGCTGCGGCCTTCCTCTGCCCTCACTGCCGTTATGATGTGTCATCACCTTCCGCCAGCTCCACCGCTGAGGCCTTGATTGGATTGCTCTTTGTCTGGAACCTCACCACCATGGTGATCCCACCAAGAGCTAAACTCCAGACGGTGTTGCTCTCATAATCTCAGGTGCTCACAGGAATCTCCACCATGATAAGGTGATGATCCTCAGTGAAGGACCTCAGGGTAATATACTGAGTGATAACACATACGTACCTTGATAACAAACCTACTTTGACTTTGAAATATGGGGCACCGTTCTTTTAGTTTGCCTTTGGCCTCACCATGTCTGTGCAGGAATGGGAGAGCCATTAAAGTGATGAGAGCTGAAAGCTAAAGAGAGAGCTCAAATACTCTGCCAAATGGGCACCTCGTCTTCGCTTGGGTCTTGCTGACATGGAGGAGGCCATGTTGAGTGCAGTAGATGAGATGGATGAGGTGCTTGGGAATCTCTGCCTCATCTGAAATAGCGGTTTACATCCCATGATGGTGATGACAGCAGACCGATGGGGATAATGTTGCACCTACAATGGTTGTGGGGGAAGAGTACTCGAAGAGAGTGATCACCACAGAAAGCAGAAACATGGAGAGGGGTGTATAGTTGTTGTACTTGTAGTTTAATTTGCCTAGGTTTGCTTCTATTTTTAATATAATCACCTTTACATATGTAATTGTTCAATGAATTTTTCAGTAATAACAATTGCTTCTGTATTTTCTTCCGGAAATTTCTTAATTTTCAGTAGCAGTTGTCATGCTGCTTGAATCTGGCTATTTTATGTTAATTGTCATCACTGGAAATTTTTTAAAATCTCTGGTCCAAGTATGAGACGGACACAACTGTTTGCTTCCTTGGTCTTTCTTTGTTTTTGAAACACTTACTGAAATTGACAGCAGTAAGTTTCATCACGTCTGGATTGCAGAAGCATCAGGATCCGACGGAGGGGAAGAATGGGAAAGATATGATTTGGTTGTGGGATCCTATCATGGCGAGGATTGATATACTGGATGCAGAGGTTAGTGGTATGAAAGGCAAGGCCCATAGGAAGCCTATCTCCTATTGAAGGGTCTTAACGGAAAATGTTAACTGATTAATCCCCCTCCATGTCTGCCTGACCTGCTGAGTTCATCCAGCACTTTGTGAATGTTGCTGAAGACTTTCAGTATCTGCAGAATCTCCTGTGCTTAAGCCCTTCTCTGTTCCATCTGAAGGGATGGGGTGGAGGATGGTTGGTGAGAGCAAATGTCCTGGAAGTGGTAGAAAGCAGGTGGAGGGGAAACCATGTTTTATGCAAAATAACACATTTGACGATCACTGAAATGGAAAGCCGGGAATGAAATTTGGGAATAGATGTGGACAAGTCAGAAAATGAGAAGATGGTAAGGGAGGCAAATGCAATGCTAGCATTCACTACAAGAGGACCAGAACATAGGAGCAAAAATATGATGCTGAGGCTTTATAAGGCATTGGTCAGCCTGTGCTTGGAGTATTGCGAGCAGTTTTAGGCCTCTTACCTAAAAAACAGATGAGCTGGCATTGGAGGAGGTCCAGAGGAGTTTCACAAGAATGATCCAGGGAGTGAAATGATTAACTATGAGGAGTTTGACTGTTCTGTGTCTGTACTGTTTAGAGTTTAGAATGACATGGGATCTCATTGAAATACTGGAAGGCCTAGTTAGGGTGTGTGTAGGGAGGATATTTCCTATAGTGGGTGAGTTTAGGATCAGGGGGCACAGAATAGGACAACCTTTTAGAACAGAGATGAGAAAGAATTTCTTTAGCCACAGGGTGGTGAATCTGTGGAATTTATTGCCACGGATGGCTTTGGAGGCAAAGTGATTGAGTGTATTTAAAGCAGAGATTGATAGGTTCTAGGTTAGTCAATGTATCAAAGGTTACAGAGAGAAGGCAGGAGAATGGGATTGAGAGGGATAGTAAATCATCCATGACAGAACGGTGGAGCAAACTCAATGGGCCATGTGGCCTAATTCTGCTCCTATGTCTAATGATCTTAAAATGAAAGTGATATCGTCCTTACAAAGACACAGTGGGAGTTGGTGTGCTCACAGAAGGCACAGGTGGATAACTTGTCCCCTGAGATTGAAATGGTAAGATCCAGAAAAAGGACAGAAGTGTCAGAAATGGCCCAACTGAATTTGAGGGCATGGTGGAGGTCACAGCAAGGATGATAAAATTGATGGGTTGCACATCAGAAGGTAGCACCAATGTAGTCATGGATACTGTGGAGGAAGAGCTGGGGAGGGTGTCAGGGCAGAACTAGAACTGTTCCAAGCCGCTAACAACAAGGACATTTGTAGCCAGAACCCATGCAAAGTTTAGAGTTCATAGTTCAAAACAAGCTTATTCTCAAAATACTTGTATGTCATAATATAATCCCCTGAGATTCATTTTCTTGCAGGCATTTACAGGAAAATAAAGAAACACTAACAGAATTTATTAAAAACTATATATAACAAAGACTGACAAATAGCCAATGTGCAAAAGTAGACGAACTACAAATACCAAAGAAACAAGTAATAATAATATTAACAATAATTATAAATAATAGTTAAGTAGAAAAAGTAAATAAATAAATAAACTTGAAAACTTGAGTTGTAGATTCCTTGAACAGGAGTCCATAGGTCGTGTTCAGTGATCAGTTCAGTGCTGAGGTGAGTGAAGTTATCCTCATTGGTTTAGAAATTTGCTGGTTGTAGGGTAAGTGCTCACAGCTACACCTTAGTGGAAAATGGGAGGAGTTACAAGAGACATTATTGAAGGTAAGAACAAATCCTACCAGTGTTAGTGGAGGAGAATTGTTTGGTTCTTTATTCCAGAAAGAAGCAGAGACCCTGAAGATCCTCCTAGTGGGAGATGGCCACGTAACATCCACAGCAAAGACGAAAGACAGTTAGAGCCAGGAAATTGGAAGTTGTCAGATGGTGGAAGGCAATGACAACATTGAACGCTAGAGCACAGTACAGGCCCTTGGGCCCACAGTATTGTGCCGACCTTTTAACCTACTGTAAGATCAATCTAACTCTTCCCTCCTACACAGCCCTCCATCTGTCTATCATCCATGTGCCTATCTAAGAGTTTATCAAATACCCCCTAATGTATCCACCTCTACCATCACCCTTGGAAGTGCATTCCATGCACTCACCACTCTCCATGTAAAAAAAAAGCTCTGACATTCCCCCCTGTACTTTCTCCCAGTCACCTTAATATTATGCCCCCTTGTATTAGCTATTTCTGCCCTGGGGAAAAAAGTCTCTGTCTTCTTGATCCATGTCTCTTATCAGTTAGTACACCTCTATCAAATCACCTCTCATCCTTGTTTGTTCCTGAGCTCTCTCAACCTATCCTCATAAGATATGCTCTCCAAACCTGGCAGAATCCAGGCAAACCTCCTCTCACCTTTTCTAAAGCTTCCCCGTCCTTCCTATAATGAGATGACCGGAACTAATACTTCCTGCATTTGCCTTCTCATTGTCTGTGTGAAGGTGCTGCTCTTTTTTGCAAAATTCAGACACAAGAAAGCGTCCCGGATATCAGGGGAAAGGGAATGAACAAGAGCAGGCACGACGGAGTTGAGGTACCAAGAGATAGCTTCCGTAGGGAAAGAGCAGGCAGAAACAATGGATCTACGAGGACAGTCTTATTTGTGGAACTTATGTAAAAAAATAGAAACGTGAAGCGTGGGACTGATTGGAGGCCATGAAGGGAAGATCTGCAGGAACCTAACCGGCTGTGGATTCCTAACAAGTGTTAATGATTGGAGCAAATCACATTTAATCTAATTATGGAATTTCATTTTAAACATCTGTGTAGCTATTCTCACTTGCTGACCACATAAGGCACCTTAGGTTCCACACCACCAGGTTCAAGGACAGTCATTACCCTTCAACCATCAAGCTCCTGGACCAGTGTGGATAACTTCACAACACTGAACACAACCTCCTACCACCAAACACATCTCCAATGGGATCCTACCATCAAACATACCTTGACCTCTGCTTTCAGCAGGGATCACTCACTCTGTGATTCCCTTGTCCCCACTAATCTCCCTCCCGGCGCTTCACCCTGCAAACAACCTAAATGTTACACCTGCCCATTCACCTCCTGCCTCACCTCCATTCCAGGCCCCAAACCATCCTTCCAGGTGAGGCAACACCTCACTTGTGAATATGCCAGGGTCATCTGGTGTTCCAGAAGCATCCTCCTTGACATTGGTGGGACCTGTCATAAATTGGGGTCTGCTCCAAGAGGCACCTTCGCTCCATTCGCAAAAAGAAGAACTTCCCAATGGCCGAATATTATAATTCCCATTCCCGTTCCAAAATGTAGGTCTATGTTCTCCACTTGTGGCACTAGGCCATCGTCAGGGTGGAGGAGCAAGACCTTATACTCCATCTGGGTAGCCTGCAACCTGATGGGATGAATATTAATTTCCCTCCCACACCCCTCTACTTCTATCTGCCACTCTTACCCCTTCTCACCTGCCCATCATCTTCCCCTGGGTCCCCTCCTCCTTGCCTTTCTCCTGCAGTCCACTCTCCTCTTCCAACATTCCTTCATCTCCAGTCCTTTTCCCTTCCAATCCACCTGGCATCACCTATCACCTTCTAGCTAGTCCTCCTTCTCCTCCTACCTTTGTATTTTGGCAACTACCTCCTCCCTTCACAGTCCTGAAAAAGGGTCTTGGCCCAAAACATCGGCTGTTTATTCATTTCTATAGATGCTGCCTGACCTGCTGAACTCTTCCAGCATTTTGTGCGTCACGTCCTCAGTATTATTTATTTATTACTATTTGTTTCTCTTTTGTATTTGTAGTTTGTCTTCTTTTGCACGTCGGTTATTGTCCGTCATAATGCATAGTTTTTCATTGAGTCTATTGTATTTCCTTCTATCTATTGTGAATGCCTGCAAGAAAATGAATCTCAGGGTAGTATATGGTGACCTATACATACTTTGATAATAAATGTACTTTAAACATGAGCGTGTTTGCGATTTCAGTGCCAATTTAATGAAAATATATCCCCCAAATAACACGTCAGATTAATTTCAACTATAAATCACAAATTTTCCTGAGGTTTCAGTAAAGTGAATGTAAATGTGCTATTGTCTGACACTTGTGCACGGTTTAAATTTCTATTGTTGATCACTGGACCTAACTGGCTCTGAAACAGGAAACTCGTGTCAAATATAACAGCATATTTACATAACATATATTAAATAGAATAAATAGATCAAAATACTCCACATAATAGAACAAAGAATTAGGAACAGGTGCGGTTGAGTACCTTTTTTTAAACTAGAGTCTTTGAGAATGGAAGGATTTGGAAAGCAGTTAAGAGATTCATGCGATATATGCATATTCCTTTTGTACAGTAAACTTTCGTAGCTGATCTTTTGGAAAGCTACATTACTGAAATATTTGAGTAACACACACAAAATGCTGGAGGAATTCAGTTCAGGTAGCATCTATGGAGAGGATTAATCAGTCGATATTTTGGGCCGAGACTCTTCATCAAGACCAGAAAGGAGGAGGAGTACAAGCTGACAAGTGATTGGTGAAACTAGCTGAGGGGGAAAGTGGGGGAGATGGGATAAAGTGAGAAGCTGAGAGGTGATAGGGCTGAAGGAGAAGGGATCTCACAGGAGAGGAGAGTGGACCATGGGAGCAAGGGAGAGGATAGGCAAGTGAGGAGAAGGGATAAGTAGGAAGACAGAATGGGGAATGGAGAAGGAGAAAAGTGGGGAGGGGGAGAAATTTCTAGAAGTTAGAAATATCAGTGTTCATGCTGCCAGGTTGAGGCCACACCGACGGAATGAGGTGTGTTTCTCCAACCTGAGGGTGGTCTCAAAAAGGCCACGGACCAACATGTAGGATTGGAAATAGGAAATAGAATTCAAGCAGGTGGCCAGGAGAATCATAAACACACATTTGTTTGTGGCTTACTGGAATATTGTGTTGATACATGTGAATGGCTTTGCCCATGTTAACAGATATTAGTGTTTTCAATATGGTAAAGACAGTAAGTACCTTTTAAGTCTTCAATCTATTTTGCATTTATTTGACTATGGATAACGGAACTACATATTTTATGGGTATGTTTATAATCAAGCTACAGAGAATGTGAACTGTTCTTGCTTGTATTTCCATATTTCTTTAGTTACCGCCCTGCTCTTAAGAACAAGTTCTACGTAATGCAAACTATATGAAAACATCAGACACCTGTTCAATCTACTATATACACTCATGGGCCATTTTATTCAGTACACCTGCTCATTAATGCAAATATCTAATCAGCCAACAACGTGGCAGCCATTCAGTTAGTAAAAACATGCAGACGTGGTCGAGAGGTTCAGTTGTTGTTCAGGACGAATATCAGAATGCGGAAGAAATGTGATCTAAGTGACTTAGAATGCGGAATGGTTGTTGACGCCAGACAAGGCGGTTTGAGTACCTCTCCTGGGATTTTCACATTCAAACAGTCTCTAGAGCTTACAGAGAATGGTGAGAGAACAAAAGGAATCCAGTGAGCAGCAGTTCTGAGGGTGAAAACACCTTGTTAATGAGAGAGGTCAGAGGAGAATGGGGCAACGGTAACTCAAATAACCATGCATTGCAACAGTGGTGTGATGAAAAGCATTTCTGAATGCAAACCACGTCCAACTTTGAAATGGATGAGCTGCAGCAACAGAAGACCATGAACATACACTCAGTGGCCACTTTATTAGGTAAACGAGTTGGCCACTGAATATATATGACCTCGTAAAATGATATGCAGGATCAGTGACTGGCTACATAGGGAAGCTTCATTGAGAACATTAGCATGATTAAACAGTACACTGCCAGGGCAAACCGGAAACCATGGCTGACTGTAGAGGTCCGTGCACTACTTAGGGATTGGGATGCTGTCTCCAGGTCAGGGTATAGGACAACGCTAAGCTTAGCGAGAACTGCTCCCTCCTGTGCCACCTGGAAGGCAAAGTGTGAGTATGCACATGAAATCTACGGGCACCTCTGTGACACTCCGGCGACACGCGGCATTTGTATACAAACCGTAACCAACTACAAGTCCACGCTGTGCGTCACTGACAGTGACGCTTCCCTTCCTTTTAGGCTGAATGCTATTGACGATTTGACCAATTGAATGATGTGACATCGAAGATAGCCCCCTCTCTTCCGCAGGGACAGACACCCTGACTGGCCTCAGGTGCAGGGCTGGATGACATAGCTGTTCAAGTGTAGACTGTGCAGTCCAGCTTACAGAGGTCTCAGTTGACATCTTTAATATCTCTCTGAAACAGTCCACTGTCCCTGCAGGCTTCAAGGTAGCGACCATCATTTTGGTGCACAAGAGAGCAATGATAATTAAACGAAATGATTACCACCCAGTAGCACTGACTTCAACAATCATGAAGTACTTTGAGCAGCAAGTAACGGATCAGATAAAATCCCACCTTCCAGCTACGTTGGACGCTTTCCAGTTCACCAACTGCTCAAACCTGTCCACTGATGATGCCATAGCCCTGGCCCTCCGATCTGTCCTGTCCCACCTAGAAAAGAACGCCTCATTCACCAGGATGCTGTTTATTGACATAAGACCATAAGACATAGGAGCAGAATTAGGCCATTTGACCCATTGATCCAGTTTTCCTCTCAGCCCCAATCTCTTGCCTTCTCCTCAAATCCCTTCATGACCTGACCAGTCAAAAATCTGTCAACTTAAATATACATAAAGACTTTGCCTCAAAAGCTGCACAGAGCAAAGAATTCCACAGTTTCACCACTCTCTAGCGGGAGGGTAAACGGTCTTTGTTGGAACCAAACAGCTCTCACTGCAGCTGGATCATGGAGTTCTTGACGGAAAGACTCCAGAGTTGGCAGCAACATTTCAAGCTCCATCACGCTGAGCACTGGTGCCCACAGGGGCTGTGTGCTCGACTCACTGCTGTTTGGGTTGCTGACTCACGACTGCACTGTCAGATCCAGCTTAAACCGCATCATCAAGTTCGTTGATGCTACAACAATGGTTGGCCTCGGCGGCAACAATGACGACAGAGAGGAGGTCAAGGCTTGCTGTGTGAGAACAGCAATCTGAGTTTCAATGTGGAAAAGGCAAGAGATGATTGTGGATTTCAGAAAGGTGCAGTTTGACCACTGTCCATTGCACATCAATGGCTCTGCCACGGAGAGAGTGACGAGCACAAAGCTCCATGCTGTGCACATAATGGACGATTTAACCTGGACCCACAACACCTCCTCATTAGTCAAACAGGAGGAAACCTGCAAATGCTGGAAATTCAAGCAACACACACAAAATGCTGGTGGAACGCAGCAGGTCAGGCAGCATCTATGCTGCTCCATACGTATTGTGAGCGCACTTGGTCCATGGAATGTTGTTTCATTTGATTGCATATCTGTACAGTCAGATGACAATAAACTTGAAATCGATTGGTTGCTTTGGTGTTACAAAACAAATAATGGTCAATCTTTGCTGAATTCAAAGTGTTCCATTGCTTGTAACAAATATTAGTTGTTTTCTGCTTTTCCACCTCTGAGAAAGTGTGACCTGGGGAAAAAAAAAGAGGAAATGCTATAAACATCAAGATGGAACAACTTCTGAGAGGAACAGACAAGTTAACATTTTAGGTACAATCTCTCAGAAAAGCAGAACAAGTAGATGTTCTTCCTTTCAGATAAACAAGTCGCACCCTCAGCATCGGTGCGTTCATGTTCAAATATTGCCCAGATTCATATTTAATTATCACATGTACATTGAAACATATGGTGAAAAGCGTTGCTTGCATTAACAACCAACACAGCCTAAAGATGTGCTGGGGACAACCCGCAATTGTTATCACATGTTCCAGTGCCAACGTAGCGTGCCTACCACGCTTGACACAACAACACAGAACACAACAAAATAAAACTTACAAAATGACAATGCAACCAAAGCAAAACAAGTCCCGTTCTACCTCCTACCACCCACGTAAATACATGGTCCTCTAACCCCAGGCCAGGTCATCTTAGGTCGCCAGCCTTCAGTGGATTCATGGGTTTGCAGACATTGGCCTTTGACTTCCGCAGCAGAGTCGCAAACTCAAGGTTCCAGCCATTGGTTCTCAGCTCCTGATTGACCTTCAGGCTTAGATCTAGGGTGACAACGAATGAGGACCTGAGCATTGGACCTTGTACACTGGTCTTGCCCACCTGTGTACCTAGGAGGTCACCTGCCCTCATTCTTTTCCTCCTGCCTGCATGAACTCTGAACACGCTAATGACTTGGTGATCTGGGTGGGGGAGGCACCAGACCTCATTCTCGCTGGCCAGCTGGCTCGACATTGGACTGTGGGTGTCCTTTGTCACATGTCCATGTCGCTGGCCTTCGAACACATATCAGTGGCTTATACTCCAGCCGGCCCTAACTGCTACTTACTACTCTATTAATTACACTTTTTCTGGAAAAAGATCACTGTAATCAATAGCCTGTAACTTATCTTTTGGAGTTGAGCTTCAGAACCGCCTGCATCACCTAGCATTTTAGCGGTGAGAACTGAAGTCTCGAAGGTTCAGGACAGTTGCAATGTGGTGTGTATGGGGCCGGGGCCTGGGCCTGAGTGCGAGGAACATGTCAATGTATGGCTGTTGCTGGAGAGGACTTGGAGCCTATTCAAGGCAGCAGATCTGAGGTGAGGCAGAGTCGAGTTGGTAGGGCACAGGTCCAAGAACTAGGAACAAGCCAATGTTTGACGATTTAAGTGCCAGGCCAGATTGGAAAGGTCAGGTGAGGGCCAAATCGAGGCAGTGGGGCCCAGGCCCAAGAACATATCAAAGCAACAGGGCCCTGGTCTGAGAGCGATAAAATGACCTGATGTTCGGCAGATTTAAGCACCAGGCCAGATTGAAAAGGTCAGGGTGTCAGGGCTGGAGGTGAGGGATGGGCCAGTGTTCAGCTTGCTGCTTAGTGAGATTTACTCATCTCTGCACTGAACTGAGGCCATGGCCTGTAACCAACAGGCTCCTGGACCAGATGCAATGTTGACTGGCTTCATGGCTCTGAACTCAGTTTTGTTAACTTTAGTTCTGAGTGCTATTTCCTTGCTTTGTATTGTTTGGACGATTTGGGGATTTTTTTGCACATTAGGAGCTTGGCAGTCTTCTTCTTTAAATGGGTTCCATTTGGTTTCTTTGTTTTGCAGCTGCCTGTAGGGAGACAAATCTCCGGCTGTATACCTATGATAATAAATGGAATTTGAATTCTGAACTTTGAGTTCCCCAACATTCCTATCCAGAAACCCTAACCTGACCCCTAATTCCCCTCTCTGTCCTCAAAACATTTCTACTAATCTAAGAAAACTAAAAAAAACGTTTCAATATGCTGAAAAACCAAAGCATTTATTGTGGATTTCTACTGATATACTTCGACAATTATTTATAAATAATTGTCCAAAATCTATGTTGCAGAATCCTACTTTCCCTAGGCATATTCCAAATATTCCGATGGAATCTGTGCTTTTATCTTGATATCAAATTTTCCGATGATCACTTGCTGCTCTCCATTCTCAAGGCAAGTTCCATCACACTGACTCCACAGAGCCCTGGCATTACAGAAGTCATTAGAAATTCTAAATTCTTGATGAGTCTGATACTTGATCCTCACTCCCCCAGCTCACGTATATGTCACTGTATACTATCCTGAGATTCATTTTCTTGCAGGCATCCGCTATAGAAAAAAAGGCGATGCAATAGGATCAATAAAAAGCTACACACAGAGACTGATAAAATAACCAATGCGCAAAAGACGAGCTGAGCAAATACAAAAAAACCCCACAAATAACAGAGAAATAAGTGAGTTGTGGTGAGTTAAGTTATCCACACTGGTTCAGGATTCTAATGGTTGAAGGGTGATAACTGTTTCTGAACCTGGCGGTAAGCTGTCCCAAACACATCCTCTCTTCCTCTCTTTCCTCCCCACAAAAATATTACAAATCCTGCCACTTTGTGGAATCTGTCTTTGCCCTCTTTGTGGGGCATAGTCCATGATCAAGAACGGTTTCTTCAGCAAGATGCAGTACAATGGGACCTCAGGCTATTTTCCATATTCAAGAATCGACAATGCATGCCGACAGCTTATACAACAGCACAGAGTATCCTGACTGGTTGCACGGTGATCTGGTACGAAAACACCAAAATGTAGGGGATACAGCCCAGTCCATCACAGGGAAAGCCCTCTCCACCCCGGAGCACATCTACAGGAAAGCAGAAGCCATCATCAAGGACCACACCAAACAGACCATGCTCTCTCTATTCTCACTACTACCATCAGTCAGGAGGTATGGGAGCCTTAGGTCCAGGACCAGGAAGTTCTCACCCTACAACCACCAGGCTCCCGAATCAACGTGGACAACCTCACTCACCCCAACACTGAACACGCACTTCCAGGTCACTTCCTGACCTGAAAACAAGGTCAATTATTTCCTTTGCGGCACGGTAGAGTAGCGTTCAGTGTAAAACTACCACTGCCTCAGCAACCTGCGATCAATTTCCGATTGTCCCCGTGACCGTGTGGATTTCCTCCAGGTGCTCCTGTTCCACAGGTATACAGTTATGGTTAGAAAGTTGTGGCCATGCTACGTTGGTGCAGGAAGCCTGGTGACACATGAAGGTTGCCCCCAGCAGATCCTCAGACTGTGTTGGTTGTTGACGCAAATGGCATGTTTCACTGATGTACACGTGACAAATAAAGCTAATCTTTCATTTTTTTCTCTGCGTATTTAGACCTACAGTTGGACAAGTTTGTCATGTTTTGCACAGTGAATATGCCTGTATCTACACACAGCTCTAATCCTGACCTAGGTATACCTGTATGTATGAATCAACAATCATCACATCCTGATTTAAATTTAATTTTTATATTTGCAGCTAATTTTACAATGGATTTGTAGAAAATGAAGTAATAAAATTCAATAGATAACCAATCCCACATCTCAAGTCTCCAGGCAGCATCTCCACTAGTGTGTGTCAGAATGGTGAACAACAGGTAGTATTACTGGGAGTAATTGCTAACAGTAATCTAATCAAGTCATATTATAAAACGCCAAAGCAAACTACAGTGGTTTATAACTTGTCATTTGATTCCTGAGATTAGATTACTCCTTTGAAACTACTCCAGACTGTTGTTTTCTGAAAGTATGTGCTACAAACTACACGGAATAGTTTTGTTCACTTTTGTTTCCAGTCCAGCGCCAACAACAGGTGTCAGAGCAGATGCTGACTGTCAGTGTATCTCAGGCTAGTGACATATGGACTGAATAGTTAGGACTGCAATACTTCTAAACAAGAATTATTCTGAATGAAGGCTCCATAACTTTCCTATACGAAGATGCAGTCACATCTCCCTTCTACGTCGACTGTTGAGATCATCCGTTTCCTCCGTCAGTCAATACTTCTCCTTTATTTTACCCTAGCATTTCACAGCTCCCCTCCGTCTTCCGGACGCGCATGAAGCGCAGGGTTCACATCTGCCCGCGTTTCCCCTCCCCACGGTAGTTCCGCGCACTCGCTCAGGTGCAGTATCTGTGGCTCTCAGTGTGTGTGTGTGTGTGTGTGTGTGTGTGTGTGTGTGTGTGTGTGTGTGTGTGTGTGTGTGTGTGTGTGTGTGTGTGTGTGTGTGTGTGTGTGAGAGAGAGAGAGAGAGAGAGTTAGATAGGCGGATCAACACACCTTCCGTCCACTCACTTACCTGCTTTCGACGGCGAGTGCCGCCCACTGGAACCTGTAAGCGCCCAGTTCGCAAAAACGCAACTCCCTCAGCCTCCTGCGAGCGCCTCATCCAGTTGAAACCTGCATTTTCACACCTTAAAAAAAATCACTTTATTTCCCTTGGTTAACCCCCCCCCCCCAGTCTTTACTACTGTTCCCGCCTACTCACAGTCTGACCATTGTACACCTGAGGGCTGGGATGGTGGTGGCGTGGGGGGGGGGGGGGTAGTGCTGATTTTTATCTCCCTCCCTGCCGTGCGGTCCCGCAAATCTCATGCAAGTCCAGGTAAATCGAGGGGCTGTCCTTAACGCACCGGTTCTGCAGAGAGCGCAAAAGAGGAATTACCTGTAGTCCGGGTTCTGTAGTTAGACCACACCGCACCGACTTGAAAGTCCAGTTCGGCAAGAAGAGAAGCCCAGGATAAAGCTGAAGAGAAATATGTCACAGGAGACGGACAAGTAAGTGAACCTACTGGTTCTGACGGTCTTTATCCACTGCTCTATCTTTTAATGGTCTCTTTCTCTTTCTCCCCCACCCCCAACTCGACAAACCGGTGCCTTTATCCACATATCTCAGCCTGCCTACTTTTGCAAACCATAATTTTTCTTTATTAGTACAGATTTATCTCTTTTTTAAAGTTATTAGTGGGAACTATATGCTGCTGTGGAATTTTGTGTTTTTGGCACCACGACAACATAGCTCTTTAATCGGCCATTTTCTGAAAAGTTCCCGGGGGGGGGGCTTCAACTTCCAAAAACAAGTGAACTTTGTTTTGGATTGAAGACACCTCCCTTCCCCCTCGCCCTGCTGTTGGAGGAGGAGGGTGGTCTGTGATCTAACGCTGGGCTGGCTGGGGCCCCGGTGCGTTCGGATCTCACCTTCCTCAGGCGGGTCTGTCGCACCTAAAATCCCCCTCACTCGGCGCACACACGGGCCAGACCCACGGGCGACCAGTCGCACCCCCGCTGTCCGCTGCGATTGAAAGCCCGCCCGATTGGGCATTTGTGGGCGGTTAGGGTGGGGGAGGAAATGGGGAACATTCTCCCCCTCCCCTCTTCCTCCAATGTAAATTCTGGCAGCTTAACTCACTTAAGCATGAGAAGCAGAGGGCAACTCCTGTGGAAATAATCAAAAGCCCCCTATTTTATTTCTAAATACGCAACTCCCACACACCACCTCAGACAAAAGAAAACTCTTCACGGTCCCTGGCGTCTTTCGACCTGACGGGACAACTACTATCCAGGTCCTTCGGTGCTCAACATCAACATTCAGCCGGTCACGAAGAATTTACTGCAGACGCAAGCACCATCGACGGTTGACAATACCACACTGTTTATTTCATTACTGTTTAGAAGGACATACTTTTGGATTTCCACTTTAAAAAAAAAACTGGGCAAAATCCTTTTATGATTCCCAGCTCCTCAAAGCCACCAGTGGGTGGACAAACTTGTAAGAATCTGGCTGGAAGGCTTGTTCTTCTGAAGTGAAGCCCCGCTTCGGTCAAAACGCCGGCAGGAGCACTTCTTGTCACGTTTGAAGAGTTGTTTCTTCCTCTTGCAGAGGCATTTGTTTTGGAGGGGGAGAGTGGGTGGTGCTTTTGCGAGTTATTATTTTGATTTGTTATCCACTTTTTAAAACCAATGATCGTAGAATCTACTTTGCGAGTTTGAAGGAGCGACAACAATTGCACCAATAATGGAGGATATGGATAAAAAAACAATCCCGTGTAAGGTTGACCGTTTCGACGCATCACCTCAACCATGTAGCAATATCTGGAAATGTAGCAGACTGCATTGCAAGTAGCCCTGATTGCTCTCCACAGAAGCTGTCTGACTTGATGACTATTTTCACCTCTCATTTTTTTAATGCCTCAGAAGTTGCATAATTTTAACAAGAATCCATAAAGTACTACTAATGCAGAAAATATTCAAGTTAAAAAAAATTACAATGGTGGATATGTTCAGCAGTCACCTCTGAAGTGAGAAATGGATTTAATTTTTCAGGAGAAGATTTGGAATGGATATTAAGATTCCTGAGAAGTATGTCCAAAACTTTATATTTGTTATTTGTTTTAGCGATGGTGAAAATAGAGATCCCAAATCCCCAAAAGAATTTGCTGATTATAAAATGACATAAACCTGAAACAAAAGCTCCCACCACAGATGCTGCCAAATCTTTGAGTATTTCCAGCATGACTTGTTTGTATAATACTGAATCAATTACAGATTAGACCTAAAGAATCGAGATTGAAACCTGTCAGATATCAAAAGGCCTAGATAGAGTGGACATGGAGATGGTTCCTTTAGCTGGGGAGTCCAGGACCAGGGGGCACAGATTCAGAATAGAAGGGCAGCTCTCCTTTAGAACAGAGGTGAGGAGGAATATCTCTAGGGTGATGAATCTATGGAATTCATTGCAACAGATGGCTGTGGAGGCCAAGTCATTGGGTATATTTAAAGTGGTGGCTGATAGCTTCATGATTAGTAAGGGCATAAAAGGGATTGGGAGAAGGGGAATGGGGCTGAGAAGTATAATAAATCAGCCTTGACAGAATGGTGGAGAAGATTTGATGGGCAGAATGGCCTAATTCTACTCCTTTGTCTTATAAAGGGACACTATGGGCCAGAAAGCAGATTAAAATTAGGGGGGGGGGGAATCAATAAATTGCACCTTATTTAGATAGTCACTTAAACAAAGAGCATTTATGCAGGTCAGTAAGGTAGCTCTTATGAGCCTTAATGTCCATTCCAAACTTTTGACCAAAAGCATAATTGAAACAATTGGATTGAAGTAGGATTTCCAATGCTTGTTTGCTGGGAATCCCTCCCTATAATTTTCTCCAATTACCGTAAAATTATGTCCCCTCATTGCTGTCCTGGGAAAGTATCTAACCATTCAATGTATGCCTCTTATCATCTTGTACACTTCTATCAAGTCACTTTTTATCCTCCTTTGATCCAAAGAAGAAAGTCCTAACTTGCTCAATCTAGCCTCATATGACATGCTGACAAAATCCAGGCAACATCCTGGTAAGTCTCATCTGCACCCTCTCAAGCTTCTGCATCTCTTCCATAATGAGGTGATTAGAACTGAACACAATATTCCAAGTGTGATCTAACCAGGGTTTTATAGATTTGCAACATTACCTCGTGACTCTTGGACTCAGTCCTTCAACTAATGAAGGCCAAAGCACCTTACCAACTTTATCTACTTCTGCAGCAACTTTGAGGGAACTGTGGATGTGATGGGGTTGGTACTTATGGGAGGGGATCAGTTGTGATTGACAGAGGATTCTCTTGATTGAATCATTGCAGTCATCTGTAATGTCGGCACAAAATTGAAAAGGGTGATGAATACAGGACTGAAAGTGTAATATTTTAATGCACACAGTATATGGAATAAGGTAGATGATCTTGTAGTTAGAGATTGACAGGTATGACATTGACGCATGACTTAAAGAAGAAATTGGGAGTTTAACATCCAAGGATACTCATTGCATAAAAAGGATAGGCAGGTAGCCAAACCAGTTGGGATGGATCAGTTGGTTTAAAAAAAATGAAATCAAATCCTTAGAAAGCAGTGACAAAGGATCAGCAGATGTAGAATTCTTGGGGTTAGAGTTGAGAAATTGCAAGGGTAAAAAGATCCTGATGAGAGTTGTATACAGGGCCCTAAACAGTAGCCAGGATGTGGGATATAAATTTCAATGGGAGGTAGAAAGGGCATGTATAAAGGGCAATGTTACGATAGTCATAGGGGTTTTCAATCGTCAGGTAGGTTGGTAAAATCAGGTTGGTACTGGATCCCAAGAAAGGGAATGTGTAGAATGCCAGTGAGATGGCTTTTTAGTGCAGCTTGTGGTTGAGCCCACTAGGGGAAAGGCTGTTTTGGATTAGGTGTTGTGTAAAGAACTAGATCTGATTATGGAGTTTAAGGTGAAGGAACCTTAGGAAGTAGTGAACTTAATATGATAGAATTCATCCTGCAGTTTGAGAGGGAGAAGATAAAGTCAGATGTACCAGTATTACAGTAGCATGAGAGAGGAGATGTCCAAAGCTGATTGGAAGTAGACACTAACAAAGATGATGGTAGATCAGCAATGGCTGGAGTTTCTGGGGGCAATTCAGAAGGCGCAGGATAGATACATCCCAAATATGAAGGAGTACTCCAAAAGGGAGAATGAGGCAATTGTGGGTGATAAGGAAGGTTAAAGATAGCATAAAAGCAAAGGAGTGGGCATATAAAATAGCAAAATTTAGTGGGGAGATAGAGGATTGGGAAGCTTTTAAAAACCAACAGAAGGCAAGCAAAAAAACCATAAGAAGAGAAAAGATGAAATATGAAAGTAAGCTAGCCAATATATCAAAGAACATATGAAAAGTTTTAGATATATGAAGAGTAAAAGAGATGAGAGTATATTGGACTGCTGGAAAATGACATGGGGGAGGTAGTAATAGGGGACAAAGAAATGGCAGATGAACTGAATATATATTTTGTGTCATTCTTCACTGTAGAAGACACTATCAGTATGCCAGAAGTTCAGGACTAATGGGGTAGAAGTGAGTATAGTTGTAATTAGTAAGGAGAAGATGCATGGGAAGCTGAAAGGTCTGAAGATGGATAAGTTTCCTGGACCAGATAGACCACACCTCAGGGTTCTGAAAGAGGTGGCTGAAGAGATTGTCAAGGAATTAGTGATGATCTTTCAAGAATCACTGGCTTCTGCAATAGTTCTGGAGGACTAGAAAATTCCAAGTGTCATTCCATTCTTTAAGAAGGGAGGTAGGCATAAGAAAGGAAATTATAGGCCAGTTAGCCTGACTTCAGTGGTTGGGAAGATGTTTGAGTCCATTATAAGGGATAAGGTTTTGGGGTACTTAGACGCACATGATAAAATAGGCCAAGGTCAGCATGGTTTCCTTAAGGGGAAATCTTGTCTGACAAAACAGTTGGAATTCTTTGAGGAAATAACAGGCCGGACAGACAAAGGATAGTCAGTGGATGCACTGTACTCGTATTTTCAGAAGACCTTGACACAGTGTCGCACATGAGACTGCTTAGCAAGATAAGAACCCATGGTATTACAGGAAAGATGTTCTATGACCCAGAAATGGTCATCATCATCCATGAATGAAACTGAATTTTTCCTGTTGCCACCATTGTCCTTCCCCACATGGTCACTATCCCAAATCCTCAGCTCCAATTAGTCTATATCTGAGTCCTCTATGAATAGGTTGCTTATCCAGAGTAGACAAAGATTATCAGTATTGAAATAGCAGATAATATACACAACAGTGGTCACTTCATTACATGCACCTGTACACCTTGTTAATGCAAATATCTAATTGGACAATCATACAGCAGCAACTCAATGCATTAATGTATGCAGATATAGTCAAAAGGTTTAGACCAAACATCAGAATGGGGAAGAAATGTGATATGCATGACTTTGACCATGGAATAATTGTTGGTGCCAGGTGCGGTGGTTTGATTACTTCAGAAATTACTGATCTCCTGGGGTTTTCATGCAGAATGGTGCAAAAAACAAAAGCGTCCAGTGAGTGGCAGATCTGTGGGCAAAAATGCCGTGTTAATGAGAGAGGTCGGAGGAGAATAGGCAGACTGGTTCAAGCTGACAGAAAAGCACCAGTAACACAAGTAACCACACATTGCCTCAGTGGTGTACAGAAGAAAATCTCTGAAAATCTCTGCACAGCACCTCAAACCTTATAGTGCCGCAGAAGACCACACCGGGTTCCACTCTATTAAATAAAGTGACCGCTGAGAGTACATTCAGAAGGGGAAGTTTGTGAATGATTATCCCTTTCCTTTTCAGAAGTAGATAATGGAAAATCCTAGAGATTGGAAAGAAAACTACTGCAATCGCTGGAAATCAGGAACAAAGATAGGATACTCAGTTGCTCAGACAGCGTCCTTGGGGAAGAGAGATAATGTTTTAGGTCTATCAAAGAACTGCAATTGTATTTATTATTTTTAATAGCAAGGTTGAATCCATTTGTACATACATTTCCATAAATCATTTCATTTGATACATCAGCTCAAGGGCAGCAAGGTGGCATAGTGGCTAGTAGAACACTATTGGAGTGCGAGCAACCTAGGTTCAATTCCTGCTGCTGCCTGTAAGGAGCTTGTATATTCTCCCCAGAGTTTCCTCCGGAAGCTCTGGTTTCCTCCCATATTCCAAAGACGTACAGGTTAGTAGCTTAACTGCTCACATGGGTGTAATTGGGCGGCATAGGTTCATTGGGCTGGAAGCACCTGTTACCGTGATGTATCTCTAAATAAAAAGTAAATACCACAGGTGATTCAGGGTTAAACTTGATCACTGATAGAAAATGAAGAAGTTCTGTTTGGCTGAAGAGGAGTGGAAGACTTTAATTAATTCATTTAGAAATTAAATGAAAACAGGTCAAATTCTCAGATAAATTGGGAGGGTCAATTATATCAAGGAAAGTAGTTCAGAACTACTGAATCAAAACTGGGAGAGGAGTGGTGAATGAATTTAATATAGTTAATTGTAACATAGTGTATATGGGCACTTAATAATGATGTGTTAACATCTATGTATTAAGAGAATTAGGAACTTTAGTTGTCTGAGTATAGAAAATGTTCAGATAGAGAGGAGTGCCAGTCAACAAAGCTTAAAAAAGTAACTTGATCTCCCTAACCAGAAGAGTTGAATACTTTATCATCTCCGAAGCAAATATGTCTTGAATGCAATGTTTAAATTTGGTTCTAAAGACACAAAGTGTAGAAGGGCCACAAGGCCTGACCAATGAATAAAAAGGAAAACATTGTCAGTAAATGTTACCATACACTACCCTATGGTTCATTTTCTCACGGGCATTCATTGTAGATATAGTAGAATCAATGAAAAGCATACAAAGATGAACAAACAACCAGAGTGCAACAGACAACAAATTGTGCAAATGCAAAAAGAAAAAAAAAGAATAATAGTAATAAATAAGTAATATTGAGAACATGGGTTGTAGAGTTCTTGAAAGTAAGTCTGTAAGTTGTGGAATAAGTTCAGAGTTGAGATGAGTGATGGTTGAAGAGTTGGGGAAACTCGTAGTTGTTGTGTATTTAATATTTCAATGATATTTGAGCAATATTATAAATATATTAAACACAAAGTACGCTGCAGATGCTGTGGTCAGAGCAACACGTACAAACAAGCTGGAGGAACTCAGCAGGTGGGGCAGCATCCGTGGAAACGAGCAGTCAACGTTTCGGGCATGAAAACATTATAAATATATTGTTTGATTAAGCATTCTTTGTTTAAGTAATTCATTATGGGTTATATGTAAAAGTACATGAATGGCATACGTCATCATGCCACCATGTCATACAAGTGCACCTCACTTAAGGTAAAAATGAAACTAGACACATTATTCCTGACTCTGTTTCCGCTTTTAATTAGCTTCTACATTTTGGAGTTAAAAACATAACAGCAGTGTAGTGATGGAAGGATGTAAAGGGAGATCCTTGAGTCGGTTTAATGGATGCAATCAGAGAAACTATAAATTTGCAGGGTTGGCTTATCCATTTGATTTTAAATTTCGATAAATGGGGGAATGAAATATTGCTCTATTCTAGTACAAAAATAAAGTTGTCATTGACTTTAGGAGATCATGATAGTTTCATTGTGGATTACGTTCCAAATTCAATATTGTAACTGAAATCCTTGGATTTGTTTACAAAACATTTGAGAGCTATAATGAATTTAGAGTGATTTCTCAATAGTTGCATTATGATTTTTTTTATTATTGACCATCCTTATCATAATCATACTATGAAACAATATTCTTTGGTTGAGTTCAGGACTTTAGCCAAATGTTCTTCGATCTCCAGGAGTCCTTTTCTGTTTGTAACAGAATGACAACTGAGACATTTTTTCTACTTCCTGTCCAAGGGCTTTATTGAAGTATGTTCCCATGGGTGTTAGCTGCATGGAGTTAAGCCCTAGTCCGTAGAACTGAATCTGGCTAAGTTTATCAATCTGCTAGGGCCCTCTATTAAATAGCTAGTTTAAAGGTTTAGCACAAAACTAAATTGTACAGACCCAGAATGTGACCTGTGCCAATGTAGATGATCTCAATTGGAGTCTGGTCAAGGTGTTGCATCAAACTTCCATAAGTTAATGTGGAATTTGGCCTCAAATGCTTCTTATCTAATGATAGGGGAGTGCGCAGGAATTTAAATTAGATACTTTTGAAGAAGAATGTTAAATCTCTCTGCATGCACTTTGTACATTTGTAATGTGGTCAGAGACTGTGGCAGGGTGGAATTGTATGCCCCAGGAGGATGGAAAAGGGGCTTGTTTTTTTGCTGCTGTTGTTTTATTTAAACATTTAAGTTTGCTGAGATCACCACTGTCGTCAGCCGAATCAAAGGTGGCAACAGATCAGTATATTTGTCTGAATGGTGCCACAACATTTCACTCAATGTTAGCAAAACCAAACAGCAGGAGGAAACCAGAGGTGCAAGAGCCAGTCCTCATCAGGGGATCAGAGGTGGAGAGAGTTAGAAACATTAAAATCCTCAGTGTGGTGGTGAGTATACTGACTGGTTGTATCATAGCCTGGCATGGAACAAAGAAGCCTGCAAAAAAAGTAGTGGATACGGCCCAGTCCATCTCAGGTAAAGCCCTTCCTACCACTGAATCCCTTTGCAAGAAAATAGCATGTAACATTATGGACTGCCACCATCCAGGCCAAGCTCTCTTCTCATTGCTGCCATCAGGAAGGAGGTACTGGAGCTTCAAGTCCAACACCACCAGGTTCAGGAACAGTTAGTTCCCCTCAACCATCAGGTTCCTGAACCCAGAGGGAATAACTTCACTCGCTCCAAGAATGAGAACTGTTGAATCTATGGACTCACTTTCAAGGACTATACGCAACATGTGTGTATTCTCCATATTTATTGCTCATTTAATGTATTTTTCTTTTCTTTTTGTATTTGCACACTTTGTGGTCTTTTGCATATTAATTGTTTGTCTGTCACTGTCGTCTGATGTTTCTCATTGATTCTATTGTATTTCTTTCTATTTACTTAAGAATGCCCACAAGAAAATGAATCTCAGGGTAGGGTATGGTGACATAATTGTACATTGTTAACGAAATTACTTACAACTTTGAACTTTTGTTGTTAATACAACCAACAGAGCTCACTGTATGTATATGTGATAAATAAATGAATCTGAATCTTTGGCTCCACTCACTACTACCTGTGTATGCATCACCCTAGTCAATTCTAGAAAATGCAAGCATTGTTTGATGCTGACATTTGTCTTGATCGTTTTGTTCTGTGTGGGAATAACAACTACTGATGAGTTAAACTTTCAGGGAGTATTGTAGAGTGCTGCGATTTTAAAAACTGTATTTCAAGTCAAGTCAAATCGCTTTTATTGTCTTTCAACCATAACTGCTGGTACAGTACACAGTAAAAACGAAACAACGTTCCTCCAGGACTATAGTGTTATACGAAACAACACAAAACTACACTACACTACCTGAAACAACTCAAAACTACATTAGACTTCAGACATACACAGGACTACGTAAGTGAACAATACAGTGCAAGACAATACAATAATTAATAAACAAGACAATAGGCACAGCAAAGGGCAAATTACAATATAATAATGTAAATGTAAACAATGTTTTAGCAGGAATTGAGAAAGAAATGAGCAAAAATTGCAAAGGGAGTGGAGAGAGTGTGTGTGTGTGTGTGTGTCTAGACTATGGGAATTGAGGAGTCTAATGGCTTGGGGGAAGAAACTTACACGGTCTGGTCGTAACAGCCCGGATGCTTCAGTACCTTTTGCCTGATGGCAGAAGGGAGAAGAGTAATGATGTAAAACCTTTTGGAAGGAAGGAAATGGTTTAGGTGTAAATTGTGCAAAAATTATTGATTTTAAGATATGTTATTGGCGTCCAGCTGTAGAGTTTGGTATTTATATATGATCTAGGTACACTCAGTGGGCACTTTATTTGGTTCACTTGTACACCTACTCGTTAATGCAAATATCTAATCAGTCAATCATGTGGCAGTAACTCAGTGCATGAAAGCATGTAGACAAGGTCAAGAGGTTCAGTTGTTCAGACCAAACAGCAGAATGGGGAAGAAATGTGATCTAAATGACTCTGACCATGGAATGATTGTTGGTGCTGGATGGCATGGCTTGAGTATCTCAGAAACTGCGACCAGTGAGCAGCAGTTCTGTGGGTGAACTTGTTAATGAGAGAGTTGAGGAGAAAGGCCAGACTGGTTCAAGCCGACAGGAAGGCAACAGTAACTCAAATAACCACATGTTACAACAGTGGTGTGCAGAAAAACATCTCCGAATGCATAACACTTCAAACCTTGAAGTGAATGGATTACAACAGCAGAAGACTACAAACATGTACTAAGTGAGTGTGTGAATAAATGAGCAAATAATGGTAAATTGGGTTATGGGGTGGAGATAAATGTCTCTGCCAAAGGAGGTGTGAGGTGCTCCTTCCTTCTGCCAGTCACCCTTGGGCAAGGTATAGCACCTGCTTAGCCCCCCTCAACCCCCTCCAATCAGGGTCATGTGAAGCCATGGCTGCAGGTGGTTTGTGGTCGTGTGAGCAATTGGTGCATAACACTAGTCCTGGTTATGTGACCACGGATGCTAGGCCAACCATCTCTGAAGATATTGATAATGGCTGAGGTCACCTGTCTTGTAAAGACCCTGCTCAGAAGATGGCAAAGGCAAACCACTTCTGTAGAAAAACTTGCCAAGAACAATCATAGTCACGGAAAGACATGATTGCCTACATCATATGACACGGCACATATCAAACAAATGAGTAATTATGAGTATATGACTATACATTTACTTTGCACTTTGACATTTCCTCATGCCAGCATCGTTGAGGTGAAGATTTGATAGGTTATTTCCCACTGTAACCTGGCAGATACTTACTTGTAGAACTTGTACAACTTGTAGAAGCAGTCTTCCATTAAGACTAGTTGTGTCCATTGTTCTCATGTGACTTACAGAAGCAGTGGTTGAAGAAGTAAGTGTATGATCAAAGTGCCTACAGTACATTTCACCATGTATTACCCAGAGATTCATTTTCTTGCAGGCATTCAAAGTAGAGCAGAGGAATACAGTAGAATTATTAAAAATCTACACACAAAGACTGACAAGCAAGCAATGGGTAAAAGGAGACAAACTGTGCACATACAAAAAATAAATGAATAATACTGACTACATGGGTTGTAGAGTCCTTAGGTTGTGGAATCAGTTCAGAGCTGAGGAGAGTGAAGTTGTCCCTGCTGGTTCAGGAGCCAGATGGCTGATGGTTAGTAACTGTAAAGACAGGTAGGTAGCTTTAAAAGGTCTTCTACATTTTTTTAACTTTAAAACTACTGTTTTAAAAAGAATGGAAAATGGGAGAGTAAATGACTGATTCAAAAATTACTTTATTTAGATAAAACTTTTAGATAGTTGTGGCCTGTTTCATTTAAAGTAATCGTTTTCACTTTATGGGATTAATCTGAGCATTTGTTGTGAGCACCATAATGTAGTGATTAGTGTAATGCTTTACAATGCCAGCTGTAAAAAATTAACTCCTTACTGTACGTTCTCCCCATAACCACATGAGTTTCCTTCAGGTGCTCCAATTCCCTCTTGCATTCCCAAGACGTTTGAGTTGGAGCTAATAAGTTGTGGGCCTGCTATGTTGTGTGGTGACACTGAACTGCCTCTAGCACATTCTTGGACTGTGTTGATCATTGACGCAAAAAATGCATTTCACTGTAGGTTTCAAGGAATACATGACAAGTAAAACTAATCTAATCAAATCTGAACTGAAGTGAAATTAAGTTTGTGAAACTTGTAAATACTGTGACAATCCCCACTTGTGTTGTTTGCCTATTGCTGTGTGCGTGTATGTATGTGTCTGGAAGAGAAATATCAGAATAGGTTTAGCCATATAGTGTGCATCTTCCTTGTCTTTTGTTGATTGGATTCAATTTGAAATAAGTAATTTCAGTTAACAACCAACATACCTGAGAATATGTTGGGGGCATCCCTGCCCCTAAACCCTAATCTGACCTCTAGCTCCCCAAACCCCTGTCCTACACCCTCACCTGATCCCTACCTTACATCTCCGCCCCCAAAACCATCCCCACAAACTTTTAAAATAAACAAGTCTAAGCCACGATATCAATGGAGATTGCAGCTGAGTGCTATCACGAAGAATGAACAATGATGAGGAGTATGTTGCAACCCTTTGCCGCTCAGGAGGTTGATTCTCTTGTCTAAAAGAAATTCAGGAGAGAAACTTGCCCTTGATGAGCTGTCCCAAGATCCGCTGTTAGGTGATAGTGTGTGCAGCAGATACTAATGCCACAGATACCCAATTTCCAAGCTTCATCCTGATCTCTAGTCCCTTTTGCATGGAGCTTGCCCATTCTCCCTGTACCTGTGTAGCTTTCTTCCAGTCGTTCTTGTCTTTTCCTTTGAGTAGACTGGTGAATTGGCTTTGCTATATCACCCATGATGTGGTGTGTGATAAGGAAATTGGTGTAGGCAGTAACAATGGAACTGTGCCAGTGTGAGTTAACTTCTTCAGAGAGTGGTGGTGAAGGTTGAAACCTTGTACCACAAAAACAGCAGAAATTGAGTTTTTCGCTAGGTTCTGGATCCAACAATCTGGCAGTGCAAGGAGAGGGCAAGACAACTGGAAAGGAACCTGTACTGAGTCAATGGTTTGCAATAAAATAACAACAATCCCATGCAGTGTCATTGAACCTGGAATTCCACATATCAGAGTACTGAGTACAGGAGTTGGGATGCTATGTTGAGGTTGTATGAAATGTTAGTGTGTGATGTTATGTTGAAGTTGTATGAGATGGCGATACCAAATCTGGAATATTGATGCAGTTCTGGTCACCTACCTACTGGAACGATATCAATAAGATTGAAAGAGTGCAGAGAAAATTTACAAGGGTGCTGTCAGGACTAGAGGACCTGAGTTATCGGGAAAAGTTGCATCGGTTAGGATTTTATTCCCTGGAGCGTAGGATGATGAGGGGAGATTTGTCAGAGGCATAAACAATTATGAGTGGTGTAGATGGGTTAACACTGACAAGCTTATTTTCCACTGAGGCTGTTTTAGACTAGAACTAGAGATCATAAGTTAAGATTGAAAGGTGAAATATTTAAGGGGAACCTGAGGGGTGAAACTACTTCACAGAGGGTGTTGAGGGTGGGAAATGGTGGATGCGGGTTCAATTTCAACAGTTACGAGAAGTTTGGATAACTACATGAATGGGAGGGATGTGGAAGGCTATGGTTTGGGTGCAAGTTGATGGAACTAGGCAAAATAATAGTCCAGCATGGACAAGATGGGCCGAAGGGTCTGTTTCTGTGCTGTAGTGCACTATGACTCCAGTATTTCAAATCCTCTCTTGAAAATGCATGTGTAATATATTTGCTTCAATGGTTTCCAATTCAAAGATCACATTTTGGCTTTTGCTCTATCTTGAACCTGGCTCATCATTCGTACCTTTGTCCAAAGCCATAGGCTCTAACTTTGGTCAAAATTCACTGAATACCTCGGCTATGAGATGTTGTCTCTTCGAGGCATCTCCTTTTGAAGATGTGTTCGATGCTGGGAGGCTGCTGTATGATGGAGCTGGCTGAGATTACAACCCTCTGCAGCCATTTTTGATCCCAACAGGAGAAAATCTGCAGATGCTGGAGATCCAAGCAACACGCATAATGCTGAAGGAACTCAGTAGGCCTGGGAGAGGCGAAAGGAAAAAGTAAAGAGCTGGGAAGTCGATTCTGATAGGAGAGGACAGAAGGCCATGGGAGAAAGGGAAGGTGGTGGAGCACCAGAGGGAGGTGACGGGCAGGTAAGGAGATAAATGAGAGAGGGAAATGGGGAATTAGGAATGGTGAAGGTGCAGGGGAATGGCACATTACCAGAAGTTCAAGAAATCAGGTTGGAGGCTACCCAGACAGAATTTAATGCACTGCTCCTCCAACGTGAGTGTGGCCTCATTGTGGCAGTAGAGGAGGCCATGGACTGGCATGTCAGAATAGAATTGAATTGGGTGGCCACTGGGAGATCTTGCTTTTTCTGACAGGCAAAGCATAGGTACTCAGCAAAGTGGTCTCCAAATCTACGCCGGGTCTCACCGATATACGGGAGGCCACACCGGGAGCACCGGATACAGTTGATGACCCCTGTAGTCTCACAGGTGAAGAGTTGCTTCACCTGGAAGGACTGTTTGGGGCCCTGAATGGTAGTGAGGGAGGAGGTGTGGGGGCAGGTGTTGCAATTGTTCCGCTCCATCCTCCAGAAAAAGCAGTATCTCCTAGTGGCCACCCACTTTAATTCTACTCCCCATTCCCATCCACTACTGCTGCAGTGAGGCCACTCTTGGGTTGGAGGTGCAATACCTTGTATTCCATCTGGATAGGCTTCAAACAGGCCTCAATTGTACCGATGCCAAAGAATAATATGGTAACCTGCCTCAATATCTATTGTCCAGTAACCTACTGTGATGAAGTGCTTAGAGATGTTAGTAATGAAAAATATCAACTACTGCCTGAAGATTTGAATCCACTCCAATTTGCCTTCTGTCACAATAGATAAACAGCAGATGCCATTTCCTTGGCTCTTCACTCAACCCAGGAAGTGAAGATGTATGTAATAGGATGCTTTTCATTGACTAAGGCTCAGCATTCAATACAATTATCCCCTCAAAATTAGTCAATAAGCTTCAAGACCTTGGCCTCAATACCTGCTTGAGCAATTGGATCCTTGATTTCCTCACTTACAGACCCCAGTCAGTTCAGATTGGCAAAAACGTCCTCTCCACAACCACCATCAGCACAGGCGCACCTCAAGACTGTGTGCTTAGCCCCTTGCTCTACTCGCTTTATACTTAGGCTAAGCACAGCTCCAGGGCCACGTTCAAGTTTGCTGAAGACACCACAGTTGTGGACCGAATCAATGGTGGTGACGAATCAGTATTAAAGGCCTGGGTGACAAAACAACATCTTCTCACTCAATGTCAGCAAGATGAAGGAGATGATTATTAACTTCAGGAAGAGGAAACTAGAGGTCTATGAGCCAGTCCTCATCGGGGAATCAGAGGTAGAGAGAGAGAGAGGGTCAGTAGCTTTAAATTCCTCAGTGTTATCTTTCCTGAGGATCGTCCTAAGTGCAGTAGATAAGTGCCATTACAAAGAAAGCATGGCAGTGCCTCTACTTCCTTAAAAGTTTTGAAAGATATGGCATGACAACTAAAACTTTGACAAACTTCTGTAGATGTGTGATGGAGAGTATATTGGCCTCATACGGCAACAATAATGCCCTTTAACGGAGAAGCCTACTAAATGTAGTGGATACAGCCTGTTCCATCACGGATAAAGTGCTCCCCATCATTGAGCACATCTACACAGAGTGCTGTTACAGGAAAGCAGCATCCATCATCAAGGACCCCAACATCCGGGCTATGCTCTCTTCTCACTTTTGCCATGAGGAAGGAGGTACAGAAGCCTCACAAACCACACCACCAGGTTCAGGAACAGTTATTACCCCTCAACCATTAGGCTCTTGAACTAGAGAAGATAACTTCACTCACCCCATCACTGAACTGTTCCCATAACCTTTGGACTCACTTTCAAGAACTCTTAATCTCATGTTCTCGATTTTCAATTTTTTTTAGTATTTGCACATCTGTTGTCTTTTGCACGTTGGTTGTTTGTCCATCCTGTTGGGTGCTGTCTTCCATTGATTCTGTTGTGTTGTATTTGCTGTGCATGCAGAGGGTGAGAACCATTCTCCAGAATTTCCAGGATTTTCCATAGGGTCCTTTGTTCTACCACAGCCTCCAATGTGTCCAGTTTGACTCCTATAACGGAGACAGTCTTTCTCATCAGTTTATTGAGTCTGTCTTCATCACCCCTCTTGGTGTCATAGCCCCAGCGAACCACCACATAGAAGAATAAGAGGGTGGGGGTGGGGGTGGGGAAGCTGGCATGTGATAGCTGCAACCAGGTGAGGGGGAAGGTAGTTGGGTTAGCGGGTGGTGGGGGGAGGTGAAGTGATAGGGAATGAATAAATAAACACCAGCATATATTTGCAATGTAAACCGGATTACAAAAAGTAGTTTAATGTGTTTACAGTGCAGCGCAGAAATGGGGCTAATAGATAGAGGGGGTGGCGGTCTGACTAGAATAGTTGATCTGATTAGCTGCCTGGGGGAAGAAGCTTTTAAGATGACATGAAGATTTTGTTTTAATAGCCCGATTGTGCTTTCCAGAAGGGAGCTTTTGGAAAAGGCAGTTTGCTGGCTGGGTCGTGTCTGCAATGATTCTTCCTCTAGCAGATAAGTACCTTAGATAGCTACACTCATTTACCTGGACGTTGTGTTTATAGGACTGCTTTTATATTTATTGTTTTATTTTCATTGTGTACTTTTATGATGCATTGGATCGGGAGTAACAATTATATTTGTTCTTTTGACTCGCATGCTGAAGAATGGTAGTGAACAATCTTGAATCTCTAGCTGTTTATGTCTCAAGTTGTAATATTTTTTGTCATTAACATTTTGGGATGCTGTAGAATCACCAGGGACAAAAGCCTTTGACTAGGTAGGAAGTTCAGGAAGGCCTAGTATGGTTGGAGTGCTTCTTTTAACCTACCTTTTATTAGTTATATACATGGTTCTATAGTTGTCGACTACTCGACCACCTCCATTCTCAGGTTCCTGGGCTGGGAATAATTTGGAAGTAACCGTCAGAGTTTCTGAAGTAACTCGGTGGGTGAAGCACTTTTTGTGATGCAAAAAGATGTAAGCTGATGTTTCATGTCAGGACTCTCCGTCTGGACAGTTTTTAATTTGTTGTTCCGGATTTTAGAATCTGCAGTCCGTTTTGTCGTAAGGGTTACGATGACCATTCATGGTCTGGAGCTGGAAGGCTCATCAATGTGATTGCCAGCTATCCTTTCTTCCAGACTGCAACCCTGCACCCAGCTCCCCCTCACTCCCAGGCTCCCAACAACCCTCTACAAGTAGTTTGGCAGTATTCACTGTCTAAATACAGAACTATGTTGATGGAAGATGACTGCTTGGGAGCATCATATCAGTGCCTTTCTGAGGGAGGGTGGAAGAGCATTTTGCATTTAACAGTGGTCTTTCATGGTTGTTTGAGTGCAAATACAAAAATATAGATACTGAAAATCTAAAACGCAAGCAGATAATTCTAGAAATGCGCACAGATCAGGCAAAATGCCTGTTAAACCAACTCCTGCTCAATAAACCTTGACTTTGCTCACTTCCTCTGGATCATTTGAAAGGTCCATAACAAGCAGGATTTCCTGGCGGTCAGCCATTTTAATTCCCCTTCCCATTCCGACATGTCGGTGTGTGGTCGCCTCTACTGCCATAATGAGGCCACTCTCAGGTTGGAGGAGTAACACCTCATATTCTGCCTGGATAGCCTCCAACCTGACAACATGAATTTTGATTTCACTAACTTCCCCACCCCCTCTCCTTTTCCATTCCCCGTCCTGGGTCTCATTTTACCCCTTCCCTTCTCCTCTTCTGCCCATCAGCTTCCTCTGGTATCCCTCCTTCCTCCTTATCCCCCATGGTTCACTATCCTTCTCCTATCCGAGTCCTCCTCCTTCAGCCCTTTACCACTTCCACCTATCACCTCACAGCTTCTCACTTCATCCACCTTCCCCCACCCACCTTCCCCCTCACTTGGTTTCACCTACCCACCTGCCAGCCTGTACCCCTTCCCCCCGACCACCCAATCTTCTTATTCTGGCTTCTCCCTCCCTTCATTTCCAGTTCTGATGAAGGATTTCAGCCCAAAACGTTGACTGTTTATTCCCCTCCGCCCTCCGTCGACGCTGTTGAGTTCCTCCAGCATTGTGTGTGTGTGTGTGTGTGTGTGTGAATTTGGGAGGTAATGTTTGATTCCATATATTTTCCCTGGCTAATTTTAAAGTAATCCCCAGGCATGGGCCTTGGCAGATTCTGTTTAATTATTGTGATGTTATCTCTGTGTGTCACAGTGCCTCCCTCTCACAGCAGAAATACAAGCTGCCATGTTATAGACTGGAAACTCCCACTAACAGCAGTGTGATAAGGACCATTTTATTAGCAGTAGGTATGCTAATGCAGAGATAAATGTTAGCTCAGACTCCAGAGAATACTTTCCTATACTTTTCTATTGTTCCATGGGATTCTCAACAGCTCTCCCATCCTACCTACGATTGAGCGCTGGCAAAAGAAAGCAGCACCCATCATAACGGGCCCTCAGCTTCCAGGCCATGCTCTTTTCTCCCTGCTGACATCTGACTTTATCTTCTCCCTCTCAAACTGCAGGCTGAATTCTATCATATTATGATCACTGCCTCCTAAGGGTTCCCTTACGTTAAGCTCCCTAATCAAATCTGATTCTTTACACAAGCACCTGTCCAAAACTTCCTTTCCCTTAATGGGCTCAACTACAATCTGCACTAAAAATCCATCTCGTAGGCATCATACAAACTCCCTCTCTTGGGATCCAGCACCAACCTGATTTTCCCAATCTACCTGCATGTTGAAATCCCTCATCACTATGGTAACATTGCCCTTCTTTCTTCTGCCTTTTCCATCTCCTGTTGTAATTTGTATCCCATACCCTGACTACTGTTCGATGTCCTCTCTACAACACTCATGATATGATTTCATTTTTTTTACCAACTGAGTCACCCCAACCCCTCTGCCTACCTGCCTGTCCTTTCGATGCAATGTGTCTCCTTGTCAGGCTTCCAGTTATGATCATCTTTCAGCCACGACTCAGTGATGCCCACAATGTCACACCTGCCAATCTCTAACTATACTACAAGATCACCTACCTTATTTCATATACTGGGTGCATGCAAATATAACATCTCCAGTCTTGTATTCATCACCCTTTTTGATTTTGCTCCCATGTTATACTTCAACTCAACTCTCTGCCTGCAGTTTTGTCCTATCATCTGCCTGTTCTTCCTTATAGTCTCACTACACACTGCATCTAGTTGTATACCAACAGCCCAGCCCTATCACTTTGGTTTCCATCCCCTTGTCAAATTAGTTTAAGCCCTCCCTAGTAGCTCTAACAACCCTGCCCTCAAGGATATTGGACCCCTCAAGTTCAGGTAGAACTCATCCTTTTTGTACAGGTCTTAGCTTCTTCAGAAGAGATCCCAATGATGCAGAATTCTGAAACCCTGCCCCCCCCCCCCCCCACACCAATTCCTCAGCCACACATTTGCCTGCCAAATCATCCTATTCCTACACTCACTGGTGCGTGGCACAGGCAGCAATCCAGAGATTACTACCCTTTCAGCTTTCTAAGTCTCTGTATTCTCTCTTCAGGACCTCCTTCCTTTTCCTACCTATGTCGTTGGTACTAGTATGTACCGAGACCTCTGGGCTGCTCATCCTCCTCCCTGAGAAAGAGGACCTCATCTGAAACATCTCTGACCCTGGCACCTGGGAGGCAAAATACCATCTGGGTTTCTGTTCCATGTCCACAGAATCTCCTGTCTGCTCTTCTGACTACGGAACCCCCAATTTCTACTGCAGTCTTCTTCTCCCCCACTTCCCTTCGGAAGCACAGAGCCAGACTCAGTGCCAGAGATCTGCTCGCTGCAGTTTCTCCCCAGTACATTGTGCCCCCCAAAAGTAGCCAAAGCAGTATATTTACTGTTGAGGGGAACAGCCGCAGGAGTATTCTGCACTGGCAGCCCATTTCCTTTCCCTCTTCTGACAGTCTCTCAGGTATCTGTCTCCTGCAACTTAGTGGTGACTACCTCCCTATACTTTCTATCTATCACCTTCTCACTCTCCTGTAAGAGCCAAAGGTCATCGAGCTGCAGCTCCAGTTCCTTAATATGGTCTCTGAGTGCACTTTGTGCAGACGCAGTTATCAGGGAGACTGAAGGTCTTCCAGAGTTCCCACATCTCAGGCAAAGGGCATCCTACTAACTCTGGACTCATTCTCAGTGCTCTAGCTATGTTTTAATTGGCAAAGAAAGAGGGGAAAAAAACTTACTAGAAACTTACTTAGAACCGCCACCTGTGCTTGCTCAAGCCCGTTTTCACCAAAACCCCATACTCTTAACACCGGGCTGCTCTGCTCGCGTCTCCCTCCTTTTAATTGGCTCAAATAAAATACACTCCCAACGTGACTTGCCTTGCGCAGTTGTTTTTTTTTTGTATATTGGTTGTTTGGCAATCTTTGTAGTTTTTCATCAAATCCGTTCTGTATTTAAAAAAAATAACTGATCAATGTGGCACTGGTGAACAATTCCTCAGGTGACATCTTTCAGATAGCAAATCCTGCTGATTTTTTCACTTTTTCTATGCCTTCTGCTTGTTCTTTTTGTCTTGTTTGTGTTGCAAGAATTGTTGGAGTAGGCAATAAACTGAGAAATGTCTAAGTAATGTAAAGTCATGTGGGACTTAAACTTGCACATAGATTGAGTGAATCAAGTTGGTTGAGGCAGACTTGAGGAGAACTTCATAGAATGCATCCATGATGGCTTGAACAGCGTGTTACTGAACCTACAAGGGAATATGCTATCTTGGATCTGTCCCGTGCAATGAGGCAGGTAAAATTAGCGATCTTGTCATTAGGGATCCTCTTGGAAAGAGTGAACTCATACAAAGTTTGATCCAGCACTATTACAGTCAGCCCTCCTTATCCGCGGGGGATTGGTTCCAGGACCCCCCGCGGATACCAAAATTCGTGGATGTTCAAGTCCCTTATTTAACATGTATCAGTGCAGTGGGCTTTAGGACCCAGCGGAACCCTGGACTTTATTTAACTTGTCTCCGTGTGGTAGTCATTAGGACCTGGCGGTGCAGCGCTGAATCCACTGTGTTTCTGTTCACAAAACTAATCACGATCGTGATTGAAAATAAGGTGGAAGTAATAAAGTGATCGGAAAGAGGTGAAACGCCATCGGTCATTGGAAAAACGTTAGGCTACAGTCAATGATCGGAACAATTTTAATGGAGAATGTGAAAAGCCCTGCCCCGATGAAAGCTACAATTATTACTAAGCAATGCAGTGATTTAACTATTGAAATACGTATGTTTCTTAAGTGTTTTATATGCAGAGAAAGGTAAAGTATGTACTGTAGCGGTGTGCTACACACAGCGCTAAAATTACGACATGGAGTCGGTAACTGCAGTCGAAGGAAAAAAACTTTATTCGAAATCTTCAGCCTCACTTTTAAGCCTCCCTCAACCTGCCCCCCATGGCGCAGAGGCTCCAAACTCTGTGCTCGCAAACCCCCATAGTCTATCTAATTGTGAGTCGGTTCGGATGTGCCAGGAAATGGGTCGCCACATAACCCCCCCCCCCAGAACCAGCGATACACCCCCCAATGTCCACAGTCTGGGCCAGAACCTGCTTGGGAGGTCGGCCTCTGCGCCGAGGTGCTGGAATCTCGGCTGGTTGCGCCAGGTCCACATGGGCCGGTTTGAGGCTGTCCACCATGAAAACCTCCTCTTTCCCCCCAACGTCCAGCACGAACGTGGACCCGTTGTTCCGGAGCACCATAAATGGCCCCTCGTATGGCCGCTGCAGTGGTGGCCGATGCCCGCCCCTTCGTACAAACACAAACTTACAGTTCTGTAGGTCTTTGGGTACGCAGGTCGGGTGCCGCCCGTGCTGTGAAGTGGGTATGGGGGCCAGGTTACCGAGCTTCTCGCGTAGTCTGCCCAGGACCGCTGCGGGATCTTCCTCTTGCCCCCTTGTGGCTGGTAGGAACTCCCCGGGGACGACCAGGGGCGCGCCGTATACCAACTCGGCCGACGAGGCGTGCAGGTCGTCCTTGGGCGCTGTGCGGATGCCGAGTAGGACCCAGGGAAGCTCGTCCGCCCAGTTGGCTCCTCGCAGGCGGGCCATGAGGGCCGACTTCAGGTGACGGTGGAAACGCTCCACTAGCCCGATGGACGCCCCGCTCACCTTTTTGGCATTCCACAGCAAGTCCGCCCGGGCTGCCTCCTTCCGGGGGTCACTGAAATCCGCGTCGGACAGCAGCAGGCGTATGTCCTCGGGCAGCTGCTCCAGGAATGCCTGCTCAAACATGAGGCAGGGTGTGTGTTCGTTGGCGAGGGACAACATCTCATTCATTAAAGCCGATGGAGGTCTGTCTCCCAAACCATCCAGGTGCAGTAAACTGGCAGCCCGCTCGCGCCGTGAGAGTCCGAAAGTCCTGAGGAGCAGGGCTTTGAATTCCGTGTACTTGCCGTCTGCCGGGGGCGACTGTACGAACTCCACGACCTGGGCCGCTGTGTCCTGGTCGAGGGAGCTCACCACGTAGTAGTAGCGGGAGTCTTCTGAGGTGATCTGGCGAACGTGGAATTGGGCTTCGGCTTGCTGGAACCATAGGTTCGGGCGCTGTGTCCAGAAACCCGGCAGTTTCAACGAAACCACATGAACAGAGGCGGCGTCGGTCATTTCTGGTCCAAAAATCGTTTGGACTGTCGGGGTCACCAATTGTAGCGGTGTGCTACACGCAGCGCTAAAATTACGACACGGAGTCGGTAACTGCAGTCGAAGGAAAAAAACTTTATTCGAAATCTTCAGCCTCACTTTTAAGCCTCCCTCAACCTGCCCCCCATGGCACAGAGGCTCCAAACTCTGCTCGCAAACCCCCGTAGGCTATCTAATTGTGAGTCGGTTCAGATGTGCCAGGAAATGGGTCGCCACAGTACTATATATTAAGAAAAATGTTTGACTAACTGATGCTAAGTAATACTGGATGTACCTGTTCTGACTTCAAATCTGACTTAAAGACAGACTCAGGAACGGAACTCATTCATAACCCGGGGACTGCCTGTACTTTTAAGTCATTTCTAGGTTACTTATAATACCTAATAGAATGTAAATGCTATGTGAGTAGTTGTTATACTGTATTGTTTAGGGAATAATAACAAGAAAAAATAGTCTGTACATGCTCAAGCAACGAGTGCTGGAGAGAGAATTTCCGGGTTTTCCTGATCCGCGGTTGGTTGAATCCGCGGATAAGGAGGGCCGACTGTACTGCCTAGACAAGGAAGACTACAACGGGATGAGGGAGGAGTTGGATCGGGTAGACTGGAAACACCGGCTATACGGTGGGATGGTTGAGGAACAGTGGAAGAGTTTCAAAGAGATTTTTCATGGTCCTCAACAAAAGTATATTCCAGTTAAAAGCCAGGACAATGAAGGTGGGGAGAGCCAGCCCCACCTGAAAAAGAAAGGCATCAAACTAAAAGTCACCAAAAGTGGAAAACTGAAAGATTGGGAAAACGTTAAAAAGCAACAAAGAACCACTAAGACAGCAATAAAGTAAAGGAAGATAGGTTATGAAAATAAAATAGCACAAAATATAAAAACAGATGGTAAAAGTTTTTTATAATTATTTAAAGCTGAAAAGAGTGGCTAAAGTGAATATAGGTCCCTTGGACAACGAGAAGGGGGAATTGATATTGGGTAATGAGGAAATGGCAGAGGCTTTGAATGACTATTTTGTGTCAGACTTCATGGTGGAGAACACATCTAACACTCTAAAGAGAGATTTTATGGATGTGATGAGAGCTGAGGACCTCCATACAATAGCCATCACTAAAGAGATAGTACTTAGCAAACTTGTGGGCCTAAAGATAGACAAGTCCTATTGTCCTGATGGAATGCATCCCAGGGTATTGAAAGAAATGGCAGAGGTTCTAGTAGAGGCTTTGGAGACAATTTACCAAAATTTTCTAGACTCTGGACAGGTCCTGGCAGATTGGAAGAAGGCAAGTGTCATGCCACTGTTCAAAAAAGGATGTAGGCAAAAAGCATGTAGCTGTAGGCTAGTTAGTTCAACAGCTGTAATTGGGAAAATGTTTGAAGCTATCATTAAAGAAGAAGTAGCAAGACTTCTGGAAAAAATTGATCCATCAGGAAGACACAGCATGGATTCAGCAAAGGCAGATCCAGTCTGACAAACTCACTGGAGTTCTTTGAGGATATAACAAGCGCAGTGGATAGAGGGGAACAGATGGACATAGGTTACTTGGATTTCCAGAGGACATTCGATGAACTGCCACACAAAGATTTATCCATAAGATAAGGATGCATAGAGTTGGCGTGATGTATTAGCATGGAATGAGGATAGGTTAACTAATAGAAAGCAGAGAGTGAGGATACATGAGTGTTACTCTGGTTGGCAATCAGTGGTGAGCGGTGTGCCACAGGGGTCGGTGCTGGGCCCACATCTGTTCACGATGTACATTAGCAATCTGGATGAGTGTAGTGTATCTAAGTTTGCTGATGATACTAAATTGAGTGGAAAAGCAAATTGTGCACAGGATACAGAGAGTCTGCAGGGAGATATAGTTAGATTAAGTGAGTACGGCAGGGTGCTGGCAAATGGAGTACAATGTAAGTAAATGCGAGGTCGTCCACTTTGGAAGGAAAAGTGGAAGATCAGATTATTATTTAAATGGTAAACGATTGCAGCATGCTGCTGTGCAGAGGGACTTAGGAGTGCTTGTACATGAATCACAAAAGTTTGGTTTGTAGGTGCAGCAGGCTATCAAGAAGGCAAATGGAACGTTGGCCTTCATTGCTACAGGGGTTGAATTCAAGAGCAGGGAGGTCATGCTGCTGCCTCTCTACCGGGTGCTGGTGAGGCCGCACCTGGAGTACTGTGTGCTGTTCTGGTCTCCATACTTGAGAACGGATATACTGGCTTTGGAAGCAGTGCAGAGGAGGTTCACCAGATTGATTCCAGCGATGAGGGGGTTAGACTCTGAGGAGAGATTGAGTCGCCTAGGACTGTACTCGCTGGAATTCAGAAGAATGAGAGATCTTATAGAAACATATAAAATTATGAAAGGGGTAGATAAGATAGAGGAGGGAAAGTTGTTTCCACTGGTAGGTGAAACTAGGGCTAGGAGCATTGCCTCAAGATTTGGGGGAGTAAATTTAGGATGGAGATGAAGAGGAACTGCTTTTCCCAAAGAGTGGTGGATCTGTGGGATTTTCTGTCCAAAGAAGCAGTGACATTTCACAGCAGAAAAAGAAGATAGATTTATCTCTACAATGAGTAGAAGTTAAATAATGTGTGTTGCAATGTTGACTTTTCCATTTTACTCAAGGAAATGGTGAACTTCAGATAGATGTTCTGCATTCTGCTAAGTCGAGAAGAACACCAGGCAATGAAATACATTTCAATGTTATGGATAGAATATCTAATTGTACAGGTGAAGATGAGTCCATGATATTAAATGGCGGAGCAGGCTCGACGGGCCAGATGGCCTACTCCTGCTCCTATTTCTTATGTTCTTGTGCTTGAATCTCAATCGAAGGATCCAGCGCTGTGCTGTGTCCGGAGAGCTACCTTGTGGAGATCAGGGACGGGTGTTGAAAAGGTCCAAAAACACGGAGTCGAGGTGCGGGGACTCCATCTTGAAGCATCGAGGTGAATGCGGAGGTGGTCAGCAATGGCTCCCAACGGACAGTCAGTAGCTGGACCGGCAGTGTTTGGACCCGGGCCAGTAGTCACTCTTTGCAGAAGGACTGAGTTCGTGCAGCTGCTCTCCTTGTATGCAGACGAAAAGAAGTTTCTCATATTCTGAGAGTTATGTCATTAATGGACTGTATATTGGTTTCCTTCAGTTTTTCGGTGTTTTCTTTCTTGTGGACAATTGTTGGGTGATCTGTTAATTTTTTGTGTGTGAGGTTGGGGTGAGGGGGTCGGAGATCGTTATGTGTAGGCAGGGTGTTGATTGTTATTGTGGCTGTTTTTTGCTGCAGGTGAGGTGGGTAATTTGGGGGTCTACAAGTTTTGTTTCTTTTTATTTTCATGCCGGTTGGGAGGGAGCTGATAACTTTCATCGATGCCTATGGTCTTTCTGTATTTAATGGCTATTTGGAGAGGGCAAATGCCAGAGTTGTATTATGCGTGCATACTTTGACAACAAAGTGAACCTTTGAACCTTTTATTTCTTGTTCTACTTTGAATGACTTCAAATTATTATCAATGTACATGCATATATCTCACCATATACCATCCTGAGATTAGTATATGGTGACATATATGTACCTTGATAATACATTTTCTTTGAACTTTGAACATGAGGGGCAGAACACAGTGGCCAGTTAATCTACCAACCAGCAGGCCTCTAGGATTTGATAGAAAACCATGACACCCAGAGGAACTTCTTGCAGTTGCAGAAAGTACCTGTGTGGAGTTTGCACAACACCCAAGCTGGGTGTTGAATCAGGGTCCCTGACACTGTGAGGCAGTGGCTGTACTGGCTGCATCTCTGTGCCTCCCAAACTTGAATGACGGTCATTTCTGGTTCATTTTCAGACTTATTTATCACACATACGTACGTTGAGGCATACAGTGAAAGGCATTGTTTTACATAAGCAACCAACAAGGCCTTAGCAAGTGTTCCCACACATTCCAGCACTAACCTAGCACTATTGCTCATCGTGCTTGGCAGAACCACACTGAGGTGCAAGAAATGTCAACTTGCACACCTTTAGTCCTCTCAAACAGCTGTAGGTAACACTCCTCATGTTCAAACATGTGTCGTAGAGCTCTCCTGGGAGACCAAAGTTTGCTTCGTTTGAATGCCTCTGGCATTCTACATCTAAATGCATCCTACATCTAAAAAATTGCCCCCGATAATGCAGCACTGCTTCATTTATTAAATTAGGTTTTTGTTTTGTGAGCACATTTGGGTGGAAGGGAACAGTCCACAAATGGCTCTGAAGATGCATATTAGGTTTATACTTTGGGTACATTGTTGGTACTTACTTTTAAGTAAAGCTCCAATAAAAATTCAGGGTCACATTCAATGAACGCAGTTTAGTCCTGACATAATTACACAAATAAATTTAAATAAAATCAATTCAATTCAATATACATGTATATTAAATAGTTAAATTAAAAATAGTGCAAAAGCAGAAAAAAAAGTGAGGTACTGTTTATGGGTTCAATGTCCAGTTAGATGACAGAGGGGAAGAAGTCTAGCCATAAGAACATTGCCCTCACTCTGTTGAATACAGAAATTCTTTTTTATACCTACTAAACAATGCCATTCAAGCTTGACCTTAATCAAAATGCATTGGAGGCTAGAGTCAAAAAGGTTACTTCAATGCCCCAGCACTTCCCTCAATCTTTTCCACTCTATTACTGCACATAACCTCCAGTGATCTTCCTTCTGTCACGGTGCTAACCTTTAAGATCAATGTAAAGCTGTTCAGCCGGTCACTTCCACAGTGAGACCAATGGTATTGAGAGGGGAAGTGTTTTTAATCAAAGTAATGATATTAGTAAGTAACTGGCATCCAAGAGTATGCCAGTTTCCGTGAATTAAGCTGAACTTCTGCTCAGTGGCCACCTTATTAGATATACTGTACCTGTACACCTCGTTAATGCAAATATCTAACCAGCCAAACATGTGGCAGCAACTCAATGCATAAAAGCATACAGACATTATCAAGAGATTTAGTTGTTCAGACCAAACATCAGAAATGGGAAGAAATATGACCTAAGTGTCTTTGACAGTAGAATGACTGTTGGTGCCAGACAGGGTGGTTTGAGTATCTCAGAAACCGCTGATCTCCTGGGATTATCATGCACAGCCGTCTCTAGAGTTTACAGAGAATGGCGCGAGAAACAAAAAAAAAATCCAGTGAGTAGCAGATCTGCGGCTGAAAACATCTTGTTAACGGGAGAGGTCAGAAGAGAATGGCTTTACTGGTTCAAGGTGACAGTAACTCAAATAACCACGCGTTACAACAGTGGTGCGCAGAAGTTCATTTCTGAATGTGCAGCAGAAGACAACACTGGGTTCCATTCCTGTACCTAATGAAGTGGCCATTGAGTGTATTTGACCTGTGTTTAATTTTGATATATTGTACAACAGATGATTTTACTTAATCTTATTTCTATAGCTTGCAATCGAGCATAATCTTATTAATTAGTGATGATGGATCCGAAATCACCAAGCTACAAGTATCAAACTCTTTCATGGAGTGGTCCTGTCGGAGACTTCATATCTTTTTTTTAAAGTTCTAGGTTTGCACACACATTTCCAGGCTTCAGTCATTCTGAGAAATGATCGCAATTGTATTTATCTGGGTAGTTTGGCTCTTCATTTTGGAGTCATAAGTTTCCCCTGAAGAACTTTGATGAACTTGTGGATTTTTATGGCACCCAGGCAGCTTCCATGGTAACCTTTCTTCTTTTGATGCCAGCCTCTAAGTTACCAAGTTTATTGAATTTAGTTTCACACCTTTCTCTGATTGACCATTGATCCTGGTCTATTATTATGGCTACTGCTCTGTCATTTTCCTTCTGATATCTGCTCAAGTCAGCACCAAACAGTAACCAGACTGATTCTCTTCCTTTGGCAGCAGCAAGCGCCTGGTGGTAGTCCTACAGAATGACTCAAACTTCCATCCCAGACGTGCCTATACCAGTGAAGACGAGGCCTGGAAGTCATATCTTGAAAACCCTTTGACAGCTGCCACAAAAGCGATGATGAGCATTAATGGTGATGAAGATAGTGCGGCTGCCTTAGGATTGCTTTATGACTACTACAAGGTTTGCCAGCTTCATACTAGACGGTGTTCTCCATCCAGTCTGCTCTTCTGAACCCAAGCGGCTGATATTGTTATATTTGGATTTTGTTGTATCTTTTAGGTCCCCAGGGAAAAAAGACTGATGCCACTTGGTAAAGTAGCTGATACACAAGATGATCAAGAGAAAAGGTACATTTGTTACTTTAGTAGTCTTTTAGTAAAATGCTAAACACAAGAGATTGCACAGATGCTGGAAACCCAGAGTGGCACACACAAAATGCACCTGCCCATCATCTCCCTCTGACACCCCTCCTCCTCCTTTTCCTCCCATGGTCTTCTCTCCTATCAGATTCCTTCTTCAGTGCTTTACCTGTTGCATCTATCACCTCCCACCTTCTTACTTCATTTCCCCCCCTTCTCCCTTACCTGGTTTCACCTCCCACCTGTCAGCTTATTCTATTTCCGCTTCCCCCACTTTCTTATTCAGCTCCCTTCCACCTTCCTGTCCAGTCCTAATGAAGCGTCTCAGCCTCAAATCACCGACTGTTAATTCCTCTCCGTCGCTGCTGCCTGACCGGCCGAGTTCCTCCAGCACTTGGTGTGTGTTGTTTTGCTAAATGGTGACTGTGTGTATAGGGCGGTTGACTAAAGTAGTTATATTAGTGGAAGCTGTGGTGCTTACCATTATTGAAAGGGCTGATTTACCAGGTATGTAATTACTACAAAATTATGAGAATCTGTGCAAGAAAGGTTCCTTGCCCTCTGCCAAGAGTTTAGCTTGGTCTCACCAGTGGATATGCCTCTATTTTTGCCCCACGATCCTCTTCATCAAACAACAGCAACCTGTGGAACAGAAAGAGGCCTCTTTTGATCTCTTTGGGAAGAGTTGTCCTTTCAACCCACCTGCCTACATTTTTATTTGGTAACCATGGAAGTAAATATAGTCATGCAATAAAGATTACAGCAAGGGTTCTGGATGATCTCACATTTATGGACTGTAGAAAATTGGACAACAGCCAGCATTAGAGTTTGAATAGAGCATAACTTAGGAAAATTCAGTCAAATCTGAGGGACAAGACAGATGTAGAATGATGCAGTGTTTTAAATACATAATACTGTGAAATGAGATAGCAAGGTCATATCAGCACTGAAGCCAGTCCTTGGGCCCAACAGGTCCATGCTGACCATCATCTGACTTACCAGCATTTGGTCCATACGTGGTGTTTCAATGGTCCATAGTTGGTGAATCAGTGTCGTGATCTTTCTTAAATGTTGTGAGATTACCTGTTTTCATAATCTTCTTGGGGAGTGCAGTCCAAAATCTAATCACCCTCAAGGTGAAAAAAAAATTATCTTGTTCTTATGGGAAATGGCTAATGTAATGTCCAAATGATTAATGTACTGTAGATATATTGTCAGGAGTCAGCACTTTCAGTCAACACTGAATGTTTTTAGCTTTCCTAGGACTGAAAAAAGAAATTTTCAATTAATTTGAGCTGAAATTGTTACTGGCAACAGTACTAGTAGCAGCCATAATAAGTGTGGGTAATGTAAAATAAAATGATTTCTGTAATTGATGTGTAATTTTTCAGACACATTGCTGGAAGAATTAACACAACTGCTGAGGTGATCAGATCTCCAGCATCTGCAGTTATTGTTTTTTTTCTTAACTGCTAACTATTTTTTGTTTAGATGATTAAGATATTCACTTTCTTCTGAGGTCCCTTTCCCCAGTGTCTCTGTCTGTGCACTGTGTGACACTGAACTGTTCAACTACAGAACCTGATGGAGGGGGTCGCAAGTGAGAAAGACATACGTTATGTTGTCCATCATTGCAAGGGGAATAAAGTGCAAGAGCGGAGATGTCTGAAATAAGAACAACATGCTGGAAGTACTTAGCCAGTTAGCATCCATGGGGAATGAAAAACAATTAACATTTCAGTTAAAAGACTATTCTCATCAGATCCTGATCAGTGAAGGTGCGTTATTCTTTTAAGGAGGGCCTCGATGAGATTACACTAAAAAGGATGGACAGTAGGTCTGCAGCAGAGAGTAACCACATCAGTTACTGGTGTGTAGAATATTACGCTCAGCATAGGTCCTCAGTCCACTTTGTTGTGCCAATCTATTATGTGTGGGAAATGGAGGAGATGCGGCTAAGGGCTGCATCAATGGTGGTTTGCCATCTTGTTGTGTAATTATCAGGGTGCTTGCTAAAATGTGTCAAACTCTTACCGTGTTTTAATGGCTTTGAGCAAATGAAGCATCAGCATTAAGGCAAGGTAGGGAATTGCAGCAGCTGTTGTGTTTAGAGAATTCAATAAGCTCATTCACACCTGGATCTATAGGACGCTGAGACAGCAGTGCACAGATTAAGAGCTGATTGGGGCGTACTGTAGTTGTTTTGCGTTACAACATTACTGGAGTATTATTTTGTTGGAACTGACATTTAAAGTTGGGTGTCTGACAAAGCAATTTTTCATCTGAGTTGAAAAATTCAACTCAAAATTTGAGTTAATTTGAAAAATTTGAGTTAAAGCATTTGATGCTTTAAAGTTGGGAGTGGAATTCTGGGATAAAGTATATGTGTACTGAGATTTGGGGTGGCAATCCTACTTTCTGAAGTTGTAGACTTGCATGATATTTCGTGCTTAAACACGAGATTCTGCAGATACTGGAAATCCAGAGTAACACACACAAAATGCTGGAGGAACTCTGCAGGTCTACAGCATCTACAGAAGGGAATAACTAGTCAAAGTTTTGGTCTGAGACCTTTCATCAGGACTCCTGCATAATCCGCCTGAGAGAATATGTTGAGGAAGTATGCTTGCATCTGAGAGACACAAGGGACTGTAGATGCTGGAGTCAGGAGCTACAAACAATCTGCTGGAGGAACAATATGGGTTAACAGCATCTGTGGGTCTGGGGAAGAAATAGTCAATGGTTCAGATTGAAACCCTGAATCAGGACCTCAAGCAAATTGTTTGAACCTTGCATCTAGTCAAGGAGGCTAAACTGTTTACAATAGGTCCCAAAAAATGGGCAGTGAGTAAAGATTTTTTTTAAAGATTAGCTTTAATTGCCACATGTATATCAAAACATACAGTGAAATGCAGTGTTCGCATCAAACCAAATCAGTGAGGATTATACTGGGTAGCCTACGAGTGTCACCGTGCTTCCAGCACCAACATAGCATACTCGTAGCTCAGTAATCTTGACCGTGCCTCCTTGGAATGTGGGAGGAACCCGGAGCACCCAGAGGAAATCCACATGATGATAGGAAGAACGTGCAAACTGCAGGCAGCAGTGGGATTCAAACCCCATCAGTGACCACTGTGTTATAAATACTGTTACACTACCGGCTATGATAAAAACACATTGCTGATTATCTGAGTGCACCTGTCGGAACTGGTTTTGTTCAAGTTCAAGTTTTTCGTCATTCAGCCATACACATTTATACAGCTAAATGAAACAATATTCCTTTGGGACCAAGGTGCAAAACACAGTATATATAATATTGTATATTATACATAATATATAATAATAAAAATATATAATATTAGCCACATAAAATAATATTAATATAATATTAACAGATAATTTTTAAAAAATCTGTAGATATACAAGTTGGCATAAAGTTGTTCATACATTTAACATATAGTTGAATATGTAACAGTATAATGCTGCTGGAGCTGTCATATACAGTGTGCACTGGATGGTAACAGGGAGCTCAGAAGCTGTTAACCAGCCTAGCAGTCCGTGTTCTTACACCGTGGTATCCGCTGCCTGACAGTAGGAGGGTAAAGAGATTGTGGGATGGATGGGAGGGGTCTGTAAACGCAGCGCTTCTGGAATGTGTCCTGGATTGGGGGGGAGGGAGAGGGAGAGAGATCCCGATGATTCCCTCAACAGTCCTCACAATCCATTGCAGCATCTTGCAGTCAGGTGCCTTGCAACTGTCACATCAGACAGTGATGCTGCTGGTCAGGACACTCTTGCCGGTGCTCCAGTAGAGTCTGGTTAGAATGGGGACGGGGAGGCACACTCTCCTCCATCTCCTTAGAAAGTGGAGATGCTGCTGTGCTTTCTTCACTAATGAGAAAGTGTTGAAGGACCAGATGAGATAATCAGTGATGTTCACCCTGAGAAACTTGGTGCTCCTGATTCTCGCCATGGAGGAGCCATTGATGTGCAGTAGGGTGTAATCAGCTTGCACCTTCCTGAAGTCCACAATATCTCTTCCGTCTTGTCCACATTAAGACTCAAGTTGTGTTGTGTTCGCTCCACAACACAAACTGGTGTTACCTGCATGTATTGTCGCAATGCAAAAGTTGCTGGAGAGTTCGCTGACGAAGTGGAGACTTGACTTTTTAAAGCGCCATTTAGCAAGCAAATCGAATATGGATGGTGTGCAAATGCTCCGGCAAGAAAATCCTTCATTACCCGCTGCGGGCCTGCTACGTGTGTGCTTGTGAAAGTGCAGATGAATGAGAGATCAAAATTCTTATTGACCATGTTAAAATAAATATCTCTGTATAAAATTCAGAGCACACAGGTTGTTGTCACCGGGCAAAAAATGGCGCAGCACAAGATTTTTGTGCACACTAGTCATTAGAACTTAGAGGGAACATTGGAAGTAACTGTATTTGAGTCCGGTGATCCTGGTATGGTTGTGGCATAATGTCCTCCCTGATGGAAGTGGTAGCGGCTCATGCTGTGTCACCCTGAGGAGAAATGATGCTGGTTATTACCGGGACAACTGTTGTGGAGTCCTGTGCCCTGTGGCGGCTCTGAAGATATCAAAGACAATGATATCCCTGGAGCTATTCCTTTTTCTTGCATCTTGCAGGATCCACACTGTCTGATTTATAAGCCGAACTTGTAACATAGTCTCACCTTTGTCCACTTTTCATTTCTGATATTCAAGAGCTTTTTTTTTTAAATCAAGATAGCGCCATTATGCAGTCTCTGTCAAGATCGTGGCTCAGATTTAGTTTTCTTAAGTTCGTAGGGACGATTTTGGGAACAGAAAGAGGAGTTAGGGGGTCAGATTAGCATTTAAGGATGGGGATGTAGAGGAGTTAGAGGTCAGGTCTTCACTCTGCATTCCACATTCGAAGTCCAGCGATGTAAACAGGTGACGAAGGACATCCATGGACGTTAGGCTGTCCCAGTCAGTGTGTCCCGGGATCAGGATTCCATGCGAGCAGGTGACGCAAGGGACTGGAGTTTTTGAGGCATCAACTAGTCCAGGTAATGGTTAGCACATTGGGAATCCTGCCAGAAACCATCTTCTCCAGGTATACATAGGGATCCAGTACCAACTTGACAGTACTTAGCTGGAGGTTTGGAGTGCAGATCCAAGAAGCCAACTATAAAGTAGCGTCAGTTGGGTTATACCAAAGGCATGGCTGTGGGCGCAATATCGTGTGTGCTGGACTGCTGAACTCACTCCTACACAAAGGATTGGAGGGTGTTGCAACAATCTTGAAACCTTTCATCCAGCAGATATATAGCACATGGTTGGCACAGTAGCACAGTGGTCAGCAAAACGCTTTTACAATGCCAGCGACCCGGGTTCCATTCTGCTGGTGTCCGTAAGGAATTTGTATGTTTCCCCTGTGACCGTCTGGCTTTCCTAGTTACTTAGGAAACTAATTGAATTCCTATTATTAAGTATTATGGTTAACCTCAGTTTCAGTTTCAGGTCATTATGTCTACAAATTCAGATTCGACCCCAAAAATGCATATGCAGCTTAACTCCTTTCATGACAAATATCCAACATCACGACTTTTAAACAAAGTAAATCTCATTCAGTAACTTATCAAAGTCTTCGCAAAATAATCAGTTCTTCCAGAAAATCAATTTTAGATCTTTCGAATGAGAAATAAGATGATACATCCAACCACATTTCGTTCCCACACTGCTTCTTCGATCTCGAGTGGTTCACCATCTTGTTTCCTGGTTCGTTGGGATGATGTAGTGGGTCAACCATGGAAAATCAATTCACAATACTTACACAAAAAAAAACCTGACCTGTATGCCACAGGATTACAAGCTTTAAGTTTGTCGACGCATTCTATTTTCTATTTCAAAATAACTCAGTATTACATTGCCATTTCCAGACGTGCCTCAGTTTCAACACTACTGAACGTAGTTCGCATTCAAATTATACACTTGGAGTAATAAAAGTGTTTTAACTCACCAAATCCCTTGGTATGATTTAACAGAACTAATTCCCAATTACACGGTAGGGATCTTGGATACTACTCTCTGCCGATATCGTCTCACTATAGCTGGTGTTCTTTATAGCCGTAGCTTCAATAAATCTTATTGTTTCTCATCCAGGGGTTTCACCCTGAGGATTTCAAGTAAGTAGGGTAGAAATACTAACTACTAATTCTAATTTTAACAGATTTCACCTTTAGTTAGTTTCTACAGTTTTTGCCATGTTTCTGTCACTTGTCCACGACTCGTCAGCCATGCTCATTCTAGCATCGCTTTTTTTCCAAGTTCTCTTTTTTCCCCAGTAAACCTTGTTTTCATCCCTCCACAGGAGGAGCTTTCTAACATTACGTCTTTGGGTTTAATTAATTACAAGTGGCTTCTATGGAGAGGAACAAACAGTTGATGTTTTGAGCTATGAAGGATCTCGGCCTGAAACATCAACTGTTTTATTGCCCTCCATAGATGTTGCCTGACCTGCTGAGCTCCTCCTACATTTTGTGAATAAGTACATTTATAGGAGAGGTATGGAGGACTATGGTTCAAGTGTGGGTCGATGGAATTAGGCAGAATAACAGTTAAGCACAGACTAGGTGGGCCAAAGAGCATATTTCTGTGCTTTACTGCTTTATGATTCTATGATAGCTTTTGGATTCTTTAAGAATGGAGAATGGCAGTTCTAATGTAGAACTATTTGCCTATAGTGGAGATGAGGACTTCTCTCTCATGTCTGAGGTTCTGAAGAGAACAGAAGACCAGCATAAAGCTTGATGCTTGTTTGACTAAGCAAGATTAAATATTCAAAGTTAGTTATCACTTGTCCATCAAAACATATGGTGAAATGCGGCATTCGGTCCAGCAACCAATACAAATGAGTGTGTTCTGGGGGCAGCCTGTAGGTGATGCACACATTCTGGTGCCGACATAGCATGCCCACAATGCCCAGCAGAACAACAAAACAGAATACAGGAAAATTTTCACTCGGTTGTGCTTTTTGTCTGCCTTGCACACTCTCTCTATGTGACCTTGTCTGTGACACTTCCTGCAGACTTTTTTTTGAACAAAGTCATTTGCATCATGGGAGGATTTGCCACATCAATGACATCTTTGGCTTTTTGCACCATTCAGGGACGTTTTGTGCATTTCACATTCTAACCTTTTCTGTAGTTCCACTGCATCCAATGGTCAATGCCTGTTCTAAGGTTAGGTCTCTTTTAGACAGTAGGCTCTTTTGAGTGCTTTGACAACCATGGCTAACATAAGTCATAAGAGAAGATTGAAACAGTGCTGCAGGCACCCAAACCAAAAAATGTGTCACAACTTAGGTCATACTTGGGCCTTGTAAACAATAACCACTAGTTTCTCCCAAATAATGCTATGGTGCTGCATCCATTGAACACACTGGTACAGACAGGAGAAAAGTAGGAGTTGTCAGAAAGATGTGGAAAAAGTATTCAAGGAGAAAAAGAGGCTATAACATCAGATGAACTGCTCACCCATCATGACCCACCTCTGCCCATCAGACTGGCATGTGATGTGTCCCCTTAAGGCATTGGAGCTGTTTTGTCGCACATTGTGGAAGATGGATCTGAATGCCTGATTGTGATTTCTTCAAGATCACTGATGAGCGCAGAATGCAACTGTGCACAGATTGACTGAGAGGCCCTCAGTCTAGTATGGGGAATGAAGTAGTTCCACCACTACCTCTACGGACAGAAGTTTACGCTAGTGACAGATCACCAGCCCCTAGGACTTTCAATCCTAGGAAGGGCATCCCAGTGATGACTGCCTCCCAGTTACAATGTTGGGCATTTTTCCCAGGAGCCCACTCTTATGACATGGAGTTCAAGGGCACCAAACAACACAGCAATGCTGACGTCTTCCTCTATTGGCAATTGAAGGAGAAAAGTCTTCATACTGTGACCCAGCAGAAGTGTTCCACTCCTGGTAGACCTGTAGCCGGTAACAAACTCCGAAATACAAAGGGAAACAAGGAATGACTCAACATTGTTAAAAGTCTGTGAAATCACCAAGCAAGAATGGTCAGCTCATGGTAACCCTATGTCTCCAGAGTTCTGACAGGACAAGACCAGCTGTCTGTATGTCAAAGAATGTTAATGTGTGGCTCTCATGTTGTTGTGGTTCCCTTTAAACGGCTCACCAGAGTGTTAGAAAATCTGCATGAAGGACACCTGGGTACAGTCAAGATGAAGCATCTGCCCAGAACTACCTGTGGTGGCTGGCAGTAGATAAGCAGATTGAAAACTTGGCCAAAAGCTGTTCGGGATGCCAAAAAAGTTCAAAATACTACACCAGTGGGAGTGGCTGTCGTCACCATGGCAAAGAGTACATATTCATTTTGCTGGACCATTCATGGACTCCATGTTTCTGATTGCTGTGGATGCCCTTATGAAGTGGCCAGAGGTTATACCAATGAAGTCAACCTCCTCAGCAAAGACTGTCTCCACTCCAAGGATTATCTTCACCAGAAGTGGCTAACCTGATCTTCCTTTTTGTGTATCGGAACCCTGTCCGTGCAACAACAAATCAGACACCTGCAATGCCTTTCATGAACAGGAATCTCGCATAGTCCTCCTGAAACTAGACCTATGGAGGGAAGTGCAGAATAAACAGTTCAACCAGTTGCCAAGTAAAGCAGGAAGAAGATTTGAGATTGGACAGGAGGTTGGAGCGCATGATTACTGAGAAGACAAGTGGACACCCAGTAGGATAGCTACAAGAACTGGACCACTGATGTACACAGTGGATGTTGGAGATCAGACACATATGGGCCAGATACCGGATGTTCAACTGAAGAACACATCTGAGTCGATTGCATCCAACAAGACGGACACGTTACAGTCACCGGACTTACCACTCTGTGATGATGTCACTGATGGCAACGTGACACTGGAAACCATGAAAGTTGTCTTGGACGAGATTCCTGCCAAGCCTGATGCCACTCCACAGATCCAGAGCTGCTATCCTGAAAGAAACAGAGCGCCACCCAAAAGAGTGAACCTTTAGAACTGTGAAGTTAGTTATGGACTGTGAAAGCATGTTTATTTGGAATATGGGTTTATGAAAGGGAAATTTAATGTTTTCCACATATACGGTTTTATGTTGCATTCATCTAAATGGAGAGGAAGTGGATCTATTTCTTTTAGAGCAATGACCCCCTCTTAGCACTGCATATTGACCTGCTATCTATGGCATGTGCATTTTCTCCCACAGTCCAAAGGCGTACTGGTTAGTAGGTTAATGGGCCATTGTAAATTGTCCTGCCATTAGGCCACTGTTAAATAGGTGGGTTGCTGAATGGTGCGGCTCATTGGGCTGGAAGGGCCTGCCCCACACTGTATCTCTAAAATAAATGAGAGTGAGAGGAGAAAGATTTTGAAGCGGAATGATGGGCAGGTTTGTCACACAGAAGGCGGTGGGTGGGTATTTGGAATGAGCTGCCAGTGGAAGTCATAATCATACCTGCCTTTATGATGTTTAAGGATATTTGGATAGGTAACGTATAGGGGAAGTGTAAAGGATTATGAGCCAAATGCTGACTTAGATGGGCTTTTTGGATGGCATGGACAATCAGAATTAGAATCGGGTTTAATATCACCCGCATATGTCATGAAATTTGTTGTTTTTGTGGCGGCGGTACATTGCAATACATAATCAATTCTGTGAATTACATTAAAAATAAGTAATAGTTAAATTAAATAAATAGTGCAAAACGGGTAGTGAGGTAGTGTTCAATGTTCATTCAGAAATCTGATGGTAGAGGGGAAGAAGCTGTTGCTGAGTCACTGAATGTGTGCCTTCAGGCTCCTGTACTTCTTTCCTGATGGTAGCAATGAGAAGAGGACACATCCTGGGTGATGGGGATCCTTAATGATGGATGCTGCCTTTTTGAGGCATCGCTCCTTGAGGATGTTCTGGATGCCGGAGAGGCCAGTGCCCATGTTGGAGCTGACTGAGTTCACAACTTTCTGCAGCTTATTTCAATCCTGGACGGTAGCCCCCCACACCAGACAGTAATACAGTCAGAATGCTTTCCACAGTATATATGTAGAAACTTGCATGTGTCTTTGGTGACATACCAAATCTTCTCAAATTCCTAATGAAATATCGCTGCCGTCATGCCTGCTTTGTAACAGCATCAGTATGTTGGGCCCAGGATAGATCCTCAGAAGTGTTGACACCCAGGAACTTGAAATTGCTCACCCTTTCCACTTCGGTTCTCTCTGTGAGGACTAGTGTGTGTTCCCTTGTCTTACCCTTTCTGAAGTCCACAATCAGCTCTTTGGTCTTACTGAGGATGAGTGCCAGATTGTTGCTGTGACACCACTCAACTCACTGATATATCTCAGTCCTGTGTGCCTCCTCATCACCATCTCATTGGGCCAGAGGGTCCATTTCAGTGCTCTCTGACTCTATGCCATTGGAGAGCCTCTCTCTGAAGCTGAATCTGTATTCGGTATATGACATTAACCAAGAGAACTGCAGAAAATGCTCTGCTATTATAGATTAAACATTAGGTTACTTTCATTTGTCACATATATATTGAAACATACAATGAAATGTGTTGTTTGCATGAAATCAAATCGGTGAGGATTATGCTGGGCAGCCCACAAGTGTCAACATAGCACGCCCACAACTCACTAACTTTAAGCGTAAATTTTTGGGATGTTGGAGCAAACTGGAGCACCCGGAGGAAAGCCAGGCAGTCACAGGGAGAATTTACAGACTCCTTGCAGACAGCAGCGGGAATTGAACCTCAATCGTTGATCACTGAATGGTGCTGAAAAACGACGCGTTAACCATTACGAGTACTGATAGAGGTGTACAACAGTATGAGAGATGGTGGGGGTCCTTGATAATCTTTGTTTGATTTCATTGTGGCAATATGGTGGCACTGATGTTTGGCTAATATTTTCTCTTGATAAGACGACATCAGGCCATGATTAAATGTAGCTGTTCTTTGTTGAGTAAGTTGGCTGACAGTAGTCAAAATGAAATTAGAAGAGATATATAAAGGACCAGATCGTTAAAGGAACCATTGAGTGTAACGTAACACCACAAAGGCTGGGAGCATTCATTTTGATTACATGTCAGCTCTGACATCACCTGGAACACTCCATGGACACTAATTTTAGGCTCTGTGTAGTTTCTTATTTTTTAACTTGTTGGCAATGGCAAAAACACTTTGAATTCCTAGGGTAACACACAAAATGCTGGAGGAACTCAGCAGGTCAGGCAGCAATAATGAAGGGGAATAAACCATCAGCGTTGCAGGCTGAGACCCACCATCAGAACTGGAAAGGAAAGGGGAAGTGGCAGAAAAAGGTGTGTGGGGGGGGGGGAAGGAGTTCAAGGTGGCAGGTCATAGGTGAGACCAGATGAGGGGAAGGTGGATAGGAGGGAGAGGGGATGAAGTGAGAAGCTAAGAGGTGAAAGAGTAAAGAATAAGGAACTGATAGGAGAGGAGAGTGGACCATGAGAGAAAGGGAAGGGGAAGTGGCTCCAGAGGGAGGTGATAGGCAAGTGAGGAGAAGAGAAGGGGTAAGAGGAGAGCCAAAATAGGGAATTGAAAAAGGGAGAAGGGGAGGTAGGAGAAATTACCAGACGTTAGAGAAATTGATGTTCATGCATCAGGTTGGAGGCTTCTCAGGCCATAAGTTACTAAGGATAGCCACTTGTGCAAAATACTACAAGTGAGCCCAGCATCCATCAAGGCATATCCAGTTAAGAGGCAATGCTGCTTTTGTTGAATTTTCTTTTTCACACTGTATTTCATAACTATGTTCATTCCTTGATGATGTTTAGTTTTGTCTGTTTCTCCTTGAATACCAATGTAATAAGCCATATTCATTTACTGTTCAATGGTTAAGATGAAAAGGGTGTCACTGCCAACCCTGTTTCTGACGGTGATCAATCACTTAGAAAGTCTTATAGCAGGGGAACGCTGGAAAGGGGAACAATTTTTTAATGATTTTTGTATTGCTTCAAGATTGCCCAGAGCTACCATTTCAGCTAAGATGGTAGAGAATCTGAGACTGGGAAATTCCTCAGCTACTGAGTAGATAAACTTACTGTACATAATCAGCAAGAGGAGAGGAATAAATCATTCATCTTAGAATAATCTCTGTTTGGGGCAAAATTTGTCTTTACATGTTAGCATTAAACCTATGAGAAATGATCACTTCCACACAATTAGTTCCATTGATTTTGACGAGCGCATCCCATTGACAAACATAGAATATTACAGCACAGTACAAGCCCTTTGGCCCACAATGTTGTGCTAGCCTGTTAATCCAATCTAAGATCAATTCAACCCCTCCTGTCTACAGTGACCTCTATTTTTCTATCATCCATGTGCCACAGGCAATCATACTGTGAAATGTGTTGTTTGTGTTAACAATTCACACAGTCCAAGGATTGTGTTAGGAGCTGCCTGCAAGTGTTGTCGTACTTCCAGCACCAACATAGCATGCCCACAACTCGCTAACCCTAACCCATGCGACACTGGAATGTGGGAGGAAACCGGAGCACCCAGAGGAAACCTATGCAGATACAGGGAGAATGTACAAGCTCCTTACAGACAGTGGTTGGAATTGAACCCCAATCTTACAGCTGGTGCTGTAACGTGATTGTGCTAACCTTGTTAGGTCTCAGGAGTATGGCAAAAGTGAAAGAAATCACTGAGTTCAACTGCTTTTTATCATCACCACTACATTTTAATCAAGTAATTATAATTGAACATGGATGTACACCACCTCGTCACCATCTGAGATTCTATCAACTGATGTCACTTGCTAATTTATAGAAGACATTTGAGCTCTGCTTAGTCACACTGTCATACAAGTCATATGAGCTACTGAAATTTGAACTCCACTCTATATTCCTGATTCCTGATGAAGGATCTTAGCCTGAAATGTCAACTGTTTATTCCCCTCCATAGATGCGGCCTGACCTGCTAAATTCCTTCAGGATTTTTTATCAGTTGCTCTGGATTTCCTGCATCTGCAGAATCTCTTATGTTTTAGTGGTAATTGAAAGTAATTTACTTTGGATTAATTTTGGAAGTACACTTTCTGATAGCTTGCTTTTGTCTCTCTCTTGTCTTATTAGAAATTGCCTCACGTCATCTGATAATCAGAGCAACCTGGAGGTTCAAGATAATCGGGTGCAGGTTCTGAAGTCCCTCCCAGTGAATCTGTCCTTGCACCCAGAACACGTGGACGTTTCAAAGAGGGAGAGTTATGGTGCGAGTCTGGCCGAGAATATGCCCGTGTCAGTGGCAGGAGTAGCTGTGGTCAGTATCAAGACAGAGGGTTATCCAACCAGCTACTCAGGGGCATCGAACCCCAACATGCACTACAGCAGAGCTGAGAGTGACGAACAGAGAGGGGTGATTTTTGAACAGAGCCTCAGCGGTAACCAATATGAAGTGCTCACTGTTACGCACACCAACTACCTCAAGGATGACCAGCGAAGCACACCTGACAGCAGCTACAGCGAATCTTGCAAGGAAGGAACTGCTGAAGTGAGTTCTAATTTATTTATTTTTATTTAGAGATACAGGACCTTCCGGCCCAATGAGTCTGCAATACCAAATTACGCCAAGTCAGAATCAGATTCAGATGTATCGTCACAGACATTCGGCATGAAATTTATTGTTTTGCAGCAGCAGTACAGGGCAATACATTATAATATGCTGTAACTTATGAGAAATATATATTGTATCATATAGCATATATACTTTATATAAGTCACAGAATATTTTATGTATTTACACTCAGTGGCCACTCCATTTCATACACCTCTGCACCTGCTCGCTAATGCAAGTATCTAATCAGCCAATCACGTGGCAGCAACTCATTGCATAAAAGTAAGCAGACATGGTCAAGAGGTCCAGTTGTTGTTCAGACCAAACATCAGAATGGGGAAGAAATGTGATCTAAGTGGCTGACTGTGGAATAACTATTGGGTGGTTTCAGTATCTCGGAAACTGCTGAGCTCCTGGGATCTTAATGCACAATAGTCTCTAGAGTTTACAGAGAATGGTGTAAAATATCCAGTTGAGCCGCAGTTCTGCGGGCAAAAAAGGCCTTCTTAATGAGAGAAGTTAGAGGGAAAGACTGGTTTAAACTGACAGGAAACTGGCAGCAACTCAAATAACCACGCCCTACAACTGAAGAGCATCCCCGGACACACAACACTTTGAGCCTGGAAGAGGATGGGTTACAGCAGCAGAAGATCACACCAGGTTCCACTCCTGTACCTAATAAAATGGCATGCAATTTCTTACAGCAGCAATACAGTGCCATATATGGAATATATTATAAATTCTAAGAAAAATATCTACTGTATATATAAACTACATAGTACAGTTTGAGTACCCCTTATCCGAAATGCTTAAAACTAGAAATATTTCAGATCTCAGGTTTTTTCAGATTTTGGAATATATAATGAGATGGGATCCCCATAATTTCTGACCCTGAATTTATATACCACCAGTAAGCAGTCTTTGTCTTCCACTTGTTCATCACACATAGAGTATGTACTGATGCAGCCGTTCAGCATGTTAGATTTTCACCAGCGACCGTCTTGGCAACCTCATCAATGAAATCCTTTGCTGCTTCATGTTCAGCAGGTGCTTTATCACCACAAGTCTTTAAAAATTGAATGCTCTGCCTTTTTGAAAATTTCTGCAACCAGCTTGCTGAGTAGTCACAATTACCTTCAATTTTCAGTTCATAGAACCATAGAACATTACAGCACAGAAACAGGTCTTTTGGCCCTTCTTGGCTGTGCCGAACAATTTTTCTGCCTAGTCCCACTGACCTGCGCCCGGCCCATATCCCTCCATACACCTCTTATCCACGTACCTGTCCAAGTTTTTCTTAAATGTTAAATGTGAGCCCACATTCACCACTTCATCTGGCAGCTCATTCCACTGTGTGTGAAAGAAGCCCCCCCCTCCCCAGTGTTCCCTTTAAACTTTTCCCATCGTGATATACCTTTGTTTGTTTCGTGATCGGCATACCTTTAAGTGGCACATGTTCACCTGCTGTAGCTGAATCCACTCTTTCAATACAGCATGGAGATCTTCATTTCTCGCTTCACGCAGCGTCACTTCTCAGAGCTAACAGTCTGTGGTGCGCAGAGACCTGTACGTTGCCTGGCAATCTTCCCAGTGCCTTTTAGAATTTTCCTTTTGTGACATCACATCAGCACACACAAAAAAGATGTTAGATTTCGGAGGTTTCATTAAGAGGTACTCAATCGGTATATAAAAATTAAAAGTATTAGTTTTGTGATCACTCAAGTCGAGTATGATTTTCTCCTAAGACATTGGTCGTCTATTGCTGGGTCCTCGGGTGGCTGTAGAGACCGACCTGGGATCCACATCTTCTGTTGTAGTGTAGACAGGAGAAAATGGTGGCTATGGTTAGTGGTGGGCCTTTTGGTTGTTCAGTCTCTCCTTTTGCAGCTGCCACTTGTTCTCTGCTCACAGCGTGGGCCGCTCTCAGGTGGCACAGTTCCATCTTGAACAGATTTCCTCCAGGTGTATCTATTAACCAGGGTCAGTGGGGCAAAAGGAGAGCAAAATATCAAGGTGGTGTTGATGGACTGTTCAGACATCTGATGGCAGAGGACAAGAAGATGTTCCTAAAACGTTGCGTGTTTGCCATGTGACCAATTAACCTACTGATCTGTAAGTCTTTGGAATGTAGGAGGAATCCAGAGGAAACCCGTATGGCAATGGAGAGAACATACAAACTCCTTACAGACAATGGCAATGTTTGAACCCGGATTGCTGCTGTAATAGTGTTACGCTAACTGCTATACTATTGTGCCACCACTGTAATACGCTTGTCTATTTTATATGTCTATCATGAAGATGTATGTTGTTGCAAATTATTTTTGGGTGGAAGAACAAATGTGTAGTTGATAGAGTCCATTCCTTTATCTTCAGTGAAGATAAATATTACAACTCAACATTGCAAACACTTTCAAACTCCCGTTTCAACATCGTTAAACAAGTTGATTGATATGGGGTCTCCATGATTTATAATTTTCATGATTAATATTGATAGTTTTTTGGCTAAAGAGCTCAAATGATATGACTGAATGTTGAAATAGGAGTTTTCAGTTCTCTCTTCTCAAGCCCTCTGAGTGAAGAAGTTCCACATAAATATTTCATGTTTTATCCTTAACCCATGACCTCTAGTTCTGTCTCAAAGAGCCTGTTTGCATTTGCCCTATCAAAATTTTGTATACCTCTATTAAATTCTACACTCTATCCTAGTAAACCTGGCCCTACACTCAAGTCCATTAGCCGTGATTGAATGGCAAAGCAGACTCGATGGGTCGAATGGTCTTATTCTGCTCCAATGTCTTACGGTTGTGGTCTAAGCCAGGAAAGTTTTTGTCAGAAGGCCAGCTTCTGAATCAATTGAACAGTATATGGAATATAACTGATTAGGTGAGGCGACACTTCACCTGTGAGTCTGTCAGGGTTGTCTAGTGTATCTGGCACTCCTGCTGCAGCATGCTCTACCTGAACAAGACCCTATGCAGATTGGGATCCACTTCGTCGAGCACCTTGGCTCCGTCTGCTACAAAAGGCTGACTCTGCTAGTGGTCACTCATTTCAATACGACTTTACCTTTCCATTGCGACATATTACCACGATGAGGCCACTCTCTGATTGGAGGAGCAACACCTCTTATCATGTCCGGTTTGCCTCCAAGCTGAAGGCGTAAATATCAATTTCTCAAACTTCAACCCCCCCCTCTCTTTTCCCCATTCTGGCTCCCCTCTTACCCCTTCTCTTCACCCCACTTTCCCCTCTCCTTCTGTTTTTCCAATGGTCCACTCTCTTCTCTTATCAGATCCCTTATTCTTCACCTTTTTACCTTTTCCACCTATCACCCATCTTCTTACTTCATCGCCCTCTTTCCCCTTACCTGGTCTCACCTATCACCTGCCAGCTTGTACTTTTTCCCCTTCCCTCACCACCTTATTTTGGCTTCTTCCCCTTTCCTCTCCTGGTCTGACGAAAGATTTTGGCCCATAACAATGACTGTTTATTCCTCTGTATAGATGCTGCCTAACCTGCTGAGATCCCCCAGCATTTTGTCTGTGTCCCTAAGTGTTCATTCTCCTAATGTCTGCCCATTATACAATCCCTTGGTCAATTGGACATTTACTGATTTAATGATTGCATTTCAAGTACTCATCAGTATTAATATTGAATAGCCCATTGGGTTTACTCTCAATTCTATGCTTGTTTGAAGTTTTGGCTCTGTGAACTGGGTAATTGTACAATGATTTTTGGAATTGTCCTTCACGTTCCCAGCAAGGAGACTTCCTGAGTAATGTGAATTATTACAAGCCCAGCTGAAGACAGCGAGCAAATGTTAATCTATAAAGAAAGCTGTTCATAGCTGTGTGGACATGTAAACATTTAGTTGTGTGCACCAGGTGATTCTGATTATTTGTAAGCTGAAGCTTTCCCTCTGTTTATCCACTCCCTGAAAAGCAGCCAAAGTCCGTAGGTTTGGAGGGCACATCTAGGAGGAACAGCTGAATCAGAATGGAAACTGCCCGTGTTGGGAACAAATGGTTGCTGGCCCCTGTTTGTATAGGAGTATGCACTTAGCAAATTCATGGCCTCTTTGATACAAAGTGATTCTCAGTATTGTGTGTGAGAAAGACTTGTAACAGTTGACTGGGAAATCAAACTGAACTGGGAGGCTTGAAATTTGTCTAACAAAATGAAGCAATATGGTTTAAAATTGGTGTAGCCCAGGAGTTTTGTGTGCTTGTTGGGGTTCTTAAAGCCCTTCAAGAGATTTGACGCAAAGGAATCTTTGTTTGCTGGCATTTAATTCTCCTGAAAACTATGCCTTAATTCAGCCCATTTTGTCCATTCCAACCTGGTCAACTGCCTAGTCCCATTTATCTGCACCCAAACCATAGCCCTCCACAATTCTCTTAAAGCCTGTACCAATCCAAACTTCTCAAGTGTCACAATCAAACCCACGTACATCCCTTACACTGGCAACTTGTTCCATTCTCTCATCACCTCTGAGTCAAAAAGTTCCTGCATATGTTTCCCTAAAACATTTCATCTTTCACCCTTGGCCCAAGACCTCAAGTTCCAGTCTCATCCAACCTCAGTTGAAAGAGTCTGCTTGTATTTTCTGCTAAACATACCTGTCACAATCTTGCATACCTCTATCAAATCTCCCCTCATTCTTCCACGGTCTAGGGATTAAAACCCTAACCAATTCAAACCTTTCATATAACTCAAGTCCTAAAGCCTAGCAACATCCTTCTAAGTTTCCTGTGCACTCTTTCAATCTTATTTATATCTTTCCTGTAGGCAGGTGATCAAAACTGCACACAGTACTCCAAATTAGGCCTTACCAGCGTCTTGTACAACTTCAACATAATAGACTCATAATAACTCCTGTACTCAGTACTTGATTAATGAAAGTACTGTGCCAATGTGCCAAAAGCTTTCTTTACTACCTGTGATGCCCCATTCAAGGAACTATGGTTCTGTATTCCCTGATACCCTCAATTCTTTTGCACTCGTTAGTGCCCAGCACTCACTGTGCAAGTACTACCCAGGTTGGTCCTCCCAAAGTACAACACCTCACAGTTGTCTGCATTAAATTCCATCTACCATTTTTAGCCTATTTTTCCAACTGTTCTGGATCCTGCTGCAAGCTTTGATAGCCTTCCTCACTATCCACTATGCCCCCAATCTTGGTGTTGCCCACAAATTTGCTGATCCATTATCATCCAGATCATTGATCCAGTGGACCCAGCACTGATCCGTACAGCACATGAATAGTCACAGGCTCCAGTCAGAGAGGCAACCATCTACTACCACTGACTGGCTTCCTCCACGAAGCTAATGTCCAATCCAATTCATTAATTTTGTCCATCACTATCCTTTTGCTCTTAAAATATAAGTAGAATTCCTTAGGATTCTCCTCTCCTTGTTTTCTAGAGCAACCTCTATCATTCTTTTAGCTCTCCTGATTTCCTCCTAAGGTGGTCTCTTGAATTTTTGAAAAACATTCCTCAAGTACCTCGTTTGCTCCTTCCTGCCTATACCTGCTATGCATCTCCTTCTTCTTAACCAGGGCCTCAATATCTCTTGAAAACCAAGGTGCCCTAGACCTGTTATCCTTGCCTTTTATTCTGACAGGAACATACAAGCTCTGTACTGTCAAAATTTCACTTCCAAAGGCCTCCCCCTTACCAAGTACACCTTTGCCAGAAAACAACCCGACCCAATCCACACTTGCCAGATCCTTTCTGAAACCATCAAAATTGTCCTTTCTCCAATTTAGAATCTCAACCTGAGGACCAGGCCTATTCTTTGCCATAATTATCTTGAAACTATTGAGTGAAGGAAAGGGGTACAATCTGGAAGGTGAAGCCAGGTTAGGGGGAGGAAGGTGGGTGGGTGGGGGAAGGGGATGAAGGGAGAAACTGGAAGGTGATAGGTGGAAAAGGTAAAGGGCTGAAGAAGAAGGAATCAAAAAGGCGAGGAGAGTGGACCATGGGAGAAAGGGAAGGAGGAGAGGCAGGTGAGGAGAAGGTAAGGACTCCCGATGAAGGGTCTTGACCTGAAATGTTGACTGTTTACACACTGTAGGTGCTGCTTTCCCTGCTGAGTTCCCATGTACAGGGGTTCCCAACCTGGGGCCCATGGATCTCTTGCTTAAATGTGTTGGTCCATGGCATAAAAAAAAGTCGGGCCCACTGCTCTACACAAACTTTTCTGTCTCACTCCCTAACAGATCTAATGTAGAGAAGGGTACGGTCATGCACTTTGGTAGAAGAAATAAAGGTGGAGACTGTTTTCTAAATGGGGAGAAATTCAGAAATCAGAGGTGCAAAGGAACTTGGGAGTCGTCATGCAAAATTCCCTAAAAATGAACTAGCGGGTTGAGTCGTTGGTAAGGAAGACAAATGCAATGCTAGCATTCATTTCAAGAGGACTGTAAAGACAAGGATGCAGCGCTGAGGCTTTATAAGGCATTAGTCAGACCACACTGGGAGTCTTGTGAGTAGTTTTGGACCCCTTATCTAAAAAATGATGTGCAAGGATTGGAGAGGGTCCAGAAGAGGTTTGTGGGATTGATCCAGAAATGAAAGGGTTAATGTATGTGAAGTGTTTGATGGCTCACTGGAGTTTAGAAGAATTGGTGGGGCGGGGGGGGGGGGGATCTCATTGAACTCTTTCTAATATTGAAAGACCAAGATGTAGTTGATGTGGAGGAGATGTTGACTGTAGTAAGCGAGTGTAGGACCAGAGGGTAAAGCCTTAGAATGCAAGGACACCCCTTTAGAACAGGGATATGGAAGAATTTCTTTAGCTGGAGGGAGATGAATCTGTGGAATTCATTGCCACAGCTGAATGTGAAGGCCAAGTCATTGGGTATATCTAAAGCGATGCTTGATAGTTTCTTGATTAGTAAGCAGGTCAATGGTTATGGAGAGAATGCAGGAGAATGGGTTTGAGAGGGAAAATAAATCAGCCATGATGGAATGGTGGAGCAGACTCGATGGGCCAAATGGCCTAATTCTGCTCCTATGCTCTATAGTTTATGGCCTTTTTATAAGGACATTTATAGACCTATCTGCCCTTGGAAAAGAGCTTCTATTCTTTGCAGTCACTGATTTAACACGTGCACAGTGCCTCTTGTATTAAAGTTTAATCAGGAATCCAGGCAGCCAGAAGCCCAGCAGTGTTGATAGTTTCCAAAGCCACACAGACAAAGTGCTGGATTAACTTAGCAGGTCTGGCAGCATCTATGGAGAGGAATAAACAACCAACATTTTGGCCTGGACCTTCCATCAGGAATGGAAAGGAAGAGGGAAGAAGCCAGAATCAAGGTGGGGTGGGTGGGTGGGGGGGAAGGAAAGTAATGCAAGCTAGAAGGTGATAGGTGAAGCCAGGTTAGGGTGGGTGGGGGAAGGGGATGAAGCAAGAAACTGGAAGGTGATAGGTGGAAAAGATAAAGGGCTGAAGAAGAAGGAATCAAATAGGTGAGGAGAGTGGATTATGGGACAAAGGGGAGGGGAAGGGACAGGTGAAGAGAAGGGAATGATCTTTGATGAAGGGTCTCGGCCCGAAATGTCAACTGTTTACTTAGATGCTGCTTGACCAGCGTTTTGTGTGAATTGCTCTGGATTACCAGCATCTGCTGAATCTCTTGTGTTCAAGTCTGTGATAGTCTTTAGCCAGCTTAGATCCAGAATTCTCACCTGCTAGTCACCAGGTGACAGCTGAAATGTAAACTCAGCTGTAGTTTGCTCGTAGGTTGTTTTAAGAGATCCGTGCGAAAGACTATAATTAATTGAATTTACTTTAGAACACTGAGTAATTTTCCACTAGTGTACTAATTTGCTATCATTTTAGACATTTAGATAAATAAAGATGTATCTTACTCTATGCTTTAGCACATTTACAATCTGAAAAACCCTGTAAATTATAATGTTTTATAATTGTAAAACACTTCTATATAACTATGGCATTTAATATTATATTATATTATACATTGGATTTAAAGATGTGCATTCTTGCACTGTCCTCCTGAGGCTGGGCTTGGTAGTTGTATACTGGGGCTCAGCATGTGAGTGTGAACTCTGGACAGCCTTCGGCCTGTGGAAAGGGGTGTAGGAAAGAGCAGCTGCATTTGAAGTAGGATTAGGGTTTGATTGTTGGTGGAGCAGGTTTCAACCCAAGGACTTGGATAGTTTTTCACTTATTTGCAAGGTGCCCCAAGTCAGAGGCATGTTGGATTAAGACCCATTTTGTCCAGTATAGGTGAATCAAAGACAATGTGGATCAAAAGGAATGTTTGCATAGGGGACGACATGATCTTCTGTACTTCCTCACATGGGAACTGCTTTTGGCAGTCGGTAAAATCCTGTCTTCCCCAGAACGTACCCAGAGTTATAATTAGATTTATTATTACTGACATATGTTGTGTAATGGATTGTTTTGTAGCAGCAGAACAGTCAATACATAATAATAAAAAGCTACAAATTACAATAAGAAATATATGTAAAAAATTAAATTAAATAAGTAGAGCAAAAAGAGAAAAAGAAGTACTGAGGTAATGTATATGTGCTTATTGCCCATTCAGAAATCTGAAGGTGGACTGTGTGTCTTTGGGCTCCTATACCCTCTCCTGATGGTAGCAACGAGAAGAGGGCATGTCCTGGGTGATAGGGATTGTAAATGGTGGATGCATACTGTGGTGAACTATGTGCCTGTCTGGACACGCCCCCTGCTGACTGCTGCTGTGGCTCCTCCCACAGGCCCCTGTATAAAGGCGATTCAGGTCTAATCCTCTGCCTCATTCTCCAGGATGTAATATGATGGTCACTCACTGCTGGTTCCTTCTTCAGTCAATAAAAGCCGATATCTCACCTTACGTCTCAGAGTGAGTTATTGATGGTGCATCAATTTTATTGACTGAAAGTTTTAAAACATGGAAACCGTTTTATGTCCGGAAAGGTTGGATTTGGACCCACAAGACCCTGAAGCAGCTCTCGCTTTTGAACACTGGCTTGCATGCTTCCAATCGTACTTGGCGGAGCTTCGTGCGACTGACCCTGCCGTTATGCACAGAATTCTACTCTCGAGGGTCACCCCAAAAGTTTATTCCATTATCCGGGACCTGCCGACCTACGAAGGGGCACTGGACGCCCTCAAAAGACAGTACCTGCGGCCGGTGAACACCGTCTACGCAAGACATCGTTTAGCTACCCGGCGACAGCGGCCTGGCGAATTGAGCGCTGAGTTTCTCCGAGCACTACAGATACTCGTCCGAGCTTGTGACTGCAAGACGCTCACGGCAGAACAGCATGCAGAGCGGCTGGTGCGAGACGCCTTTGTGACAGGACTGAGGTCAGTGTACGTGTGCCAGCGACTGCTGGAACACTCAGATCTTACCTTATGCTCGGTGATCGAGACGGCCAACACTCTGGAAGCTGCACTGCACTACGCCGACGCTGTCCAGTCGCGCGATTCCCCGCCGGTTCCGTGGACGCCTCAGACCCCGCCACCTCCGGCTTCCGTGGGCGAAATCGCCGCTGCCAGTCGTGATTCCACTAACTCCCTGAACCCGACCACAGCGGCAGCCCGTCAGAAGCCTGTGCTTTGTTATTTCTGTGGCCATAAAAAACACTCGAAAACGCTGTCCAGCGCGAGAAGCGACCTGCTCCAGCTGCGGAAAGCGGGGCCATTTCGCCAAGGTCTGTAAGTCTAAACTGCGAGCGGAGTGCAGCGCTACGGGTGAAACGTGGGGGCCGCCATCTTGCATGCCCGGATGTGGGCGGCCATCTTTGTCGGCGTCAGCATGCCCCGCCCCCGACCCTCCGATGCTTACCGGGTACCCCGGATGTGGGTGGCCATCTTTGTCGGCGTCAGCACGCCCCGCCCCCGACCCTCCGATGCGTACCGGGTACCCCGACGGTGATTCAACTCTGGCCGCTGTAACCCTCGACCAAAGCGCCCCACACCAGCTTGCAAGGTCCATGATGGACATGCGGGTGGAGGGGCACAGGACTAGATGCCTGTTTGACATGGGCAGCACTAAGAGTTTCATTCACCCGGACACAGTGCAACGCTGCGGACTCGCAACACGGCCAGTAAGTCAGAAGATCCATTTGGTTTCTGGGTCACATTCCACAGACATCCGGGGGGGTTGTGTAGCGACATTGGTGGTGCAAGGCACAGAATATCGGGACTTTGAGCTACTGGTCATGCCTAATCTGTGCGCACCTGTGCTATTGGGGCTGGACTTCCAGAGCCATCTCGAAAGTGTGACTATGGTATATGACGGGCCCCTCCCACCACTCACTGTCCGGAATCCTCAGTTCTGTGGGACTTCATCACCACTGACCACACACACACAGCGACACACACATCCCATCCAGCACGACAGCTGCGCTACCGACACCACTTGCAGTCTCTCCACTCTCGAGGTCCCTCCCCCGCCGCTGTTCGCCAACCTGACCCCGACTGTAAACCGGTGCAGTGGCTGCTCAGGGAGGGGATCATTGAGCCAAGCACAAGCCCTTGGAGGGCCCAGGTGGTCGGATGGTGGCCCCACCCCCCCCTCACGAACTCCTATTCTCTTTTCCCAGGAAGTCTGTCACTGGGACCGCTCTACCAGTTTGGCTGACGTCCCCGGGGCCAGTGCTGCTCCGGAAACATGTGAGGAGCAATAAATACTCCCCGCTGGTCGAGAGGGTTCACCTTCTGCATGCAAACCCCCAGTATGCTTACGTGGTCTTACCTGATGGGCGGGAGGACATGGCCTCCATCCGCGACCTGGCGCCCGCAGGTGCAGCAGACCACTACCCTGAACACTCTCCGGTAACTATGAACCCTGTACCCGAGGTGACACCGCGCTCACCAGGCCCTACATGGACTCCTCATGACACATATATACCAGCTGCCTCGCACATGCATGAGCTGGAACCAGCACAACCTCCGTCTCCTGTGCAATCACCAATGTCGCCGGCGTCTGTGCAATCACAGCTGGTGCTACGTAGATCGCAGCGACAGATTCGACCACCTGATAGACTTGACCTGTAAGAAACTTCGCCACACGGGGACTCTTTCAAACAAAGGGGGGGGGGGGGGGTGAATGTGGTGAACTACATGCCTGTCTGGACACGCCCCCTTCTGACTGCTCCTGTGGCTCCTCCCACAGACCCCTGTATAAAGGCGATTCAGGTCTAATCCTCTGCCTCATTCTCCAGGATGTAATATGATGGTCACTCACTGCTGGTTCCTTCTTCAGTCAATAAAAGCCGATATCTCGCCTTACGTCTCAGAGTGAGTTATTGATGGTGCATCACATACTTTCTGAGGTGTTGCCCTTTGGGGGAGTCCTCAATGCAGGAGAGGCTCGTATCCATGATGGACCTGGCAATGTTTTCAACTTCCTGCAGTTTTTTTTCGATCCTGTGCAGTGGCCCCTCCACACCAGACAGTAATTCAACCAGTTAGAATGCTCTCCAAGGTCCAACAGTAGAAATTTGTGAGAGACTTTGGTGACATACCAAATCTCCTCAAACTCCTAATGAAATATAGCCACTGTCATGTCTTCTTTGTAATTGCATCAATATGTTGGGCTCAGAATAGATCTTCAGAGATGTTGACACCCAGGAGCTTGAATCTTTGTACTGCTGATCCCTCGATGACTGCAAACTGGTGCAGTTCTACAATATCATAGAGAGATATTACTGTCCAGTTTGGTGCAGCATCCTCTCATAATGTATAAAAACTACAGCAAAATGTCAGGTCATTGTCTGCAGGAATTATATGTGTCCAGACCAAAGAAGCAGGCAGGAGAAATCATTGCAGATGCTACACACCTTGCAAGCTGCCTTTTCCAAAAGCTCCCTATTAGAAAGCACTGTAGGGCTATTAAAACAAAAACTTCATGCCACGTTAAAAGTTTCTTTCCTCTGGCGGTTAATCTGATCAACCACTCTATTGAGCACTCCCCCACCCCATCTATTACCTCCGTTACTACACTGTAAACCGTGTACACTGTACTTTTTATAATACTGTTTGCATTGTAACTACATGCTGTTATTTATGCATTAGTGCACACTTAATTCCACATCCTTTAGCCTCTAATTTTAAATAATTCTTTATAGTTTGTGGGTGCTTTTGTTGCATGTCATCACAGCAAATTCCTGATACATGTAAGTGCATATGGCAATTAAAACTGATCCTTGATAATGCCTCACACCATTTACGGTCTGTCAAATTCCAGACTTGATATGATCAGACTTGGAAATGGCCGTGAATACAGTTTGGCTTCTGGTTAAGTCAGAGTTCATTCAGTTGGTGTTGAGGAAGCCAGTACGGTACAGTCCAACTTCAGTGCGTGCAGCCTGGCCCCTGGGTTCTGACTGACTGGGTCATCAGCTGCTGTTGATGGGATTCATGAAGAAAAGCAGAAAGTCACTTTGGCTTAGAAACTCCCTCACACACCAATGTTAAATGGTGTCCCTCAGCTGTAAATTAGTTCAACATGCATTAGAGCAATCAGTTTTAGGTGTTTTTGAGCACAGCTGAAAATTTGACTCACAGCTCCTGGTCATTATAACAGAACACTACGGCACAGTAGAGGCCCTTCAGCCCACAATGTGGTATTGACCTTTTAAACTACTCTAAGATCAATCTAACCCTTCTCTCCTCTATAGCTCTCCTTTTTTCTTTCATCTTTGTGCCTATCTAAGAGTTTCTTAAATGTATCTGTCTCCACCACCACCCCTGGCAGAACATTCCACACACCCACTACTCTTTGTGTAACAAAAAAAGCTTATTTCTGACACAGCTCCTATACTTCCCTCCAATCACCTTAAAATTATGCCCTGTGCAGAATTCTCTGCCTGTTCAGGTGATCTGTGCCTCTTATCATCTTGTACACCTCGATCAAGTCACACCCTCATCCTTCTCCTCTCCAAAGAGCAAAGCACTGGCTCAGTCACCCATCGTCACTCTCCTGGCAAGAACCTCTCCCAGATGATGCAATCGGCTCAACAGCATGTAGGGAGGCACCCTGGCATAGTGGTTAGTGCAATCACGTTACAGCTCTGCTAATCAACGATCTGGGTTTTGTTTCCTGCTGCTGCCCGTAAGGAGATTGCACATCCTCCTTGTGTCTGTGTGGGTTACTTCCAGGTGCTTCGATTTCCTCCCACATTGCACAGGGTAAAGATTAGCGAGTTGTGGGCAAGCTATGTTGGTACTGGAAGGGTGATGATACTTATGGGCTGCCTTGGACTGTGTTGGTTGTTGACACAAAATGGCACACTGCGTTATATATTTCAATGTATATGTGACATGTAAAGCTAAGCTGCTCTAGACTGTGATGCAATGGTCAAAATTCATCTCCCACTTGTTTTTCAACTTCAATGGAATGCCATAAAATGAACTTGTAGACCATCTAGATGTTGCAGGTACCATTCTGCTTAAACTGTGCAGTCTAAAGAACTAACACGCGAACGACATCCTACGCCGTCACTCAGTGCGGTCACTTCCTGCGAACTCAGACACGGGCTCTATCACATCTTTCCGTTCCCACTTCATTGCTTCATTCAGGAGTTCATCCAAAGTCCATAATGACAAGAGTGCACATCCACTTTTTCTCGTCAGCCTTGATGAAGCAGGCACGGGTATTTAAGAATCATTGAGCAATACAGGCCCTTTGGCCCACCCAGTTCATGCTGTTCACTTTGCCTACCCAACTCATCCATCTCTCTTGCCGGGCTATCCAAAATCCGTGCACTTATTGAGTGGGGCATTGCTTCTTTCCAAGATCTCCCTGCTGTCCTCAAGTTCTGACAGTATTCTTGGAGTTTGTAGATGTCCGTACTTGCCTTTGGGATCACGGACTGGCCTGATTCCCCGGAGAGGACACTCCCACTTGGCAGCCTGACTGAGCTGGCTGCCACTGTTTTAGGTGCTTCCTTTCTTGTTTATATTGTGCGATTAAATTTGAGCTTTCCATCAAACTCATGGATTACTTTTACTTGTGAAGTACTCATGAATATTAGAGGATTTATCACCAAAACTTCTGACTGCTGCAATGATGCTGGCTGGAAAATGTGCATCTCCAGGAGATATAGATGTAAACGCCCAGGCACTCTAGTATGCTGGAGATGCCGAGGCTTCCATACTTCTCTCCAGCAAACCTGCCTTCCAAATGTCCACCGTCTTATAGTTAAGATGGACAAGTTGGTGCTACTCATCAGGACGAACAAGGATGATGCCCATATTCTGCTGTTTGTTTTGTTGAAACATGGCTTAACTCAGACATACCAACTTTGTTCAAATGCCAGGATACCAGCTAGTTCGAGTGGATTGTAAAAGAGCACTATAGGGCAAGTCATGTTCATAAATAACAGATGGTGCAAGGACATGTCCATCATTCCTTCCTTTTCCTCTGCTAACCTAGAGGCTCTTTTCATTCGCTCTAAACCACTTTACCTACACAAGGAATTTCACTCTGTTATCCTGGCTGTTATTTACAATCCCCCTCATGCAAACATTCAATCTACACAACAGCTATTGGCTGCTAACATTTATAATTTTGAAAATTAATTTCCCAATACTGTCATTTTTATTATGGAGGATTTCAACCATTGTAACAGGAAACATGATCTGCCCAAATACCACCAGATGATTCGCTGCCAAACACATGAGGACGGAACTTTGGACCACTGCTATACCGCCATTCAAATTCTGCCATTTTCTCCGGGCAACCCTAACCATGCCAATGACCATACTTGTTCCCAGCCATAAACGAAAATTGGAGAGGACCATCAGACGGCATTGGACTCCTGAGTCTGGTGGAAAGCTGAGGGACTGCTGAGGTGCCACAGATTGGAAGGCTGGTGTAGCAGTATAGATGAATATGCTGACACTGTAACATCCTACATACCCTTCCGTTGAGATGTATGTCTTTGTTGTGAGGTAAACAAAAACAAACCATGGTTCACCAAGGAGTTGAGGACTCTCAGATCTGCAAAGGATTATGCCTACAGATCTGGAAACAGAGTAATATAGCTCTGCAAGATACCAGTTTAATAAAACTCTGAAAGTAGCAAAAAACACTTACAAGGATGGGCTAGGGAGACACTTCAGACTGCCCAGCGATTGTTAGAGTTCCCTGCAGAGTATTATGAACTTTGAACTAAAGTGCTCCCAAGTCTCTCCCCTCCCCTGTCTTGGCCAATCAGCTCAATTAATTTTATTGCTGGTTTGATAAGGACAATCAATATCCACCTCACTTCCTCTGACCCTGATATGCTGAACCCATCCCTTTCCTTTCACAATCACTGCAGTGTTACCATCCCCCTTTATCCCTGCCCCATTTACCTTCTTCAACCTCCTCCTCCCTCCATCCCACCCTAAACTTTCTACGAAGCAAGAAGACATTTGCAAACTATTTGGAAAACAGAACGTCAGGAAAGCTGCAGGCCCTGCTGGTGTCTCACCTGGTTCTCTAAGGTACTGTGTGGATCAGCTAGCACCTGTATTCACCCAGATATTTAGCTCTATAATTATGCAGGGCTCTGGACTGCTTTAAATTTGCTACAATCATTCCATTTCCCTAGAAGACAAAATCACTGGAATGACTTTAGCCCAGTCCGTCTGACTTCAGTAGTTATGAAAACTTCGAACATGTGATGTTGGCCTACCTTAACTCCATACTCATCCTTTTCTTGACCAACTACAGTTTGCTTCAAAAGCAAATCACTCAGTTGAGGATGCAGTTAATTTGCACCTTCATTACATTCTTCAACATTGGGACTCCTCCAACACCTATGTGAGGAACTTGTTTGTGGATTTTAGTTTCGCCTTCAACAGTGTTGTTTTGGAGCTGATCCACAGCAAGATAACCCTTAGCTATACCCTATCTGTCAGTGGAATACAAACCTACTGACCAGAAGAAAACAGGTTGGGCTCCTACTTGTCTATAAGCACAGGCACACCCCAGGGTTATGATCTTTCACCCCTCCTGTTTTCTAAGTTCAGGAAGTTCAAAGTAAAATTTACTATCATACATGTCACCACATACAACCCTGAGATTGTTTTCCTGCATGCATACTCAATAAATCTATAGAATAGTGACTGTAAACAGGATCAAGGAAAGAGCAAGAACATAGAAGACAACTAATTGTACAAATGTAAATATAAATAAATAACTGTGGCCACCCACTTTCTGCGCAGGCGAACAGGCTCACAAATAGCCAGCACATGGGGGGATGCTTTGGTAATGCACCTCTGATGTCATTTCCACCCGGAGAGGGCGGGCACTAGGAATTAAATGCCTGCGCCGTGAAGTTTGAATAAACTAGTCTCGAAACGACTTACCAACTATGTGTCGTTATTTCAGCGCTGTGTGTAGCACATCGCTACATTGGTGACCCCGACAGTCCAAACGGGATTTGGACCAAAGATGACTGACTCTTCATCTGTTCACGCAGTTTCACTAAAACTGCTGACTTTCTGGATGTTGCGACCACGCGTGTGGTTTAGCCTAGCAGAAGCCCAGTTCCATATTCGGCAGATATCCTCTGATTCCACACGTTACTACCACGTGGTGAGCACCCTTGACCAGGAGACGGCTGCCCAGGTTGCGGATTTCATACAGTTGCCCCTGGAAGAAGGCAAATATGAAGCATTCAATGCGCTGCTCACTGGGACCTTTGGCCTCTCACGGCGTGAGTGAGGTGCCCGCCTGCTTCACCTGGACGGTTTGGGAGACAGTCTGCCGTCAGCATTGATGAACGAGATGCTGTCCCTGGCTGACGGACACAAGCCCTGCCTCATGTTCGAGCAAGCGTTCCTAGAGCGACTGCCCGAGGACATACATCTGCTGCTGGCCGACACAGATTTCAGCGACCCCCAGAAGGTGGCGGCCCGGGCAGTCATGCTGTGGAAAGCCAAGAGGGAGAGCATGGCATCCGTCTGTCAGGTTACCAGGCCACACGCCCAACAGCAGACCAGACCAGGCCTGGCAGGGGGGCGCACACAACACACAGGCAGGAGTGAGGAAGCCAGTGAACAGTGGTGTTTCTACCACCAGCAGTGGGGCACAAAAGCCTGCCATTGTTGCCCACCCTGCAAGGGCCAGCTGCCGCTAATGATTATGGCGGCTGGCCACCAGGACAGCCTCTTGTATGTCTGGGACAAACAGTCGGGACGCTGCTTCCTGGTCGACACTGGAGTGGAAATCAGCGTCTTGCCCCCGACGGGGTACGACACCTGCAACAGGAAGCTAGGACCCACCCTGAGGGCTGCAAATGGCAGCACGATACGGACCTACGGCACCTGCACAGTGCAGCTGCAGTTCAGCGCCAACCAGTTCACATGGGACTTCACACTGGCCACGGTGACCCAACCACTCCTGGGGGTGGACTTCTTGTGAGCTCACAGCCTGCTGGTCGACTTGCAAGGGAAAAGACTTTCCAGACGTTCTCCCTGCGTGAAGCCAAGTTGCCGGCCCCACACCTGGACTCCATCACGCTGTCGGACAACGAATTCACCAGAATCCTGGTGGACTTTCCATCGATTCTGGCACTGCAGTTCACGGCAGCCATGCCCAGACACGGGGTACAGCACCACATTCTGACCCAGGAACCACCCCTCCACACCCGCGCACGAAGGCTCCCCCCGGAAAAGCTCCGCCTGGCGAAGGAGGAGTTCAAGAGGATGGAGGAATTGGGGATCGTAAGGAGGTCCGACAGCCCATGGGCCTCCCCCCCTGCACATGGTGCCCAAAGCAGCCGGGGGTTGGAGACAGCTGTCGGTGGGGTGCTGGAACAGCTCATCGAGGGGCGCTGGCAACCCCTGGCATTCTTCAGCAAGCACCTACGACCACCCGAACTCAAGTACAGTGCTTTCGACTGGGAGCTGTTGGCACTGTATCTGACAATCCAACATTTCAGGTACTTCTTAGAAGGCAGGCAGTTCACCACGTTCACGAACCACAAACCGTTGACCTTCGCGTTCACGAAGGTGTCCGATCCCTGGTCTGCTTGCCAGCAGCAACATCTGTCCTACATCTCCGAGTACACAATGGATATCCAGCATTTCTCGGGAAAGGAGAACATCGTGGCGGACGCACTCTCCAGACCAGCTGTCCAGGCCCTGTCCCTGGGGGTGGACTATGCAGCACTGGCGGAGGCGCAGCAGGCAGATGACGAGATGCCCAGCTACAGGACCGCAGTCTCGGGTTTGCAGCTGCAGGGCTTTCTTGTAGGCCCAGGTGATAGGACCCTCCTGTGCGACGTGGCTACCAGCCAACCTCGCCCCATCGTCCCGGCAGCCTGGAGGCAGCGAGTTTTCGACTCCATACACAGTAGGTGGGGAGATTCGTGCACACAATGGAGCAGGCTGAGTTTACAATCCTCTGCAGCTTTTTTCTGACCCTCTGCAATGTCCCCTCCATTATCAGATTTCTGTGTTTGGACTGGAAATATGAAAATTCTCTCCTCTGGTAGGAGATCTGTTTTTTTTTTCTCCCTGTCTCCACCTACCCATAAAGCCACTGACTCATTCTGGGCTACAGTATGTCATCATCTCTGAAAGCCAAGACGGTGCGTTTCAGCTGACTACCATGTGATGCAAGGCACGGCCTGTCTCACTCCCATTTACGTCGCATCCTGCACTCATTCAAGTTCTGCAGCAAGAGCACCAGATAGTATTTGAACTTGGGGCTGTGGCTGATTTAGTTACCTTCTTTTGGTTCAGAATCTGAGCTAATTGCTCACTCTTTTTATATGTAGTTATAGAGAGATAAGCGTAAGGATAGGCCTTTCAGGCCCTCGAGCCCATTTAGTCAGGTGGTGATCTGTCATCATGATCTGATTTCCCAGTTTAAAAAAAAGGTGGGAACTATTCTCTGAGTAATCGGTGTAATCGTGCACTTTGAAAGCTAGTACAGCTCAGCTGGGAGTTTGAACATCAAGAAGAGTAGGCTTGTGGCCGGAAAGAGCCATTCACTGCTTAGGCAATCAGTGAAAAAAAAAATTACAATATACACTCGGTACCCACCTTATTAGGTAGAGGAGGTTCCTAATAAATGGGCCACTGAATGTATTTCTGTATGTTCGTAATCTTCTGCCGCTGCAGCCCGTCCTCTTCAAGGTGCGATCTGTTGCGCTTTCGGAGATGGTGTAACATGTGGTTATTTGAGTTACTGTCACTTTCCTGTCAGCTTGAACCAGTCTGGCCATTCTCCTCTGACCTCTCTCATTAACAAGGCATTTTCACCCACAGAACTGCAGTTTATTCGATGTTTTTTGCACCATGTAAACTCTACAAGAGATCAGCAGTTTCTGAGATACTCAACCACCCCGTCTGGCACCAGTATTCATTCCACAGTCAAAATTACACAGATCTCATTTCTTCCCCATTCTGATATTTGGTCTGAATAACAACTGAATCACTTGACCATGTCTGCATGCTTTTATGCAATGAGTTGCTGCCACATGATTGGCTGATTAGACACTTGAATTAACAAGCAGATGTACCTAATAAAATGGCCACTGAGTGTAATGAAGGGTTTCTCCACAGTGACGCTGCGCATCTCCTGATGTTTGTGGTATTTGGGGGGGGTTGCGTGAATTATGTTAAAAAGGAGGGGAGGGTGGTTTGTGAGAGAGCTATCACAGTTGAAGATACTTGCCAGATGGGTTTGAGTTTCCCTTGAAAGCATGCTCACAAAGTCAGGGATCACTACTGGACAAAAGCATTTTGTTTTAAAGCAGTCTACCTTGAGATACAACTAATCTCACCATTCTTTCTTCTGCTGCAAAGAGCGTTATGTGTTTCTGACTTCCCGAGTGTAACTAAAGCTTTGTACTTCCTAAGTCCCTTTACCCTCAGCAAAGTCTGATTCGACCGGACTGTTAGGAAAGGATGAAAGCTGTGTCTAGCTAATTGTGGAGCAGGAATAAGAAACGTCACAAGAAGGAGATCGATTATAAATAACTTGATCAGTTTTCTTGTTGGGCAGTTTGAAACTTTTAATTCAACTAATTGTATTGAAATGCCTTTTTCTCCCACCTGCATCATGTAACTTTCCCTCTGATTGGAATTGTTTTCTGATCTTAGAGTTCCTTCCTGATAGGTTGTTGACTGAATCCAGCCTCAATGCATGAATGTGCCATGTGTTAGATACTCCATAGTAAGAGTTTGCATTATATTACTGTGGCCAGATATACCTCTCGTTCAAACTAGATGACATCTGTTAACTGGGCACAGACCAGTGGCCAACATGTGGACTTTGAACTGTGTGCCACTTGGTGCCCTGCTCATTCTCCATTTGAGGCAGAGATTTTAAAGATTTAAAGATTAGCTTTATTTGCCCCATGTACAGCAAACCGTACAGTGAAATGAGTTGTTTTGTGTCGACGACCAACATGGTTTGCTGATTATGCTGGGGCCAGCCCCCATGTGTCGCCACACTTCCGGTGCTAACATAGCATGCCCACCATAGGCCAGGAGCAGAAATTAGGCCATTCCATCATGGCTGATTTATTACCCCTCTCAACACCGTTTTCCTGCCTTATCTCTGTAACCTTTGATGCCCTGTCTAATCATGAACCGATTAACCCTGCTAATGAAATTCCTCCTCATACCTGTTCTAAAAGGACGTCTGTCTATGTCTATCCACGGCCTCCTCTGCTGTTGTGATGGGGCCACACTCAGGTTGTTGGAGCAACACCTTGTATTCTGTCTGGGTAGCCTTCAACCTGATGGCACAAACATCGATTTCTCAAACTTCCAGTAATGCCTCCCTCCCCCCCCCTCACCATCCCCCATCCCCTTTTCCCTCTCTCACCCTATCTCCTTATCTGCCCATTGCCTCCCTCTGCTGCTCTCCCCCCTTTTTCTTTCTTCCATGGCCTGCTGTCCTCTCCTATTATTCCCCCTTCACCAGCCCTGTATCTCCTTCACAAATCAACTTCCCAGCTCTTTACTTCACACCTCCCCCTTCCGGTTTCACCTGTCACCTTGTGTTTGTGTTTCTCCCTCCCCTCCCCCCACCTTTTTACTCTACTCATCTTCTTTTCCTTTGGCCTGAAACATTGACTGTACCCTTTACCATAGATGCTGCCCGGCCTGTTGAGTTCCCCCAGCATTTTGTGTGGGTTGCTTAGATTCCCAGCACCTAAAAATATTCTCTTATCTATGTATTCTGAGGCTGTGCACGCTGATCCTAGACTCCTCCAATATAGGAAGAATCCTCTCTACGCCCACTCTATCTAGGCCTTTCAACATTCGATAGGCTTCACTAACAGCTCATTATAATGTGGGAGGGAAACCGAAACACAGGGAGACTGTCTAAACTCCTTATAGAGAGTGGCGGGAATCAAAACCTGAGTGGCAATTGCTGCCGCTGTTAAGCGATTGCGCTGACCTCTACGCTACTGTGCCGCCCTGTATTTCGATAAAATTTAGGAAAAAATATTCCGAGAAAAAACAAGTGATAAATTGTACCTCTTGTTTACCCTGTGGCTGCATTTGCCACTTCTGAGTGTTTAACGTTGTTTACATAGTTGTGTTGTTTGTAACTGAAGCATTTGTCTACCTCAGGTGTTTGCATTGATAGAGGGAGAAAATGCTGAACTCTCTTCAGTTCAATGCTGGATTCAACTGAAGGAAAGGACATTCCAAAATCAATATTTTTGGTGCAATTGGGAATTGTAATTATGCATCCTAAATTGAATTGATTAGATCATAACTCAAACTTTAACGCAACAATAAATGTAAAGCCTTTTGTGAGTCAGTCTGATAAAATGCCATTACACTGTAACTTCCATTTACAATGTGTTCCTATGATGTATTTAATAATCCAGACCTACTGCACTTTTATTGGTGTATCTGAGTATGTGCTTATCAACAAAAAAAGCAGATTTTCAGATCTCCACCTGTGAAATATTTGATTTCAAAATCACTGAATAACATTACACATTCAGTATGGTTTTTCATAGTTTCACAAGTACACTCAAGTTAAATTTTTGGATAAGTTGATTAGTTGGGCGGGGTGCTAACATAGTGGTTAGTGCAATCATCTTACAGCACCAGTGATTACCAGTTGAATTTAGATTCCTTCTGCTGTCTGGAGGAAGTTTCTACATTTTTTTCTCCAGTGCTCTGGTTTCCTCCTACATTCCATGGATATACTGTTAGAGTTAGTCAGTTATGGGCACGCTATGTTGGTGCCAGATGTGTGACAACACTTGCGGGTTGCCCCCAGCACAATCCTGGGACTGCGTTGGTCATTGGCACAAAATGACGCATATTATTATTTTGTGTCAATATTATTTTGTGAATGTATGTGCTGTATGCGCTCTGTTTCACACCTTTTGCTAATTGCAAAGTTTTGAGACGAACTCTGGGCCTTTTACCCTGCCAAACATATCTTGATAGCATCTTGTTCCATTCATTGATTAATCTCTATTGGTAGGGTCTGAAAGAGTCATAACAGTCTGGGCAGTATATTCATTTTAATAGACTCAATCCTTGAACTGAGACTGAAAAAAGGAATCAGGTTCCATCTTTCCATATCTTCCTTAATTTTTTTATATAAAGGCTGATAATTACATTCTGATAATTTTGCCAAATCTTTTGGCATAATGATGCCCAAATATTTGAAAGACTCTGTGTGCCATGCCCAGGGATATCTACTTTCAATTTCTCTTGGTAGACCATAGTAATATGAAAGTAATTGGTTTTTATCTATGTTGATCTTGTATCCTGATAATTGACCATATTGTTCAAAGGATTGTATCAATTTAGTTAAAGAGTATGTTGGTTGCCCTAGATCGGGGGTCGGCAACCCGCGGCTCCGGAGCCACATGTGGCTCTTTTAGGTCTGTGCTGCGGCTCCCTGTTGCTTTGGGAAATAATTGGTTGTGGCGACCCTTTTCCTGGCACATCCGAACCGACTCACAATAAGATAGCCTACGGGGGTTTGCGAGCACAGAGCTTTGGAGCCTCTGCGCCATGGGGGGGGGGGGGGCAGGTTGAGGGAGGCTTAAAAGTGAGGCTGAAGATTTCGAATAAAGTTTTTTTCCTTCGACTGCAGTTACCGACTCCGTGTCGTAATTTTAGCGCTGCGTGTAGCACACCGCTACATGGTCAGTATTTAATTAATATGTTTTTTATGTTAGTTTGTTAGTTTTTGAAATGTAAATCTAAATTTGAAGATTATGGTGATCTTGTACAATCTAAATAAGACGTTGTGGCGGGCGACCCATTTCCTGACACATCCGAACCGGCTCACAATTAGCCAGCGTTCAGGCTAAGGGAGATAGCCTACGGGGGTTTGTGAGTACGTGTCTTTTGCAGCATCCGCGCCCATGGGGGGCGGGTTGAGGGAGGCTTAAAAGCAAGGCTGTTTAGTTCGAATAAAGCTATCTTTGACTGCAGTTTACTGACTGCGTGTAGCAACCGCTACAACGTGTTTTTATCGCTGGCTGTCCAGAGGGGAGGTGCTGAAATGCTTTGTCGCGCGTCTGGAAGAAGTGAAAACTTTCCTGGGCAGCAAAGGGCTCAACTTTCCTGAGCTGGAACAGCCAGAGTGGCTGGAAAAGCTACACTTCATGGTAGACATGACAGCGCACCTGAACACGCTGAACACAGCTCTTCAACGGGGTAAGGACGTACAGCCCTGCACATGTTGGGGGATGTTTTGCATTCGAGCGCAAGTTGACGTTGCTTGCCAGAGATTTACAGAAAGGCACATTGTCTCACTTCCCCAATTTGAGAGAGTTCAAACAATGTCACGACATGATAAATTCGGAGTATTTACATTCTGCAATCATCGCAATGCAAACATCGTTTGGGAAACGCTTCTGTGAGTTCAGAGAGGAAAAAAACACATTATCCTTCCCGGTCACTCCCCTAAGCATCGATCCATCCCTACTGAATACGACTGCATTGTCAGGTGTGAGTCAACCTGAAGAAGTATGATAAATATTTTAATTGCGTATTATTTTACGTATATTCATATGTTTTCATTGTTCAGTGAAATAGTCCTTTTATTTTTCAGGTTGACAGCTGGCTGACGTTATTTTTGGTTTGCTGCTGGCGGCAAATTTAAGTTTGGCGTTTTTCATAAATACAAGAAGGACTCAAATAGACGTTGAGTATTTTACTTAAAAGTAACCTTCAACCCAACGTCTTTTTTTCGGAGTTCAAAATGTTTTTGTTGCATGCAGAAATGTAATTTCGTTTTCTCTGCAGGAGTTCATCAATTTCATAAATGCAACACATTATAGTTTATTTATACATAGCATAAAGGCAAAACAAAACGTTGTATGCAGTGTTATTTCATTTTAAATGTCAAACGGGTTTTGCGGCTCCCAGTGTTTTCTTTTCTGTGGGAAACGGGTCCAAGTGGCTCTTTCAGTGGTAAAGGTTGCTGACCCCTGCCCTAGATGGATCAAAATGTCATCCGCATAACAAGCCAGTTTATGCTCGGTCCCTTTAATAGTAATTCCCCTGATATCTTCGTTTTGTCTGACGTATTGAGCTAATGGCTCCAGATATAACGCAAAGAGTAGCGGTGACCATGCACAACCCTGTCTCGTGCCTTTCCTGTCCTGATGAAGGATCTACAATGTAGACACACAGCAAGAAAAGAATGTGGTACATTAGAAGGTGCCCTTCCTCCTTCCCTTTCTCCCATGGCCTACTCTCCTCTCCTATAAGATTCCTTCATCAGCCCTTTACCTCTTCCACCTATCACCTCCCGGCTTATCACTTCTTCCCCCCTCCCCCAAATGCTTACCTTCCAACACCGCTGCCCACCTCTCTTCACCTATCACATCTGGCTTGTACTCCTTCCCCTCCCTCCACCTTCTTACATTGGCTTCTTCTCCCTTTCCTTCCAGTCCTGATGAGTAGCCTCAGCCCGCAATGTCGACACTTCATTCCTCTCCGCAGATGCTGTCTGACCTGTTGAGTTACTCCAGCGTGTGTTGCTCAAGATTTCCAGTGCCTGCAGACTCTCATGTGTTTCTGGTTCAGCCGGTGATTCCTGCTGCATTTCCTTCGCATTTGCCGGCTCTCTGGTTTCCCCACACTCTCTGCATTCACCTGGTCCACTAGAATATTTATCACGGTACTGTTCACCATCAAAAAACTGAATTAATAGTCTGTCTGGAAGATCTTCCAGTTCAGTCTGTTTTTAATATTTCGCTTTGTTGGAATTGAATTGAATTGACTTTATTTCTTACATCATTCACATACATGAGGAGTAAAAATCTTTACGTTGCATCACCGTCTAAATGTGCAATCATAGTTATAGTAATTTATAATAAATAATATGTACAACAGGACAGTCGATATAGCATAGAAATACAATTGTTTCAGCATGAATTAATCAGTCTGATGGCCTGGTGGAAGAAGCTGTCCCTGAGCCTGTTGGTCCTGGCTTTTATGCTGCAGTACTGTTTCCTGGATGGTAGCAGCTGGAACAGTTTGTGGTTGGAGTGACTCAAGTCTCCAATGATCTTTCAGGCCCTTCTTACACATCTGTCTTTGTAAATGTCCTGAATAGTGGGAAGTTTACATCTACAGATGCAGTGGGCTGTCTACACCACTCTCTGCAGAGTCCTGCGATTAAGGGTGGTACAGTTCCCATAACAGGCAGTGATGCAGCCAGTCAGGATGGTCTCAATTGTGCCCCTGTAGAAATTTCTCAGGATACGGGGACCTCATACCAAACTTTTTCAACCGTCTGAGGTAAAAGAGGCGCTGTTTTCATCACACAGCTGGTATGTGCAGGCCACGTGAGTTCCTCGATGATGTTTATGCCAAGGTACTTAAAGCTGTTCACCTTCTCAACCCCAGATCCATTGATGTCAATAGGGTCTAGCCCTTCTCCATTCCTCCTGTAGTCTACAACCTGCTCCTTCATTTTTGCAACGTTGAGGGAGAGGTTGTTTTCTTGACACCACTGTGTCAGGGTGATGACTTCTTCTCTGTAGGCAGCTTCATTATTATTTGAGATTAGGCCAATCAATGTAGTGTTGTCAGCAAATTTATTTAGCAGATTGGAGCTGTGGGTGATGACACAGTCATGGGTATACAGAGAGTAAAGGAATGTTACTGAAAGACATTAGCAATTCTTTACAATCTCAATGGCTTCTACAATATGGTTGGCATGTTTAAAAGAAGTTAATAGTCACCTCAAATTTCTAGAGGGTAGGTTAGGGGTGAAAGGTGAAATATTTGAGAGAAACCTGAGGGAACAACTTCACTCAGAGGGTGGTGCAGATGTGGAAAGAACTGTAAGTGAAAGAGGTGGACAGGGGTTCGATATGAACATTTAAGAGAAGTTTGGATAAGTTGGTCTCCCCCCTCACTGTGGATGGGATGACATCTCTCTCTCTCTCCCTACAGGAGAGAGAAAGAGAGTCTGTGGCATGTCAAACTGTTGGGTGAACAATGGTTTTTGTTGGACTGCAGATCTTGGTCTTCCTTTGGGGGCTTTGCTGTGCTTGCTCAGTAGGTGGTGGGCGCTGATGCATCCTGCTGGAGCAAGTGGGGAGAGTGTGAGGGGGGAGGGTTGATGCTTCGCAGCTGTTTGTGCGTGGGAGGGGGGAGGGGGGCTTGGGGGTTCTAACGCTTTTCTGTCATTCATTCTTTGGTTTTTTTTTCTGTTTTGTGGATGTCTGTGAAGAGTAAGAATTTCAGGTTGTATACTGTATATTAAATGGCACCATCGAAGCACATGGGTGGGAGGGGTATGGAGGGCTATGGTTCAGATGGAACTAGGCACAATAATAGTTTGACATGGACTAGATGGGCCATGGTGCCTGTTTCTGTGCTGTAGTAATCTATGACTGTAGGACTGATGCTGTGTTATTTGTGTCTACATGGTTTACAACCATTTCAGGCCAACACATCACTGACAAGAAGTTCTGGGTCTCCACATTAACTGCACCCCTTTGGGTGGCATAAACTCTTGTCAGTTTTTTTATGGCTTTACGGGTTATCATCGATTGTCTTTTTTCTGTTATTACAGCTACAATTTCAGGTTGTTATCATTTCAACTGATTACAATAATATTTGTTATTGTATTATCTATGTTTAGCAATTCCATTGATATATTTACTTTCATTATCTTTGAGCGAGAGCTGGTGCTTGCTGAAAATTGGCTGACTGCTTTTGAAAATTAGCTTTAGTACTGCAGCTTTTATTGTGGCGATGCAATATACAAATGTGAAAAACTCATTAACGTAAAGACAAGTTAAATTTATTATCAAAGTACGTATGTGCAACTATGTTCTACCTTGAGATTCATTTTCTTGCAGGCATAAACAGGAAAATAAAGAAATACAATAGAATTTATGAAAAAAAAACATAAAAACGGACTGACAAACAGCCAATGTGCAAAAGAAGACAAACTGGGCAATTAGAAAATAAATAATACTGAGTGCGTGAGTTTCAGCATCCTTAAACGTGAGACTATAGGTTGTGGAATCAGGTCAGAGTTGTGATTGAAGTTATCCACACTGGTTCAGGAGCCAGGTTCTTGAAGGTTAATAACTGTTCCTGAACCTAGTGATGGGATACCTGAGCCTGATGGTAGTATGAGAAGAGAGCATGGTCTGAATAAGGGGTGTCCTTGATGATAGATGCTGCTTTCTCGTGACAGTGCTCCATGTAAATGTTCTCAGTGGTGTGGAGGGCTGTTCCTGTAATCCACCACTTTCTGTAGTTCTGCATCATTGCCCATTGATACCATTTTGTTGGTTTGACTAAATGTCCATTGAATTTATTCATTCACCAATTGTCTCTGTACATTAACTTAACATTTGTGCCTCTTTACAATGTTCATCAAATGGACACAGTAATATATTGAGTTTGCATCATATTAGATCTGTTACTGTATTTACACCACTGGTCTGCAAAAGGCAACAAGATTTGATGAATTATTGTGTGATTATAATTACTAACCACGCTTGTTTGACCTAATGATAGAAGTAGCTGCAAAAACTCTCCAGTAAGTCACCACTACGCAAAGAAAGCTCTTTCAGCATGTGGTTTTGTGAAAGAAAAAGACAAAACGGTGGAGTTCTCACCACCATCCTGCTGTTGTGGAACTACTGAACACAATACAAACAACAATGACGCATAGGGAAATCACCATTTATAGAAACTGAAAAATATACAAAGTTCTTGTGCGCAGGGTCAGATTTAGAATCCAAACCTCTTCCGAGGGAAATTCAAAAGAAGTTCATTTTCTTTTTTAAAGTGACGGAGCGCTACAGCACAGAAGCAGGCCCTTTGTCTTTAGTCCATTCCAATCTGTTATTTCATAGTTCCGTTGACCTGCACCTGGACCAAATCCCTCCATACCCCTCCCATCCATGTACTAATCCAAAATACTCTTAAATATTGAAACTGAACCTGCGCTCAATTCGGTTGGAAGTTCGATCCACACTCATTCCACCCTCTGAGTGAAGAAGCTGCCCTCAGCTTCCTCTTAAGTATTTCACCTTTCATCCTTACCAATGATTTCTAGTTGTGGCCTCACCCAACCTGGGAAGAAAACCTGCTTATGTTTACCCCATCGTGTGGCGCGTGGCCAAGTGGTTAAGGCATTGGATTAGCGACCTGAAGGTCGTGAGTTCAAGCCCCAGCCGAGGCAGCATGTTGTGTCTTTGAGCAAGGCACTTAACCGCACATTGCTGCAGTCCACCCAGCTGAAAATGGGTACCGGCAAAATGCTGGGGGTTAACCTCGCAATAGGCTAGTGTCCTATCCCGGGGGGGGGGGGGCGGTGTGGGTGGTGTCTAGTACTCTCAGTTGCTTCACGCCACGGAAACCGGTATAAGCACCAATCTGATGAGCCTATAAGGTTCGGGACAGACTTTAATCTTCAACCTTTAATTTACCCCATCAGTACTCTTAATTTGTATACCTCTATCAAGTTCTCCTCATTCTCCTACACTACATACTCATAACCTGTTCAACCTTTCCCAGTAACTCAGGTCCTTAAGTCCGAACAACATCCTTGTAAAATTTCTCTGAACTCTTTCAGACTTTTTGATATCTTTCCTGTTGGTAGGTGACCAGAACTGAACACGATGCTCCAAATTTGACTTCCCAACACTTATATAAATCTTAAAATAACATCCCAACTTAGCACTCTGATTATGAAAGCCAACGTGGCAAAAGCTTTCTTTATGACCCTGTCTACCTGAGACACCACTTTCAAGGAATTATGGATCTGTATTCCCAGATCCCTTTGTCCTACTGCACTCTTCAGTGCCGTAGAGCTAACCATGTAAGTCCTACCCTAGTGTGTTCTCCTGAAGTACAACACCTCGCAATTGTCTGCATTGAATTCTATGTTCCATTTTTCAGTCCATTTCTTCAGCTGGTCCAGACAGAAACATAGAAAACCTACCCCACAATACAGGCCCTTCAGCCCACAAAGCTGTGCCGAACATGTATGTTTTTTAGCTATTACCTGGGTTTACCCATAGCCCTCTATAGCTCCATGTACCTATCCAGGAGTGTCTTAAAAGACCCTGTCGTATCTGCCTCCACCACCGTAGCTGGCAGCCTATTCCACGCACTCACCACTCTCTGTATATAAAAAAAACTTACCTCTGACATCTCCTCTGTACCTGCTTCCAAGCGCCTTAAAACTGTGCCCTCTCGTGTTAGTCATAACACGATCCTGCTGCAAGCGTTGATAGCCTTCCTCACTATCTAGAATTTTAGAATTTTTAAAGGATGTAACTATGAAAATGGACAAGGGAGAGCCAGTGGATGTAACGTACCTGGACTTCCAGAAAGCTTTTGATAAAGTCCCACATAGGAGATTAGTAGGCAAAATTAGGGCACATGGTATTGGGGGCAGAGTACTGACATGGATTGAGAATTGGCTGGCTGACAGGAAACAAAGAGTAGCGATTAACGGGTCCCTTTCGGAATGGCAGGCTGTGACCAGTGGGGTACCGCAAGGTTCGGTGCTGGGACCGCAGCTGTTTACAATATAAATTAATCATTTAGATGAAGGGATTAAAAGTAACATTAGCAAATTTGCTGATGACACAAAGCTGGGTGGCAGTGTGAAATGTCAGGAGGATGTTATGAGAATGCAGGGTGACTTGGACAGGTTGGGTGAGTGGGCAAATGTATGGCAGATGCAGTTTAATGTGGATAAATGTGAGGTTATCCACTTTGGTGGCAAGAACAGGAAGGCAGATTACTATCTAAATGGAGTCAAGTTAGGAAAAGGGGAAGTACAACGAGATCTAGGTGTTCTTGTACATCAGTCAATGAAAGCAAGCATGCAGGTACAGCAGGCAATGAAGAAAGCTAATGGCATGCTGGCCTTTATAACAGGAGGAATTGAGTATAGGAGTAAAGAGGTCCTTCTGCAGCTGTACAGGGCCCTGGTGAGACCCCACCTGCAGTATTGTGTGCAGTTTTGGTCCAAATTTGAGAAAGGACATTCTTGCTATTGAGGGAATGCAGAGTAGGTTCTCAAGGTTAATTCCCGGAATGGCGGGACTGTCATATGTTGAAAGATTGGAGCGACTGGGCTTGTATACACTGGAATTTAGAAGGATGAGAGGGGATCTGATTGAAACATAAAAGATTATTAAGGGATTGGACACGCTGGAGGCAGGAAGCATGTTCCCACTGATGGGTGAATCCAGAACTAGAGGCCACAGTTTAAGAATAAGAGGTAGGCCATTTAGAACAGAGATGTGGAAAAACTTTTTCACCCAGAGAGTGGTGGATTTGTGGAGTGCTCTGCCCCAGGAGGCAGTGGAGGCCAAGTCTCTGGATGCTTTTAAGAGAGTGTTAGATAGAGCTCTTATAGATAGCGGGGTCAAGGGATATGGGGAGAGGGCAGGATCGGGGTACTGACTGTGTATGATCAGCCATGATCACAGTGAATGGCGGTGCTGGCTAGAAGGGCCAAATGGCCTACTCCTGCACCTACTGTCTATTGTCTATCTATTATGCCCCCAGTCTTGGTGTCATCCAAAAATTTGTCGTCTACAATTATCATCCAGATCTTTGATATAGGTGACAAACAACAGACCCTGAGGCACACCACTAGTCACATACCTTCAGTCAGAGAGACAACCATCTACTACCACTCTCTGGCTTCTCCCACTAAGCCAAAGTTGAATCCTGTTTACTCCCTCATCCTATATACCAGACCAACCTCTTATGAGGGATTTTGTCAAAGGCCTTGCTAATATCCATGTAGACATGTCCACTGCCTTTTCTTCATCAGCTTTCCTGGTAACTATCTCTAAAGACTCTATAGGATTGGCTAGATGTGACTTACTACACATAAAGCATGCTGATTATCCCTAATCAGGCCCTGTCTATCCAAATGCTTATACATCCTGTCCTCTTGAATATCTTCCAATAATTTACCCACTATTGATGTTAGGATCACCAGCTTATTCTTAGACTCTTTCTTGAAAAGTGAAACATTAGCTTTCCACCAATCCTCCACCACCTCACCCATAGTTACAGAAATGTTTTAAATTCCTCTGCCAGAGCACCCACAATTCCTGCACTAATCTCTCCATAAGGTCCAAGGGGGCTCCTTCTCAGGCCTTGGAGACTTGTTCACCCTTATTTGCCAGAAGACAACAAGCACTTCCCTGACCTCACTACCATTTGGTTTATCTGGAAACTGCAACTTTTGGTTGTGTTTAAAGACATAGATACTGGTCTCTTTGTTGCTCCACCTGCAGCTCCACATGTCAGAGCAGCTTAAGCATCAGTTTTAAGATGGAGGTTCAATTCCTCGTAAGGAGCTTTTACGCTCGCCCTGTAACGGTGTGGATTTCCACTGGGTGGTCCAGTTTCCAAAGACGTAGAGTTAGGGTTAGTGAGCTGTGGGTGTGTGTATGAGTTCCAAACCAGGGTGACACTTGTGGGCTGCCGAACATAATCCCTACTGACTTGATGCGATGCAAGTGACGTATTGTTTTGATGTACAAGTGACAAATAAAGCTAATCGTTTAGCAACACACAAAATGCTGGAGGAGCTCAGCAGGTTAGGATAGAAAGAAATAAACAGGTGATGTTTCAGGGCGGGATCCTTCATCAGAAAGGTCCTGAAGGGTCTCGCCTGAAACGTCAACTGTTTATTCAACTCCATAGATGCTGAGTTCCTTCAGTATTTTGCGTGTCTTACGCTGGATTTCCAGCATCTGCGGAATCTCTTGTGATTATAATCTTATCTCCTCACTCTGCTCTCTCTTTGTCTCATCACTGTCCCATTCACTGCTTCACTTTTTTTCTCCATTTCCTCACCTCCTTGTCTTTCCCTCACTGTCCCACTGATCACATATCCCTTCCACCATTTGTATTAGTGTCTTACAGTGAAACACTCGCACCTGATAGTACTGCTGCTGTATTCAGAAGACCCATGCCCATCAGTTCCTATGCCTAAGTATTGAATTGGATATGGACCTGGGTTGAAGTGGGTAGATATGGTCCCAGGGCATTTGATCCTCAGCAACACACACGAAACGCTGAAGGGAGTCAGCAGATCAGTCAGCATCTATGGAAGAGAAAAACACTCAACGTTTCAGGCTGAGACCCTTCATCAGGACACAGATGTCATCATGTGCTTGCTCCCTGGCTGCAGGGCCCATTGTCCCTGGCAATCGATGTCCAGGGACCCCAACGGGGATTGGTGGAGGGGTGCTGTGTTGAGTCCTAGTTAGAGTGTTCAGCTGGTCCAAGCCTCCTTGTACTTAAGCAGCAAATGATTTCTGAAGACTGTTGGCAAAGTCACAGAGGAGCAGTAGTGTGTTAAACAGCAGATGGTAGAGAAGGAGGGGGCTATGAGGAATGGTGAGGGCAGCAAGGAGGGACTGTGCAGACTAACCCATCCTGGCTTTCAGTTATTAGATAAAAATTCTAAGCTACTGGCCTTTTTCTCAGTTCGCATAACACTATTACAGTGCCAGCTTCAATTTCTGTTGCTGTCTGTCAGAAGTGTGTGTATTCTCTCCACGAGCATGTAGGTTTCCTCCCAACACTCCAAAGAATTATGGGTTAGTAGGCTAATTGATCACATGGGTGTAATCAGGCAGCACAAGATCGTTGGGCCAGAAGGGTCTGTCGCTGTGCTGAATCACTAAATAAAATAAAAGACAGACAGTGCAGCTAGAGATGGAGGGAATCTTCTGTATAAGGTGCAGATTTGAGTAGTGTGTCAGAACTGGACCATTTGTTCGCGTGTTGGGGGTGAAGGTTGGGAAAACATTTCAGAACGCAAACCCCATGATTGTCTGAAAAAGGAAGAGTGGTCAGAGGTTCTATCACTTTGCAATTGGAAATTAGGGAGAGAAACAAGGCTGAATAATTAAACACTCAGATTACAAGAAATGTGTGGCAGTGATATCTCAGTCATCTTGTAAGTTCAGTTGATAAGACTTGCATTACAGAAATGGGAAAAATAGCCCTCAAACTTTTCAGAATGTGCTTTTACTTTTATCTACTTTATATCATCATGAAATTCGTTGCTGAATTCTAATGCATGTCTTTTTAATCCCTGATTTCACTGCAGAAATACCGCAGCCCTTCATTAGGAGAAGAGGAATTCATCTACGAACAGACGGGAGGGTAAGGCACTTGAATCCCTTGGGGAAGGTGAGGTGGGGGGGGGGGGATTGAGGGAAGAAATGTTAACGCACACACAAAATGCTTGAGGACTCAACAGGTCAGGCAGCATCCATGGAGATGAATAAAGAGTCGACTTTTCAGGTCGAGACCCTTTTTCAGGAGCGGATTTCCAGCCTCTACAGACTATCTTGTATTTATGAATTCTAGTGCTCTGTTATGGGAAAAATTCAGATGCCATAGTTACACAGAGAGTGCCTTGGATCCTGTTCATCCACTTTTTTGTCCCAGAGCTTTACAGTGGTCACTTTATGGATACCTCCTGAACCTAATAAAGTGCACACTGAGTGTACAGTGTGTTCGAGGTCTTCTGCTGCTGTAACCCATCCACTTCAAGGTTCTATGTGTTGTGTGTTCAGAGATGCTCTTCTGCACACCACTGTTATACGACCTGGTTATTTGAGTTACTGTCACCTTCCTGTCAGCTTGAAACAGTCTGGCCATTCTCCTCTGACCTCGCTCATTAACAGGACATTTTCACCCACAGAACTACCACACACCGGTTATGTTTTTTGCTTTTCGTACGATTCGCTCTAAATTCTAGACACTGTTGTGCATGAAAATCCCAGGAGATCAGCAGTTTCTGAGATACTCAAACGGCGACGGCTGGCACCAGCAATCATCCCACACTCACACCAGTGCCCAAGAAGAGCAGGGTGAGCTAGCTGCCTCAACCACTACCACCCAGTGGCACCCACATCTTCTGTGAAGAAGTGCTTTGAGAGACTGGTCATGGTCAGAATCATCTCCTGCCTAAGCAAGGACCTGGACCTGCTGCAATTTGCCGACTGCCACAACAGGTTTATGGCGGATGCAATCTCACTGGCTCCCACTCAGCCTTGGATCGCCTGGACAGTAGGAATACTTACATCAGGCTGCTGTTTACTGACCACAGCTCAGCATTCAACACAGTCATGCTCTCAGTTCTGATCAAAAAGCTCCAAAACCTGGACCTCTACCTCCCTCTGCAACTGGATCCTTGACTTCTTCAGCGGGAGACCACATTCAGTGCTGTTTGGAAACAGCATCTCCTCCTCGCTGGAGGAGACTTGGTTTGTCATCAAAGACTCTTGCAAATTTCTACAGATGTACCGTGGAGAATATTCTAACTGGTTGTATCACCATCTAGTATAGAGAGGCCACCGCACCAGATCAGAAAAAGCTGCAGAAAGTTGTAAATTCAGCCAGCTCCATCTTGTGCACTAGCCTCCCCAGCATCTAGGACAGCTTCAAAAGACGCTGGCTCAAAAAGGTGGCATCCATCGTTAAGGAGCCCCACCTCCCAGGACATGCCCTCATCTCTTTGCTTCCATCAAGGAAGAGGTATAGGAGCCTGAAGACACACACTCAACGTTTCAGGAACAGCTTCTTTCCTTCTGCTGTTATATTTCTGAATGGACAATGAACCCACGAGCACTACCTCACTATATATTTTTCTGCTCTTTTTGCTCTACTGATTTAATTAAAATTTTTATATATACTTATTGTAATTTATAGGTTTTTAAATATCATTATGCATTACAATAAACTGCTGCTGCTAGCAACAATTTTCATGACTATGCTAATGATACCAAACCCAATTTCACAGGTATGTTACAAGTCATTGGATATATTTAAAGGGAGGTTGACAAGATCTTGATTAATAAAGGCACCGAAGGCTATCAGAGTGGACTTGACAGGTCAGGCAGCACCTATGGAAAGGAGTAATAGGTCAATGTTTATGGCTGAGGCCCTTCATTAGGACATTCTGTCCTCAGCAAGGAGTTACTCTTGTCTCCCTGTACCCGTACCTTAGTGAGTTCTGCGCTCACCACAGCGCCAGGCTCTTCTTCTGTCCTCTTTGTCTCCAAGCCAAGTTCTTTGGTGAGGATTCCCCACCCCTAACTGATGACCCCCTCTCCCATCTCCAACCCTTTTTCTCCTCTTGGACACCCCATTCTGGATCTTTTCATCTCTAATAGAAGAAGAGACATAAACTGTCTCAAATTCATTCCTCTTTCCTGGTCGAACCTTACCCCCTCTGTCCACCACTCCCTCTGCACCAATCCCATCCTCAACAAACCCACAGTCAAAGGGCACGCACAAACTACCCTGATGAAGCCAGGCAGCAAGTCTTAGACATCTCTTTTTTACCCCCATCAAGAGGACCCCACTCAGAACCATCAGCTATTGTCTCTCACACCTTCAGTAACCTCATCAATTGTGAAGATCTCCCATCCACTGCCAAAATAAGGTCCTGATGAAGGGTCTCAGCCCAAAACGTTATTGTTTATTCCTTTCCATAGACGCTTCCCGACCTGTTGAGCTCCTCCAGCATTTTGTGTGTTGCTCTGGATTTCCAGCATTGGCACAATCTCTTGTTTGAAAGGTTACAGGGAGGAGAATGGGGTTGAGAGGGGTAATAAATCAGCCACAGTCAAATGAGTGGCAAGGCAATCTCGATGAGCTGAATCACACAAATCTGCTCCTCTGCCTTATTGTCTCGGTTTTACCTTTTTATTTCCTACACATACTCTCCATGTAGAATTGATGCCTTCGTGGTGAGGAGCTCTGAATATTGTAGGTGGCAGACAAATTGAGGAACTTAATCAGTTTTGTAAGAAATAAAAAGCAAAAGACTGCAAAATGCAGATTTTAAAAACAAAATGCAGAATAAACTAGCAACACAGCTGAGGTTAACTGTCAACCATCTGAGTTCCAAAAGCCCTTTGTCAGTGGGATTCTACTGAAGCTCAAGCATCTGGAAGGTCAAATGACTCAAGTGGCTGAGTATCTGTGGGTGTCCCTTTTCTCTTCTCATCCTGTTTCTTGATTCCAGTTCCAAGAGCAAATAAGAGGATGTCCTTTCTAATACTCTTGACTCATGTAGGGTAAACATGGCTGTTACTGGTTGGGACATTAGTCTTGCATTGCCTTAGTCACCTGGCTGTAATTATGTACTTCACCAATTGTGATATATAGGTTAAATTTTATTATGTTACAAACTAGTTTGTTAACAGTTGTGATCTTAACTTAAATTGGAAGAAATAAAAGGTGTGCCTTTGTAATTCTATATAGGAACTACACTATAAACTGTGACAATAATAAATAAATAATACTGAGTCCATGAGTTGTAGAGTCCCTGAAAGCGAGTCTATAGGAAGTGTTCAGTAATCAGTTCAGTGTTGAGGTGAGTGAAGTTATCACTAGTTCAGAGGGCTGATGGTTGAAGCGTAATAACTGTTCATGAACCTGGTACGATGGAAGGTATGGTGAGGTGGTTAATGGGTGGAGGTATTGATCAGCCTGATGGCTCGCGGGAAGTAACTGCTTTTGTGTCTGGTGGTCCTGGCTAGGATTGTCCATAGCCTCTTCTCTGATAGGAGTGAAGAGACTCATGCTGTAACACCAAGAAGAAGATGCTGTTAGTTATTACTGGAATAGCTGTTGTGGAGGTTGTTGTGATTGCTGAACACTACCTATAGATTGATTTTCAATGACTCTTATTATTTGTTTATTTTGTATCTGTACAGTATACATTTTGCATATTGGTTGCTTATCAGTCTTCATGTGTAGTTTTTCATTGTCTTTATTGTATTTCTTTGTTCTACTGTGAATTCCGGCAAGAAAATGAATCTTAGGGTTGTATATGGTGACATATATGTGCTTTGATAATAAATTTACTTTGAACAATTACTTTAAGGATTGAATAAAAATTAAATGTGACGTGTAATGAATCTATTTGCTGAGATAGTCTCTTGCTATGCCCAGTATCTGTTTCCTTGGACTGCTTATGGATGCATCATTAATTCTTTTGCTCTAGAGATTCATTCCATTACATGTTGGAAGCAACAAAGTCCTTGCGTCAGAAGCAAGGGGAGGGGCCGATGACGTACTTGAATAAAGGGCAGTTTTATGCCATAACCCTCAGGGAGACTGGAGCCAACAAGTGCCTTCGCCATCCAATCAGCAAAGTTAGGGTAAGCTGTTGTGTTTCCCTTCAACTTAAGTAGGCATTCAGAAAGTTTATACAAAATGGCTGGGACTTTTTAAGTAAAAATAACAGTGTATTTATAAAGAAGTTGTGATTATGTCCAAAGGAGATTGCTTTGGTGTTTTCACATTATAGATATAGAACTGGATTCCTATCTAATTGATAAGCTCTATGGAAATACTTCTAAAGCTTCAACTTTCTGTGTGGTTGGAGATCGTTTGGTGTTGGAGCAACTTTACAGTTTTTGGGTTGAGGGGGTATGGCTATGATAAAATTACCCAAACCCATATCTTGTGCATCTCTATCAAGGCACTCTCATTCTCCTTTGCTCCAAGCAGAAAAGTCTGAGCTTGCTCAGCCTATCCTCATAAGACATGATCTCTAATCCAGGCAGCATCTTATTAGATCTCCTCAGCACCCTCTTTAAAGCTTCTACATCCTTCCTATTTAATGTGGCAACTTGAACCGAAAACAATGTGGTCTATCCAGGGCTTTATTGAGCTGCAACATTTCCTCGCGCCTCTTGAATTCAATCCCCCAGATAACGAAGGCCAATACACCATAAGCTTTCTTAACACCCCTTGTCAACTTACATGGCAACTTCGAGGGATCCATGGACGTGGACCCCACGATGCCTCTGTTCCTCCATACTGCTAAGAATCTTGTCATTAACCCTATATTCTGCCTTCAAATGCAACATTCCAATGTGTATTACTGCACAAGTTCCACGTGAAACTTCATCTGCCACTCCCCAGCCCAGCTCTGCAACCTGTCAATGTCCCAATGTAACCTGCAGCAACCATCTACACTGTCAACAACTCCACCTGCCTACGTACAGAAAATATTTAAAAGGCTGCAATTTTGTTTTTGTTGTAGGATTAGAACTAGAAGCAATGAATACTTTGAACATTGATCAACAGTGAAAAGGAAATAAATGCGGATATGAAGTTGTATAATTCGTCTTTAATTGTCCCATGATAATTTTTATTTTTTGCAAAGTTTTTTTCTGAAAAAGTTTGCTGGGCTGCGTCTATTAAGAGTAAGAGACTGTGGCTGGCTACAGAGTAGCATTGATACCAATGTAGAAGTATAAAACATGCTCATATGCTAATCTTCAAATGACAATGTGAGCCAGATAAAGGTTCAAAACTTTTGAACTTATTTGGAAAATATAATCTTAACGAATCTGGATAATCCATTTCCCAGAGTGTAATAATGGTGGTGTTCAGTGAAGACAAGAACCGCGACGAGCAACTGAAATACTGGAAATATTGGCATTCTCGACAGCATACTGCCAAACAGAGGGTTCTTGATATCGGTAAGTGACTGTGTAAATGCAACTTCTCTGAGATGAGCTGCAATGAGAAATCAAGAATTTCCAATGGCAATGGCATTGATTTGGGGCAGCACAACAGCTAGTGTAATGCTTTTGCAGTGCCAGAAACCCAGGTTCAATTCCCTCCACTACCTGTAGAGAGTTTGTATGTTCTCCCCGTGACCACGTGGGCTTCCCCTGAGTTGCCCGGTTTCCTCCAGCACTCCAAAGATGTAAGGGTTGGGAGGTTAATTGGTCACATGGGTGTAATAGGGTGACACGGCCTCATTAAGCTGGAAGGGCCTGTTACTGCGCTGTATCTCTAAGTGAATAAATAATTGCTATAAAAACATTAATTATTATAAATGTGTATTCTATTTTTCACTAGCTGGATCGACTAGAGGTTTATGCTGTTTTGTATAGAGTTTTAGGGTTTTATGTCTTGATATTTTTTGGGTTCTTATCCACCTTGGGCCGTTGCTCTGTGAACCAGAACAGTTTCACATGCCTGTACTTGAGAAAAGCTCAAGTGACGGCTTGGATTGTCAGCATCAAATCCAATTCGCCACTTCACAGAAATGATCAGTGGATTGAAATGAGTAGTAAAACTGTTCCCAGCTCCTGGCTGAATTTCTTCTCGAATCTCAAAAGCAATAGGCTGAGTGAGTTGCGGCTTTTCTGTCTGGAGCGAAGGAGGACAAGCGGTGACTTGATAGAGGTGTGCAAGATGATGGATACTCAGAGACTTTTTCCCAGGACAGAAATGGTTAATATGAGGGAGTATAATTTTCAAGGTGTTTGGACCAGAGTCTGGGGGGAATGTCAGATAAGCGCACAGAGAGTGGTGAGTGTGTGGAACGTCAACAGGAGTGGTAGAAGAGGCAGATTCGTTAGGGCATTTAAGAAACTCTTAGATAGGCAGATGGATATTAGAGAAATCGAGGGCTATGTAGGAGAGAAAAGTTAGATTGATCTTAGAGCAGGTTCAAAGGTCGACATCATGGGCCAAAGGGCCTATATTGATTAAGGTCAAAATAAATTTATTATTGAAGTATGTACATATTACTATATATTACCCTGAGACTCATCTTCTTGCAGCATTTACAGAAAAATGAAGAAATGCAATAGAATTTATGAAAAACATTAAACATAAACAAAGATTGACAAACAAACAATGTGCAAAAGAAGATAAATTGTGCAAATAAAAAATAAATAAATATTACCAAGGATGTGAGTTTTAGTGTTCTTGAACATGAGACTGTAGGTTCTGGAATCAATTCAGAGTGGTGGTGAATGAAGTTATCCTCGCTGGTTCACGAGCTTGATAGTCGAAGGGTAATGTACCTGGTGGTGTGGACTCTAAGGCTGCAGAACTTCTTGCCTAGTGGTAGTAGTGAGAAGAGAGAATGGCTTGGATGGTGGGGGGTGTCCTTGATGATGGGTGTTGCTTTCTTTTGACAGCAGTCCATGTAAATAAGCTGAATGGTGAGGAAAGCTGGTCTATGATGGAATGGGCTGTATCCACCACTTTCTGTAGACTCTTTTGTCGCTGACCATGGTGTTTATGTACCAAGCTATTATGCAACCAATTATGATACTCTCCAGTAGCATCTGTAGAGGTTTGTCAAAGTTTCAGGTGACATTCTGAATCTACACAGATTTCTAAGAAAGTAGAAGTTTTGTTAGGAACTAATGCACAGTTTTGTAGTACTGTAATAGATTTGGTAGTGTTCTAATTTGTTCTGTAGTTTTTAAATACATAATTTATTACTCAGTTCATCGGTAGTTTGTCTTTTTTATACCTTTTTAACTATTTCCATGAAATTTTGGCTCATTGGGACAGCCAGTTAATTGTGTCCTAATGTACCAGTCCCAATGCACTCCAATTAACTAGAATCCTGTGTGTATGTGACAGAACAGGTTGGCAATCCTGTTTCTCCCGCTAACCTTGCCCCCTTTGCCTGGTTAGTCACTCCTCCTCGTTCTGTCCCTGCTCTAGTTTCCCCAGTGGTTCACACATTTTGCCCTTCCGTTCTGCGGTTCTTGGGAGTTCACCGTTTACACACCCTGGCAATAAAACAGTCGCCAGCTTGGTTAATCAAAACAATCCCTTAAGTTAACGTGCTCTACTAGTTTATAGCTCATAAAAATAAGGATTATAGACACAGGCATTCCAGTTTCATTTACTTTCACTCTCACCATTACATCAGTTTGTAGACAGAAGAACAGTTCCAAAGGACCCGAGGAACAGTTTGGGCATCCTAAAATAATGCCTGGGTTAGTGGGAGCAGGCACACTACATCCTACACAAGCAACACCACCAGTGGGGTAGCATTATTCTTTTAAATACATCTGAATATGTGGAGACTGATCCATGGGTCTAAGGTAATTGTTGTGGAATAAAACTGTAGGACATTAGAACCACTATTTAAATGTTCCAGTTTTGCATCTGAAATAGTTATTGTGGTCTGATCATGTGATTTCCTCCCTCTCTCTCTCTCTCTCTCTCTCTCTCTCTCTCCCTCTCCCTCTCCCTCTCCCTCTCCCTCTCCCTCTCCCTCTCCCTCTCCCTCTCCCTCTCTCTCTCTCTCTCTCTCTCTCTCACACACACACACACACACACACACACACACACACACACACACACACACACACACACACACACTCACACACACACACACACACACACACACTCACACACACTCACACACACACACACACACACACACACACACACACACACACACACACACCACGCCCCCCCCCCCCCCCCCCCCCACCTTCTAGACCAGGCACAGCCAGATTTAAACCTTCAGTCTGGCTTTCCTAGAGAGGTGTGGAGTTTTGACTTGACAGTTGGTGAATGGTTATATTGGAAAGCTAATGACAAAGTGTACGTTTGTTTTAATTTGTTTATTTGTAAATACTGTTCTTCTTCACAGCCTTTGGCAGCTTTTGCATTTTTTTTCCACCTGGCACTAAATTAAAGTCCTTTGCACTAATGTACTGTTGTAGCTTACCATCTGTATTATCTTCAACTGGTGACCTTTGTCAGGCATATTCCCCACACCTGATTGATAGCGAGGTGTGTGTGTGTGTGTGTATGTGTGTGTATATATATATATATATATATATATATACACACACACACACACACACACACATATATATATATATATATATATATATACACACACACACACACACACACATATATATATATATATATATACACACACACACACACACACACACACATATATACACATATATTCTTGTTGACTTCAATACATAAGTATCAAAGTGCCTTTTTCTAGGCTATACTGCTATATGTCTATATTTCTTCAGGGTTCAGGTGCTATGGAAACAACTGTTTGGATAATGGGGTTGGATGGATACATTTTTTGTCAACAGTTGTTTTAAAATAATTGTCAAAGATTTGGGTTCCCATTACTGTACTCCTTTGATAATAAAAGTTCTTCCTCTGAATGTTGAAGTACCTGTAGCGCTGGCCTGCAAGGTGTGATGCATGCTACTACAAGGGACCAGGGAAGCGTTGCTTTCAGTTTACTGAGTCACAGAATGCTGTGTTCCAACTTGTTGGAATTTGAGCTTCAACATTTTCCACAGTACTGTATCAGATCACAGCAAAAATTCCTCTTTTTTTTGTAGTTAATCCTGCTATGTGTCACCTCACAGTGTAGTAACCAAATGGAGGAAAGCCCAAGATACATTTACTGCATTGCCTTGATCTTCTCGTCCAAGAATTCAGTCAAACCTGATCGTTCACTCTGCATTTTATTTCTTTTGTTCATTCACCAATATTTCTCTATTACTTTTTTGTAAAGATTTCTTTATATTTTTAACCCTTTGTTTTTCAATAAATTGGAATGCTCAAGGACAATGGTCTTTTTAAAAATAATACAAAGAAATACCACATTTATTTTTAGATCAGTTTTTTGGTGAACTTTGACGCATATGCAATAGTAAATCCATCTCTCCTGCAATTTCAATTGGTGCTGATGCAGTCTCTCGAAATCAGGGATCACTTTTGTCCATATTTACCTTTTTGTAAAATCCACCCTTTTAGGTTCCCTGAGGACACACAAATCTACAGCACATTACAGGCCCTTCGGCCCACAGTGCCATTCCGACCATGTAACCTACTGTAGAAACTGTCTAGAATTGCCCTACAGCATAGCAATCTATTTCATGTTCCTATTTCAAGCTCCATGTTCCTATCTAAGAGTCTCTTAGAAGACCTATTGTATCCGCCTCCACTATTGTCACTGACAGTGCATTCCACACACCCACCACTCTCTGTGTGAAAAACTTATCCCTGACATCCCCCTTGTACCTACTTCTAAGCACCTTAAACCTGTGCCCCCTCATGTAAGCCATTTCAGTCTTGGGAAAAAGCCGCTAACTATCCACACGATCAATGCCTCTCATCATCTTATACACCTCTATCAGGTCACCTCTCATCCTCCATCGCTCCAAGGAGAAAAGGCTGAGTTCACTCAACCTATTCTCATAAGGCATGCTCTCCAATCCAGGCAACATCCTTGCAAGTCTCCTCCACAATCTTTCTATAGTACCCACATCTTGTAGTGAGGTGACCGGAACTGAACACGGTACTCCAAGTGGGGTCTGACCAAGAGATCCCTAGTTATTTTTCTCTGGGAGGTTCAATGGTGAATTTATTCATAGAACAGGGAGTTCCTTGTGTTTTATAGTCTTGGAAAGAGCTACAGGGTGGCTCAGTGATGCAGCCAGTGGCATACATTCCGTCCTCACCTTTACTTACACATTCTTCCTGTGACCATGTGGGCTTCCTCCATTCATCCAGTGCCTTCCCACATCCCAGAGATGTGTGGGTTGGTCAGTTAATTGGCACTGCAAATAGTCCCTAGTGTGCAAGTGAGTGGTAGAATCTTGGGAAAGGGGTTGTGGAGAGAGGTAATAAGATCTTGGGGAGAATAAAATGGGTTTAGTGTAAATGGAAGTGTGATTATTGTGGCCAGGAAGGCCTGTGCTGTATCACTGCATGTTTGTGCTGAATGACAGCACTCATGCATATTGTGATTTCGAAAACTGAAGGTTTTTCTCAATATGTCGAACAATATATTTTTGTATGAATTTGACAAATTAATATCAGAGTAATAATTGTTATTTAAAGATATTGCACAGTAACAGGCCCTTCCAGCCCAACATGCCCAAGTACACTCATGAGACCAATTAATCTACCATCCCATGCATCTTTGGCATGTGGGAGCACCCAAAGGACAGCCACGGGGAGAACATTCAAACTCCTTACGGATAGTGGCAGAAATTGAGCCCGGCTCACTGTAAAAGTGTTATGCTAACCACTATGCTGCTGTGTCACCCACAGTTCACAAAATCCATGTCCCCACCTACCCCTGATCAGCATCGTATTAGTTTTAATTGCCTGCGGAAGATTCAGTGCCCTTTGACATTTGCATTTTAGTAGTTTTCTGTTTTGTAACTATCTTACTTGTTTTAAAGACTTAGTAGCACGAATCAGAGAAGTTTGGAGAGATTTTATCTCTTTTCTTTTCTCTTCTTTAGAAACACTTCAACATGAGCTCTTGTATAACGCAGGGATTATTTTGGATTAGATCTGGTTTTGATGCCCTTTGCATTTGTCCCTGCCACTGACACGACTTGCACTGGATTAAATGTGAAGCTCATGACACTGCATCCCAAAAAGAAGAATATAGAAAGAAAGTTTGAAGTTGTTTGGGTGGGTGGTGGGTAATGCTAAAAGGAACACTTTGTGTTCTGCTAAAACAGCATCTCCAGATTTTGTTTTTAAGGGTTGGCTGTGTCTCTACATGTTGTAGATAAATACTTAACAGCAAGTTTCAACAAGTTATTGTCATTAGGAGATACCTTGGTCTGCTGTGGGTTCAACAATCAAAAATATTTGTACATACATGTCATAAACATAAGGTTCTGCACATGCTGGAAATACAGATTAACGCACACAAAATGTTGGAGGAATTCAGTAGGTCAGGCAGCATCTATTGAGGGAAATAAACAGTCTACATTTTGGGCTGAGATCTTTCATCAGGTCTGGAAATGAAGGGGGCAGAAGTCATAATGAGAAGGTTGGGGAGATGGGGAAGAGTAAAAGGCGATAGGTGAAACCAGTTAAGGGCGGAGGGGGGGGCGATGAGGTAAGAAGTTGGGAGGTGATAGGTGGAAGAGGTAAAGGGCTGGAGAAGAAGGAATCTGATAGGAGAGGAGAGGAGGGAGAAAGGGAGGGAAGCGAGACACCAGAGGGAAGTGATGGGTAGTTGCAGGATATTTGAGGCCTTTGAAGCTATCAACCTCTTCTTTAAATATACTGAATGACTTGGCCTTCACATCTGTGACTCCTCAATACCCGAAGCCTGGACTGACACTTTGTCCTACTGTCCTGTTTATTATTTATTGTAATGCCTGAACTGTTTTTGTGCACTTTATGCAGTTCAGTGTAGGTCTGTAGTCTAGTGTAGCTTTCTCTGTGTTTTTTTTTATTACGTAGTTCAGTCTAGTTTTTTGTACTGTGTTATGTAAACCATGGTCCTGAAAAACATCATCTCGTTTTTACTATGTACTGTACCAGCAGTTATGGTCGAAATGACAATAAAGTTATCTTGACTGGACTTGACTTGTCTGGCAATGAATTCCACAGATTTAGCTCCTTCTGGCTAAAGAAATTTCTCCTAATCCATGTTCTAAATGGATGTCTCTCTGGCCCTAGACTCATTCACTAGAAGAAACATCTTCATATCCACTCCATCTAGGTCTTTCAATACTTGCTGGGCTTCAATGAGATTCCCACCACCCCCCACATCCCCATTTTCCTAAAGTACCAGCCCAGAGCCATCAAACACTCCTCACACATTAACCCTTTCATTCCCAGAATCATTCTCTTGTGTCTCATCTGGACCCTTTCCAATGTCAGCACATCTTTTCTTAGATAAGGTGCCCAAAACTGCTCACAATATTCCAGACCAATGCCTTATAAAGCCTCAGTGTTACATCCTTGCTTTTATATTCTAGTTCTTAGAAATGAATGCTAACATTGCATTTGCCTTCCTTACCACCAAATGACTGAAACTGTAATTTACTATTTAGGGAAAACTGCACAAGTACTCCCAAGTCCCCGTATACCTCCGATTTTTTAAAGTTTCTCCCTATTTAAGAAACCTTCTTCCTTCTACCAAATGCATGACCATACACTTTGTTACACTATATTCCATCTGCCTCTTATTTGTCCATTCTCCTAATCTGTCAGAGTCCTCTGCAGACTCACTGCTTCCTCAACACTACATGCCCCTCCATCTACCTTCATATCATCTGCAAACATGGCCACAAAGCCATCAATACTGTCATCCAAATCATTGATATCTAATGTGAAAAGAAGCAGTCCCAATACCAACCCCTGTGGAACACCATTAGTTACCAGCGGTCAACCAGAAAAGACCCTCTTTATTCCTATTCTGTGCCTCCTGCCAGTCAGCCAATTTTCTACCCATGGTAGTATCTTTCCTTTAAAGCAGTCTGACGTGGAGCATCTTGTCAAAGGCCTTCTGAAAATTGAAGTAAGGAATATCCACTGACTCTCATTTGTCTATCCTGCCTGTTACTTCCTCAAAGAATTCCAACAGATCCTTAAGGTGCAAGAATTCCCCTTAAGGAAACCATGCTGGCTTTGGCCTACTTAATCATGCATCTCCAAGTACCCTGGAATCTCATCGTTAATAGTGGACTCCAACATCATCCCAACCACTGAGGTCAGGCTAACTGGCCTATAATTTCCTTTCTTTTGCCTCCCTCCCTTCTTAAAGAGTGGAGTGATATTTGCAATTTCCCAGTCCTCCGGGACCATTCCAGAATCTAGTGATTCTTGAAGGATCATTACTAGTGCCTGCACAATTACTTCAGCGACCCCTTTCAGAACCCTGGGGTGTAGTCCATCTCATCCAGGTGGCTTGTCTATCTTCAGACCTTCCAGCTTCCCAAGCACTTTGTTCTTAGTAATAGCAACTACACTTACTTCTATCCCCTGACACACTACAACATCTGACACACTGCTGGTGTCTTCCACACTGAAGACTGATGCAAAGTACTTAGTAAGTTTGTCCACCATTTCTTTGTCTCACTGTAATACCTCTCCAGCATCTTTTTCCAGTGGTCCGACATCTACTCTAGCCTCTCTTTATGTATCTGAAAAAACAGTTGGTATCCACTTTTATATAATGGGCTAGCTTACCTTCTTATTTCATCTTTTCTCTCAGAAAGCTTTTTTTTTTGGTTGCCTTCTTTTGGTTGTTAAAAGCTCCCCAATCCTCTAACTTCCCATCATTTTTTTGTTATATTATGTACCCTCACTTTTGCTTTTATGCTGCCTTGGACTTTCCATGTCACCCACAGTGGCCTTACCCTCCCTTTGGAATACTTCTTCATCCTTGGGATGTATCTATCCTGTGCCTTTCGAATTGCCCCTAGAAACACCAACCATTGCTGTTCTGCCATCACCCCTCGAAGATGTCTCTGTTTCTGCACACTGCCTGTATTTTGCCTTCAAATTAACTTTCCAAAGTGATTCACTTCAATATTTTCTCAGCAGATTCACTTCTAAAGCAACTGCTGGCTTCTTCTCCAACTGCGATCCACCACTGTCATTTCTCCCATCCCTGCACGCCTCACTCAACCAGTGCAGACTTCAGTTTTGTGGGGATAGTGTAGCATAGCGGTTTGCGCAGAACTTTACAATGCATGGGCCTGGAGATCAGGGTTCGATTCCTGCCGCTGTCTGTACGGAGTTTTTATGTTTTCCCCATGATGCCGTGGGTTTCCTCTGGGTGCTCTGGTTTCTTCCCACATTCCAAAGACGTACAGGTTAGGGTTAGTAAGTTGTGGGCAGGCTGTGTTGGCACAGAAAGCTTGCTGGAAAAGCTCACAGGGCAGGCAGCATCCACGGAAAAGAATAAAGAGCTGATGTTTCAACACATCCTCACTGATTTGATTTGATGCAAATGCCGCATTTCACTCTATGTTTTGCTGTTTCAGTGTACACGTGACAAATAAATGTACAAGTAGTGACAGCTTATTTTAACTCATAATATCAGGGACCCCCTGACATGTTCAGCAAATCAATGGAGTGAATTTTCACTTAGAGCTGGCCGGTTACTCGAATGATCTAAATGGGGTAGAAGCAGGAAGCTGGCGTACAGTCTGGGTGGGAATGAATCATCCTGGGTCAAAAATACAGTTCTATTTTTGTACCCATTTCAAGAACTCCCAGGCCAAGTGAAGACTCTTAATGCAATTAATAAAAATTCTTGTCAGGTCACTACTTCTCCACAGACAAGTGGGGCCTTTTCAAGCAACACACAAAAATTGCTGGAGGAACTCAGCAGGCCAGGCAGCATCTATGGAGAAAAGTATAGTCGACATTTCAGCCTGAAACATTGACTACTTTTTCCTCCAGCATTTTGTGTGTGTGGCTCTTTTCCATAGATGCTGCCTGACCTGCTGAGTTCCTCCAGCATTTTTTGTCTGTTGCTCTTTTCCATGCTGCCTGGCTGACTGTACATCTGCAGATTTTCTTATTTGTTGATGGGGTGTTCTCTAAGAACAGGGAAAAACTATTGGTGACAGTCTGAGGAATGATGAGAAAGAAAAAGATTGAATTTTAGTTTAAGGCTACATCCACACTACGCCGGATAAATCCGTAACCAAAGCTTTTCCTCTTCGTTTTTAACCTCCGTCCACATTAAAACGGCGTTTTCGCTCCCCTGAAAACGGAGATTTTCAGAAACATTTTCCAGGGTGGGTAATTTTGAAAACGCTACTCGGGCAGATCAGTGTGGACGGGGTAACCGGAGAAATCTGAAAACACTGTCAGACGGCAGCGTGCCATTTCATTGTTTTCCTGAACGCAACCTAACAATTTCAGAACAGACGGCAACGAGACTGAAGCCAGAATAGTTCCAAATACTTTGACCCATAACTTACTGAATAAATAAGTTATTTACTTTGCCCTGTTTTCTGTCCTTGCTCGTATGAAGGTGGTTTACCTATTTATGCAAGTACATCTCTGACAATAGATGTGCCTAATGTAACATTGTATGGAAATATAAGATAATACTGACGCAGACATGTTTTACACATTTAACAAGGTGCTTTACTAATGCAACAGAGTTGGTCAGTTTTTCAATGTTCGTCATCAGCCGGGTCAATCTGTCTGTGAACTCCCTGTCGGTTGCCGCCGTACGCTTCAGTATTTTTTTTTAGTTTTAAGTTCTCCTGTGCGAGAGCCAACAGCTGTCCGTCCTTTTAAGTTTTTCTAGTCTGTAACTACACAAACGCGCACTTTCACGACAAGATTCGACACCAAGCATGTCGCTTGTTTTCGGTAGATGTGTCCCGCGCATGCGCAGGAGGAGGAGATTCACTAAAATCTCCGTTTCAGTGTGGATAGAGATATTTTTAAAAACACATAGTGTGGACACCTATCATTTTTACTCGAAACCGGCGTTTTCAAAATTATCCGGTCTAGTGTGGATGTAGCCTAAGTCTTGCCACAAAGTCTCCTTTTATATTGAGCCTGCTCTTTTTTTTGGATCAGTCTGAGGTTATCTGAAAGGGCTTAAAGTGCACTTAATTTGTTTACCAGTCTGTCCCTTTTATTATTCAGGAACACTATTCAGTCCTGGTAATCAGAACTGTGCCAACTGTTTAACAACCAATTAATTATATCTTTCTTTATTTACACAGCCACTAGCCAATCCATCATGTCCTTACAGCTAGAGTCTCTGAGCCTTTCATTGGTTATATGCTTCCAAATGATCATTGTGAAGCACAGTCAGATGCTGCTAATGCTTGATTAATGTTTATTCAGTACTCTTTTCACTGAACCAGTTTTAATTAGTTAAAACAGATAAATATTTAATCCACACATCAAATCCTGATGAGCAGAAGTGCGGATTCTTATTATGTAAAATTTCTCAATGAATATATAAACATAGTGGACATACATTTCATAAAATTAGGATATTGTCCCTAATGAATTAGTTTTGGGAGAGAGAGACCAACTTCACTCACCTCAACTCTGAAATGATTCCACAACCTATGGACTCACTTTTAAGGACTCTATAAATTATGTTCTCAGTACTTCCTAAGCTTTATTTTGCATAGTGTGTCTTGTGCACATTTGTTGTTTGTCAGTCTTTGTGTGTAGTTTTTCATTGATTCTATTGTATTTCTTTGTTCTACTATGAATGCCTGCAAGAAAATGAACCTCAGCGTAGTGTATGGTGACATATACAGACTTTGATAATAGATTTACTTTGACTCTGAGTGTTTGGTGTCAGAATAAGATGACACCGATTAAGATTGAGATGAGAAAGAACAGCTTCTCTCAGAGGATTGTGACTGGCACACCTTTCCACAGGTTGCTTATGCGTATTTAAGGAAATGGATTGCAGGAAATGGTAGTTTATGGTGATGTATATGTACTTTGATAATAAAACACCTTGACTTTGACATTCAGGTGTTCACGGAGCACAGACAGCACAGAGGATGTGTTAAATGAACTAAAACACTATTCAATAGTGCTTTCCCTTGTGAGATGTCTGATTAGGATCCCACCCCTCAGGCAAGACCTTTGTGTTCCCAGGTTACTTCTTAAACATCATTAATACCCCGGATGAAAAACAATACATATTGGAGGTCTAAAAATGTAAAAAAAACACAAAACTGCTGGACGTAGACAGTAGATTGGACAGTGTGTATGGAATGATGAGGAAAGACTAAAAGCTTAGCTTCATTTGCCACCTGTACATCGAAGCATACAGTCATCTATGTTGTTTGCGTCAAGTCAAATCAGTGAGGATGGTGCTGGGCAGCCTGCAAGTGACACCATTCTTCCAGTGCCAACATCGCATGCCCACAATTTACTAACCCTAATCAGTATGTCTTCAGAATGCGTGAGGAAATCAGAACAGCCGGAGGAAGTCCTTTGTGATCATGGGTAGAACATGCAAACTCCAGACAGACAGCAGCTGGAATCGAGCCCTGATCTTGCTGTAAAGCATTAACCACTGTGAATCGTATTTAAACATTTTGGGTTTGATGAAGAGACTTTGACAAAGAACATTAGCCCCTTTTCTCTTCCCACAGACATTACTTGTCCTGCTGACTGTTGCCAGCACTTTCTATTTACCAATATCGTAGAAGTCTGCAGAGCCTGTTGCCTTAGCTATCAGAATGCCAATTCAGACAGACCTCGCTCTTTCCCATAGAACACTACAGCACAGAAACAGGACCTTCAGCCCATCAAATCCATACCAAATTGTTATTCTGCATAGTCCATCAACCCGCACCTAGAACAAAGCTCTTCATATCCATCCTATACTAATCTAAACTTCTCTTAAATGCTGAAATTAAACTCGCAGTCACCACTACTGCTGGCAGCTCGCTCCACACTCTCACCACCCTCTTGAGTGAAGAAGTTCCCCTTCAGGTTCCCATTAAGCATTTCACCTTTAACCTATCACTGCTAGTTCTAGCCTCACCCAAACTCAGTTGAAAAAGCCTGCTTACTTTTACCCTACTTATACCCCTCATAATTTTGCATATCTCTATCAAATCTCTTTTCTCCTATGCTTCTGCAAATAAAAGAACTAACCTATTCAGCCTTTCCCTATAACTCAGGTCCTCAAGCTCTGGCAACATCTTTGTAAAATTGCTTGCATTTTCTAAGACTGGGCCTTTCCTGGTGCAGTTTCCAAAATTCTAGCTACAGGTTTGTTCCCCTGCATTGACTGAGGAGCAGGAGCTTTCTAGTGAAGTTTTTTTTTCTGCTCCAAATATTCTAGAAAATGTAATCCCAGGCTGCGGGAGCCTGACCTGCTCCACCAAGTTGTTGCAAAATGGCATCTGCAGGTTTGTGCTTGACTGTACATTATCTATAGTGTGAGACTGCAAACACTAAGAGGCTGAGCATAATACGCATGCAGACTGTCCTGCCTTTCCAGTAGTCTTCACTGGAAGGGATAACATCTAATTACTAACTTGCAGCTCATCAGAGTCTTTTGATCAAAGTGTGGTGGTGGTGGGTGGTATCCGTCGGTCTCGAGAGACCATGGACCTGCACCTGGAGTTTCCAGGGCGCAGGCCTGGGCAGGGTTGTATGGGAGACCGGCAGTTGCCCAAGCTGCAAGCCTTCCCCTCTCCACGCCACCGATGTTGTCCAAGGGAAGGGCACTAGGACCCATGCAGCTTGGCACCGGTGACATCGCAGAGCAATGTGTTGTTAAGTGCCTTGCTCAACGACACAAACACGCTGCCTCAGCTGAGGCTCAAACCAGTGACCTTCAGGTTACTAGTCTGATGCCTTGCCCACTAGGCCACGCGCCAACACAAAGTCAAAGTAAGTTTATTATAAAGTACGTATACACTCAGTTCCTCAAGTCCCGGAAATGTCCTTGTAGACTTTCTGTACATTTTTAAAATCTTACTGATAACTTTCCTGTAGGTAGGTGTGCAGAACTGCACACAATACCCCAAATATGGCCTCACCAATGTCTTATGGAAGTTCAACATTACATCCCAGCTCCTATACTAAATATCCTGATGAATGAAGGCCAATCTAGAATTGTTTCGTACAGAAGTAAAATCATTTTCACTCCATATATTAGCTGAGGCCCATGCCACTAGATAATTTTTTGTAAAGGTGATGACTAGTCTTAAGGTTTCCAGTTATATGCCAACCACTAAGAATTTTAAGTTGTTCTAAAATGTCAAGAGTTAACTCCACTGAGATGATGGTGGGTGGCATAGTAGTGTAGCAATTGTCAAACTTTACAACACTGACAATCCAGGTTCAATTCCTGTCGCTGTCTATAAGGAGTTTCTATGTTCTTCCCATGACCATGTGGATTTCCTCTGGGTGCTCCGGGTTCCTCCCACATCCCAAAGTCATACCAGTTAGTGGGTAAGTTGGTCACATGGGTGCAGTTGAGGAGTGTGGGCTCGTTGGTCAGGAAGGACCTATTATTGTGCCAAAATGAAATACATACAACAATACAATAAAAATATGAACCAGGGCATTACACTAATAAATAAAACCACAAGTTATTTTATCCCAGAGAACTGCTGCTCACTGGATTTTTTTTTGTTTTTCCACACCATTCTCTGTAAACTCTAGAGACTGTTGTGCATAAAAATCCCAGGAGATCAGCAGTTTCTGAGATACTCAAACCGCTCTGTCTGGCACCAACAATCATTCCCTGGTCAATGTTACTTAGATAACATTTCTTCCTCACTCTGATGTTTGGTCGGAACAACTGAACCTCTTGACCACGTCTGCATGCTTTTATGCATTGACATGCTGCTACATGATTGGCTGATCAGATATTTGGATTACTGAGCAGCTGCACCTAACAAAGTGGTCACTGAGTGTATACATATTTTATAAGAAAGGTTGAATAGGTTGGGACTTTAAGAGCATAGAGGAATGAGAGAAGATTTGTTAGCTGTGCGCAGAATTATGATGGGTATAGATATTGTGTTTACTGTATCTATTCTCATGGCATTTTCCATGAGCCTAGAACTAAAGGTCATAGGTTAAGGGTGAAAGGTGAAATATTTAAGGGGAACCTGAGGGGGTCCTTCTTCCCTCGGGGTGGTGCAAGCTGCCAATGGATGTGGTGGATATGATTTCAATTGCAGCAAGTTTGGCTAAGTACACGTATAGGAGGTATATGGATGGCTATGGTCCTCTAAGACTAGGCAGAATAACAGTTCAGCACAGACAAGATGGGCCAAGGGGCCTGTTTTTGTGCTGTAGTGCACCATGACTCCGTCTACTGTGGAGTCTGGTTATCTGGAACACACCAGGACCAGTAAATTTTGGTTCAATTAACTGGCTGCTCCAATTAGCCAAAATTTCATGGATATATTTCAAAAGGTATAAAAATTACAAACTGCCGTTTGAGTAGAAAATTATGTACTTAAATGAAATAAAAACAAATTTGAACACTACCAGTACTACCGCAGTACTATAAAATTGTGTATTAGTTCAACAGAGGAGTTCATGCAGTGCATAGCGCTGTGTTCCTTTGATTGACTATAAATGAACAAAATCAGCACAGACACCTAGTGCAGATAATGGACTGCCTTCATACAGTGCTTTTGATGATTTCATCCTCCCAATTTTCATTGTAAATTTCAATACCTTATCAATACCTTCGTAGTTCCTAACTTGTTGAAGTAGTGAAATCATTTCATTTTCACTCCCGGCTGTTTCTGGCATCTCCAAGCCTGAAAGCTTCATGCCACAGTGAGCAGAACAGTTCTGAATTGTCTTGCTGCTTATTTCTCATCAACTAGCAGCAACAAAATTAATTACTTTTTGAACACAAGCACACGCAAGTGATGTTGTTTAAAAACTATAAGTATGGTGTAGTGTCTAATGGTCATACATGTGCTCGTGACTGGCGCTAGTTAGAAACTGTCTGGCCATAGCCTCCTGTCCCAATTAACCAGCATAATGTCCCAAATAAAAGCAGGGAATCCCACCTATTTTCTTGAGTAATTTTCTTCTGTAAGAATTGTTCCCAAATAGGTGGCAGCCCTGATTAACCAACGGCCAGGAACATTTATTACCCCTATAACCATCAGATTTCTGAACCAGCGTGGATAAATCCACTGGCCTCGACACAACTGATTTCACAACCTATGGACTCATTTTCAATGACTCAATAATTCACGTTGTCAGTAATATTCATTTATCATTATTATCTGTTTCTTTGTATTTGCAGTTTGTCTTCTTTTGCATATTGGTTGTTTGTTAGACTTCCATTGATTTTGTGGTATTTCTTTGTTCTACTGTGCATGCCTGCAAGAAAATAAATCTCAGGGTAGTATATGGTGACATATACGGACTTTGAAAATAAGTTACTTTGAACTTTCTCTGGTTTTCGCTTATCTGTTTTGCTAGTGGCATGTTCAAAATCTCATGGGGTAGGAGGTACAGGAGTCTTAGGTCCCACGCCACCAGGTTACAACCCTCAGGCTCCTGACCCGGCATGGGAAACTTCATTCACCTCAACTCTGAAACGATTCTTCAAACCTACACTTTTAAGAACTTTTTACAGCTCAGGTTTTCAGTATTTTTAAACATCTATTTACACAGTAAGTCTTCTTTTGTACATTGGTTATTGTTCGATCTTTGTTCATGTTGTGAAATTTTTCGTAAATTCTGTTTAAATTTTTCCGTAAATGCCTGCGAGAAAATGAACCTCAAGGAAGTATATGATAACATACAGCATACTTTGTTAATAAATTTTACTTTAACCTTGTTACTTTCAAGAGCTCACCATTTCTTATTCTCCCCGGCACTCGAATGGGATTACCTTCAGAGTGCGAGGACCTGTTTGCTTTGAAACTTGTTTTCTGTTCAGAACATCTGCCTAATTTGCATTAAATTAATAATTTTGCACAGACAATTACTGTTTTAAGGAAATGTTATTCACAACTTTCTCTGCTAGTAATTGGAGTTTGTAAATCATAAAATTTATGGCCTTGGCATTACTATTGCAATCCTCTGTAGTCATTCCTGCCACCCTAAGTCTGTTCTCAGTCTTTCTCTGGTTCAGATTTACTACTCTCAATCTCATGTATCAACTTCTCATGTTTCACAATATCGTCCTGACTTGTGGAAATCTCATAGAAACCTCCATGACCTTCACCCACATTTGGTGATCTGCTGCCCTATAGATTTGGGATTCCTACAAGGGTTAAGACTTTCCTTTCTAGATTAAAAGCTACCTCTCCAGCTAAGCTTCTGGTCATCATAGAATCTACCTTTTTAGTTTTCAAGTCTTTTAATCATTTCCTTACTATATAAATTACAGAGATAATTTCTTAGACAAAAACACAAACTGATTTAGGATTTCAAACTGGAATGTCGGTTTATATTCCTTCCATAGATGCTGCCTGAGTTCCTCCAGCATTTTACATTTGTTGCTCTGGATTTCCAGCATCTGCAGCATATTGTCAAGGATTCAGCCTATTGTTAACACAGAATAATTTATCTTTTTAGAGTATCAATAAGGATGTGTTTTATTTATTTTCTCCACTCCTGTAACTCCTGAAGGCATTGACTCCTTCCTGGGTATGTATTCCCCAATGCTTTATCCCAGTGGCGATGGATAGCCAGCAGGTGATAGATAGCAGGTAACAACCAAAATGAACCAATGTTAACTTCAGAATCAGGCTTATTGTGAGTGATGTAAGTCGTGAAAATTGATGTTTTTTGGCAGCAATGCAAGGCAGGCATAACTAAATACCATAAGTTATAATAAAAAATAAATAGCGTAAAAGAGGAATAGAGAGGCAAGGTTCATTATTTCATGGACTGTTCAGAAATCTGATGGCAGAGGGGAAGAAACTGCTCATTAAGTACTGAGAGTGTGTCGTCAGGCTCCTGTACCTCCTCCCTGGTAGCAGCAATGAGTAGAGGGCATACTGCAGATGGTGAATACCACCTTCTTGAGGTACCGCCTATTGAAGTTGTTCTCGATGGTGGGGAAGCTTGTGCCCGTGGTGGAACTAAATGAGCCCACAACTATCTGAAGCCTCTAATGATACAGTCCATTGGTGGCTTCATACCAGACAGTGATTCAATGGGTCAGAATGTTACCCACAATACATCTGCAGAAGTTTGCTAGAATCTTCAGTGATGTACCAAGTCTCCTCAAACGTCTAATGAAGTACAGCCACTGGTGTGCCTTTGTTGTGATTGCATCGATATGTTGGTTCCAGGATAGATCCTCTGAGATGTTGTTGCCCAGGAACTTGAAAGTGCTCACCCTTTCCACGGCTGCCCCTCAACTGAGGATAGGTGCGTGTTTTCCAAACCTTCCCTTTCTGAAGTCCATAGTCAATTGTTGGATCTTGCTGATGTTGAGCACTAGGTTGTTGTTGCGGCACCATTGAACTAGCCAATGTGTTTTGCTCTAATAGGCCTCCTCACCTCCTCTTGATTCTGCCAACTACATCGGCAAATTTATACATGGCATTTGAGCTGTGGTTAGTCACACAGTCTTGAACACATAAAGAGTAGAGCATTGGGCTAGACGTGCATCGTTGAGGGGTCTGTACCTCAGTATTGTCTTCATGCCAACATGCTCTCAGTCACATAGTTCAGCCTCTGAGCAGGAGGTGCTGTGAAGAAAGCAGACTGGAGATGGGGGCTGGATGCTGGATCATATCTAGGTAGGTAGTTTGTTTTCCACCCAGAACAAACAGGTGGCTTCAGATAAGCTTTATTTACCATACACTGATTAAACACCAAAGAAAATGTACTCAGGAAGTTGTAGTCCATGGGAATTAGTAAGTAGCTTTGCCTTTTTCTAGGGTTAATGGAACCAGGTTCAGGAACAGTTATTACCCTGCAACTTCCTGAACCTGTGTGGATAACTTCACTCCACTTCAATGATGAATTGACTCCACAACCTATGGACTCAGTTTCAAGGACTCGACACTCATGTTCTCAGTATTTTTTATTTCTTGTTGTTTACGATGTGCACAATTTATCTTCCTTTGCACATTGTTTTTGTCAGTCTTTGTTTATGTATTGCTTTTAATAAGTTCTCTTGTATTTCTTTATTTTGCTATAAATGCCTGCCAGAAAATGCATCTCAAGATGACATATAGTGACATATGCATACTTTGATGAATTTACTTTAAATGTTGACCTTTTCCTGGCCTAAAGTCAGCTGAGATTCTGTTATCCAGGGACAGGTTGTTTTGTTTGATCATTCAACCATGGCTAATTTGGTTCTGAATACTGCTGGAGGTTTCCATTTTTCTTAATTTAAATTGATTTTATGGTTACACCTTCCTGATTGTATTTACTCAGTCAGGTATTTTTGTAACTAGTTGACTTCAATTTTTGTTGAGTAGGTCTAGCTGTACAATATATCGGAGATTGAGTGTACATTACACTATCTATTGTTTTCAGAATACAATTTTATTATGGGATGAGCAGAGCTGTTTGGTTTAGGCATGAATAGGTATTCAACTTGTAACTCATTGCTTTAATTATTACTGATCCTTTAAAATCCATTACAGCTGGTGGTCAGTAGCTGGTATCTAGAATCATGGGACACTACAGCACAGAATCAAGCCCTTCAGCCCATCTAATCCATGCTAAACTATTATTTTGCCTAGCCCCATCATAGCCCTCCATACCCGTCCCATCATGTAGCTATCCAATCTTCTCTTAAATGTTGATATCAAAATACAGCATTTCTGCTGGCAGCTCATTTTACACTCACACCACCCTCTGAGTAAAGAAGTTCCTCCTTGGGTTCCCCTTAAATATTTAACCTTTCACCCTTAACCTATAAGCTCTAGCTGTTGTCTCACCCAACCTCAGTGGAAAAAAAAGTCTGCTTGCATTTACCCTATCTACACCCCTCATAACTTTGTATCAAGTCTATCAGATCTCCCCTTATTCTCTTATGCTCCAGGGAATGAAGTCCTAACCTTCTCAATCTTTCCATATAACTTGGGTCCTCAAGATCCGACAACACCCTTGTAAATTTTTCTCTGTACTCTTTTGATTTTATTGATACCTTCCCTGTAGGTAGGTGACCAGAACTGCATCAATATTCCAGATTAAGCCTCACCAATGCAACACCCCAAATCCTATGCTCAATGCACTGATTAATGAAGGCCAATCTAGAATTGTTTCTTACAGAAATAAAGTCATATTCACTACATACAAGGGGTGATTGATAAGTTTGTGGCCTAAGGTAGAAGGAGTCAATTTTACAAAACCTAGCACATTTATTTTTCAACATAGTCCCCTCCTACATTTACACACTTAGTCCAGCGGTCGTGGATATGGATCTTTGACTTCCAGGAAGTGTCCACAGCAGGGATGATTGATAAGTTTGTGGACTAAGGTAGAAGGAGATGAGTTATTAACTTCAAACTTTCTGCATAATCACTCAAAGAGTTGAACTGCATGTGCATGTAAAGAGAGCTGTGTAACTCATCTCCTTCTACCTTAGGCCACGAACTTCAATCACCCGTCATATATTAGCTGATGCCTACGTTACTAGATGTTTTGTGTAAAGCAGATGACGTCGTAATGTTTGCAGTTATATGGCCAATCACTTAGAGTTTTAAAACGCCAGCAGCGTTAACACCACTGAGATTATGATGTGTGGCCTGTTAACGTAATGGTTAGTGTATTGCTTTACAGCACCAGTAACCTGGGTTCAATTACTGCCATTGTCCGTAATGAGTTTGTACGTTCTCCCCATGACCATGTGTGTTTCCTCTGGGTGGTCTGGTTTCCTCCCACATTCATAGACGTGCAGGTTACTAGGTTAATTGGTCATGTGGGCATCGCAGGTTCATTGGGCTGGAAGGGTCTGTTATCGTGCAACACTCATGGACCACTTTATCAGGTACACCCATACATTAATGCAGCTATCTAATCAGCCAATCATGTGGCAGCAACTCGATGCGTAAAGGCATGCAGACATGGTCGAGAGGTTCGGTTGTTGTTCAGACCAAACATCAGAGTGAGAAAGGAATATGATCTAAGTGACTTTGACCGGGGAATGATTATTGGTGCCAGACAGATTGGTTGAAGTATCTCAGAAACTGTTAATTTCCTGGAATTTTCATGCATAACAGTCTCTAGAGTTTACAGGAAATGGTGTGAAAAACAAAGCAACATCCAGTGAGCGGCGGTTCTGTTGTGTTGTGCATTCTCTTCATTAACATTAATGAGGAGGATCCACAACACATAGAACCCTCTGCTACAGGAGCAAAAGACCATGAACGTAGACTCAATGGCCACTTTTCAGATACAGGAGGTAGCTAATAAAGTGGCCACTTAGTGTATATCTGTAGAAAGATTTCCAATTATTCCAGTGTGGTTTTGCAAGACAATATTAAAGGAATATTTAAGACAACATGTAAGGAATAAAGTGTGTGCTTTTCGGCTAATGTTTCATTCAGCTCTGCATTACCAAGCAGCAATGAAGGGCTGCTGAAGTAGACCACAATATAACATCATCTTAGTAGTGTACGTCAGTGAGAAGCTCAGAGGCGCAACGTGCATTTCTTGACTTTTCAAGGCAGTGTAGGAAGCTGCCATTGACAGTGACAGTTTAAGCAAACATATCAGGTCAAAGTAAAACTTTTATCTTGCTTTTGAAAAAGCACAAGGGTATTCCTGCATTGTCCTTGAAACATTAACCTGTTGCTGTTTGTGAAAGTTTATAGTAGCAGCGAGTCGTAAGACTTAAACACATCATTAATGGTGAGTCTGGGTATGTCGGAAGATGTGAAAGTTGCTCTGCAGTTAGACATTTATCTTCAGTTTGGCTTGTAGGGTTGTTCACCGAGCCTATGGGTTAGGTCACAAATGTTTCATCAACAGTCACTGTTGGGTCCTGGAGAGGACAAATGTAATATACCAAATCCAATATGGAGACTGCTCCAAACACTATGTTGGACACATGAGAAGAAAACTATCCATGAAACTACATGAACATCAGCTTAGCCATAAGAAGGTATGATCCTATGTCACTCATCTCAGTACATGAAGACCAAGAAGGGCACAAGTTCATTGTGGAAACACAAAACTCCTGGCCGAAGAACAAAAGAAGAAATAAAGAGAATTCTTAGAAGCTTTGTTCTCAATGAAAGACTCTATTAGCAAGCATATTGACATGGATGCAATTTACAAACCTATGTTTCTGTGGAGTGAGCTGCGGACACCCAAGAAACCAACGCTCACAACAACCAAAATGGGCCCCACAAAGATCACTCAGCTGGGACCCAGTAGGGAATGGAGGCCAGCGTGACAGTTAACCAATCAGAACGACAAGTCAGACCAATACAAACGCGGGCAGTCTGCAGGAACAGCATTCAACTATGTACAGGTAATGTCACCTCAACTGGTGATGAAATGCTTGTGACCTGATCTCCAGCCTCAGTGAACAACCCCACAAACAAGCAGCCAACACAAGCTACCAATCTTCTCTTTCATTTCATTTATCACCAGCTTCTAGAACCCAAAGAATTTTGCTCCTGGAGCATATGAGAAGCAGAACCAGCAGTAGGCCATTAAACCTCTTGGACCTGTTCGGAATCAGAGTCTGACATTCTGTATGTTGTGAAATTTTTGTTTACATACTGTATATACACATTTACACATGTACATAGGCACTCGGTTAAGCAGCCTCTTATTTGGGACATTTCTTAAAGAACAAAAACTAATCAAGGAAAGAGCTGGGATTCCCTTTGTTTATTTGGGACATTCTGCCACTTAATTGCGACAGGACGCTGTTGCTGAACATTTTCCAACTAGCATCAGTCATGGTCGTCAGACACTAAGTTGCTTACAGCGAGTAATTTTTAAATTGTGTCAGTAGCATGTGTTTCTCTTCAAAAAGCAGTGATTTTTGTCACTGTTAGTTGGCAAGAAATAAGCAGGAAGACTGTTCTGCTCACTGCAGTTTCAAGTATTTAGGCTGCGCTACCATATCTCTCTGATAGTCTAGGCTTCAGTAGCATGCTCCTTGCTACTATAACGCCAAGGTACATTAGTCACAGAGGTAGATGCAGCATGTTCAATATTGGGTTTCCAAAATGAGTTGGGCTCAGGATTTAAGTCAGCACAGCAATAGCAGGTCATAGTTTACAAATGTTAAACATGGACAATATAAATTGTCAATGAACAGTATTAAAGTGGAGGTAGGTGTTGTTTGGTGTATTCATGTTGACAGTATCTTTCCATTATATAAGGGGCATCACACTAGCCCTTATTTCACCTATTACAGTGCCGGTGACCCAGGTTAAATTCCTGCTACTGTCTATAGGGAGTTTGTATGTTCTCCCCATGACCACGTGGGTTTCCTCCCACATCCCAAAGACGTAGGGGTTAGTAGGTCAATTGGTCATGTGGGTGTAAATTGGACAGCACAAGCTTGTTAGGCCAGCTGTATCTCTAAATAAAAATGAGAACGGGCAAGTTAGTGCATAAGAAGCATTTGGCCCTCAGAATAATACAGAGATGTTTTTAAAGTAGTGAGTAGCAAGGAGAAAGTTTTTTCAATTGCTTAAGTGGGATACAGTGACAAAGGTTAAAATTACAAATTAGTACAGATTCAAGAATTTCTGAAGCATCTGATCAATACATACAATGTACTTTCGGATTGAAGTGGGGGGGGGGGAATGATCCAGCTCCTGTGATTTCGTAATGCATGATGAGTTCAGTTTTGCGGCTCTGTGGGTTTACATGATGTTAAATCAACAGTGCTACTGTCGAAATATATGATCTAATGACGATGCAGAGGAAGTGTCATTAAAAAGTAACAAATCATTGTCTTGAGTTACTTGCACAATAATTTGGGATATTGCCAGGTAATCTGCAACATTTAGAATCAAAGTTCAAAGTAAATTTAGTATCAAAATGCCTATGTCATCGTTTACTACCTTGAGATTTATATTCTTGCAGACATTTACAGGAAAATAAAGAAATGCAGCACAATAGAATTTATGAAAAACTAGTGAGTCTGAAGATTGTAGAGTCAGTTGAAGTGAGTGAAGTTATCCATGCTGGTTCAGGGGCCTGATGGTTGAGGGGTTCCTGAGCCTGATGGTGTGGGACCTAAGGCTCCTGCACCTCCTTCCTGATGGCAACTGTGTGAAAGAGCAAAGCCTGGATGATGGGGGTCCTTGATGTTGGATACTGTTTCCATGTGGCTGTGCTTCTTGTATAAGTGCTCAGTGATGGGAAGAGCTTTAATCAAGAATACTTTGTTCTTTAAAACCTGCTCCCTGATTATCAATTTAACTATTCTGCAGTTTATTATTTGTTAATTAATTACTGGTAATATTACTACCACTGTGTGTGAGTTATATGTACTGTGTTGTGCACCTTGGTCTGGACTAACATTGTTTCTTTTGGCAGTGTACATTTATGTGGTAGAGTGAAATTGAAGCTTAGGAAAGTTAAACTGCATGAAAATTAGCAATTCTACACTCGAAACCGACACTGTTTCCTTGTACCCAGTCCAGGTGGTGACTCTTTATCTATGAGCTGAACTGATCCTGCTGGCTTTTCACACCACATTCCTCTTTGTCTCTTTCTTTCTCCACCATGTTAGCTGATTACAAAGAGAGCTTCAACACCATTGGAAACATAGAAGAAATTGCTTACAATGCCATCTCTTTCACCTGGGACGTGAACGAGGAAGCTAAGGTAAGGAATTTCTTTTTACCAACGTAATGAATGGAGGATTGGATGCCTATTTCCTAGAAACCACCAGTTCTACAAACCAGATTCCTTCTCCTTCAGTCCTTTACTTTTTCCACCTATCACCTCCTAGCATCTCTCCTCATCCCCCTTCCCACCTGCTTGCTTTCCCCTCGCCTAGCTTCACCCGTCACGTACCAGCTTGTGTTCCTTTCACTCCCCTCATCTTTTTATTCAGGCTTGTACCCTGTTCCTTTCCAGTATTCATGAAGGGTCTCAAGCCGAAATGTCGACTGTTTATTCCTCTCCATAGATGCTGCCTGACCCACTGATTTTCTGCGACATTTTGTATATATTACTCTGGATTTCCAGCATCTGCAAAATTCGTGTTTTTCTCCCCTACAAGCCATGTGTGTTACTTCTCCTTATTGACTCAACCCATGTCTTCACCTAGAACCAGTAATTAAATGTAATTATTTTTAAATTTAAAGATACAGCACTGTAACAGGCCCTTTCCAGCCCAACAAACCCAATTACCCCCATGTGACCAATTAACCCACTAACCTGTACATCTTTGGAATGTGAGAGGAAACCAGAGCACCCAGAGGAAACCCACATGGTCACAGAGAGAACGTGCAAATTCCTTACAGACAGTGGCAGGAATTGAACCCAGGTTGCTGGCACTGTAATAGTAGTACACTAACCACCATGCTACCATGCCACCCCTAAAAGGCATACAGAAGCAACTAATTAGTTATTAATCTAGCAACAAGACCCAAAATAAGAATACAAAATCCCTCTGAATGGGTATTTCCTTAGGCTGCCAAAGCTCTGCCTGAGAAATACTGTGTCTATGGACAAATTGTGCTTCAGTAACATATTGGCCGTGCCTTGGGAGCTCCTTGGAAGAAACTGCTGATGCGACTGGATAGGATTGTACAAGTATTATGACCTACTTTATGTATTTTGCCAGTATTAGCACGTTGCGATCCCTTTAGAATGTAACTGTAAGCTATCATTGAAGCAGTCAGCTGTAACATGTTCATTCATAAATGGGAAGGCAGTCTTAAACAGATAAAAGTTGAAGGAGAGGCTTGGGAAGGGACCTCCTTTTCCTTATTCCTCTTTCAGTTTTAATTTTTGGCAAAAGACAGATAAGATGTATTGGAAATGTGATTCCATTAAGAGAGTTAGAAGACTATGTATCAGAGAGAAAATAATCACAACCTAGGTTTTGGCATTACAATATGTCTCTGCTGCTGCTGTCAGAAATATTTTTAAATGACATAACATGCCTTGGTCAGAATAGGCAATATTTTGTTTAGAGCTGACACATAACATTTTAATGCTTAGGATTCAAAGTTCAAAGTAAATCTTATTATCAAAGTACATGTATATCATCATATACAACCCTTAGATTCGTTTTTCTGTGGACATACTCAGCAAATCTATAGAATAGTAACTAAAACAAGATCAAGGAAAGATCAACCAGAGTGCAGAAAACAACAGACTGTGCAAATATAAATGAATAGCAATAAATAATGAAAACATGAGATAAAGAGTCCTTAAAGTGAGATCATTGGTTGTAGGAACATCTCAATGATGGGGTAAGTGAGTGTAATTAATCAACAGACTGATGGTTGAGGGGTAGTAACTGTTTTTGAACCTGGTGGTGCAAGTTCTGAGACTTTCTACCTGATGGCAACAGTGAGAAGAGAGCACGGCCTGGGTGATGGGGGTCTCTGATGATGGGCCCTGATTTCCTGTGACAGTGTTTCATGTAGATATGCTCAATGGTTGGGAGGGCTTTACCCGTGATGTACTGGGATGAATCCACTACTTTTTGTAGGATTGTCTAGTTGGTGTTTCCATACCAGTCAATATGCTCGCCACTACACATCTATAGAAGTTTGTCAAAGTTTTAGACACTGATTCCTAAGGAAGTTTGTGTAGATAGAGTCTTAGAACATTACAGCACAGAAACAGGCCCTACAGCCCATCTAGTCTATGCCGAACTGTTATTTTGCCTAGTCCCATCAACCCACACCTAGACTATAGCCCTCCATACCCTTCCCATCTATGTATATACTTATCCAAACCTCTCTAAAATGAGGCAATATAACACATGTCCACCATTTCCACTGGCTGCTCACTCCACACTCGCATCACCCTCTGAGTGAAAAACTTTCACCTCAGGTTCTCTTTAAGCATTTCACTTTTCACTCTTAATCTATGATCTCTAGTTCCAGTCTCACTCAACCTCAGTGGAAAAAGTTCTGCTTGCATTTACCCTTTCTATACCCCTCATAATTTTGTATACCTCTGTCAAATCTCCCCTCATTCTCCTATTCTCCAGGAATAAAACCCGAACCTATTGAATGTTTCCTGTAACTCAGGTCCTCAAGTCCCAGTAGCATTCTTGTAAATTTTCTCTGTACTCTTTCAGTCTTGTTGATATCTGTAGGCAGGTGAATAGAAATGCACACAGTGCTCCAAATTAGGCCTAATCAAAATCTTATTCAACTTCAATGTAACAATCCAACCCAGTACTCTGATTTATAAAAGCTAATAAGCCAAAAGCTCTTTTTACAACCCTATCTACCTGTGACACCACTTTCAAGGAATTAAGCATCTGTATTCCCAGATCCCAGTGTTATACTACACTCCGCAGTGCCCTACTGTTCACTGTGTCAGTCCTGCCTTGGTTTGTCCTCCCAAAGTGCACACTGGTCTGTATTAAATTACATCTCAGCCCATTTTTCCAGCTGTTCCAGATCCCGCTGCAAGCTCTGGTAGCCTTCCTCACTGTCTATTATTCCCCCAATCTTGGTGTCATTTGCAAATTTGCTGATCTAGTTTACCACATTATCATCCAGATCATTGAAATAAATGACAAACAACCCACCACCAATCCCTGCAGCACACCAGCAGTCAAGAGGCCTGCAGTCAGAGAGGCAACCATCTGCTACCACTCTCTGGCTTCTCCCGCTAAGTCAATGTTAAATGCAGTTTACTACCTCATCCTGAATGCCAAACAACTGAAACTTCTTGATCAGCCTTCCATGCAGCACTTTGTTAAATGTCCTGCTAAAATGTATGCTAAACATATGTTATTAAGCCTGCTTTTTGTTGCCATGTTCAGTGAACATTCGGACTTTTTGAGGTAGAGTATTGAGTGACCTGGATCACTTTGACCCCCTCCTCTTGTACATGAATGCCCAGCCTGTAAAAAACACAAATGCAGTCTGTATTTCCATAAAGAGCTAAGATCTGTAGAACCTGCTGGAGCCATGAAAGGAGAGCGTGATTATCTGGATTAGTGGGTTAAATCCTCCAGACTCTGCAGTAAGTCAGGATTCAAAGCTGAATTGGCTTGTAAAATCTCTAAAAGCCTCAAGTGGCCATGTCCCACTTTGCAGTCATCCAGAGTTGTTGCCTTACTCGAAGAGTTCCCTATTGTCAAGAGCTGTTCTCTTGTGTTTTCTACTCTATGTTCTCTTCCATTTAGCTCATTAAGGGAAGGAATTGTGTTTTTATAGCGTTGGGTAAATGCCATTGACTTGGCATTCCCCTAATAAATGGATAGATAGTTGTCTCTCTCTGTTCATATTTAACTTTAGAAAGAAACAATAGGTTGCAGCACCACTCCTAAATTTGGAAAACACTGTATATTTGTTCAAAATATGACAAAAAAATTATTTAAGCATTTCTATCCAGTCCTTGACATAAGCTTAACTTTTAATCCTTTGCTCTATCTCTGCATACACTTGTTGTCTGCTTGACTGAGACCTACAATTAAATTTGCGATGACATTTCATGTTACTAGGATACAGTCATAGTTGAACTGGCATGAAAAGTTACTGCAGGAAGAAACTTTGTCAGGTACATACAGTATTATTAGCAAATCTGGCTCTTTCAATCAGCCTTTTCAAATATAATAGTCTGTGAGACAGGATGCTATTGCTCAGGCCTGCCAGAAACTGCAGGGATGACTTGCACACTTTAGTTTAGAAAAAAATGGTAGCTACAAAGAGTGTATTTTAGCTGGGGCAGTGCAGTGACCAAGTGACATTGTGACACATCAGAGATGGTTGAATGCTCAAGTCATGGTCTTTCTTCATGGGTACTAGGATGAGTAACTGACCAGGAGATAGAGTTAATGATGTCCCCTGCTGAAGGTATACCAAGTGTAGGCAGGATGGTTAGGGCAGTAGAATGCTCCTCCTGTGAGATGTGGGGTTGGACGATACCTAGCGGCCTCCCTGATGACTACATCTGCAGGAAGTGCACACAACTTCGGCTCCTGACTGACAAGGTCAAGGAACTAGAGATAGAGCTGGATGTGCCTCAGGACCACCTGGGCAGTGAAAACCTCAAAGCTGAGACTTTTACTAAGGTGGTCACACCCAGACTGCAGGCTTCAGATAGTAGATGAGTGACCACCAGGAGAATAAGCAGTTAGAGAGTTAGAGTAGAGTTCCCCTGTGTCCATTCACCTCAGCAACAAGTATGGCCCTTTGGATACTGCCGGGGGGTGGGGAGGGGATAAGCTGTCAGGTCACAGCTGTAGCAGCACCCAGGCCAGTAGCAGGGAAGGGTAAATTCAGGTAGAGTGATAGTGGTAGGAGAGTTGATAGTGAGAGAGAAGGGCAGGAGATTCAGCGGCTGTGAAAGAGATGCCAGGATGGTGTGTTGCCTCCCAGGTGCTAGAGTCAAGGATATCTCAAGAGTGGTTGCAGAGTGTTCTCAAGGGGGAAGGTGAGCAGCCAGAGGTCATGGTGCACATTGGCACCAATGACATAGGTAGAAAGGAGGAAGAGCTCTTGCACATGAGTTTAGGGAGTTGGGAAAAAGGTTGAAGAGCAGGTCCTCCGAGGTGGAAATCTCTGGATTATTTCCAGTGCCACATGGTAGTCAGGGCAGGAATACGATGATAGTACAGATGAATGAGAGGCGAGGAACTGTATATATAAATATATATAATTAAATTATAGTGCAAAAAGAGGAAAAAAAAGTATAGAGTGAGGTTGTGTTCAAGGATTCATTGTCCATTCATAAATCTGATGGCAGAGGGAAAGAAGCTGTTCCTGAAACAATGAATGTGTATCTTCAGGCTCCTCCTTGATGGTAGCAATGAGAGGAGGACATGTCCTGAGTGATGGGGGTCTTAAGTAGCAGTTGGTACTTTTTTGAGGCATTGCCTTTTGCAAGTGTCCTGAATGCTGGGTAGGCTTGTACCCGTGATGGAGATGTCTGAGATTACAACCTTTTGCAGCTTTTCCTGAGATCCAATGGTCCCTCCATACCAGATGGTGAGGTAACTAGTTAGACTGTTCTCCATGGTACCGCTGTAGAAGTTTACGAGTGTCATTACTAATATACCAAGTCTCCTCAAACTCCTAATGAAATATAGACACCGTCGTGCGCTTTTGTAATTGCATCAATATGTTGGGCCCAGGTTAGATCGTCAGAGATGTTGACACCTAGGAACTTCTAACTGCTCACCCTTTCCACTACTGATCCCTCGATAAGGACTAGTGTCTGTTCCCTGACTTCCACTTCCTGAAGTCCATAATCAATTCTATGGTCTTACTGAAGATGCGTGCAAGGTTGAGTTTGCGATACCACTCAACCTGTATGTCTCCTCGTCACCATCTGAAATTCTTCAACCATAGTTGTGTCATCGGTAAATTTATAGATGGTGTTTGAGCTATGCCTAGCCAGTCAGTCATTTGCTTAGAGTGTTATGTATTCAGGCAACAATAAATATATGAGTTCGGCAAGGGTTTATATAACAAACAACATGTTTATTAAACACTGAAAACAAACCCCTCCAAAAGTAAACAAACACTAACGTAACCAGAAATCAGCTGCTGTGCGGCAGTTTAAACAGTTCTTAAAGCGATGTTGCAAAAACAGTTCTTTAAAGTAGTATTGCCAAAAGTTCGAAATGCTCACAGTCCATTTAAGGAAGAGACTTTTTAAGACGATTTAAATTCTCTTTCATGTCGTTTTTCTTCAGTCCCTGATGTCAAACTTTTCCCACGAAGAATTTTACGAAACGGAACGGCTTAAAGGCACTGACCTTTCCTTCCACACTATCCTCAATCCTTTCTGGTATTCCCAGGGATTAACACGAGAATAGTCACCGAAATCCTTCCAAATAAGGATCAAACAAAGGTCAAACCTGTTTCACCATAGAAATCGATTCTCCTCGATCTTTAACTCCCGAACTCCGATCTTCACTCTCCACTGATTCTCAAACTAGCAGTATTGTAAAGAACCTGCTGGCAATGACCTTTTAAACTTTAGGCATTAGATAAAACTTCATCTTTCAACTAAACTGCGTCATCACATTAAATCACGCAGTGGCATGAAATCAACTTGGCAAATCCAGCCATGAACTGCCCCTCCTCACAGGGTGGGGTCTTCCTTTTATAACCTGTAAAAAAAAAACCTGTCACATGATCTCTACTGGTGGGAAAATGACATCACTCCACCATCACAAGACCATTACCTCAAGTCCAGTATAGCTTCAACCCCAGTCACATGACAAAGGTACCACTGTCATGTGACATGAGTATGTAACACCTCCCTCCAAAAAAAAAACATTTTTGGTCTGACAAGAACAAAAATTTTTAACAATTACTTGCAAGAAAAACAAATGCATAAATTTTATAACATACATAATATACAATACCAATCATACAACAGCTTATAACTCACAATACAGTAGGAGTGTTACAATTGAAAAAAAAAACCCCTCCATAAAAAAATTACAGTGTACATTCAACATCGAGATAGACAATCAGCAACCACATTATCTTTACCTTTAATATGAGTTATCACAATATTGTACTCTTGTAACACCAAACTCCAATTTAATAATCTTCTGTTTTTGTTTTTCATCTTACTCAGAAAAACTAACGGATTATGATTAGTGTAAACAATAAGTGGTTTTTGAGTTGTACCAACATATACCTCAAAATATTCCAAAGCTAAAACAAGAGATAACAATTCTTCCTCTATTGTCGAATAGTTTCTTTGATGCTTATTAAATTTCTTAGAAAAGTAAGCTACTGGATGATCAACCTCATCACCCTCATTCCTTTGCATTAATATTGCTCCTGCAGCCTCATCACTAGCATCCACAGCCAATGAAAAAGGTTTTTCAAAGTCAGGTGCCTTAAGCACAGGTTGTTGACATATCATTATTTTCAATTTTTCAAATGCTTCTTGACAAGGCACTGTCCACACAAACTTCACATTCTTCTGCAGAAGGTTAGTTAATGGAAGGGCAACATTAGCAAAATTCTTACAAAATTTTCGAATATATCCTACCATTCCCAAGAATCTTCTGAGAGTTTTTTTTCCCCGTTGGAGTGGGAATCTCTAAAATTGCCTGAACTTTTGCCTGAACAGGAGCTACCTTACCTTGACTCACAACATAACCAAGGTAAGTCACAGTGGCATGTCCAAATTCACTCTTAGCTAAATTAATAGTTAAATTAGCAGCCTTTCAAACAATTTCTCCACCGCAATAATGTGTGCTTCCCAAGTATCATTTCCTGTCACTAAATCATCAATATAAGCATCAGTATCTTTCAATCCCTGAATCACAGAGTTAATCATCCTCTGGAAAGTACCCGGGGCATTCTTCATCCCAAATGGAAGAACATTATACTCATATAACCCAGATGGAGTTACAAATGCAGAAATCTCTCTACCTCTGTCCATTAATGGAACACACCAATACCCTTTCAATAAGTCAATCTTTGTAAGGAACTTTGCTTTTCCAACTTTATCTATACAATCATCTACTCTAGGAATTGGATATGCATCTGTTTTCATTACAGCATTCACCTTCCAATAGTCCGTACAAAACCTAATACTACCATCTGGTTTTGGCACCATAACACATGGCGAACTCCAATTCGAGTTAGAATGTCTAATAATATTATTCTCTAACATATATTCAATTTCTTTCTCAGCAAGTTCACATTTTTCTATGTTCATCCTATGTGGATGTTGTTTAATAAGTTTGGCATCTCCAACATCTACATCATGTGAAGCTATAGTAGTCCTTCTCGGAACATCTGGAAACAACTCCCTATATTTAAAAATTAATTCCTTCATCTGTTGTTTCTGCTCTAGCTGTAAATGTGCTAATTTCTCATCAATATTTTCCAGAATGGTTGAATTTGGTAACCTAACAGAAACAATGTTGGATTTAGAATGAAAATCAGATGAATCATGTACCATGTTCCTAGTTAAATCAAACTCATTCTCACTAACCACAACAGTCACAGTATCAGATTGTTTCTCAAAATATGGTTTTATCATATTTATATGGCAAAGTTGTGTTGACCTTCTATGATCTGGAGTTTTTATCACGTAATCCACATCATTGATTTTAGACACAATTTCATAAGGACCATGAAATCTAGCTTGTAAAGGATTTGTCTGCACTGGGAAAAGAACCAACACCTTATCTCCAGGCTTAAACATCCTCATCCTAGCTTCTTTATCATACCAAGTCTTCATTTTCTCCTGAGCCAACTTTAAATTTTCCTTGGCTAAGCTACAAGCTTTATGTAACCTGTCCTTAAATTTCAACACATAGTCCAACAAATTAGTGTGTACTTCCTTACTAATCCACTGTTCTTTCAATAAAGCTAAAGGTCCTCTAACTCTATGCCCAAACACAAGTTCAAATGGACTAAAACCTAAAGATTCCTGTATCGATTCCCTTACTGCAAATAAAAGTAAGTTTATACCCTCATCCCAGTCACTTTCATTGTCCACACAATATGCCCCAATCATATCCTTGAGGGTAGAATGAAACCTCTCCAAGGCACCCTGCGATTCTGGATGGTATGCAGACGAAGTGATTTGCTTAGCTCCCAATTTATAAACTATCTGTTGAAACAATCCAGACATAAAATTACTGCCTTGATCAGTTTATATCTCCTTAGGTAATCCAAAATAAGTAAAGAATTTTATAAGAGCCTTTGTCACAGTTTTAGCTTTTATATTCCTAAGTGGTACTGCCTCTGGAAACCTAGATGAAGTACACATGATAGTCAACAAATACTGATAACCAGTTTTTGTCTTTGGTAATGGACCATCACAATCTACAATAACTTTAGAAAACGGTTCATCAAATGCTGGAATAAGTTGTAATGGAGCTACTGGTGTAACCTGATTTGGTTTACCCACAATTTAACAAGTATGGCATGTTTTACAAAACATCGCCACATCTTTTCTTAGACCAGGCCAGTTCTTGTCCACAGTTTTCCTTACCCCTTGATGTCCACCTAAAGGCACACTATGAGCTAAAGTCAAAATCTCATTTCGATAAACTTTTAGGACAACTACCTGGTAAACAATATTCCATTCCTCACTTGCAGGAATTGTAGGCGATCTCCACTTCTTCATCAGCACTCCTTTTTCCAAGTAATATCCTACTGGCACCTTCTCAATTTCACTACCTAGTAAAGCTTGTTCTCTTAATTTATAATCTCAGAGTCTCTATTCTGCTCTGCTATCATCTCCTTCCGAGACAGAGATAAATCTTCATAGTCAGACTTACTCCAAGAATCTTGTTCAAACAACGAAGGTAAGAAAGTCTCTGACACATCCTCAAAACTCGAATCCTGAGTAACAACCTCATTCTGCACATCAATCTTTTTAGCCATAGCTCCAGTCACAACACAGGAAGAATCTGCGTTAGAATTCAACTCTGGTTCCTCTGACTCCATTGTCAAATGCACTTCAGGAAAAACTTTTCCACCTGCCAAGTCATTACCTAACAATAAAGAAATACCCTTCACAGGTAAGCTATGCTGTAATCCTACTTTAATAAATCCTGTAACTAACCCTGACTTTAAATTTACTTTATGTAAGTGTACAGGCATAAAATCACTCCCAACACCTCTTACGTAATTTACCTCACCAGTATCAGACTCTTCATTAAACTTCAACACACTATCTAACATCAGTGGTTGAGAAGCTCCAGTATCCCTAAGAATTTTAATTGGCACCAGAGTAAATCCTTCCTTCAAGGATACAAACCCTTCAGTTATAAAATGATCATATCCCTTTTTAACTTGGTAGGACTCTAACAAAGCCTCATTTGTGTTTATCAAACCCTGTAACTTTACAGGTGCTTCAGTATGCTGCACACAAGCATCTGGAACTGCTTCCTTCTCTTTCTTTTTCAATCTGAAACAGTTATCTGTTACATGGCCAGGCTTCTTACAATAGTTACAAATAAGACCAAACTGTCTATCCTTCACAGGTTTTCCTTCCTCATTACCTTTCTCATTAATTTCTGATTTACCTCGTGTCTCCATATTATTTTTCCTCTTAAAATTTTTGCCCTGAGGAAATTTATTCTTATGGATTAAAAGATACTCATCAGCTAATCTAGCACAATCCTGCAATTTATCAGTACCCCTCTCATTTAAGTAGGCCCTTACTTCAACAGGAATGCTTCTTTTAAATTCCTCCATTAAAATCAGCTCTTTCAATGTACCATAGTCCCCATTTACATTTTTAGAAGAAACCCATCTCTCAAAACACACAGCTTTATCATAGGCAAATTCCACATAAGTTTTTTCCACAGATTTTTTCAAACTTCTGCATCTTTCCCTATAAGCTTCTGGGACCAATTCGTATGCTTTTAGAATATGCATTTTCACAATATCATAATCAAGTGCTTGCACAACAGTTAAAGCTGTGTAAACTTGTTGTGCTTTACCTTTAATTACACTCTGTAACAACACTGACCATTTATCTTTCGGCCACTCTAACATCCGAGCAATAGTTTCAAAATGTTAAAAATATCTTTCCACTTCTGTTTCACTGAATGGAGGGACCAATTTAATTTCTTGACTAGCAACGAACGGTTTTTCAGAACCAGAAGACTGTTTCCCAGACCTTAATTCCAACATTGCATATTCAAATTCCCTCTTCATTTGTTCAGCCTCCAATTTATAACACTCCATTTTCATTTGTTTGATTTGCAACTGCATCTCCAGTTTACTTAGAGGAAACGGCTCTAAAATCGAATCATCAAAAACACCCAAATCCACGTAGTGTAATGCGATTTTTCTCTGTATCACAGCCTTGGATGTAGTCTGCAAAATACCTTTAAGTTGCAATCTACAAGCTATCTCAGATACCTCAATTTTTTTTTGCCTTCGCTAACTCCGCATCTGGTGAAACCAGAAACTCATCAATATTCATTGTTGCCGAAAAACACTCACAAGCCAATCAAACAAAAGAATCGAGCATTCCCCGTTTCCAAAACACCAATTCAAAAGTCAGCAAGCATTTAAACTCAAACGATCCAATCCGGACGCAGCCCCCATATTTATGCTATGTATTCAGGCAACAATAAATTTATGAGTTCAGCAAGGGTTTATATAACAAACAACAAGTTCATTAAACACTGAAAACAAACCCCCCCAAAAGTAAACAAACACTAACGTAACCGGAAATCAGCTGCTGTGCGGCAGTTTAAACAGTTCTTAAAGCGATGTTGCAAAAACAGTTCTTTAAAGTAGTATTGCCAAAAGTTCGAAATGCTCACGGTCCATTTAAGGGAGAGACTTTTTAAGACGATTTAAATTCTCTTTCACGTCGTTTTTCTTCAGTCCCCGATGTCGAACTTTTCCCACGAAGAATTTTACGAAACGGAACGGCTTAAAGGCACTGACCTTTCCTTCCACACTATCCTCAATCCTTTCTGGTATTCCCAGGGATTAACACGAGAATAGTCAACGAAATCCTTCCAAATAAGGATCAAACAAAGGTCAAACCCGTTTCACCATAGAAATCGATTCTCCTCGATCTTTAGCTCCCGAACTCCGATCTTCACTCTCCACTGATTCTCAAACTAGCAGTATTGTAAAGAACCTGCTGGCAATGACCTTTTAAACTTTAGGCATTAGATAAACTTCATCTTTCAACTAAACTGCGTCATCACATTAAATCACGCAGTGGCATGAAGTCAACTTGGCAAATCCAGCCACGAACTGCCCCTCCTCACAGGGTGGGGTCTTCCTTTTATAACCTGAAAAAAAACCTGTCACATGATCTCTACTGGCGGGAAAATGACATCACTCCACCATCACAAGACCATCACCTCAAGTCCAGTATAGCTTCAACCCCAGTCACGTGACAAGAGTACCACTGTCATGTGACATGAGTACGTAACAAGAGAGAGTGGAGCCGTGGGCTAAGCATACATCTTTGAGGTGCGCCAAAGTTGATTGTCAGGGAGGAGGTGTTATTTCTGACCTGCACTGACTGTGGTCTCCCAATGGTGGAACTCAAACATAGGAAGGTGCAATCACTCTGGGATTACATTACAGACACCCCCCTCACCCCAACCAATAGCCGCCAGGACACTGAGGAACAGATATGCAAGCAGATTAAGGAAAGGTGTAAAAGCAATAGGGTTGTTGCCATGGGAGACTTGAACTTTCCTGATACAAATTGAGACATTCTGAGTGCAAGAGGTTTAGATGGGGCAGAACTTGTCAGGTACATCCAATATGTACTAAGTACAGCAAGAGGAGATGTTGTACTGGATTTGTTGTAATGAGCCTGACCAGGTGACCAATGATTCAGTGGGTTATGGTGACCACATCACCTTAAGTTTAAGATGAGGGTAAGTATGGGTCTTGTGGGAGAGTATTAATTTGGAGCAGGGCAAATTAAGAGAGCATTAGGCAGGAACTAGGGAGAGTCAAGTAGGATTAGAGGGAACCCCTAGGCATTCTATGCATACATCAAGAGCAAGTGGATAACTAGGGAGAAAGTAGGACCATTCAAGGTTAAAGAGGAGGACACGCTTGGGTGCAGAGGATGTGAGGTCCTTCGTGAGTGCTTTACATCAGTATTTACCAAAGAAAAGGATGCGGAGGATAGGGACAGTAATGCTGAGGGTATTGATATGCTGGGATATTTTGAGGTAAAGGAGGAGGTATTTTTAGGTCTCTTAAATAGCATTAAGGGGGATAACTTCCCAGGCCCTGATGGGATATATCCCAGGTTATTGAGAGGGGCAAGAAAAGAGATTGTTGGAGGCTTGATCAATATCTTTGTGTCCTTTCTAGCCACAGGCTAATGTTGTTCCATTGTTCAAGAAGGGAACCAGGGATAATCGTGGAACATATTGACTGCTAAGTCTCATGTCAGTGCTAGGGAAGATACTGGAGAGATTTCTTAGTGATAGGATTTATGAGCATTTGGAAAACCATGGCCTAATTAGGGAGTGCCAGCATGGCTTTATGTAGGGCAAGTCGTGTCTTACTAACTTGATTGAGTTTTTTGATAAGGTGATGAGAGTGATTGATGAAGGATGTTGAAGATGTCTACATGGATTTTAGTAAGGTGTCTGACAAGTTCTGTCATGAGAGGCTCATCTAGAAGATTAAGATAGATTGGGTCCGTGGTGAATTGGCCACAGCTTGCCCACAGACAGAGGGTGCTGGTGGAGGAGACTTAGTCTCGCTGGAAGTCTATGATAACGAGATCTGTACTGAGACCTCTGCGGTTTGTGGTGTATATAAATGACTTGGATGGAAATCTATATAAGTGGGTTAGTAAATTTGCAAATGGTATGAAAATTGGTGGTGTTGTGGATAGCATAGAAGACTGGCAAAGGATACAGTGGGATTTAGATGGGTTGCAGATATGCGTGGAGAAATGGATGATAGAGTTTATGGACAAGACCCTTACCAGTGTTGTTGAGCAGATGGATCTTGGGTCCCTGTTTATAACTCCCTGAAAGTGGCGACATGGGTTGATAGGGTGGTTAAGAAGGCACATGGCAGGTTTGGCTATATTAGTCGAGTTCAAAAGTTAGGAAGTTATCTTGCAGCTTTATAAAACTCTGGTTCTTCCGCTTCTGGAGTATTGCATACATTTCTGGTCGCTCCATTATAGGAAGGATGTTGAGGATTTGGAAAACATGCATAAGAGGTTTACCAGATGCTGCCTGAACTAGAGGGCATGTGTTGGAACCAGAGGTTGGACAAACTTGAGTTGGTTGCTCTAGAGAGGCGGAGGCTGAGGGGAGATCTGATGGAGGTTTATAAGATTATGAGAGGCATAGATAGGGCAGATAGACCGTATCTTTTCCAGGGGTTGAAATGTCTAATACCAGAGGGCATGTACTTAAGGTGAAAGGGGATAATTTCAAAGGAAATATGAGGGGGAAGTTTTTTTCCACAGAGAGTTGTGGGTGCCTGGAATGTGGCAGAGGCAGATACATCAGAGACTTTTCAGAGATTTACATAGGCACATGAATGTGTGGAAACTGGAAGGAGATGGATGTGTAGGCAGAAGAGATTGATTTAGTTAATTACTTTGTAAAGAGGGTTTCTTTTTTCTCTTTGGTACTGTTGGGAAAGGATTTTTTTGTTAAAAGCAGGAATGTTTCTTTGTTGCAAGAGAGTGCTGGAAGCTTGTTTGTTACAATTTACTGATAACGAGAATTGTATTCCTTTGTAAACCAAATGGAGATTAATGTTCTTTCTTCTGAGTCTGTAAGCTTTGGTTGACGGGCTTTTGGGCAGATCGGCGCGAGGGGGTTGAGAAAGAGGACGCAATGCTGTGAGCTGGGCGAGGAACGGACCCCAAGTGGGGGTCCGAGGCCAGGAGGTACTCCGAGGAGGGGGGATGAAGCTAGATGTGCTTGGTTGACCACTCGGAGGGTCCTGAGCTGGGAGTCGAGGAGTTCGGAGGGGATCGAATGGTGGCCAGAAGACTTCAGTAATTGAGCTCCAACGGTTGTGCACGAAGTGGTTTGGACTTTGATAAGTTTGGCGCCTTTTCTTTAATTTTCTCTTCATATATACTGTATCGTTATTAATCACTTAGTTATAGTAACCTTTATAAATTGTACTCATTTAATCGCATATGGTGTACTGTCTGGTTTTGGGCGAGGCGGGAACATCACACAGCATCCACACCAGCTGATTACCCAGTTTGGCGGGGCCGAAGGCTGCTCCCCACAGACGAGAACGAGCTGAGCGAGCCAGGGGGTTACAACTTGATTACTAATTTAATTGGTTTAGCAAAACATTGTAGGGCAAGGGGCCTGTTCCTGTGCTGTTCTATGTTCAATGAAGATGATGAAAGCTGATCAGATCTTAGTCTGGAAAGAATTCTTGGCTTCAGATTAGTTTTATGAACCTATGTTTCATGCAAGGTTATATAGACATTTGAATTCTTCCCCTATCTGAATTGTTTTCCTGTTGGCTGAGGACATCCTTCCTACAATTAAGATTCCATACAGCAAAAGATGTACTTTATTCTGACTGCAGGTCAATGGGACTAGGCAGAATAATAGCTTGGCACGGACTAGACGGGCTGAAGAGTCTGTTTCTGTGCTGTAATGCTCCGTGACTCCAAGGAGTGTGTGCAATAAAACCAGTGCTATCTGTGAATATTGTGGTATTTTACTGTACTTCTGATACATGTAACAATTATTTTGGGTATGTTTCTCTTGTATAACACCAAGTCCCCACCTTTCCAGCAAGCAAACTGAATAGAATGTTGCATTCAACTTGATTTAATCTTGATAAAATGTTCAATTCTTGTTTTCACATTTCATTGACAAATAGTTTAAGGTTGATTGTTTGGATCGCAAAAGGCTAAAACGAGGAAATTAGAAATTACTGAAACGGATATTAATCATGAGGGATTTTAATTCACAAGTAGAAACAGTGTATTCCTGGCATGTATAAAAGATGGATCTAGATCAGTATTTTGAGGATTCCACTTGTGAGCAGGCTAAGTTAGATTTCCTTCTTATTCTGGCTTCTTTTCCCTTCTTTCCCACTCCTAATGAAGGATATTGGCCCGAAATATCGACTCTTTATTCCTTATTTTTTCTTAGATGCTGCCTCATCTGCTGAATGCCTCCAGGATTTTGTGTGTGTTATTTAGATTTAGTACTGTATTTTAAGGAAGAGTTAATTAATAACTACAAGAGTTTCTGCAGATGCTGGAAATCCAGAGTAGCACACCAAAATGCTGGAGGAACTAAGCAGGTCAGGCTGCATCAATGGAAAGGAATAAACAGTCGACATTTCAGCTGAGACCCCTCATCAGGATTAAGTCCCAATGAAGGGTCTTGGCCTGAAACCTTAACTGTTAACCACAGATGCTGCCTGGCATGCTGAGTTCCTCTGGAGTTAATTAATAAATTAATAAATTGTGAAAGGGCCCCTTGGACAAAGTGACCATAATGTTGAATTTTACATTAATTTTGAGAACATGCTTCAATCTGAAATGAGGGTTTTCAGTCCACAGAAAAGAAATAATGAAGCAATATAGGGCAGGTTGGCTGATTTTCGGCAAACATAGCCTCCTTCAAGGCACAAAAACGTACAGGAAAAGTGATGCAACCATGGATTATGGGAGAAAATAAAGAGACCCGAAAAGCTGACTGGAAAAACAGCAGGCCTGATTGTTGGGAGTGTTATAACATTCAACAAAAGTTGATCATGAATTAAATTTAAGCAGACTTGTAAAGCTGCCAGGAAAAACTGTGTGGCCTGAAAATTGGGAGTGTTCTAGAATTCAACAATGTTTGGTCATGAATTAAATTAAGAGTCTTATAAATCTGCCAAGAAAGAAGAAACAAGAGGTTTGGAATTAGGGGTGTTCAAGAATTCAGCAAAGGTTGAGCAGGAAATAGAGTACGAGAGTAAACAAGAGAGACACATAAAAAGTGCCTCCATCAGAATGTAAAAAGCTAAGATTAGAAAGACAATCCTTTACAGGCAAGTGAATTTATAAAGGGGAATAAGGAAGTGGCAAAGGAATTAATGACATTGCATTTTTCTACATGGAAGAAGATGCAGGGAAAACATCAGGTCGAAAAAAATGAGGAAATAAAATAAATAATATTAGTAAATAAATACTTGTTTGGTTGCCAGATGGAATATAGTGTAGGGAAGTGTATGGTCATCCACTTCGGTAGAAAGTGTAAAGGGTTAAGCTATTTTCTAAATAGGGAGCAAATACAGAAATCAGAGGTACAAAAGGACTTGGGAGTCCTGAAGCTGGATTCCTTAAAGGTTAACTTGCAGCTTGAAACATAGAAACATAGAAAATAGGTGCAGGAGTAGGCCATTCGGCCCTTTGAGCCTGCACCGCCATTCAGTATGATCATGGCTGATCATCCAACTCAGAACCCTGTACCTGCTTTCTCTCCATACCCCCGATCCCTTTAGCCACAAGGGCCATATCTAACTTCCTCTTAAATATAGCCAATGAACTGGCCTCAACTGTTTCCTGTGGCAGAGAATTCCACAGATTCACCACTCTCTGTGTGAAGAACTTTTTCCTCATCTCGGTCCTAAAAGGCTTCCCCTTTATCCTTAAACTGTGACCCCTCGTTCTGGACTTCCCCAACATCGGAAGCAATCTTCCTGCTTCTAGCCTGTCCAATCCCTTTAGAATTTTATACGTTTCAATAAGATCCCCCCTCAATCTTCTAAATTCCAGTGAGTATAAGCCTAGACGATCCAGTCTTTCTTCATATGAAAGTCCTGCCATCCCAGGAATCAATCTGGTGAACCTTCTCTGTACTCTCTCTATGGCAAGAATGTCTTTCCTCAGATTAGGGGACCAAAACTGCACACAGTATTCTAGGTGTGGTCTCACCAAGGCCTTGAACCTTCCTGCTCCTGTACTCAAATCCTTTTGCTATGAATGCCAACATACCATTTGCCTTTTTTACCACCTGCTGTACCTGCATGCCCACCTTCAATGGCTGGTGTACAATGACACCCAGGTCTCGTTGCTTCTCCCCTTTTCCTAATCGGCCACCGTTCAGATAATAATCTGTTTTCCTGTTCTTGCAACCAAAGTGGATAACCTCACATTTATCCACATTAAATTGCATCTGCCATGAATTTGTCCACTCACCTAACCTATCCAAGTCACCCTGCATCCTCTTAGCATCCTCCTCACAGCTAACACCACCGCCCAGCTTCGTGTCATCCGCAAACTTGGAGATGCTGAATTTAATTCCCTCGTCTAAATCATTAATATATATTGTAAACAACTGGGATCCCAGCACTGAGCCTTGTGGTACCCCACTAGTCACTGCCTGCCATTCTGAAAAGGTCCCGTTTACTCCCACTCTTTGCTTCCTTTCTGCCAACCAATTCTCTATCCACATCAATACCATACCCCCAATATCGTGTGCTTTAAGTTTGTACACTAATCTCCTGTGTGGGACGTTGTCAAAAGCCTTTTTAAAATCTAAATATACCACATCCACTGGCTCTCCCTTATCCACTCTACTAGTTACATCTTCAAAAAATTCTATAAGATTTGTCAGACATGATTTTCCTTTGAGTTGGTGGAAAGAAAGGCAAATGCAATGTTAACATTCATTTCGAGAGGACTAGAGTATAAAAACAAGAATGTAATGCTGAGGTTTTATAAGGCATTGGTCAAGCCGCACTTCGAGTATTATGAGCAGTTTTGGGTCCCTTATCTAAGAAAGGATGTGCCTGTACTCTTAGAAGTTTAGAAGAATGACGGGGGATCTCATTGAATCCTATCGAATATCGAAAGGCCTGGATAGAGTGGACGTTGAGAGGATATTTCCAATAGTTGGGGGAGACTTTGACCGGAGAGCACAGCCTTGGAATAGAAGGAAGACCCTCCCTCTCTCCCTCATCCACACCCCCCACCCCTTCTGCTGGCCTTTCAAGCCATGCCATTTAACCCTAGCTTAACCATGTGAGAATTACAATGACCAATTAACTTACTAACCAGTAAATTTTGGAGTATGGGAAGAAGCCCAGGTATTCCATGGGGAGGACATACAGATTTCTTACAGATGACGTCAAAATTGAACTCCAAACTTCTATCTCTTGAGCTATAAATAGCACTGCACTATCCACTACTCTACCACAGAGCCTTTAGAACAGAGGTGAGGAGGAACTTCTTTCGCCAGAGAGTGGAGAATCTGAAATTCATTGCCACAGATGGGAGTAGAAGCCAAGTCATTGGGTATATTTAAAGCAGAGGTTGATCGGTTCTTGGTTAGTAAGGGTATCAAAGGTTATAGAGAGAAGGCAAGTTGAGAGGGATAATAAGTCAGCCATAATTGAATGGCAGAACAGACAAAACAGAGATTGATGTAGTAAAATGTGAGGCTATGCACTTCCATAGAGGAGAGAGGGTTTTTTTTTAAACACAGGGATTCGGCCATGTTTAAAAAAAATCACTAACCTAAGAGATGAGCAATCAGGCTTTTACAAGAGTAGATCATTAACTGATCAAATAGCCACACTATGCATCATAGTCGAGCAGTCACTTGAGTGGAATTCTCAGTACGTCAACTTTGTTGATTATGAAAAAGCCTTCAACTGTGTAGACAGAAAGACCCCGTGGCACTGCAGAGTACCTGGGAAGATGGCCAGACTGAACAAAAATTCATATGAGGGAATGTAATTAACCATGGTATATAGCTGATCTGCAGCTTTCATGTGAAGACCAGAGTCGGATAAAGGCGCCCGATGTTCCCTTTCCTGTTCATTCTGGCCACACACTGGATCATGAAAATATCTACAGCACAGAAAAGGAATGGGATCCAGTGGACCCAATAGAAACAACTGTATGAGCTGGACTTTGTTCTTCTATCCTATACTCACGAACAGATGAGAGAAAAAAAGAACAGAGCTGGCAACCAAAATTGGCTGTAACATCCACAAAGGGAAAACTAAAGTTCTCAAGGTCAACTTCACCTGCGTCGAGCCAGTCACTCTCGATGAAAGTCCAGTTGAGGAGGTAGAAGCCTTCACCTACCTGGTCATCGACAGACAGGGAAACACCAAGCAGATGACAAGGCAAGAATCAGCAAAGCTAGGGCAGCCTTCATCCAGCTCAAGAGCGTCTGGTGCTTCAAGGAGCTATCACAGTGCACCAAGATCAGGCTTTTCCACTCCGGCCTCAAGTCAGTTCTTCTGTATGGGGCAGAGTCTTGGACGACAGCAAAGACTATCATCAGGAAAGTTCAGACCTTTATTAATTGCTATAAAATCCTCCAGATTAATTGCTATAAAATCCTCCAGATCTACTGCCCAGTCACCAATCTATAGCAGAGAACACAACATAACTATTCAGCCCCCCCTTTAAAATGACACACAAATTCATCACTGGCACAGCCAATTGGTTTTAGAAGTCACATAATTAGTTAAATAGAAATCTGTTTTTTGAGACCTGTGTACAGTCAAGGTGTTTCAATTGATTGTAGTAAAATACCCCTGTATCTGCAAGGTCCGACTGCTGCTGAGTCAATATCCTGGCAATATCCATGAAGACAAAAAGAACACTCCAAGCAACTCCACAAAAAGGTTATTGAAAAGCACGAGTCAGGAGATGGATACAAGAAAATTTCCAAGTCACTGAATATCCCTTGGAGTGCAGTTAAGTCAATCATCGGGAAATGGAAAGAATATGGCACAGCTGTAAATCTGCCTAGAGCAGGCCATCCTCAAAAACTGAGTGAGAAGGGGACGAGTGAGGGAGGCCACCAAGAGACCTGTGACAACTCTGGAGGAGTTACAGGCTTCAGTGGCTGAGATGTAAAGACTGTGCATACAGCAACTGTTGCCTTGGTGATTCACCAGTCGCAGCTTTATAGGAGAGTGGCAAAGAGAAAGCCACAGTTGAGAAAAAAGTTCACATGAAATCTTGGCTAGAGTTTGCCAGAAGGCATGTGGGAGACTCTGAAGTCAGCTGGAAGAAGCTTCTATAGTCTGATGAAACCAAAATTGAGCTTTTTGTCTGTCAGACTTAACACTATCTTTGGCATAAGCCAAACACTGTACATCATCAAACACACACCATCCCCACTGTGAAGCACGGTGGTGACTGCATCAGACTGCGGGGCTGCTTCACTGCAGCAGGCCCTGGAAGGTTTGTGAAGGGAGAACATAAAATGAATGCAGCAAAATGCAGGGAAATCCTGGAGAAAAACCTGATGCAGTCTGCAAGAGAACTGCGACTTGGGAGACGATTTGTTTTCCAGCAAGACAATGACCCCAAGCATAAAGCCAAAGCTACACAGGAATGGCTTAAAAACAACAAAGTTAATGTACTGAAATGGCCAAGTCAGAGTCCAGACCTCAATCCAATTGAGAATTTGAGGCTGGACTTGAAAAGGGCTGTTCACTCACAATCCCCATGCAATCTGACAGAGCTCGAGCAGTTTTGTAAAGAAGAATGGGGAAAAATTGCATTGCCCAGATGTGCAAAGCTGATAGAGACCTATCCACACAGACTCTAGGCTATAATTGCTGTCAGAGGTGCATCTACTAAATACTGACTTGAAGGGGGTGAATACTTATTATGCTATATTTATATATATGTGTATGTACATGTATGTATGTATGTGTGTACATGTATATACACATACACACCCACTATACCAAGTGCCCATGATGGATCTGTCTGAGTTTGCAACTTTCTACAGCTCTTGCCAATCCTCTGCAATGGTCCCTGCATGCCAGATGGTGATGCAACCAGTTAGAACATTCTCCACGGTATATCTGTTGGAATTTGCAAAAGTCTTTTGGTGACCTACCAAGTCTCCCCAAACTCCTAATGAAATATATTTGCTTTAGCCTTCTTTGTAATTGCATCAATATGTTGGGCCCAGGATACAGTAGATCTTCAAAGTTTTGAGTGTTCCAAAAATGAAGAAGTACTCAAATGGTAAAATAGTACGACCGTGGCTGACAAGGGAAGTCAAACCTAATGTAAAAACAATGGAGAGGGCATACAATAAAGCAAAAATAGTGGGAATGTAGAGGATTGGGAAGATTTTAAAACCTACAGAGAGCAACTAAAAGAATCACTAGAAGGGAAAAGATGAAATATGAAAGCAAACTAGCAAACAATATCAAAGTGGATGAGAGTGGATATAGGACTGCTAGAAAATGAGGCAGGAGAAATAATAGTGCTGGACAAGGAAATGTCAGATGACTAAATGAGTGTTTTGCATCAGTCTTCAATGTAGAAGACTGTAGCAGTGTGCCAGATGTTGAAGGGTGCAAGGGAAGAGAAGTGAGTGCAGTTACTATTACAAGGGAGAAGGTGCTCAAAAACTTTGAAAGATCTAGGGGTACGTAAGTCACCGGACCAGATGAACTGCACCCTGAAAGAGGTAGTGGTAGAGAATGAGGCAGCATTTGCAATGATCTTTCAAAAATCATTAGACTCTGGCATGGTACCAAAGGACTGGAAAATTGCAAATGTCACTCCACTCTTTAAGAAAGGAGAAAGGCAGAAGAAAGGAAATTATAGACCAGTTAGCCTGATCTCAATGGTTGGGGAAATGTTGGAATCAATTGTTAAGGATGAGGTTATGGTGTACTTGGTGACACAGGACAAGATAGGACATCAGCACGGTTTTCTTAAAGGAGAATCTTGCTTGACAAATCTGTTGAAATTCTTTGAGGAGATTACAACTAGGATAGATAAAGAGGATGCAGTGGATGTTGTATATTTGGACTTTCAGAAGGCCTTTGATAAGGTGCCACTCATGAGACTGCTTACCAAGTAAAGAACCCATGGTATTACAGGAAATTTACTAACATGGTTAGAGCATTGGCCGATTGGTAGGAAGCAGCAAATGAGAATAAAAGGATCCTTGTCTGGTTGGCTGCCAGTGACTAATGGTTTTTCACAGGGGTCGGTGTTGGAACCGCTTCTTTTTATGCTGTTTATCAGTGATTTAGATGAAGGAATAGATGGCTTTGTTGCCAAGTTTGCAGATGATACGAAGATTGGTGGAGGGGCAGGAAGTATTGAGGAAACATGTAGGCTCAAGAAGGACTTAGGCAGATTAGGACAATGGCAAATGAAATACAATGTTGGAAAATGCATGCTCATGCACTTTGATAGTAGAAATAAGTGTACAAATTATTTTCTAAACAGGGAGAAAATCCAAAAGTCTGAGATGCGAAGGGACTTGTGAGTCCTTGTGCAGAACACCCCAAAGGTTAACTTGCAGGTTGAATCTATGGTAAGGAAGGCAAATGCCATGCTAGCATTCATTTCAAGAGGTCTAGAGTAAAAGAGCAAGGATGTGATGCTGAGGCTTTATAAGGCACTGGTCAGCCCTCACCTTGAGTATTGTGAACAGTTTTGGGCTCCTCATCTAAGAAACGATGTGCTGGCACTGGAGAGAGTCCTAAGGTGGTTCACAAGGATGATTCTGGGAACGAAAGGGTCATCATACAAGGAACGTTTGATGGCTCTGGGTTTGTACTCGCAGGAATTCAGAAGGATGAAGGGGAATCTCATTGAAACCTTTTGAGTGTTGAAAGGCCTAGATGTAGTAGACGTGGAAAGAATGCTTCCCATGGTGGGGGAGTCTAGGACAAGAGGGCACAACCTGAGGAAAGGAGAATGTCCATTTAAAACAGAGGTGTGGAGAAATTTCTTTAGCCAGAGGGAGGTGCATTTGTGAAATTTATTACCACAGGCAGCTGTGGAGGCCAGGTTGTAGGGTATATTTAAGACAGAGATTGATAGGTTCTTGATTGGACACAGCATCAAAAGTTATGGGGAGAAGGCCGGGGAGTAGGGTATAGGAGGGGATAAAAAGATCAGCCATGATTGAATGTTAGAGCAGACTCGATGGGCCAAATTCTGCTCCTACGGTCTTTCGTTAATACCCAGGAACCTGACACTGTTCACACTTTCCACTGCTAATCCCTCAATGAGGCCTGATATGCGTTTCCTCAAATTCCCCTTCCTGAAATCCACAATCAATTCCTTAGTTTTACCGACGTTGAATGCAAGGTTGTTGTTTCAACACCACTCAACCAATCTTACCCCTATATGTCTCCTTGATACTATATGAAATTCTGCCACTGGCATATTTATCAATGGTGTTGGAACTGGGCTAAGCACATATCCTTGAGGTGCACCAGTGTTGATTATTAGCAAGGAAGAGATGTTATTTCCGATCCACACCGAGTGTGGTCTCTCAGTGAGGAAATCAAGGATCCAGTTGCAGAAGGAGGTACAGTGGCCCAGATTTTGGAACTTATTAATTAGTACTGGGAGTATGATAGTGTTGAATGCTGAGCTGTAATCAATAAACAGCTTTTTATGTTGAACGGTGAGAAATTGGGAACGATTCAATAGGATCGGAGTGTCTTCATATATAAATCACTGAAAACAAAATAAGGTGCAGCAAGCAATTGGGAAGGTAAATGGTATGTTGACCTTTCGAGCTGGAGGATTAAATACAAAAATAAAGCTGATTGTCTGTAATTATATACGGCTTTAGTGAGATTACACCTGGAGCATTGTCTGCGGTTTTGGTCTCTTTTCCAAAGGAAGGTTATGCTTGCTTTTAAGGAGTGCAGTACAAGCTCATCAGCTTGTACTCATCAGGCCTCATTGAGGGATCATTGAATGGTGGAATCAGCGGCTTGTGGGACAAGACTAAGAAGCCTTGGCCTTGATTCCTGAGAAGTTGGAAGCATTGAACCAGCAAGGCAGCTTGGACAAAGGCTGGTGGTGCCTCACACACCGAGTCAGTGAGCTGTTCCAGAGTCAGAGTTCTGCGCAGGCAAGAGAAACAAGGTGTGATAACCTCCTGGCTTCAAGAGTCAGTGAGATCAAAGTTTGAGGTGTTTGGTGATTGGCTCTTCCTGGGGTAGATGCCAAGGATCGAGGCCTGAGGGTCAAGTTGGAAGTCTGGAAGTTGTGTCCTGTTGGCTAGAGCACCAGGGGCACGAATCTCTACAAATCCACCGGAGGCTGGAGTGCGACGAAGTCAAGCCTGTCTTGGGGTTAGAGGACTGTGTACGTGTAGGGGGGGGGGGGGTGGGGTTAGAGGACTGTGTACGTGTAGGGGGGGGGGGGGTGGAAGGTGCTGATTCTGAATCAGAAGCCTGATTCTGATTTTGATTCTTATCCAGGCAGACATTGGTGGAAAAAGGCACTTTATATACTGACCTTCATCATTTAGGACATTGACTATTGGAGTTGGGACATTATGTTTAAGTTGTTGGTGAAGTTGCACTTTGAGTATTGTGAATAGCTTTGGTCACCCTCTTACAGGAGAGATGTGGTTAAACTGGAAAGAGTGCCAAGACTAAAGGGCATGAGTTATAGGGAGAGATTGACCAGGCTGGGTCTTTGTTCCTTGGACTGTAGGAGAATGAGGAAAGACTTATGGAAATGTTGAAAATTATGAAGCGCATAGGTAAGGTGGATAGTAATAGTCTTTTCCTCGGAGTAGAGGAGATGGAAACAAGGAAGCGTAGATTTAGGGGTGAAGGGAAGGATTTAAAGGGTCTTTTTCCATGCAGAGGGTGGTGAGTATATGGAACAAGCTGCCAGAAAACGTGACTGAAAATGATAGGATTCGGGGATAGAGAGGTAAAAGAGGGCATGAGATCTTTGAGCAGATCTCTCATGGGCCTGCCTGACATGTTCCCACTCCTCTCACCTTTTCATCAGATCAGTGGATTGAAAATGCTGAAGATGGTCAGCAGGGTAGGGAGAAGGAGAAAGAGTTACTGGACTAGGTGATGCTTAGTCTCCCTTGCAGCCCGTACACGGCCCAAGTACCAATCCCATAATCACACTTGCTTATTACAGGGTCAGTAGAGGTCCCCTAGCCACCCCCATAACCCTCCTGTAAGGTGGAATAGACTGGGGCTGCAAAACCTTTAGCCCCAGCCTCCACACACTGGCCTGATAGCCTTTGACAACAACATGCTATTGGTTCTGCGCGCCTCATTATAGGAATGATGTGGAAGCTTTAGAGAAGGTGCAGAGGAGATTTCCCAGGATGCTGCCTGGACTAGAAGGCATGTCTTATCAGGATAATTTGAGTGAGCTAGGGTTTTTCTCTCTGGAGCAAAGGAGAATGAGGTGACTTGATAGAGGTGTACAAGATGATAAGCTGCAGAGATTGAGTAGATAGCCAGAGATGGAAATGGCTTAATACAAGGGACATAATTTGAAGGTGATTGGAGGAAAGTATAGGGGATTTTAACGATAATTTTTTTTTTCTTGCTTCACATGGGAAAATTCAATTCTCACTATATCAACAATATCTTTTTACAATATCATTTACTAGAGATGAAAGTCAAACACAAAATCAGGTTTTGCCAGGTGCAATATCAGCTCTTTGCGATGTGTAAGATATACAGGTGATCTTAGTTCCACAACATTAAAACTCAGTGATAAGCTTCGCCCAATATCTGGCCACATCCTGCAAAAGTACACTGACAAGACACAGCTATTTCCCATTCAATAAAACAAGGTCATAAAATAACATCACAGTCAGTTGGCAAACACACAGGACTCCACTATTAAAACCAAACAGGACTGGCTTGGTTGGAGAAAACATAATGTTCTCTTTGTATTCTGCATGTTCAAATGCTTTCATACAGGGGTCCTGGCAATTAAGCCACAGAACGATAGGATATTACAGGCCCTTTGGTCCACAAAGTTGTGCCTACTCTAAGATCAATCTAACCTTTTCTTCCTACATAGCCCCTCCATTTTTTATCATCCATGTGCCTGTTAAAGATTCTCTTAAGTGTCCCAAATGTTTCTGCCTCTGCCATTACCCCTGGCAGTGCATTAAATGCACCTACCACTCTGTTTATTCAAAAAACTACCTCTGACTTTACACCCCTATACTTACCAACAATCACCTTAATATTATGCCCTCTCATATTAGCCATTTCAGCCCTGAGAAATAATCCCTGGCTATCCACTCAATCCATGCCTGTAATCATCTTATTTATACATCTTTATTAAGTCACCTCTCATCCTCCTCTCCAAAGTGAAAAGCCCTAGCTCAATCAACATCCTGGTAAATCTCCTCTACCTTCTCTCTAAAGCTTCTAGGTCATTCCTTTAATGGGACGACCAGAACACAACACTCCAAGTGTGATCTAACCAGAGTTTTATAGAGCTGCAACTTTACTTCATGGTTCCTGAACTTAATTACCCTGACTAATGAAAGCCATCACATCAATGCCTTCCTAACCATCCTATCAATGTGTGCGGCAACTTTGAGTGATCTATGGACGTGGTCCCCAAGATGTCTCTCATCCTCCACACTGCTAACACTCCCACCATTAACACTGTATTCTGCCTTCAAGTTAACCTTCCAAAGTGAATCACCACAGTTTTCTGGGGTGTTTACATTCACATTTTCCTGCATCATTCTACGCTCTACCATTGGGTTTACTCACAAAGTAAAGGCTAAAATTAGATTTTTTTATATTACATAGCATAACAAAATATTGTTTTTAACCTTTTTTTGGGCTAAAATAGTTGAGAAGCCTCCTATTGCAAGCAGTCACAGGATCCCTTTTGTTCCTTAACAAGGAGATATGGAATTTAAAGCTTAAATCTGATCAGAGGAGATATCAGAAAAGACTTTGTTGTACAAAAAAAATTTAGAAATTTGTGTAAATTTTCTCAAAAAGCTAATAAGTCTCGGGGTGGGGGAGTGTTCAGTTGATAGATCCAAAACTATGATTTTTTTTAAGCTATGGGTTATTAAGAGTATAGAGCAGGGGTTCCCAACCTTTTTGTTATGCAAGTAACTGAGTGAGGGGTCTGTGGACCCCAGACTGGGGACCCCTGGTATAGATTAAAGGTAGGTAGATCTCTTTAAGATGCAAGCATCTTACTTAAATGGTAAGCTGGGCTCAGTCATGGGCATGCTATTTCTTTTATGTCATCAAAGGGGAGAAAAATCTATTATTCATTTAAATAAAAAGTTTGCACCTGCTACCATGAAAATGAACCTCAGTGTTGTATATGGTGTCATACTGAATCTGTACTTTGATAATCAATTTACCTTGAACTTATAAAGTTATGAGTGTCCACCTGAACTGGAACTCACCCAATCTCCAAGTGAGATTGAGCATTCAGCACTCTGCCCTCTGACCCTGTCTGCTGGAGTGAGTGAGTGAATTCCCTGTGAAGGCTAATGTTCTGACTATGAGCGACATTCAAGCTCAATTGCAAAAGCTGCTCAGGAAAAGCCTGGCGGTTGCCAATTTCTTGCCAGCTAGTGATGAGAGTTTTTGCCTTTGGTGGCCGCTTTATAAGGTACACCTGTACACCTGCCCATTAATATAAATATCTAACCAGCCAATCATATGGCAGCAAGTCAGTGCATAAAAGCACACAGGCATGGTCAAGGGGTTCAGTTGTCATTCATTCCAAGCATCAGAATGGGGAAGAAATGTGGTGTAAGTGACTTTGACTGTGGAATAATTGTTGGTGCCAGATGGGTTGATTTGAGTATCTCAGGAACTTATCTCATGCACATCAGTCTCTAGAGTTTACAGAGACGGTGCAACAAAGAAAAATAATATCCAGCGAGCAGTAGTTCTGTGAGCAAAAATGCCTTGTAAATGAGAGAGGTCACAGGAGAATGGCCAGACTGGTCAAGCTAATGGGAAGGCGAAGGAACACAAATAATCACACATTACAACAGTGGCGTGCAGAAGTGCATCTCTGAACACACATGTCAAACCTGAGAGAGGGTGGGCTGTAGCAGCAGAAGGGTTCCACTCCTGTACCTAATAAAGTGGACACTGAGAGAAATCACTTTTAGTGAAACAGGAAAATGAGAGCCCCAAAGGGAGGCAGCAGAAAGAAATGCCTTTCCTTGTGACATTATGGTGACACTTTGGCTCACAGCTGTACTGAATCCTCATCATGGAACATAAAATCTCATAGTACTATTTACTAAACAAGCAACGATTATTTTGTGCTTCTGATTTCTAATCTGTGGCAAGTGGTGTTCATTTCCTAGTTTGCTGTTGCATACATTGATGTTACTGTTTTGTCAACATTTACCCTTCGCTGATGATTAATGTTCACAGTTTTAATTCCTCCCCTAGATATTCATCACCGTGAACTGTCTGAGCACGGATTTCTCCTCACAGAAGGGGGTGAAAGGACTTCCCCTCATGATACAGATCGACACCTACAGTTACAACAATCGTAGCAACAAACCCATTCATCGTGCCTATTGCCAGATCAAAGTCTTCTGTGACAAGGTGTGGTGAACAATGCGTGTTGGAAGGAGCAGGGATTACTTTTGTGTTTCTTCAACTTCTCAAGTTTCCAAAGCTTTGTTTGTGAACAACATGTTTATTATCTTTTAAGGTATTTTTTTTGCCAATATATCACATCATTTATTTGACATTTCTAACAAGGAGCTCAATACCAACAGGAGGACTGAATGTCTACAGAAAGCAGATGAGTCAAGATCTCCGCATAGTGGCAGAAACCCTCCTGCTTGCAGCAGCACTCCCAGGCTAATGCCTGGATAGCAGGAGAGTAAAGCAGTGTTGAACCAAATCCCAAAACCCAGCTCTAGAAGTGGTCATGAGGCCAAAAGACATAGAAGCAGAGTTAAGCCATTTGGCCAACCGATCCGCCTTTTCATCATGGCTGGTCCAACTTTCCTCTCAGCACCAATCTCCCACCTCCTCCCTGTATCAGTCCATGCCCTGACCAGTAAAGAATCTATCAACCTCTGCTCTAAATATACATACCGACTTGGCCTCTACAGATGCCTGTGGCAAAGAATTCCCCAGATTCACCACTCTCTATCTAAAGAAATTCCTCCTCATCTCCATTCTAAAAGGATGCCCCTCTATTCTGAGGCCATGTCCTCTGGTCTTAGACTCTCCCATCACAGGAAACAGCCTCTCCACACCCACTCTATCAAGGCCTTTCACCATTGGATAGGTTTCAATGAGGTCACCACTCATTCTTCTCAACTCTAGTGAGTTCAGATCCAGAGCTATCAAATGCTGTTCACATGACAAGTTGTTCAATCCTGGAATCATTTTCGTGAACCTCCTTTGAATCCTTTCCAGTTTCAGCACATCCTTTCTAAGATAATGGGCCCAAAACTGCTCACAATACTCCAAGTGAGGACCCAACAGTGTTTTCTAAAGTCTCAACATTACATCCCTGCTTTTATATTGTAGTCATCTTGAAATAATTGATCACATTGCATTTGCGTTCCTCACCACAGACTCACCTGCAAATTAACCTATAGGAAATCCTGCACAATGACTCACAAGTCCTTTTGTGCCTCAAATTTTTGTATTTTCTCTCTGTTTAGAAAATTCTCTCTTTAATTTCTTCTACGAAAGTGCATGACTGTACATTTCCCAACACAGTATTCCATCTGCTATTTCTTTGCCCATTCTGCTAATCTGTCTAATTACTTCTATAGCCTCCCTACTTCCTCAGAACAACCTGCCCCTACACCTATCTGCGCATCATCTGCAAATCTTGCAACAAAACATCAATTCCATTAACCAAATCATTGTCATATAATGTAAAAAGGATCGGTCCCAATACAGACCCGTATGGAACAACACTAGTCACTGGCAGCCAACTAGAAAAGACTCCGTTTATTCCACTCTTTGCCTCCTGCCAATCAGCCACTGCTTTATCCATGCTATAATCTTTCCTGTAAGACTGTGGGCCTGGGGCTTGTTAAGTAGCCTCAAGTGTAGCACCTTGTCAAAGGCCTTCCGAAAATTCATGTACACAACATCAACTGATCCTCCTCTGTCTATCATGCTTGTTACTTCTTTAAAGAATTCCAACAGATTTGTCAGGCAAGAATTTCCCTTGAGGAAACCATGCTGACAACCACCTATTTTATCATGAGCTTCCAAGTACCGAGACCTCATCCTTAATAATCGACTCCAATATCTTCCTGAGGTCAGACTATTTGACCTATAGTTTCTTTTCTTCTGCCCCTCTCCCTTCTTGAAGAGTGAAGTGACATTTGCAAGTTTCCAGTCTTCTGAAACCATTTTAGAATCTATTACTAATGCCTTCATGATCACTTTAGCCACCTCTTTCAGAACTCTGGGGTGTACACCATCTGGTCCAGGTGACTTGTCTACCTTCAGACCTTCTAGTAATGGTAACTTCACACATTTCATGACCCCTGACACCTGGAACAGCTATCTTACCACTAGTGCCTTCCACAGATGCAAAATAAGTAAAGACTGATGTAAAATACTTATTCAGTTTGTCTGTCATTTCCTTGTCCCTCATTACTACTTCCCCAGCATTGCTTTCCAGAGGTCCAATATGCATTCTCGCCTCTCTTTTCCACTTTATGTAATTGAAGAAACTTTTGGTATTCTCATTAATATTATTGGCTAGCTAATTTTCATATTCTACCTTTACCTTCTTAATGACTTTTTAGTTACCTTTTGATGGGTTTAGTTGGTTTATAAAAGCTTCTCAATCCTCTAACTTCCCACTAATTTTGCTCTATTATATGCCCTCTCTTTGGTTTTTATGTTGACTTTGACTTCTCTTGTTAGCCACGATTGTGTCATCTTTCCTTTTGAATACTTCTTCCTCTTTGGGATGTATGTATCCTGTGCCTTTTAAGTTGCTTCCAGAAATTCCAACCATTGATGCTCTGCCATCAACCTTGCCAGTGTTCTTATCCAATCAATTCTGGCCAACTCCTCTCTCATACATCGCTTTATTTCACTGTAATACTGTACATCCAACTTTAACTCCTCCTTCTCAAATTTCAGGGTGAACTCGATCATATTATGACCACTTTCCTTTAAGGGTTCTTTTACCCTTAAGCTCTCCAATCAATTCTGGTTTATTGCACAACATCTGATCCAGAATAGTCCTGCCCATTCACCCTCAAGTGGCAATTCTCACTTCAGTGTTGCTTTCTACAGAAATAGCAGCCTTCCGTTAGCTTTGCCTTTCAAAGGTGCAAAGGGACTTGGGAGTCCCTCTGCAGGATTCCCTGAAGGTTAACTTGCAGGTGGTAAGGAAGGCAGGTGCATTTTAGCATCCATTTTGAGAGGACCAGAATGTAAGAGCAAGGATATGATGCAGAGGCTTTATAAGGCTTTGGTCAGACTGCACTTGGGGTATTGTGAGCAGATTTAGGTCCCTTATCTAAGAAAGGATGTGCTAGCATCGGAGAGGGTCCACAGGAGGTTCACGTCAATGAGTATGAGTATGAGTAGTGTTTCATTTACGATAAAACAATGTGTCAGCTCCACCTATTGATATTTTTCAGAATTACACATGCCAAAGTGCCCAATTCTCCTGTGTTAGTTGATGTCCTAAATTTTCCTCATTTTCATACTATAAGTTCTTTACAATGTGTGTTGACTAAGAAGACTCTTCCAGAAATCGGTGACAGCTAATGGACATTATTTTTAGGCTCGGCAATATCATGAGCATTATTATCCAAGTCTATTTTGTTTCTATCTTACTTGCATATGACTTCTGCTGATGTTTAACACTGAGGTGGGTTTTTGGCTCAGTTAGTATAGAAATATCCTAAGTACCTTCTTAAAGATGAACTTGGTACATCAAAACACGCAGTGAAATGCATCATTTGCATCAAATCAAAACAAATCTGTGTGGATGTGCTGGGGACAGCCCGCCATGTTATCATGTTTCTGGCACCAAAACAGCATGGCCACAACTCCTTAACCCTAACCCTTACGTCTTTGCAATGTGGGAGGAAACCAATGCACCCGGAGGAAACCCACATGTCAACAAGGAGAATTTACAAACTCCTTGCAGCAGTGGGAATCAAACTCTGAACCTCCAGCTAGCACTATAAAGCGATGTGCTAATCGTCGTGCTGTTTTTTTGTCCAATAAGTCCAAAATCAGCCATGATTTTGGTGAGCTGTTAACGCAGGGGTGGGGAGTTGGGGAGGGCGGAGGGAGCGATGGTGAAGAGAGAGGGTTGCAGGAAAGAGTGTCACTTAGGAATACAGTTTCAGCAGCCAGCCAAGCTTGAGAAGTATTTTCCAGACTTCCTTCATTGATGACATGAGAAACCACTCTGAGGTTGAAGTTGAAAGTCATGTCTAGTGTTGTCAAGATTTCTTTAGGAATTGACGGTCGCCGGAAGATTACATTCATCCATGTCGAGCAGCAGTGCGATCACTCTATTCGAGTTTGATTTTCTCCTAAGGGGTTAACTCTTGGTGGGTCTTCAGCTGGCTGTAGAGGCCGATCCAGGATTCACATGTTCTGCCAGACTTCACAATGCTCGCCCCTTTGCCACTTGCTGATCACCACTGGACTTAATCCGGAATGTTAGACTGGATTTCCCTCAATGGAGCATTCCGGTGCCTGACTTTGTTTAACATTGGGAGTCTGATGCACAGGCAGCCACCCACAGTCCTTGACAGGCCGGGGTCTGGATTCAGCAGAATGGAGTGCAAGTGAACTGGGCTGCAGCCTTCCTTCATCTTCACTGCCATTGAGATCTTGGTGGAATCACTCTGCCTGGAACCCCACCCTCGTCCTCGCTGCCATAACTAGGTGCCAGGTGGCTAAACTCCAGACAGCATCACTCTTGAGATCTCAGAGCTCACAAGCCTCTCCGTCACGACAAGGTGACAATTCTCGGAGAAGGGTCATCCACCTCTACATTTAGGTAGACAGTGTCCATGGTCAGTTTGGGGAGCAGCCCATCTGCCCCTGGAAGGAGGCAGTAGAGGAGGGCTCTGGTGATGTCTTCCCTCGGACTGACAGTGGAAAGATCTCTCTGTAGATTCCATAATTATATTTAGCTGAAGGTGGCCTTGATCATGGACACCTCTTGAGTGTCCCTCAGCATTTTCGCCTCTTCCCAAATGAGGGATAGGCCTGTGAATTTGCTGCTGCTAATTTTTGGAATTTGAACGGAGATAGAGTCTGCACCCAAGGCATTGTGTGTGTATTGTCACTTTGACGGTTTATGTTTGTTTCATGATGACACATAAACACTGATATGACCCAGAACGTTCAGAACAGAGCTGATCTTTGTGTGGATGAGTGTCAAATAAGATGTATATTGCCAAAACACCTTTCTCTATCTCGCTCCCTGCAGTGCGATGCCTCATTTCCAACCCATTCCCAGCTGGAGTACAGGTAGTTGGTAGGGCCAGGTGAGAAACTGTTTAACATACACCCAGTGACCACTTTATTGGGTACATATATAGCCTAAGCTATTTGCATTTACATAGTAATTTTATGAATTGCATTGTACTGCTGCTGCAAAAAAAGATCACGATATTCGTACAAGGTTGAAAGAGTGCAGGGAAAACTTACAAGGAAGGATGTTGCTGGGTCTGGAAGGCTTGAGTTATAAGGAAAGATTGAAAAGGTTAGGACTGCGTTCCTTAGAATGTGGAAGATTGAGAGGAGATTTGATAGAGGTATACAAAATGATGAGGGGTATAGACAGGGTAAATGCAAGCAGGCTTTTTCCACCGTGGGACTAAAACCAGAGGTCATGGGTTAAGGGTGAGAAGTTTAAGAGGAACATGAAGGAAAACTTCTTCACTCAGAGGGTTGTGAGTGTGGAACGAGCTGCCAGTGCAAGTGGTTCATGCAAGCTCGATTTCAACGTTTGAGAGAAGTTTGGATGTGCACATGTCTGTTAGGGATGTGGAGGGCTCTGGTCCCTGTGCAGGTCGATGGGATTAGGCAGTTTAAATAGTTTCAGCATGGACTAGATGGGCTGAAGGACCTGTTTCTGTGCTGTACTTCTCTATGACTCTATATGTGAGTGATGATAAAGCTGATTCTGATATCTGCCTCTGTTGTGAGTTGAAAGTGGGAAGGGGGCAGGGAGAGTGGAATCGTGGTTGGGGAGAAGGGGAAGGGAGTGGAAAGCACCAGAGAGAAATTCTGTAACGATAAATAAACAAATGAACTTACCTGCTGTTTCAAGGCTGAATGTGTCTGCACCCATGCCACCCCCAAGCCCTGGCATTCTTTCTCTGCCATCTGTCCCACACCCCTCCTGCGGCACTCCACCCTCTCCATTCCCACCACCGCCAGTTTTACAAACTCACTGTTCGACTCACATTGACAAATACAGTACTGTGCAAGCATCTTAGGCACCAAAGCTGCATATATGTGCCTAATACTTTTGCACAGTACTGTACCTCCTGTACCTAATTAAGTGACCACTGACTGTATAGTTGTGATCTTCTGTGGCCGTAGCCCATCCACTTCAAGATTCGAAGTGGTGTGCGTTCAGAGATGTTTCAACACATGGTTGTTTGAGTTACTATCATTTCCTGTCAGCTTGAACCAATATGGCTGTTCTCCTCTGACCTCTCTCATTAAAAAGAGAGGTTTTCACCAATGGAACTGCCGTTTACTGGATTTTTTTTCCCCGCTTCTCGCACCATTTTCTGTTAAACTCTGAGACTGTTGTACATGAAAATCCCAGTTACTGAGATTCTCAAACCACCCCACCTTGCACCAACAATCATCCCATCGTCCTAGTTGCTTAGATCACATTTCTTCCTCTTTCTGGTCTGAAAAGCAACTGAACCTCTTGACTGTGTCTGCATGCTTTTATGCACTGAGCAGCTGCCATGTGATTGGCTGATTAGATATTTGTATTAATAAGCCAGGTATACAGGTGTACCTAATAAAGTGCCGCTGACAGAATCTCACCTCTGCTCCAGGTACAAAATCAGTCTGCTCATATGTACAGTGTATTTGGAAGCCAAGATCTAGGTCATCACTGAGTTGTTCTCTGGAATATACATCCCTGCTTTCTTCTTAATATATGCAAAGCAAAGATCCTCTACTGACCTTCCTCCACCATACAACACTGCCAACAAAATTACAGCAACCCTTTGTTTCATTAGGAGATTTGGTATGTCACGAAAGCTGTACAGGTGTATAGTGGAGAGCATTCTGACTGGTTCCATCACCATCTGGCATGGAGGGGCCACTGCGCAGGATCAGACAATGCTACAGAGCATTGTAGACTCTGTCAGCCCTACCATGACACCAGCACCTCCAGCGATATCCCAAGAAGACAGCATACATCATCAAGGATCCCCACCACCCATGACAAGTCCTCTTCTCATTACTGTCATCAGAGAGGAGGTACGGAGACATGAAGAAATCCATTCATTGTTGCAGGAACAGCTTCTTCCCCTCTGCCATTCTATTTCCGAAAGGTCAATGAACCCACAAAGACTACCCCACTATTTTTGCTCTTTTTGTACTGCATATTTAGTTATTTTAATAGTTACATCTTACACTGTAATGCAGCCACATTGCAACGAATTTCACGACCTCTGTCAATGATAATAAACCTGATTCCGATTTAGATTTTCATTCTCATTCTATCCTCAGCCAATTCCATCTCAGGCTGCACAGCACGTTCTTTCCCTGGCAGAAGTTACTGAACAAAAGCTAGAATGGCAGCTTTTATGGTTTTCCTTTACTGTTTTTACTCCACAGGTGATCAAATCCATTCACAACTTTTCACTGTGGGAGTCATAGTAAAGGTCCTTGGGTTGATCTGTCCACTGTCACACCATCACACTGCAGTTCAAAGTACAAAATAAATTTACTATCGAAGTTCATATCAGCCTTGAGATTTTATTTTGTTGAAGGTATTTACAGGAAAACATAGAAATGCAATAAAATTTATGAGAAACTAAATGCAAAGACTGACAAAGAACCAATGTGCAAGAGAAAACAGACTGAGCAAATAAATAAATAAATAATGTTGAGAACTCAAGTTGTAGAATCCCTGAAAGTGAACCTGTAGGTTGAGGTGAGTGAAGTTATCCACACTGGTTCAGGAGGCTGATGGTTGAGGGGTAATAACTGCTCCTGAACTTGGTAGTGTGGCACCTAAGGACCTGTACCTCCTGCCCAATGACAGCAGTGAGTCTGGGCGGTGGGGTCCTCGATGATAAATGCTGCTTTCTTGTGGCAGCAGTCTTTGTAGATGTGCTGAATGGTGAGGAGGTCTATGTGCCCTTTAATCCCTTGACACTTTCTGTTTCCCTGCACTCTCGTACCTCGGATGACCAGTTATTGACAGAACTACATGAACTTTCATTGATTTCCATGTAGAATGCACTTGTAAATCTGATAGTATGACTGCTGGAACCTAGGATATCATTTTTATTTTTATTCCTGTTCTTATCCAAAGGGAGCTGAGAGGAAAATCCGGGATGAAGAACGGAAACAGAACCGAAAGAAAGGAAAAGGTTCAGGGGCTTCAAATCAAGTAAATCCCAGTAAGCAGTCTCAGTAAACTCACAATTATATGAAGTATTGATTTGAAAGGGAAGTGCTTTCTCCTGAGTGGACTTGCTGTCAGATACTAAATAATGCATATCTTCCCTGGTCTTCAGGTTCAGAAGCCAAACTGAGCACTGCAGCCATGCAGAAGCGAAGTGACGCGACTTTCTTCAAAACCGTGACCGACCTAGATGCTCAGCCAGTCCTCTTTATTCCGGATATCCACTTTGGGAACCTCCAGAGGAGCGGACAGGTACAAACGCTGCCCCTGCCATGTCCCAGCAAGAACCCTTCGGTCAGTAGGGCAACATTAATATTTACACCTTGGCTTTGCAGGCTTTCCCGTGTCTGTGTGGGGTGTAGATGACTGGCTTGTAATGTAGAACAGATTTACGAAGATTAGCTTTGTAGTTAGCTTTCTATGATTAGATTTAAAGATCATCTTTGTTTGTCACATGCACATCAAAGCAGTGAAATGTGTCGTGGTGCCTTAACGACAGGCACTGTCTGGGCCGCAGCCCACAAGTGTGGCCAAGCTTCTGGTACCTATATAGCTGCCCACGTCTCGCTAACTCTTTAGAACACGGAAGGAAACCGGAGCACCCAGGGGAAGCAGCTGCGGGTCACGGGGAGAACGTACAAGCTGCTTACATGCAGCCGCGGCAATAGAATCCCGATCAGAGATCACTGGCTCGATCACGCTAACAGTTACGCTACTGCGCCATGACAATGAATAGATTAGTTTATTGTCTGATACACCAGGGTGCAAAGAATTATTTACATGAAGCTCTCAGAGTAAACAGTGCACGTGGTACATCAAGGTCAAAGTAAGTTTAAATACAGGGATGAGCACGAAACAGCAAAACGGTACAACAATTGTGTGCAGTCTGAAATGGTGCAAAATGAAATGCTCAAGTGACAATAACAGAATAACTGTGAGAGTTCTAAAGTGTATGAGGAAGTGGCAGTACCCCGCGACGGGAGTGTGAAACATTAATGGTTCAGTAGTGACAAAGGAGTCAATTCAGCCCATCGAGTTTATGTCAGCTTCCCATTCAGCTCTTACAATCTCCTAGCTTGTAAGTCATGTCCCTTATTTATATTTCCTTAAAAGAAAGGTAAGGAATACCTCTTATTTCTTTAACAGAGGAGATTCTGCAGATGCTGGAAATTCAGAGCAACACATATAAAATGCTGAAAGAACTCAGCAGGTCAGGCAGCATCAATGAAGGGGAATAAACCGTCAACACTTCAGGCCGAGGCCCTTCATCGGGTCTGGAAAGGAAGGGGGATGAAGCCAGAATAAGAAGGTGGAAGAGGTGAAGTGCTGAAGAAGAGAACTGATAGGAGAGAAAAGTGAACCATGTGAGAGGGAAGGATGAGGGGCATCAGAGGGGGGTAATAGGCAGGTGAGGAGAAGGGGTAAGAGGGAAGCCAGGATGGGGAATGGAAAAGGAGAGAAGGGGAAGGGAGAGAATTGCTGGAAGATAGAGAAAGCTTATTTCCTTGCAGTCAGCAGTTTCTCCCTTACTACATGCCCATCGGTTGTTTTGCCAGTTACCCACACTAGTTGCCCATTAATCTTCCAACTTGGGATGTGGGAGGAAACCATTGCACCTCAGGGAAACCCAAATATTCATGGGAAGAACGTGCACACTCCACACAGACAACACCTGAGGTCGGGATTAAACCTGTTCGTAAAGCTGTAAGACATCAGCACTGCCTGCTGTGCCAGGGTATCAAAGCTTGAGTTACGTGTTCAGCATGAGCTGGATGGGACGAAGGGCCGTTTTGTGTGCTGTAATGCTCTATGATTAGTTCTCCAGAAATTGAGCAGGTACTGTAGATCCAGAGGACACGCACACACAGTGCTGGAGGCGCTCAGCTGGTGAGGCAGCATCGATGCAAAGAATAAACAACCGATGTTTCGGGCTGAGACCCATCATCAAGACTCATGAATCATGTTGAAGGGTCTCGGCTGAAACACCAACTGTTCATTCCCCTCTACAGATGCTACGTGACCTGCAGAGACCCTTCAGCATTGTGTGTGTTGTTCCAGGTGAGAGAACAGTTTGCAGAAACGATCCCCTCAAGTAGATCATAATCACAGACAAAGGCAGAATGAGAAATAATGAATGCTGAGGTTTCAAAACTAGTTTGCATTTTTTGGGTCTTCCTGGACCTTTCCCTATCTGAGCTGTTGTCAGTGGTACATATGGCACAGTAGCAACGCTTTACAGCACCAGCTGTAAGACTGGGGTTGAATTCCTCCAGCTGTCTGTAAAGAATTTGTATGTTCTCCCAGTGATTGCGTGGGTTTCTTCCAGGTGTTCCAGTTGCCTCGCACTTTCCAAAGATGTACGGTTAGGGTTTACGGATTGTGGGCACGCTATGTTGGTGCACTTGCAGGCTGACCAGCACAGTCCTCACTGATTCAATTTGACGCAGATGACTCATTTCACAATACGTTTCAGTGATCTGATGTTAGAAAGCTAATCTTGCATGTGACAAATACAAATAATCTTTAATTCATCTCCATGATTTAAAATGCGAAAGCCACAAATGTGTATATTTGGACTAAAATGTACAAACATTCCTCGTGATTGACTGTGATCAATATCTGACAACTTGCTGTTTGGTTTTATAGATGTATAGTGTCAGCACAGACGACATGGAGAGGGAAGGGTAAGAATTCTATTTGTTTTTCTTCATTATGTTTTTTGGTCTGGGAGAGGGTGACAATGCTGAACGGCTGTATGTTCTTGGCTGGATTATTGCAATGGGGCTGACTGTTGCATCTTCAGGGTTCAAGGGCCAAGACTATCTTAGCAGTGTAGAGGAACAGGGATATTGGTGACTGCATCCACAGATCTCACAAACTGAGTTGATCGGGTTGTTAAGAACTCATTTGGTGTATTGGCCTTCATTAGCTGGAGTATTGCGTTCGAGACCCACGAGGTGGGTCTTTGAGATGCAGCTCTATAAACCCTGGCTGGACCACATGGGATATTATGTTCAGTTTTGGTTTCCTCATTATAGGAATGACGTGGAAGCTTTAGAGAGGGTGCACAAGAGATTAGCCAGGATGCTGCCTGGATCCTTAAGAAGACCTTAAGGTCCATCAAGTAGGCCTTATAACCTACTCTGAGATCCATCTAACCCTGCCTTACTACAGATCCCTCCATTTTTCTATCATCCACGAGCCTTTCTAAGAGTTTCTTAAATATTCCTAATGTATCGACCTCTCCCTCACTGTGTGTTCCATGCATCCACCTCTCTGTGTAAAAAACGCTTACCTCTGATACAATGTTCCCTCTAATTTGTAATAACCAGTGTGTGCAAAAATCTTGTGTTGTGAAATTTTTTGCCCAGTGACGACAACATGTGCACAGTGACTTTTATATATAGAGGCTTTCATTTTAACAGCGAGCAAAACACTGTCAATGAGAACTTTGATGTCCTCTGGGTTTAATCATTTTTGCTCTTGTTCATCTGCACTCTCACAAAACATACGTAGCAGCCCTATAGTGGGTAATGAAGGATTTTCTTGCTGGAGCTTTTTCACACCATCCATATGCGATTTGCTTGCTAAATGACGCTTTAAAAAGGTATGTTTCCAAATATCACTCCACTTCTTCACACTTACAAATTCTCCAGCAACTTTTGCATCGTGACAATACACACAGGTAACACCAGTTTCTGTATTGTACATAAATATTTCTCGTAGCTGCACGTTCCTGACCTCATGAGTTTTTGGTGTCGGAGTTTCTGTTGTTTTACTAAGTCATTCGGTTTTAAATGAACTAGCAGTTCTTTTGCACTTCACACCCTTTGCTTCTTTGGAAATCGACACAGTGAATCAATAATTTCTTCAATAAAAACAGTATAAATAAGCCGGTTCTAAAATCTGCAGACAAACCATCACAAACTCCACATTGTCAACATCGTCCACAACAGAAACCAGAAAAGGAAATGCGATTGTGTACAATCGTGAAATATACTTAACAAGCCGGCAAGTTAGAGGGTGACAACCTTTTGTACACAGTGCACTTGTAGCATATGCACACACCTTAGAAGGAACATTGCTCTGATACTCCCATTATACTTTCCTCCAATAACCTTAAAATTAGGCCCTTTTTATTAGGTATTTCCACACTGGGAAAAACTGTCTGGCTATCCCCTCACTGTTATTATCTTGGCCATTTCTATCACACCTCTCACACTCCTCCATCATCAACATTATGTGCCATGTTGTATGATGTGGGCAATCATGGTCTTAGGCCATGCTTGTCCTTGGCAAATTTCTTCTACAGAACTGGTTTGCCATTGTCATCTTCTGGACAGTATCATTACAAGCCGGGTGGCCCCAGCCATTATCAACACTCTTCATGAGATTATCTGCCTGACATAAGTGGTCACATAACCAGGGCTTGTGATATGCACCAGCTGCTCATACGACCATCTACCATATGCTCCCATGGCTTCATGTAACCCTGATCGAGGGGCGCTAAACAGATGCTACACCTTGCCTGTGGAGACAAGGAGCCCCTTACACCTCCTGTGGTAGAGATATATCTCCACTCTGCCACTCAGCATCCTCCTTCTCTCTAAAGAAAAAGGCCTTTGCTTGCTCAACCTGTCTTCATAAGACATGTTCTCTAATTCAGGCAGAATCGTAGAAAGTTTCCTCTGCACCCTCGCTAAAGTTCCCATATCCTTCTTATACTGAAGCAGCCACTCTGTGCAAGACACAATGATCTGTAATGCAGACTTGATGGATCAAATTGGCCTAATTCTGCTCCTATATCTTATGGTCTTATAAATAGAAATAAAGGTTCCCTTTTTGGCTTGAGGTTCTAACTAAGTTTCTTCTACACAGTGTCCTTGTGAAAAGGATGCTCCGATCACTAGAAGACGAATACCCCCCAACAGCCACCAAACAGATTAAAGAGGAAGTGCATAAAAAAGGTAATTTCCTAATCTCCTGCAGTGTCCTCTTTGATATTTAACCAGTTGTGTTCTGTGGACCTTGAGTTAGAGGCTCCTGCTGTCATTGGCAGAGATGTCAATACGATCTTGTGGCACCCTGAACTGAATATTTATATATTTATTATAGTATATTTAAATATTACACAGTACTGCTGCTGCAAAACATCGTTTAATGATATATATCAGTGATAATGAATCTGAATATGTGTCTGAACTGTACTTGGAAGTAAGTTGGCAAAATGCAATGGATCCTTCTACAGACTACAGACACAGTCTACGTCAACTGAATTCAAACTAACTTCTACTGAGTTTTATTCATGACCACTTGAGAAATAGAAACTTTTTATTAAACTTTTGTTGGGATTTCCCATCATTCACAGCAACCCTTGAATACCAGTTGGCAAGAGCCTTGGAACACAGAACAGTAGAGCACAGGAGCAGGCCCTTCAGCCCACAGTGTTGTGCTACACCAGCTAAAGAGCAAATGAAAACCCCCCAAACACTAAACCCTCCTACCTCCATTTCTCATATGACCCTCCACCAAACATCTTTTAAAAGCCTCTACACCATACCGGGCTTCCACCAGTCTCTGAGTGAAAAAACTTACCCCTCACATCCCCTTTGAACCTACCCCCTCTCACCCTCAATGCATGCCCTCAGGTATTAGACATTTCAACCCTGGAAACTAGATATTCTCTGTCTACTCTATCTATGCCTCTCATAATCTTAGAAACCTCCATCAGATCTCCCCTCTGCTTTTGCCACTCCAGAGAAAATAAACCAAGTTTATCCAGCCTCTCACGACAGTACATGTTACATGCTCTCTAAACCAGGCAGTGACCTGGTAAACCTCTCCTGCACCCTCTCCAAAGCCTCAACATCCTTCCTATAGTGGGGCGACCAGAACTGCACACAATACTCCAGATGTGGCCCAACCAGAGTTTTATAAAGTTGCAACATAACCTCTTGACTTTTGAACTCAGTGCCTCGACTCATAAAAGCAAGCATTCCATAAGCTTCTTAGCCACCTTATCAACTGGTGTAGTCAGTATCATGGAGCTATGAACTGGAATCCAAAGATCTCTCTGCTCAGCAACACTGTTAAGGATCTTGCCCTCAACAGTGTATAGTCTCCTTGCATTTGCCCTACCAAAGTGCAACACCTCCCATTTATCTGGGTTAGACTCCATCTGCCATTTCTCTGCTCATATCTGCAGCTGATCTATATCACGCTGTATTCTTTGCCAGTCTGCTACACTATCCACAACTACAGGTAGTCCCCGAGTTACGAACGTCCAACTTACGGACAACTCGTACTTACGAACCGAGGAAGGAGAACGCCGTCCACCATTTTAAGTCATTGCAGTTGGCACTGTATTGAATGTTTAACTTTGTAGTTGGCTTAAATTCTTCTTACTAAGATTCACCTTGACCCTGCCCCCCCCCCCCCCCACCCCGTTCTGGCCGGGCTCGAGAATGGAGGTTTCCAAGTTCAATCTAGTGATAGACCACTCCCGTGCTGGGTTGATGTTGATCCAGTGACTCCTGTACCATCCGTACCAGGTTGATGTCGAGCTCGCAACTTGACCTCGTAAAAAAAAAACACTGCCACCTCCAGTTTAAATTCCCATGCGGAATATTGTAGAGGATCAAATACCCAAACCCAGCACAGCCCCCACTTGTCCCATTTAGCCTGTCTCAATGCGGTGGTCCCCAGGACCCAGCAGACCTCGGGAGCCAGCAGAGGTTGGGACTCGCCGCGCGTAGTGTTTCTATTCCATTGACTGGAAGTGATCACAATTGAAAATAAAGTGGAAATATTAAAGCGTTTGGAAATAGGTGAAACGCCATCGGTCATTGGAAAAGCGTTAGGCCACAGTCGGTCAACAATCGGAACAATTTTAAAGGATAACGGATAAAGTGAGAATAATGGAGCATGTGAAATGCCTTGCCCCGATGAAAGCTACAATTATTACTAAGCAACGCAGTGGTTTAATTATTGGAATACATACGTTTCTTAGGTGTTTTATATGCATAGAAAGGTAAAATATATACTATATACTAAGACAAACATTTGACTAACTGATGCTAAATAATACCGGATGTACCTGTTCCGACTTACGTACAAATCCGACTTAGGAACGGAACTCGTATGTAACCCAGGGACTGCCTGTACATCAATCGTGGTATCATTTGCAAACTCACTAACTCACCCAGCTACATTTTCATCCAGGTCATTCACATACATCACAAACTGCAGAAGTCCCAGCACAGGTCCCTTTGGAATACTGTACCTCAAATTACAGACCTCCAGCTCAAATAAGTCCCTTCAACCATTACTGTCTGACTTCACAAACGAAAGAAATTCTGCAGATGCTGGAAATCCAAGGAACACACACAAACTGCTGGAGGAACTCAGCAGGTCAGGCAGCATCTGTGGAAAAGAGTAAACAGCTGACGTTTCAGGCTGAGACCCTTCATCAGGACTGGAAAAAAATGAGGAGTCAGAGTAAGAAGGTGGAGGAAGGGGAGGAAGAAATACAAGCTAGTAGGTGATAGGTGAAACCGAGAGGAGGAGGGGTGCAGTAAGGAGCTGGGAAGTCGACTGGTGAAAGGTAAAAGGGAGAATCTGATTGGAGAGGACAGAAGGCCATGGAAGAAATGGAAGGAGGAGGAGCACCAGAGGGAGGTGATGGGCAGGTAGGGAGACAAGGTGAGATACAGAAATGTGAATGGGGAATGGTGAAGGGGAGGGGCATTACTGGAAGTTTAAGAGATTGATGTTCATGCCAGCAGGTCAGAGGCCACCCAGGTGGTCCTGATGAAGGATCTTGGCCTGAAACACCAACTGCTTACTCTTTCCCATAGATGCTGCCCGGACTGCTGAGTTCTTCCAGCATTTTGTCTGTGTTACCCTCTGTCTTCTTTGCGCAAGCCAGTTCCAAATCCAAACAGCCAATTAGCTGCGAACCCCATGCTGTATCTCTAAATAATTTTTTTTAAATCTTCAAATCACCCATCTCACATAAAATGCTCGAAAGACCATTGAGATCATAGCAGCTAATTATTGATGCAGGATCCTTTTAGAATTGTATCTTGTGAAGACAATTTTAAGAATTAAGCTTCATTCCAAGCTGCAAATAATTGGTGGGTGTGCTTGCGGTCTCGTTTTTTTAAACTTGTTACTAAATTCAAAATGTTTAATCACGAAACTTGGGCTCCAATATGCCAGTGAGAATTGGTCAATTTATGGTAAGCCTCATCAGACTGAAAGAACACTGTCTTCTTTAGGAAACAATTTAAAAACCTTGAATAGGAAGATCATTATCATTTGGAAAGTTGATTATACACAAGCTTGTATATGTTATCCTGGATTCCCACATCTGCAGGATCTCCTGAGTTTATAAAGTAACTAAGCCCATATTAATTTTGTTTTAGAATGCCGTGCATTGTTTCCTCTAGTTGTATGACAGGTCCTGACTAAATTGAGATTAAGCTGTCACTGAAATAATATTTTACAAATTTGAGAGCTTTTTTTAATTTGCCATCATAATAGATTTGCAGTTACAGCAGCTGTGTCATGCTGTTTAAACCCATTCTTCTCTTCAGCATTAAGTGCTGAGTACACACCTGGGAACTGTTGATAGGTGGGTGCTTACCTAGCTGGCCTGCCCTGTGGGGGCATGATTTCATAACATTACCTCTGTTATTAATCAAAACAGTGATGGAATCAAACCCAGCAGCAGTTGTGTGATGTGTGTGTTTTTTTTTTCCTCTGTGACATTGCGGTAAATCTATAAATATATTCTCATCGTTGAAATGTTTGTTCCTCTAGTCCTGCTGTACGTACGGAAAGAGTCTGATGAAGTGTTTGATGCATTAATGTTGAAGTCGCCAACCATCAAAGGGCTGATGGATGCAGTGAGTGTGACTATATTGTAATTTCGAAGCTTGAGAGGTACTCAGGTTTTAAGCACAGGGTAGTAAGCCAAGCAACAAGTAGTCTATGCCAGCCTAAGTTACACCATCCTCACGAGGAGAATCAACGTGAAAGAAAACACGTATGTGGCTCCCTCCAGTGGTGGGAGGGATTATAATCAGACTTTACTGGTCTGAGGCCACTCCATGTCCACCTGACTATAAATTCTCCATATGCTTTCATTTGAGCAGTGCTTCAGTTACAAAGGCTGTGAACATTGTCAAAATTACTCACACATAAAGTGAAAAAGACACAAGGTGGCACTATAGTCACCAATTAACTGGACTCCGAAAGCTCATACTTGTTCCTGAGTCACACTCACGTGCTCGTTTCCAACTATCACCAGCCACAATTCCTCCTCACGTCTTCCTGGTGTGATCCTTCCTGGATGTTGGGCAGGAAAGAGTTCAGGAACTTTCATCTAAGTGAGCCTCTGCTGCCAAGGAAACAATTGGCTGCAGTTTTTGCTTAGGGTTCAAGCATTTCTTTCCTGTCTTTCTATTACCCCTGCTTACCACCCACTTCCCTCCAAACCTCATATTTGAAACTAACTCCAGTGTATGTATAAAACTCCCATCAGAAGGCTGCAGTCTATATATCCTTCTATCTGCTCCTGAACTGACAAAGGGTCTGGAGAAATGAATGGAGGTGAAAGATGGCTATATGTTAAACATTGTCCAATAGAATGACTGCACATGAGTTTCCATTTTAATCCTGTTCAATCCTTGAGTTCCTTGGCATTTCTCAATCTCAGCTCTGATCAAGATTCACAGTAAATCAAAAATGGAAATATAAATGTGAGTTAGGGAAGCATATCAGTGCAGGGGAATTTCTATTCTTTGTTCTTTTGAAAGTACTATCTTGGAGCCCTTTAACTTATGAACTCAAAGAACTGATCGTACAAAAATGTGAATTCTACCTGTTCTCTCTTTATGCCAACAGTTATCTGACAAGTATGGCTTTCCAGCAGAAAAAATCGGAAAAATTTACAAGAAAAGCAAAAAAGGGTAAGGAACAAGTTGGCAAACTGGAGGAATCTTGCAGGTTTTTGGTGATTTGAAACTATTTAGATGCAGGCATTTTCTTAACTAATCACCTTGCTGGTCCACCACAATAATTTACTGGTTTGAGGAACTGGTATTTTTCATTGTGTGCGTTGTCAGTCTGTGTTAAAACAGTGTTGGGAAAGAATGGTCTACTGTGACAGAAACTGCAAAAATTTGGTGCCAACATCTGCAGCCCTCTCATCCTGCTCAACATTGTGGAACATAGTGTTCAGTTTTGGTTGTCTCATTATAGAAAGGATAGGGAAGCTTTAGAGAGGATGCAGAGGAGATTTAACAAGGATGCTGCCTTGATAGGTGAGCATGCATTATGAGGTTGACTGAGCTAAGGCTTTTCTCTTTGGAAAGAAGGAGGATGAGAAGAGACTTGGATAGAGGTGCACAAGATTATGTGAAGCATGGATTGAGTGGATAGCTAGAGGCTTTTACTCTGGGAGGAAATGGCTAATATGAGAGAGCGTAATTTTAAGGTGATTGGAGGGAATTATGAGGGAGATGTCAGAGGTAGGTTTTTTACACCAAGAGTGTTGGATGCATGAAGTGAGCTGCCAGCGGTGGTGGTAGAGGCAGATGCATTAGAGGCATTTAATAGCCCCTTAGATAGGCAAATGGATGATAGAAAAATGGAGGACTATGTTAGAGGGAAGGGTTAGATTGATCTTAGAACAAGTTGAAAGGTCAGTACCACATCGTGGGCCAGAGGGTCTGTATTGCACAACAATGTTCTATGTTGTATTAACCATGATTACTTGACATCTATATTAGGAACATTGCAATGGAATTTAGTTAAAACATGGGTGTGGCAAAAAAGTTGTGTACTGTCCTTCAGGCGAAGGTGCCACAAAAATAGTGAAAGGTCTAGATCAGGAATTCCCATCCTGGGGCCCAGGGACTCCTTGCTTAATGATATTGGTCCCTGGCATACAAAAGGTTGGGAGGCCCTGGTCTACAAAGAGTGAATCTAGGATCAGAAGGCATAGCCTCAGAATACAAGGACGTCCTTTTACAGCAGAGATGAGGAGAAAATTCTTTAGCTTAGAGGGTAGTGAATCTGTGGAATTCATTGCCACAAATGGCTTGGAGGCCAAGTCACTGGCTATATTTAAAATGGAGTATGATAGATTCTTGGGGTGTCAAAGGTTACTGGGGTCGAGAGGGATAATTAATCAGCTACGATCAAATGATGGACCATGCTCAGTGGGTCAAGTGACCTCTTTCTACTTCTATATCCTAACATCTAATACTCTTTAAACAAAATGGGAAATACCATGGGCATAATTTTAAGGTAACTGGAGGAAAGAGTTCGGGGGTTGTCAGAGGCAGGTTTTGGGGGTGTGGAACTCCTTGGCACGGGTGGCGGTGGAGACAGATACACTAGAGGCATTTAAGAAACTCTTAAATGTGCACATGGATGATAAAAATGGAGGGTCATGTGGGAGGGAAGGGTTAGATTGATCTCAGAGTCAGTTAAAAGCTCAACAGAACATTGTTAGCTGAAGGCCCTGTACTCTGCTGTATTTTCTATTGTGGAAGACTCTGACTGATCATGAGGTAAGAATGTTCTAAGGATGATCCCTTTTCCTTTCTTAAACTAGAATTTTGGTAAACATGGATGACAACATCATAGAACACTACTCCAACGAAGATACCTTCATTCTCAATATTGAAAGTCTGGGTGAGAGCTTCAAGATCACTCTGACTGAAATTTAACAAGGGCTTCGAACAATATGTACTTCGCAGGGGTTGGATCGGAGTTTGGCCAGCGTGCTGGTATCAGCCTGTCTGCTGAACACCTGTTAGTGACAATCGAAAAAGGGCTTCGCTCTCGTAAAGTGAACAAACTGTGTACAGTTAACAGAAATCAATGAAGCTGAACTGCCGTGTCTCTTTACTCCATAATTTTCCAATATTACATCATTAGATACTGTTGTATTAATCATTCCAGCAACTTCAGAATGAACACTATGATGATGTTCTGGGAGGACAAGATTTTAGCTATAGGCGATTGAATTGGTATGGGCATTGGATGTAGTCATGCCCGGTAACCCCTTACTTTCAGCTCCATGGTATTTGCCATCAGTTTTGTTCTGTTCCAATTATCTGTTCCAATCACATACAGGATTTTCCGTAGTGGATGCATTCATCGATACCTCAGAGAACAAGCTTGTGAATGGGAAAGTAAATGTCACTCCAGTCGCTTCTTCATTTGGAAAGCAACATGTTTTATTAATTATGAGAGCTTCTACATCATCTGATTGCTTGTTAGTCAAATACATATGCAATTAAGATTGATAGACCTAATGCTCCAACAGGTTATACAGACTATCTGTGTCTGTCTATGTAGCAAGGGAGCCAATATCACCCTTAGTAGAATTTGACACTAATTGAAATAGAGAATAGCGTATATAATTGTAAAAACAATGTCTATAATGTGCAATATTAAATTTTACGTAAGGCATGTTTACTGCCATTATGCTTTCTTTGGGTTGAGGGTTTTTGCGGTAGTGTGTATTTTTATTTTTTAATATAAAACCTGTCTCCTTTTGTCTATATATTAAGTTAGAAAGGCATCTCAAGATTTTACAAAGTGACTGTATAAACTGCAATCCAGGCTATTTAAAGGACTCGGGAAACTTGAACGTTTTTACACATCGAGTTAAAACTGTATACAAGGTAATATTTTTGGAAATGGGAGTTGGGATCTTTTCAGACTTTAAAAAGACAGTCGTATTTTATTTTTTGTACAATTTTTTAAGAGCAAAATAAACATCAGCGAACATGGACTTCTGTTGTACTTTTTAAGGATGTGATACCAGGCCTGACCTGCCCTCCAGTTCCACACTGGAATTCAAGCGCTGGCTGTTAGCGGGCAGCATGGTAGCACCAGCTGTAAACCACACAGTGAAATGCATCATTTGTGTTAACAACCAACACAACCAAGGATGTGCTGGGCAGCCCATAGTGTTGCCATACATTCCAGCGCCAACGTACAGCAGTATCCCCACAATTGATAAATGGATTGTGACTGGAAAAAACTGACAGGGCACGGCAATACACAAAAAAAAACACAACCAAGAGGTCTTCCTCTTTCTTTTCTAGCCCTGAAGAAAGGTCTTGGCCTGAAATGCCGACTTTCCATAGATGGTACCTGACCTGCTGAGTACCTCCACCATCTTGTGTGTGTGGTTTCTCTAGATTTCCAGCATCCGCAGAATCTCTTGCATATCCTGTAAGTCACCATATATGGCCCTGAGATTCTTTTTTTGTGGGCATTCTCAGTGGAACAAAGAAATATAATAGAACCAATGAAAAATTATACATAAGCTAAGATTGACAAACAACCAACATGTGCAAAAAAACAAACTGCAAATACAAAAAAACACAAATATAGATTCATAATTGTTCAATATCAATTCCAGTACACAAGTGTAAAGGAGAATGAAATAATTGTTCCTCTGGATCTGATGTAGCACAAGAAAAAACACATAAGAAAAAGAATACAATAATATAAAATATATTATCTTCAGAATCTAATCTGCAGATTAGTTTATAGACTTTGATTGTAGGTGATGCTTGGCACAGGATTGTCTGTACGTAAGGTGACGCACAGGAAATGATAAAGTAGTGGTGGTTGGTTAATGGGTGGAGATGACAATCAGCCCTACTGCATGGGGAAAGTAACTGTTTTTGAGTATGGTGGTCCTGGCATCGATGCTGTGCAGCCTCCTCCCTGATTGGAGTGGGACAACCAGCCTGTGAGCAGGGTGGGTGGGATATCATTGGCCTTTCTCTGGCACCTTTCTGTATATATATATCCTTGATATTATAATAGAAATAATGAATAAATAATAAATGGATAATACTGAGAACAAGACTTCAAAGTAAATTTATTACCATAGTACATTTTTGACCAGAAAGAATTGCAGTCTACAAATCAATGAATTCGAATGAATCGGACAGTGGAAGCAGACAAACCAATTGATTTTGTTTTTGCTGTGAGTTTGGAGGGCTGTGAAGCTGTTGTGCATACTGCATTTTGAGAACAGGTTTTGCTGGACTAAATTAGTGTTTTAAAGTAGAGGCAATGATGCTCCAGAAAACCTGCTGGACTAGAGATCATTCCAAACAAGAAGTTGTTGGTATGATAGAACTCGCAGGTTTGTGAATGATGGGGTCTGTGTCTGCTCTAAATTGATGTGAGCTGGTTACTAGTTTGGTAAGTGATTTAGAGCAAGGAGCCATAACTTACCGGTTGTGGAAGAGGGCATTAGATGGATGCTGGCTTGGACTAGAGCTATTAAGAAGGTGATTATAGGCCACTGAGATGACCCACAGCCAATGAGACAATGTGGCATTTGAACTGGTAAGAAAAGAATATAAAAGCGGAGGCTTCAAATGCAAAGCAAAGACACCTCTCCAGAGTCCAATTGTTGCGGATGTGAAGGTCGGAGTGGGACCACAAGGAACACATGGCCAGAGTTGACTCCTTTTCCAGGTATCACCTTTTCTATTTGACTGTTCATGGAGGGTCAGGAAAACATTAGTAGGTGTGCACACAGGTATTAGGTTGTGTTAATTCTTGTGAACTGAGCCAATGAAAGTACTTGTTGGTAAATACAGATTCTCTCTGTGTCTCTCCAATCATTACTACTAAGGGGTAACAACATATGCCACCATACACAACCCTGAGATTCATTTTCTTGTGGGCATACTCATTAAATCCATAATTCAATATTCATAATAGAACCAATGAAAATCAGCACCAACAGGGCTGACAACCACTAAGCAAAAAATAATAAATGCAAAAATCCTAAAAGAAAGAAGAAAAAATAATATTAATAAAATAAATAACCAAAAATGTCGAGACCTTGAGATGAAGAGTCCTTGAAAATGAGTCCATCAGTTGTGGGAACAGTCCAATGATGGGACAAGTGAAGTTGAGTGAAATTATCCCTTCTGGTTCAAGAGTCTGGTGGATGAAGGGTAATAACTTGTTCCTGAACCTGGTGGTATGAGTCCTGAGGTTCCTATACCACCTTCCTGATGGCAGCAGCAAGAAGAGAGCATGATCTGAGTGGTGGTGGACCCTCTTGTTGGTTGATGCTCTCCTGCAACAACACTCCATATATTGTAGTTAGGCTCAATGGCAGGGAGAGCTTTACCCATGATGGGGTGCACCAAATCCACTACTTTTTTTTTGTAGGGTTTTCTGTTCATGGCATTGATGTTTCAGTGATGCAGCCAATCAATATACTCTCCACCATATATCTATAGAAGTTTTTCAAAGTTTTATATATTTTGCCAAATCTTTGCAGACTTTTAAGGAAGTAGACTCACTGCCATGCTTTCTTTGCAACTGCAGTTACATGCTGGGCCCAGGACATGAAATGATAACACCAAGGAAATTAAAGTTGCTGACCCTCTCCACTTCTGATCCTCTGATGAAAACGGGCTCATGGACCTCTGGTTTCCTTCTCCTAAAGTCAATAATCAACTCCTTGGTCTTGCTGACATTGAGTAAGAGGCTGTATTTGTGGCACCACTCAGCCAGATTTTCACTGCCCGTCCTATGCTGACTCATCACCACCTTTAATTTGGCTTACGACAGCAAACTTGAATATAGGATTGGAGCTGTACTTAACCTCACAGTCATAAGTGTAAAGCGAGTAGAGCAGGGTCCAAGCACACGTCCTGTTGTGCACCTGTGCTGATGGAGATTGTGGAGGAGATGTTGTTGCCAATCTGAAATGACTGGGGTTTCTAGGTGAGGAAACCGAGAATCCAATTGCACAAGGAGGTATAGAGGCCAAGGTCTTGCAACTTGAGTCCATAGGTTGTGAAATGCAGTGATGAGGTGAGTGAAGTTGCTCACACTGGTTCAGGAGCCTAATGTTTGAAGTGTGATTATTGTTCCTGATGCTGTTGCTGTGGGATCAAAAGCTCCTGCACCTCCTTCCTGATAGCAGGAGCGAGAAGAGGGCATGGTCTATTTTCTCTCTCCTCTCGTCGTTCTTTATTTTAACCTTTACCTCTTTCCATCATCTCATTCCTCCCTTTGCCCTTCCTGTACCCCTTCTCCTTTCCTGTCTCCTGGCTTTCAATTAACTATTTTGTTTGCTGTTTCTTCCACATGAAGCATATATTTTTTGTTTCCTTCCTCTCAGACTGCTTTACTGAAGTTGTCTAAATATTGCCTCTCACTACAAACTTTTAATGGCATGTTCATTTTTAATATGAGGTATTACAAAGCACCAACACACCCAACTGGTTTGGATATTTCAGTGAACTGGAACCAGAATCAGGTTTATTATCACTGATGTATGTTGTGAAAGTTGTTGCCTTTGCAGTATGGCGCAATCCCTTAAAATATGGTGGATTCTGGTTAACTGGGCCATTGGTTAATCGAGGGAGCTGCTTTTCGGGGCAACTCTTAAAGAACAAAAGCTAATCAAGAAAATAGCCAGGATTCCATTTATTTATTTTGGACATTATCTATGCTGCTAATTGGAACAGGAAACTGTTGCCGAACAGTTTCTAACTAGTATCAATGGCATGCACACTACACTGTGCTTAGAGAGAACAGTTTTTAAACTGCGTCAGTTGCGTGTGTTTGTATTCAAAAAGCAGTGATTTTTGTCACTGATAGTTGGTGAGAAATAAGCAGTGAGACAATTCAGAACCGTTTTGCTCACTGTGTTTTCAAGCATTCAGGCTTGGAGGTGCAAGAAACAGCTGGCAGTCGAAATGAAATGATTTTACTACTTAAACAAGTTAGGCACTATGAAGAATTTGAAGTTATCGACAATCATCTTGAATGTTACAATGAAAATGAAGATTTTGGAGGATGCATTCATCAAAAGCATTGTATAAAGTCAGTTCATTATCTGCACTAGGTACCTGCGCTGATTTTGTTAATTTACAATCAATCAAAAGAACACAGCAGCATACACTGGATGAATGCCTCTATCAATAACTACAGTATTAGCATGTAACACACAGTTTTATAATACTGTAGAAGTATTAGTGTGCTAATACACAATTTATTACTCAGTTGTCTTTTTTATACCTTCTTAACTTTCCATAAAACTTCAGTTAAATGTGACATTATGTGCTGGTCCTGATGTATCCCAATTAACTGGAATCCACTTGTGTACTGTAAATTACAGTAAGAAATACACTCAGTGGCCACTTTATTAGATACACTTATACACCTGCCCCTTAAAGCAAACATTTAATCAGCCAATCATGCGGCAACAATTCAATTTATAAAAGCATGCAAACATGGTCAAGATGTTCAGTTGCTGTTCAGCCCAAACATCAGAATGGGGAAGAAATGTGATCTAAGTGACTTTTACTGTGGAGTGATTGTTGATGCCAGACAGGGTGGTTTGAGTATCTCAGAAACCGCTGATCTCCTGAGGTTTCACGCACAACAGTCTCCAGAGTTTACAGAAAACGCTGTGAGAAATGAGAAACATCCAGTGAGTGGCATTCACTGTGAATTTGAAACCATTGTGTGTGAAAATCCCAGGACATCAGCAGTTTCTGAGATACTCATTTTTCTGTGGGTGAAAATGTCTTGTTAATGAGAGAGGTCAGAGGAGAATGGCCAGACTGGTTCAAGCTGACAGGAAGGCAACAGTAACTTAAATAATGAAAATATAAGTGAGGTTTATAAGTTCGCAGATGATACAAAGGTAGATGGTATAAGGAACAGTATAGAAGGTTACCACTAGTTTACAGTGGGATATGAATCAATATATAGATGGGGAAATGGAAGATGGGATTCATTTTGGCCAACCAAGTATGGAATATTGCACATTCTGAGATCAAATGTAAAGAGGCAGTACAGTGCACAGTTAATGGCATGACATTAATAGAGTTGATTTACAGAGGGATCTTGACCTTGAAAGTGGCTGCAAAGGTTGATATGGTGGAAGGAAGGCGTATTGCATCATGCCTTTAAGGATGGAAGAGGTGAGTTCAAAAGAGATGTATGCGGCAAGTTTACTTCTTGTTTACACGACGTGGTGGGAGCCTGGAATGTGTTGCTGGGGCAGCAGAGGGACCAAATTAAAACATAGATCCAAAAAGCCAACAAGCTGGCTGCCTGAGCCACATGCAAACTGGCACAGGGTCAATAAGGTTAGGGAGTTACAAACACAAAATGCTGGAGGAACTCCACAGGCCAGGCAGCTATGGAAAAGAGTACAGTCAGTGTTTTGGGCTCAAGGATTCATGTGGGAGAAGTGGGTTTGAATTTGTGGGTAATTGGTGCCAGCATTGAGGAAGGAGAGGGAGCTGTTCTGATGGGAAAAGTATGGATATTGAAAAATGATGAGAGGGCAGGAGAGGTCACTGAATTCCCCAGAATAAAATACTAGCTTTTAACCTACCCTAAGATCAATCTAGCCCTGTCTCAGTTTGGAAAAAATTAGAACTTTTGAACCCCGATTTGACTTTGAGAGAAGATGGGGTTCTTTTGCTAAATATTACCATTTAATTTGAATTATACTATATGGTTTCCTTCCAATTTTATTATTTAAAAAAACATGAATTGGCAGTTGATGACTCTTTTTCTTTATTTATTTAGACAATGGTTAAACATATTGCTTCCGGGGGTTGAGTCCTAATTATTTTTTTTATTTTTTTTTGTAGTTAGTTGGGTTTTTTTTTGGTTAGATGGGGTTCATTTTTTTCCTTCTTTTTCCTGTATAAAAAAATTCCATTTTTATATATTATAATCAGCTTTTTTTTCTCCAGCTCTATTAATTGTATACATAATTTGTTAAAATTTTGTATAATTCTATAGCTGTAGATTATGTACCAATAAAAAGATTTAAAAAATGAAAATGAGAACAATCTAACCCTTCCGTCCCACACATACCTCCATTTTTCTATCATCCTGAGTCTCTTAAATGCCCCTAGTGTATCTGCCTCTCCCACCACTGCTGACATGCACCCAGCACTCCGTGTAAACAACCTTACATCCGGCATCTCTCCTACACTTTCCTCCAACCCCTTTAAAATTATGCTCTCTTGTGGTAGCCATTTCTACCCTGGGAGAATATACTTGGCTACTCACTCGATCTGTACCTCATACCATCATGTACACCTATATCAAGTCACCCCTCACCCTTCTTCTATCCTAAGAGAAACGCACTAGCTCACTCAACCTATCTTCATAAAGACATCCTCTCTAATCCGGGCAGCAACCTGATGAATCTCCTCTGTACCCTTTCTAAAGCCTCAATGTCCTTTCTATAATGAGGTCACCAATCCATTTATGGCTGCTTGCTTGCTTGCTTTATTTATTTATCTATTTATCTATCTATCTATTTATTTATTTAACGATACAGCAGTGTATTCCCTTCGGGGCCTTTGAGCCACGCCACCCCATCAACCTCCAACTGCCTTGATTAACCCTAACTTAATCACAGGACAAGTTACAATGAGCAATTAACCTACCTGGTACGTCTGTAGACTGTGGCAGGAAACTGAAGCACTCGGGAGAAACTCACACATTCCTCTGGAAGGATGTACAGAGACTTCTTATGGACAGTGCTGGAATTGAACTCCAATCTCACCCCAGCTAACCGCTACGCTACTGTGGGACCCTCTTAACCCAGTTCTCCTGCCTTCTCTTGCAACCTTTGATGCCCTTACTAGTCAAGAACTCTGCTTTAAGTACACTCAATGACTTGGACTCCACAGCCATCTGTGGCAATGAATTCCATAGATTCACCACCCTCAGGCTTAGGAAATTCTTTCCTTAGAATTACCGAAAGGGACATCCTTGTATACTGAGGCTGTGCCTTCTGGTTCTAGACTCCCCCACTATAGGAAACAACCTCTCCACATCCACTCCATCTGAGCATTTCAATATTGAATAAGGTACAATGAGATTCCACTTCCTCCACCCCCCACCTGCATTCTTCTAAACTTCAGTGAATCAGGCCCAGAGCCATCAAACACTGCTCAAGTGTGAACCTTTTTATTCCTGTGGTCAACCTCATGAACCTCCTCTAGACCCTCTCCATTGCCAGTGCATCATTTCTTAGATGAGGGGCCCAAAACTGCTCACCATATCAGGGATAAGCCTGGAACATAGAATTTTTTTCAGTGAATGATCTGGTACCTTGCACTTGCTTTAGCCAAGCCACACACACAAAATGCTGGAGGAACTCAGCATCTATGGAAAAGAGTACACAGTCGACATTTTGGACCGAGACCCTTTATCACGACTCTTTATCCACATATCTCAGTTTAACAAAGAATCACACCATATGCCACTAAATGTCTTTTCTTCTCCAACATTTTAATCAAATAGAACATTTTTTTCTTTTACAAATGCTTATTTTGTGAAGAGGTTTTTCTTTCAATAGTTTTTACAACATCAAAAAGTAGAATGCTTAACTGCGAAATGCACAAAAAATTAAATTAAAATGCATTAAAAAACAATAATCACAGTTTAAACACACTGGACACCATGAAGTATTACTAGTACCTATCTGCTAAAAATTATGGACTTAGTTATCACAAACTAAACTGCCCTCCTTACAACATCCACGAGGGAACAATCAGATTTAAGTGGCAGAAGCATGCAACATACAGAGAATGACAACCAACCATGAATTGGAGTCCATATGTCTATTTGTAGAGGCAAAAAAACATTACAAAGGAAGAGAAGGCTCAGTTGCTAAACATGCTAATATTGGAAAAATAATCTTTGTGGCCTGTTAAACTTAAGACATTTCCAATTCTGAACTCGTTTCTCCTAAAACCATTTATTTGGCTTCAGATAATAAAGGGTTAAATGAGTGCTCCTATCAGGGCATTTCTTCCTACCGGTGCACAGGAATAATTTTGTTGAATGTTTTTACCATGATATTACCTGGGTACACAGTGTAAATTGGATTAGTATCAATGTGAAAATTTCATTTCCTGAATTGACTGAGCCAATGAAACGTGAAGTTGAAATTCAAAGCTGGTTTAATTGATCCAACTGAGAAACCAGTTTTTGAAGCAAGGCCAGGTTTCCAAATGGAAGCAAGTGGACTAACTAATGTGGGCACATCAGTTGGCACAGATGAGTTGGGCTGAAGGATCTGTTTCCATGTTGTCTTCTTCTATGACCTGCACAAAGTTTTTTAAAATCTTAAATATGATCACTCAGAACTTCTTTTGGGAGTAGCATGCATAAAATGCAGGAGGAACTCAGCAGGTAAGGCAGCGTCTATGGAGAGGAATAAATAGTCGACACGTGTGTGTATTGTTCTAGTTCTTCTGCAATTTTTTTTCCTTCTTTTGCATTTCACTCATGCCTTTAATTGGAGATCTCCGCAGACCTCAGGTCTAAAAGCAAAAGAAAACATTAAGCTGCCAGAGGTACTCAGTGGGTCGGGTCAGGCAGCATCTGTGCAGGCAAAGCGATAGTCAATGTTTCAGGTCAGGACCTTGCATCAAGATTCCAGCCCAGCCTTACTCCACCATTAGCAGCTATATCCTCAGCTAACTGTTCCTCTCCATAGGTGCTGCCTGACCTCCTGAGTTCTGTCAGCATTTTGTGTGTGTTACTCTAGGTTTCCAGCATCTGCGTTTATAGTGTGATTCCTCATTTTGTGTTTGCTTCTCTTGTTATGGTCTTGAGATTCATTTTAAGGAACCATGGTCTTCTAAACAAACAGCAAGTGGAATTTGTTGTCAGCCAGCCCATAAAGAAAGTCGGCTGGAATGAGATCCATCACTAAGAGTACAGTAGTTTAAAAACAGTTAAGAGTTGTTTCTGTAATGTCAGTATGATGCGCCTTTTAAAAAGAAGGCCATTCAGTAAGTAGACTCAGTGTAACAGGAAAAGAATACAAGCAATATTAAAAGCATTAACTCTCGTTGGAATTATAGAACATAGCACAGTACATGCCCTTTAAGACATTTTAACCTACTCTAAGCTCAATCTAATACTCCACTCCTACATATCCTTACATTTTTTTATCATCCATGTGCCCATCTAAGAATTTCTTAAATATCCCTAATGTATCCCTCTGCCATCACCATAAACTCACCACTCTCTGTGTTCAAAAAGAAACTTACTTATGACATCCCCTACACCTTCTTCAAAAAACCTTACAATTATGCCCTGATATTATCCATTTACACCCTGGAAAAAAGTCTCCACCTATCCTCTCACTCTATATGTCTTCCTTTTTTTTTTAGCATTTTTGCAAATTTTGTTGTATTGGGTTCATGGTGGCAACATGTGGTAAATTCCCGGTAATGACAACTTGACAAGGGGAAAATATGATCATGAGAAATCACATCCTTTAATCTACTGCAAGATTAGAATAGCACATGGATAAAAGAAAAACGGACAGCTACGTGATAGGGAAGGATTAGATTGATCTTCGAGTAAGTTAAAAGGTCGGCACACTATCTGGGCCAAAGGGCCTGTTTTCATGCTGTATTGTTCTATGGGTGGTAGAAAAGGATATTGTTCAGTGAGTAGAAATGATCCAAGAACTGAAACAACCTGCCATACAGATATGGATGCAGAAAGACCTACGAGTAAAACTAATTGAACGTTGTTGGGTATCTGAATAGGAGTTGCTTCTTAGTTGCTAAAGTCATCCACGGTGAAAGTATATTGACATTTTTTTCAAAGCATGTATTTTAACATCTTCTTGTACACAGACGCACACACACACACACACACACACACACACACACACACACACACACACACGATAATCATTCGGTTCAGAGAACATAATTAATTCATTCAAACAAGCTTAAAAACATTAATACATTAATCCTATCCGGTTCACTTCATTGGAGAGATTTCAAAGCTAATTTTGATTTGGCCAAAATTTGAATCCAATATCTTAATTTGAAATGTCGCCAAAGTGATAATGAATTCAGCTTGAAATAATCTACTGTATTATTTTATCTATGGTGGATAAAGGCTAAGTAAATAGCATCATGTAATTGCCTGAAATGAGGTAGATTAGTGAAAGCAGTGGAAGCTGAAGATCTGAAATAAAAACAAAAATCTTCAAACACGTTCTGACCTAAACACCATTTTGTGTATAACATGTTTAAAGTTATTTAAAATATCACATTTGGAAGAGTTGAGGACACTGACATATTCCCACAAAAACTAATTTCTACCCTTAATTTCAAATTCAGTTTCTTAAAATGTTTGATTGTATCATATAACAGAAGGAAGAGCTTTGATAAGTAACAAGTGGAGAGTAGAGTCATAGAGCGCAGACGTAGGCCTTTCAGCCCACCTAGTCCATGCTAAACTGTTATTCTGCTTAGTCCCATCAATCTGCACTTGGACCATATCCCTCCAAAACCCTCCTATCCATGTACTTATCCAAACTTCTCCTAAATGTTGCAATCAAACCTGAATGCCAGCATTCCACACTCACACAGTGATCTGAGTTAAGTGGATTCCCTTCAGGTTCTCCTTAAATATTTCACCTTTCACCCTTAACCTATGACCTTTAGTTCTAGTCTCACCCAACTCAATTGAAAAAGCCTGCTTGCTTTTACCCTATCTACATACCTCTTAACTTTGTATACCTCTATCAATCTCCCCTCATTCTCCTACGCCCCAGGGAATAAAGTTCTAAACTACTCAACCTTTCCCTGGAACTCTGATCCTCAAATCTGTACTCCTTCGATCTTATTGATGTATTTCCTGCGGATACTAGGTGACCAGAACTACACACAATACTCCAAATTAAACCTCAGCAACATCTTCTACATTACATCCCAATCCTTTATGATGACCAATGTGCTAAAAGCTCTCTCTTCAATCTTATCTACCTGTGATGCAAGGAATTATAGATAGTTAAAGATTTTTTCAGGAAGTTGCATTTTCCATTGCTGCTTGGATGATTAAAAGCATAAAGAGCAACATGGGCAATAAAAGCCCGAACCCAGTCAAAATACAGCAGGCTGGGACGATTATCCGTCCTTTTGTCAATAGATCATAAGTTGGAACCATCAAACTATTTCCTCCTTACTACCTCTCAGAGGGATTTCAAAAGAAACTTATTCAAGGTCAGTAAGAATTGGCCATTAAAGTTGAACGGTAAAATGAACTCACTGTAAAATAAAAACAAAACAGAACAAGAAGAATGAATAAAAAACACAAAATGCTGGCAGAACCCAGCCAGACAGCGTCTATGGGAGAAGTTAGTGATGACATTTCGGGCCGAAACCCTTCATTGGGAGTTACTCAAGAAGAATGAATAAATGGGTTGATAGGATTAAATGAAGATTGCCAAGGGGAGACTTGGATGGAAATTAAACAGCAGTTTCAGTGCAAATACAGTACCAGGGCAAAATGCTTCAGAACTAGGTCAGCATGCGGCCTCAGCGATGTAATAACAACTACTGCAGCAGCAACAACAATCTCTAGTGTGCGTTTTTTAGATTAACTTGCTTTATCTGTCACATACATCGAAACATACAGTGAAGCATGGGAAATCAGATCAGCTAGGGTGCATCCAGCAAGTATCACCAAGCTTCAGGCAAAAACATGGCATACCTACAACTCACTAATCCTAATTGGTACTTCTTTGGAATGTGGAAGGAAACCAGGAGGAAATTAACACATTATCGGGGAGAACGTACAAACTCTTTACAGTGGCGGATATTGAACTCTGTAAATCGATTGCACTAACCGCTACGCTATTGTGCTGTTTTGTTTAGTTTATAATTAGACCTCATGATTAAAAAATTGTTTATTTAGTCCACATGAGACGGTAAGAATTATCTGGATGAAGGGTCTCGATCCGAAATGTTGACTGTACTCCTTTCCATAGACGCTGCCTGGCCTGCTGAGTTCTTCCAGCATTTTGTGTGTGTTGCTTGGATTTCCAGCATCTGCAGCAAGATTTTCTCTTGCTTATGATAAGAATTATCTTTTTTTTTGTTTTAATTTTACATCTAACTTCCTTTTCCATCATGTGGCAGAAGGGGAAAATTAAAGCATTTTCAAGCCTTGCAGCTAAGCTTGTTCACTTCATGGAATGACGTTCGTGTATCTGGTACACTGATCCACAGTACAAGGATGAGCAGTCACATCTCTGTGCATAAATGTCTGTTCTAATTGCTGCATTGACTCATCTTGGCAACCCCAGCAAGGACTGAGAACACACAGCACAAAGATGCATTTCCTGCCCACTGTACGTTTTGTGGTGTCAAGTGAAAGGTGTCCACTTAGATACAGCGCTCCCTCCCCCACTGCTTGATGGGAGAGAAAGTTAAAGGTAAAATTTTTAAAAACCATTCTTATGGTCTCATGATAATTAAATAATTAGTCCCCTCCCTTCTATTCCCCACTCCCCATTCTTTTTGCTTCTTCTCACCTGTATATCACTTTCCCTTCAGTCTCCTCCTCCCTCCCTTTCTCCCTTGGTCCACTCTCCTCTCCTATCAGATTCTTTCCTCTCCAGCCCTTTACATTTCCCACCCACCTGGCTTCACCTATCACCTTCCAGTTAGCCTCTTTCCTCTCCCTTCACTGTTTTATTCTGGCATCTTCCCCCCTCCCCTTTCCTTCTCAATCCTAAAGAAGAGACTTGGCCCGAAATGTCAGCAGTTTATTCTCTTCTGTGGGTGCTAGCTGAGCAGTTTGTTTGGATTTCCAGCAGCTGCAGACTTCCTCATGTTTGCACTTAGTTCCATTGGCGTGTTCGTGGTTATTACAGCACCTGCACCCCAGGTTCAATGCCACCACTGGCTGTAAGGAGTTTGTATGTTACCTCTGTGACCATGTGGGTTTCCTCCCACATTCCAAAATGATATATACAGATCAGTAGGTTAACTGGCCACGTGGCTGTAAACAGTTCGTGCAGGCTCATTGGGCTGGATGGGTCTCTAAGTAAATAAAATAAAGATCAAATATATATCCTGTTAAGAATATATATTCCAGGCAGGCAGGAATTCAATATATCAAAGATACTGGTCAGTGAATGAATCAGTAGGACCTGAGTGGTAGATGCCATTCTGTGAAGGAAGCACAAATTAAGCATCATAACTGGATATTGGTGCAGTTATGCAGGAAAGCATAAGAAGAATGGTTGTCTTTTTTTGAAAGAGCTGAAATTTATAGATGCTGCCAGGAAGCTATGGATACCTAATACTATTTTTATCATGAAAACAGTGAAGCAGTAATCAATATCAGAATTAAATGCAAGGATAATTTGGGGGTCATTCAGAGCAGCCAACATTAGAAAATCAGTTAAGTACTGTAATCTGGAAGAAGCAACATTTTTTTTTGCACATTTTTACCACAAGTTCTTGCATTCTTGTTAAGGTAGAAATCTGTTCTTTTTCAGACTTCAAATGTTATGACTCAAGAGGCCACCGATCTGGGCCAGATGGAAAATGGCTACCCTTCCTAATTCCACCTTTCAGCATTTCAACAAGTTCACTTCCAAGTACTTTTGATTTCTGCCTCTACCACCTCACCTAGGTGGAAACAAATTTTTATCTTCACTCCTCCAACCCTTCTGTCAATTATTTAAAACCTATGGCATTTAGTTTTTGATTTTTCAAGTGAAAAAGTTCCAACTATTTACTATATTTAAATCTCTCAATGTTACACTTAATTAAGTCTCCCTTTGATGTCCTCTTATACAAGGGAAGTAATCCCAACCAATCTATTTAACCATAGTCAAATGTTTCCACTCCTAGCAACATCCTTATATGAGTGTGTAGTGGTCAGTGTAATGTTATTACAGTGCCAGGTTCTGTTCCTGCAGCTGTTTGTACATTCTCCTCGTGACTGAATGGGTTTCCTCCACATCTCCAAGCCGTGGGATAATAGGTTAATTGGTCATATGAGTGTGATTGGTCAGTATGGGCTTATTAGGCCAGAAGGGCCTGTTATCATGCTATTTCCTTAAATAAAATTTAAAAAAATTAAAACACTCTGCTCTGTGCACCTTTCAAACTGTCATCTAGCTAGCACTGTATACATTTCTAGCAAAACCTATCTGTCCTTACGTTCTACACTAAGTTAATAAAGAAAAGCAGCCTATTTTCCTTTATAGCACTTCAAGCTGGTTTGTTATCAGTACAGATGGACTCCAAAGTTCTTATGTTGCACCAGTATCTTCCCAGTTGTGCATTTCCCCGCCTTGTTGCACCTTCCCAAACATACTGCTGCACATTTTTCTGCATTTAATTCCATTCGCCAATTTCCTGCAGAACATGTTTTTCCAGCTTAAATCTTTCCACCTCCTGTCGACTACTCAGCTTATTTTTCTATCACCGTTCAGCACAAACTAGATGTCACTGTGCTCTAAGACTCTGTATAATGGCTACTCATCACAACTGGAATGGATCTTAAAGGATCAACAGAGTAATGCATATCTTGCAATCCACATTACTAACTCTTCCAATACACTTAAAACTTGAGCATTACTGCTATTTGATGAAGGAGATAGTGAGCAGAAAAAATGTTAAAGTTTCCACTTTAGATATTATGTGAAGTTCTTCTCTATTGACATCATTTAAATTGTTCCCCCGTTCCATTAATGCGTATCTCAATTCCCACTCTGCTGATCCAAAAAAAAATCTGCTTCCAATGAGGGTCCCATTAGAGTGGAGAGGTACTGTCGGTCCTCTCTTAGCAGAGAGCTCAGTAACCAGGGGAAAAGCTTATAACAATTTGTAGAGATGAATGAGGAGAATGATTTTCACTCATAGGATGGTAGAGGCAGAAAGATCCTTAATCCAAAAGGCAGGAATTGACGTGGTGTTACAGTGGCTTGCCTCATATCTCCAGGGATCCTGACCTTAAACACTGCTTGTGAAGTTTCTACAGTCTCCCCATGACCACGTGGGTTTCCCCAAGTGTGCTAGTTTCCTCTGACATCCCAAACACTTGCAGGTTGGGGGGCCAACCAGTAACCAGGAATTGTCCCTGGTGGTAGGAAAATCATGGGAAGTTGATAGACATGTGAGAGAAAACAGGTTACAGGGAAGTAAGTGGGAGAATGGGATTGATCAGAGTTGGCTGCGATCAAATGGTCTCCTTCGATGAGAGAATTGGGGAAGAAGGTGGGAGTGGCACGTGGCAGAGGTGACAAAAGCTCTCAGATAAGCATATGGATATGCAGCTATTACCAGGGTAGATCAGTGCCACAAACTGATTTTCGTATGCTGCAGATAAATGATTCTTGAGAAACAGTGAGTAGACTGTTTGGCAATTAAACATTTATACACATTGTGAACTGCTTAATTTCATCTGGCAAATGAGTCAGAAGGTACAATAATAAAGATTTCTATAGAACGAAGATACACGTGATTATTTTACTACAATTTAAATTGTTATAATAAGGCCTGTAGACCTGCAAGTGCTCCAGAAAGTGTACTTTTTAAAAAAAAAATCAACATGCACTTCTTGTACACTCGTGTTGCTATTATCAATTCTTATGACTATAATTGCAATGGACCCATATGCTTGTCTCATTACAATTAGGCATCCCACAAATGGCAATGCTGTAGTGTCTCAGTTTTGATACGCTTAGCTCTTCAGTATGTACTGGTACTCTTATGCTCCAACTATTGTAACTCTACTTCCAAATTTGACTCACATTGTTAATTATTTAAACTATAAATTACAAGGTAATTTAATATAAGGACAGAATTTTCAAACAAATTGCACCTAAGTGCCCTGTCCAATTATCTCTTGTTCCTTTCATCTGAAATCATTCTCAACTCCCGGGCCATCATTTGCAATAAGTTGATGGGAAAAAAGGACACCAAGATATGTAAACCGTGGCTGCCACCGGTCCTGTTTCTTGTCTCTGCCAAAGTTGAAGATTTTGTTTCAAAGGCAGTGAATCTCTGACAACCTTGTGCGAGAGTGCTATAAAATAGGATGAGAAGCAACTCTGCTCGTTTTCCTTTATATCTCCTAAACTAAATATTTGTCAGCCTATGACTTTGCAACTTGTTTTGCAGAAGGCAATTCCAACACTAATTCATGGGGACTCCCATAATCAACTTTACACTCTATAGGAATTGAATCTGATTATTTACGGTAGATCAGCTCTCAATTTTAACCACATTGGGTTTAACTAACACCAATATACCAGAGAATATCAGCATCATTCATTTTCAAAGGATACAAACATCCACCTGACTGATTGGTGAACATATATCCCCCACATACATAAATATTGGTTCTTGTTAAACTCTGCAACCAAGAGGCACAAGGCCTTCATGAACAGAAATAAAATTAAAGCCTTTTTCTATTTCCAATTTTAAAAAGAATCTTAAGGTTTTTTGATTAATATAGATATAAGTATAGTAACAATGCCTTCACACAGCCAAAAACGCTGTGTAATATATCTTCAGACAGCATTTAAATAAACAGCCAGTTACAAATTGAGAATTATAAAAAAAAACAAATAGGCTGAACAATATCAGATGCGGCCATGAAGATGTGACTGAGTTGCCAATGACACAATGGCAGGAAGCAGAAACACAGCCACACCCACTGTCGTTTTCTTCACTTTTGGATTAATATTGACCCGCAGTACTAGGATCACACTGAAGGAGGCGGACGATGGAAGGATCACTTTTTGCACCTCGGATGAACTCTTCAAGGGATAGCTTTCCTACAATAAAACAAAAAAAAAATCTAAACATGAGCATTCTAAATCTGATCAAATGGACTAGAGGAGTGAGGATTATGGAAGAAAATCTGCAGATGCTGCAAATCCAATCAACAGACACAAAATGCTGGAGGGACTCAGCAGGCCTGGCAGCATCTGTGGAAAAGAGTCACACACTGGAGAAAAAAAGATGAGAAGTCAGAGTAAGAAGGTGTGAGAAGGGGGAGGAAGAAATACAAGGTAGTGGGTGTTAGGTGAATCTGGGAGAGGGGGAAGGGTGAAGTAAAGAGCTGGAAACTTGATTGGTGATAGAGATAAAGGTCTGGAGAAGGGGGAATCTGATAGAAGAGGATAGAAGGCCAGGGAAGAAAGAAAAGGGGAAGGAGCACCAGAGGGAGGTGATAAGGAGGTAAGGTGAGAGAGGGAATTGAGAATGGGGAATGGTGAAGTGGGGGGCATCGCTGGAAGTTGGAGAAATTGATGTTCATGCCGTCAGGTTGGAGGGTAGTGTTGATGGTGGAGGAAGGGAAGCCCCTTTCTTTGAAGAAAGAGGGCCTCTCCTTAGTTCTGGAATGAAAAGCCTCATCCTGAGAGCAAAAGGAGTGTTCCATGATTTGAAGAAATTGAAATGCTATCTGTGTTATTAGACGTTTGAAAAATGATGAACATAAGAAGATGCCTTAAAAGGCACATCACACACTGCTCCTTCAGGGTGAGGGTGACCCCGCCAGCTTTGCATGCAAATACCTATGAGCAAAACACTGTCAGACAGGAGACCCGAGATCCTGTGCAATGATACATCAGACCTTGAGCAGTTCTGTGCATTGTGAGGGAAAACAATCTGATTAATGAGGAATCTGGGAGAAGTGGCTAAAAATATTAAGGGAAGGTACAGAATGGATGAAGGAATGAAGGGGATGAGGTGAAAATACGAGTCATTCAGACAAGGGTAGTGTTAGCCGCAGGCTATTAGTGATCAGTTCAGAGAAGGGGTGGGAAGCAGAGTTTGGGGAAGGGAGTGGAAAATGAAGAGTTTAAATGAACACTAAGAAAACCTCTAAAATAAAGACTTCCCTGAAAGACTATGAAAGCCTAAATCTCTGGTATCTTGCTCCTAGGCTCAAAAGAATTTATGTTCTGGTAAGTGATGTCAAAGTGTCTACCATACATTGAATGTCACTGTGTAAGCCAGGCCACGCTTTTAGTAGAGCATGACTTTTGCACTAAATACATTATGAAAGCCTTAGATCAACTAATAATATTTTATATATAGATTCTGAATCATCCCAGGCAGGCTTTTGTTGCTGAGAAAAGATAAATTTTGTAAATTTACAGGCAAGTATATTATTTAAAATTGTTGAATCAAAGATACCTTAGATCAGCATTGATTGGTTAAAATAATTGTCTTGCAGAGTGGATCACAATAACAATCTAAATCATTACCAAGGTGAACGGATAGTTTGTGCAATCATACCTCTTAAGGAAGGGGAAAACAAATGGAACAACCTGGCCAAACTGGGAATTGCACCAGAATGCTTAAAGGAGATGTAGCGGTGTGCTACACGCGGCGCTGAAATAACGACACGTAGTTGATGAGCTGCAGTTGCAAAAGAGATTTATTCAAACTTTGCGGCCTCGCTTTAAAGCCTTCCTGATCCCACCCTCCCTGGGCGGGAATGCTGTAGTGGGCACGTATTCACAGTCCCGTCCCGCGCACGGGCTTTTCCCCTTGCTGGTGAAGCAGACTTGGCGCCCTCTTTGGGACCGGCCTCAATACCGGCGCGCGCCGATTTGTGAGCCGGTTCGAGTGTTCTGGGAAGTGGGTCACCACATAACACCCCCCCGAGAACTGGCAATACACCCCCCAATGTCCACAGTCTGGGCCGGACCCTGTTTGGAAGATCTGCCTCTGCGCCGAGGTGCCGGAATCTCGACCGGCTGCGCCACGTCCACATGGGCTGGTTTGAGTCGGTCCACCGTGAAAACTTCCTCTCTCCCCCCAACGTCCAGCACGAATGTGGAGCCATTGTTTCTGATCACCGTAAACGGCCCCTCGTAGGGCCACTGTAGCGGTGCCCGATGTCCGCCCCGTCGTACAAAAACGAACTTACAGTTTTGCAGTTCTTTGGGTATGCAGGTCGGGTTCTGCCCATGCTGCGAAGTGGGTATGGGGGCCAGGTTACCAAGCCTCTCGCGTAGTCTGCCCAGGGCTGCTGTGGGTTCTTCCTCTTGCCCCCTTGGGGCTGGTATGAACTCCCCTGGGACGACCAGGGGTGCGCCGTACACCAACTCGGCCGACGAGGTGTGCAGATCTTCTTTGGGCACTGTGCGGATTCCGAGCAGGACCCAGGGAAGCTCGTCCACCCAGTTAGGCCCTTTGAGGCGGGCCATGAGAGCCGACTTCAGGTGACGGTGGAAACGCTCCACCAGTCCGTTCAACTGTGGGTGGTAGGCAGTTGTGTGGTGCAGCTGCGTCCCCAAAAGGCTGGCCACAGCTGGAGGTGAACTGGGCGCCTCTGTCGGAGGTAATGTGGGCCGGTACACCAAAGCGAGATACCCAGGTGGCAATCAGTGCCCGGGCGCAAGATTTGGAGGTGGTGTCGGTGAGCGGGATCGCCTCTGGCCATCTGGTGAACCAGTCCACGATAATCATGAGGTGCCGCGCTCCGCGCGACACCAGCAGGGGGCCCACGATATCCACATAAATGTGGTGGAAATGCCGGTGGGTGGGGTGGAACTGCTGCGGCAGAGCTTTGGTGTGCCGCTGCACCTTGGCCGTCTGGCAGTGCATGCACGTTTTGGCCCATGCACTGACCTGCTTGCTGAGTCTGTGCTAAACAAACCTGTGGGAGACCATCCGGATGGTTGTCCTGATGGAGGGGTGCGCTATGTTATGAATGGAGTTGAAAACACGGCGCCGCCAGGCTGCCGGGACGATGGGGCGGGGTTGGCCGGTGGTGACGTCACAGAGTAGGGTCCTCTCACCTGGGCCTACAGGGAGATCCTGGAGCTGTAAACCGGAGACTGCGGTTATATAACTCGGGATCTCCTTGTCTGCCTGCTGCGCCTCCGCCAAAGCTTCATTGTCTACCCCTTGGGAAAGGGCATGAATGTTAGGGCGAGAGAGCGCATCCGCCACAACATTGTCCTTTCCCGAGACATGCCGGACATCCGTTGTGTATTCAGAGATGTAGGACAGGTGTCGCTGCTGGTGGGACGACCAGGGATTGGACACCTTGTGAACGCAAAGGTAAGCAGTTTGTGGTCCGTGAACGTGGTGAAGGGCCTACCTTCCAAGAAGTACCTGAAATGCCAGATTGCCAGGTAGAGCGCCAACAGTTCCTGGTCGAAAGCACTGTATTTGAGCTCGGGTGGTCGCAGGTGTTTGCTGAAAAATGCCAGGGGTTGCCTGCAACCCTCAATGAGTTGTTCCAGCACCCCACTGACTGCCATGTTAGATGCGTCCACTGTGAGGGCAGTAGGGACGTCCATTCTGGGATGCACTAGCATCGCGGCATTTGCCAAGGCTTCTTTTATTTTAATGAAAGCGGTGGTGGACTCCTTGTCCCAGGTAATGTCCTTGCCCTTACCCGACATCAGGGTGAACAGGGGCACATGATTTGGGCAGCTGAAGGGAGGAAGCGGTGGTAGAAATTTACCATACCCACGAATTCCTGAAGGCCTTTGATTGTGGTGTGTCGGGGGAAATGGCGAACTGCGTCTACCTTAGTGGGCAGAGGGGTTGCCCCGTCTTTAGAAATCCTATGGCCCAGGAAGTCGATGGTGTTGAGCCCGAACTGGCATTTGGCCGGGTTGATTGTCAGGCCGTATTCATTCAGTCGGGTGTAGAGTTGACGGAGGTGTGACAGATGCTCCTGACGACTACAACTGGCTATGAGGATGTCGTCCAAATAGATGAAAGTGAAGTCCAGGTCGCGTCCCACCACGTCCATTAACCGCTGGAACGTCTGTGCAGCATTCTTCAGGCTGAACGGCATGCAGAGGAACTCGAAAAGGCCAAACAGGGTGATGAGAGCTGTTTTGGGGACGTCGTCCGGATGCATCGGGATTTGATGGTACCCTCGGATGAAGTCTACCTTGGAGAAGATCCGTGCGCCGTGCAGGTTTGCTGCAAAATCCTGTATGTGTGGCACAGGGTAGCGGTCCGGTGTTGTAGCCTCTTTCAGCCTGTGGTAGTCGCCACATGGTCTCCAGCCTCCCGTCGCTTTGGGCACCATGTGCAGGGGGGAGGCCCATGTGCTGTCGGACCGCCGGATGATCCCCAATTCCTCCATCCTCGAACTCCTCCTTCGCCAGTCGGAGCTTGTCCAGGGGAAGCCTTCGAGCACGGGCGTGGAGGGATGGTCCCTGGGTCGGGATGTGGTGCTGTACGCCATGTCTGGGCATGGCTGCCGTGAACTGATGGGAAATCCGCCAGGACTCGGTGAAGCCGTTGTCGGACAGGGTGATGGAGTCGAGGTGAGGGGCTGGCAACTGGGCTTCACCCAGGGAGAACGTTTGAAAGGTCTCGGCGTGGACCAGTCTCTTCCTTGAAAGGTCGACCAGTAGGCTGTGAGCCAGCAAAAAATCCATGCCCAGGAGTGGTTGGGCTACAGCGGCCAGTGTGAAGTCCCACGTGAACTGGCTGGAGCCAAACTGCAGCTGCACCGTACAGGTGCCGTAGGTCCTTGCTGTGCTGCCGTTCACAGCCCTCAGGGTGGGACCCGGTGCCCTGTTGTGGGTGTCGTAACTCGTCGGAGGTAAAATGCTGATCTCGGCTCCAGTGTCAACCAAAAAGTGGCGTCCCGACTGCTTGTCCCACACATACAGGAGGCTATCCCAATGGCCAGCCACTGGAACCATCAGCAGCGGCTGGCCCTGGCCTTTCCCAGGAACTTGCAGGGCGGGCTACAGCAGTGGGCTTCTGCGCCCCACCGCTGGTGGTAGAAGCACCACTGTTCGTTGGTCTCCTCACCCCTCCCTCTGGGGCTAGTGGGCTCTGCTGCCAGGCCTAGTCTGGTCTGTTGCTGGGAGCGTGGCCTGGTGATCTGTGCGACCGATGCCCCACTCTCTTTCTTGGCGTTCCACAGCAAGTCCGCCCAGGCTGCCACCTTCCGGGGGTCACTGAAATCCGCATCGGACAGCAGCACGAGTATGTCTTCGGGCAGCTGCTCCAGGAATGCCTGCTCAAACATGAGGCAGGGCTTGTGACCTCCGGCCAGGGAGAGCATCTCGTTCATCAAAGCCGACGGTGGCCTGTCCCCCAAACCATCCAGGTGCAGCAAGCGGGCAGCTCGCTCGCGCCGTGAGAGTCCGAAAGTCCTTATGAGCAGGGCTTTGAATTCTGTGTATTTGCCGTCCGCTGGGGGAGACCGTATGAACTCCTCAACCTGGGCCGCAGTTTCCTGGTCGAGGGAGCTCACCACGTAGTAGTAACATGTGTCCTCTGAGGTTATCTGCCGAATGTGGAATTGGGCTTCTGCTTGCTGGAACCATAGGTGAGGTCGCAGCGTCCAGAAGCTTGGCAGTTTTAATGAAACTGCATGAACAGATGCGGCGTCGTTCATCTTCGGCCCAAATATCATTTGGGCTGTTGGGGTTACCAATTGTAGTGGTGTGCTACACACGGCGCTGAAATAACGACACGTAGTCAATGAGCTGCAGTTGCAAAAGAGATTTATTCGAACTTCGCGGCCTCGCTTTAAAGCCTTTCTGATCCCACCCTCCCCGGGCAGGAATGCTGTAGGGGGCACGTATTCACAGTCCCGTCCCATGCGCGGGCTTTTCCCCTTGCTGGTGAAGCAGACTTGGCGCCCTTTTTGGGACCGGCCTCAATGCCAGCGCGCGCCGATTTGTGAGCCGGTTCGAGTGTGCTGGGAAGTGGGTCGCCACAGAGATATATTTTGGTGCTGAGATACATCATCATTGACGTAATCTAGGATGAGCTGGGGCACATCATCAATGACGTAATCTGGGGTCATTGGGTGTTTTGGGCCGTTCAAGATCAGACACCGTCACCCAGCCAACCCGGCCAAGATTGATCAGACCCTGTCTTGTGTCCCAGCAGCACTGATCCATGGGTCACACCTCTTGATCTATAGCCATCTGGAGGCTCCCTCGGCAGCCTTGTGTTGGTCCTGATGGCTCTTCTCTTTGCAGCTCCCGTAATGCCAAGGAGAGAGTAGGTTCTGTACGGTGAGCAGCCAGCAAAACCTCTACACTCCTGGCTTGCATCATGCCCCCCACCTGTCTCTGGCACTGCTCTACCAGCTCCTGGTATTTGGCTTTCTTCCATTCAAATTCAAACCAGTCTTCCCCAGGAACTGTCAGTTCTACCATTTGCAACTTAGTTTTTAAAACAAGGAAGAGAAAAAGAAAGGTTGAAACAAGAGTTGGGAACATGTTCAAGTTATATTAAACATATGTTCAGCTCTCTGGTGTCTAATTCTGGAACCATAGTTTTGGAAGAATGTGATGCTTCTTTAAAGTAATGAAGTAATCATTAGGATGATTCCAGAGATAAAATATTGCAGTGAAATGGAAGTGAAGCTAACAGAGAAGAAAACACACAAAACACTTTCAGAAGAAAATTGGAGAACTCTCCTTACATTTTCTCCATTCTGATTGCTTCTTCAGTTAGTAAGTTCCTTGAAAGAGTACAATGGAAGACTATATAGAAATATTTAACTTTCCCCCAGGACTGTCTAGCCTGCCATTCCTCAAAGATCTGTAAATGAAAACAGTTACAGTACTTAGTCTGCCACTGTAAGAGTTTTGCAGCACTGCCCTCTACAGAAACTGGAGGGAATAAGAAAATGATTTGGGTATTGGCTTATGCAGGAAGTATCAATGGGTAATCTAGCTGCAATAAATGTCACAGAATGAGTCAGTGTCATCTGATAAAATTGGGATAAAAAGCATATATTTAACATGACATTCTTTCAACTCAGAGCAATATAAAAGGCCTTCACAGCACAGAAAGTTTTAATTTGTAATTTTAAGTTATCCATATGGAATTTAACTTCAACAAATTTGGAGTGATGCATTTTGGGAAGGAAGGCTCAGTTAATGTCAGGGGAGTGCTGTAAAACAGACAGACCCCAGGGGTACAAGTTCACAGTACCACTGAAAGTGTTGACACAGGTAGACGGGGTGTGAAGGCAGGTTATGTCAAAATTAAAATGTGAGCTAACAATAAAATACAGAACAACTTGATCAACACCTATGAAAGAAAAGACTCAGCTAACACTGTATACTTACTACTCTTGAACTGAACATGTTGGTAACAAAGCTGCCATTCAACATATGTTGCACTTTACTTAAATACAACTATCCTTCCAAGAAGCTTTTCATAAAATACTATTATAAGGTATAAACACTATGAGGAAAACAAGACAAGAGACAATGTGATATAGTTGTCAACTAGCAGTGTTTCTATTCAAATGCAGAATATAGCTGTATTACCCTCTATTAGTTACAATCTCCAGTATAAAGTTACAGTATTAAATATTCTGAAAGTTGGAACCTATACATTTTTGATTCAGTACTTGAGTGAATATTATAAATTGGCCATTACATGAAGGCAGTAAGGATGGAGGTACTTAGTGCTCAAAGGAATTTATTGACCTACCATCACGGTTGGTGTCCATCTGTCTGAAAATCTTTTCTGTCCTTTTCTCGGGTGTAGACTCATCCTCTGGCATCCTCATCACTGAAGAGACCATTTTATAGATTGCCTATATAAAAGGAAAGGTGTATCAAGTGGTTCTGCATCAAAATAACAAGTAGAGTTTTAAATACAGTCTTGATTTTTGTAAACTTAGATAAGGAAGCAAAAATTGGTCGTATACTTTTTTTTTCCCCCTGAGGCTCACAAAACAATATGATCAATCTTCTACTACAATGTTATAGTTGTCTTAGACAGATGCAGTTCACAAGTCTTTAAATCATCTTATGTTCTTTTATTATTATATTATAACAAAATCTACAGCTACCATAAACACACAATGAATTCTCATACGAATACACTACACTATCTCCAAGCTTGAAACACTCTAATGCAAAGATCATTTATGAGTTACCAAGTTTATGGACAAACTGTCAATTGGCAGAGTAGCAGAAATAATTAAATATAATCTTCAACCCAGGCAGTTTCTGTAAAAAGGAGAGGTCCAGTTATACCATAAGACCATAAGACATAGGAACAGAATTAGGTCATTCAGCCTATCGAGCCTGCTCTATCATGGCTGATTTATCATCTCTCTCAACCACATTCTCTTGCCTTCTTCCTGTAACCTTCAACCCTGACGAATCAAGAACCTAACAACTTTAAAAATGCCTAATAACGTAGGTCTACAGCCAAACATCGCAATGAATTCCACAGACACATCCCCTCTGGATAAAGAAATTCATCCTCATCTCTGTTCTAAGTGTGTGCGTGTGCGTGCGTGTGTGTACATGCGCGCGCGCCCTTAACTCCTGGTGGAGCGACGTCATGACAAGCTTTTGCACTGATCTTTTTGGTGTGCTCATCGTATGGCATGTCTTGGGCATCTGAAACCTGGGGAGCCCATTCCTCTCCATATTTTTTTTACGAGGTCGAGTTGCTAGCTCGACACTCAACCCAGCACAGATGGAGAGTGTGCAAGGAAGCTGGCCGGATTCAAACTCGGGACCTCTTGCCCCAAAGTCCAGCACTGATGCCACAATGCCACCAGCCGGTTCTAAATGGACGTCCCTCTATCCTGAAGCTGTGGCTTCTGGACCTAGACTCACTCACTATAGAAAAAGTCCTCTCCACATTCACTCTATCTAAGCCTTTCAAGATTCAGTAGATTTCAATGAGATAGTCCCTCATTTTTCTAAACTCCAGTGAGTACAGGCACAAAGCCATCAAATGCTCCTCATATGCTAACCCTTTCGTTCCCAAAATCAATCTTCTCTAGACACTCACCAATGCCAGCACATTTTTTTCTTAGATAAGGGGCCCAAAGTTGCTCACAATACTCCAAGTGCAGTCTGACCAATGCCTTATAAAGCCCAGCATCATATCCTTCCTCTTATATTCTAGTCCCCTCAAAACAAATGCTAACATTGCATTGGCCTTCTTCCCACCAACTCAATCCGCAATTTAACCTTTAGGGAATCCTGCATGACGACTCCCAAAACCCTTTGCACCTCTGGTTTTTGAATTTTCTCCCTGTTTTGAAAATAGTTTACACCTTTATTCCTCCTACCAAAGTGAATGACCATACCCTTCCTTATACTACATTGCATCTGCCAGTTCAGACTCCCTGCTTCCTCAATATTGCCTGCCCTTCCACTTATCTTTGTAGTGTCCGCAAACTTGGCCAGAAAGCCATCAAATCTGTCATCCAAATCATTGATATATAATGTGAAAAGCAGCGGCCCCAATTCCACCCTTGCAGAAAACCACAAAGTCGTCAGTTGCCAACCAGAATAGACCCCCTTTATTTCCACTTTTTGTCTCCTGCCAGTTAGCCTATTTTCTACCCAGCATTTTCTACCCAGCATTCTAATATCCACTCTCGCCCCTCTTTTACTCTTAATACTGTATATCTGAAAAAATGCTTGGTATCCTCCTTTATATTATTAGTTAGCTTTCCTTCATATTTCACCTTTTCTCTCCTTATGGCTTTTTTAGTTGCCTTCTATTGATCTTTGAATAACTTTCCACTAATTTTTGCTATATTATATGACCTCCCTTTTGTTCTTATGCTGCCTTTGACTTTCCTTGTCAACCACAGTTGCCTCATCCTCCCTTTAGAAAACTTTATCATCTCTGGGATACATCATCTTCCAAATTACCCCCAGAAACTCCAGCCAGCTCCTCTCTCATGCCCCTGTAATTCCCTTTATTCCACTGTAATATTGATATATCTGACTTTACTTTCGGCCCTTCAAACTGTAGGTGAATTCTATATTATGATCATTGCCTCCTATTTCTTTACCTTAAGCTCCTTAATCAAATCTGGTTCATTACACAACACCAATCCAAAGTTGCCTTTCCTCTAGTGGGCTCAACCACAAGCTGCTCTAAAAAGCCATCTTGTAGGCATTCTACAAATTCTCTCTCCTGGGATACAGCACCAGCCTAGTTCTCCCAATCTACCTGCGTATTAATATCCTCCATCACTATTATTACATTGTCCTTATTTCATGCCTTTTCTATTCCCATTGTAATTTGTAGCCCATATCCTGGCTACTGTTCAGAGGCTTTAATATAACCCTCATCAGGGTCACTTTATCCTTGCAGTTTCTTAACTCTAAACACAAGAATTCTACATCTTCTGATCTTATGTACCTCTTTCTAAGGATTTGATTTCACTTTTTACCAACAAAGCTACCACGCCTCGTCTGGCTATCTGCCTGTCAATAGACAATAGACAATAGGTGCAGAAGTAGACCATTCGGCCCCTCAAGTCTGCACCACCATTCTGAGATCATGGCTGATCATTCCTTTCAATACAAGGAGTATCCTTGGATGTTAAGCTCCCAACTATGATCTTCTTTCAGTCATGATGCAGTGATGCTCTCAACGTTATAATGGACACAATGTCTTGTCCATTCTGGGGCAGCTCACTCACCTTTGGTCTCCACCAGACACTCAGCGCTCACCTCTGGTAGCTGTTTGCATGCAAAAACGGCAAATCCCGATACACCACTTCGACAGGCAGGCCAAACAGGTGAGGGTAGCCGCTGGACCTCATATCCCAGTGAGACAGGGACATGCCTGTCCTAGCATGCAAAGTCAGCTCCAGCGGTCTGGGCAGATATGATCAACAGTGAGATCCAACAGCTAGAGCAGTGGTTCTGCAATGCTTCACGGAGAGTGAGAGGCATGAGAAGGCACAGAAGGAATCATGGTCATCCACTGAACCCAAGGAAGACACCAGTTGTGATGACTATTTGTACCACTAGACCCTGACTTCTGAGATCAAGAGAGTAAAACTGCCACAGAGCAGAAGCTTTTCCATTTTAATAGCTCTCCCACACAGGATTTGAAACCATCATTGTTCGATACAACGGACAACCAACCATCCAGGTTCAAATGATAAGCCTGAAATCTGGCTTGATGGCTTCCGGTCAAGGTGCCACCGGTGAACCTCGATTCCTTCCAGGTTGTCAATCTCTTCAATTATTTCACTTTCTCTACATCTTCTGCTTGTTCTTTTTATCTTGATTGTGTTTTGGAAACTGTTGGAGCTTGTGACATGCCATTTGGAATTCGATTGAATGATCTAGCGTTCTGCCGTCCCTGGAGAGGACCGAGAGCATGAGTTGCCCCATGGAGAAGACCAGAGATGACAGACAGGGCCAATTCAAAACGTTAAGGAAAATCATTGCATCGAGGCAAATGCAGAGGAGATCAGTGCTGACTCTCCACGGAGGCCATGGGATCGATGGCAGTGGGTAGCTGGGTTGGCGTTGTTCAGACCAGGCATGGCGGTCGCTCTTCATGGAAGGACTGAGATGGTGCAGCCGCTCTCCTCGATGCTGAACTGAGGATGTTTTTGAAATTCTGAGATTATTGATTATTGGACATTGGTCTCCTTCCGTTTTTTGTGTTTTCTTTCTTGTTGCCAATTGGTGAGTGAGCGATACGTTACCTTTTGTGCGAGGGAGGGGTTGGAGATTTGGTGTCTGACGTTCTTGCTGGTGTTTTTCTGTATGGGTAGTCTGTTAGCTTTTGTGTGTGAGAGAGGGGGTTGGGGTTTAATGCTATTGTCGCTGTTTTTTTTGCAGGGGAGGGGGATAGAGGTTTGGGGTTTGGTGTTCTAGCTGCCATTTCTGAAAGGGTGATCTTTTGGGTTATTGTATGGAGGGGGGTGGGGTGGTTGAGGTTAGCAAGCTTTGTTTCTTTTTCTTTTCCCTGCAGGGAGGGGGTATTAGTGTCCTTTTTCTTTCAACAACCCCTATACGTCCGTGGTTTTTCTGTTTTTCATGGCTACCTGGAGAAGAGGAATATTAGTGTTGTATTGCAGATCCATACTTTACCAATAAAATGAACTTTTGAATTTCAGATTTTTCTTGTAAATACATGCCAGCATTTTTGTATTTATGCACACTTTATTCCATATCTGTACATTAACCTCCATCTGCCTTTGTTTTTAATGTAATTCTTTATTCTTTATGATTGTTGAATGTTTTTTTCTGTCTGTTGTCATGCCAACACACCACAGCAGATACCTAATACGTTTAAATGTGTATGGCAAGTAAAGTTAATCCTAGGATCATTAAGCTACTTACACTTGATGATTCATAGCACAAAATGGATTCTGGGTATATTTAATCATATTAACATTGAAATTCTGTGTACTGTATAGGTGTTAATGAATTAATTGTAGTCATTGATGTATGGAGATTGGAGGTTGCCAGTAAACAAGTAGATTTAGTCAAGGTCGGCATCATATTTCCACTGGGTTGCATATAGTGTACCATTTAATTTAACTAAGGAAATAAAACATTTCCCCCTACACCGTCATTAAGTTTTCTTCTCCAATCAACACTTAACCATTTTTAAAGGCAAATCTGAAAATAATTATGCATTGTTACTTTCCTCATCAACTATGCAAAACTGTCAAGTGAAGATGGTATAACTTTGGCCAAAATCAATAAAGCAATTTCTTCAAATTGTTTATAGGCAGCAATTTTCATATAAACCTTTCTATGTGTTTTCCTTTGAAGGCATTACAAACTGAAAGAAAACACATGAGAAAGTCTGCAGATGCTGGAAATCTAAAGCAACACACACAAAGTACTGGAAGAATTCAGCAGATTAGGCAGCATCCATGGAAATGAATAAACAGTTGATGTTTCAGACCGAGACACTTCTTCAGGACTAAGGAGGAATGGGGAAGATGCCAGAATAAAAAGGTGGGAAGAAAGGATGGAGGATAGGTGAAACCAGGTGGGTCGGAAAGATAAAGGGCTGGAGAGAAAGGAATCTGATAGGGGAGGAGAGTGGACCATAGGAAAAAGGGAAGTGGGGGAAATCCAGAGGGAAGTGATCAGCAGGTGAGGTAAAAGCCTAAAGTAGGGAATAGAGGAAAGGGGAGGGGGAAGGGTTTTTATTTTCCAGGAGAAGAAACCACTATTCATGCCCTCAGGTGAAGGCTACCCAGACAGAATATAAGGTGTCGTTCCTCCACCCTGAGGGTGAAACATCTTGGCACAAGAGAAAGGCCATGAACTGACATGTTGGAACGGGAATGGGAATGGGAATGGGAATTAAAATGTTTGGCCCCCGGAAGTTCCGCTTTTGGCAGATGGTGCGGAGGTGCTCAGGGAAACAGACTATCTTCTTTGGACTCTATTATCTGTCTCTCAATGTGCTGATGTGCAGATTTTAAGTTCCAGGTCCTCAAGAATTTGGTTGGTAACTTTGACCCTGGAAGGGAGAGGAAATAGTGATCATGAACAGGGGGTAACTTTTTTTTGCAAGGATACAGGAGTTAAGGATGGTCTAATGATGGCAGTTTCGAAAAGATAAATTTGCCAGGTTATGAAATCCATTTACAATATCAGCGTCAGAATCAAGTTTATAATCACTGACATATATTGTGAAATATGCTATTTTGCAGCAGCATTGCAGTGCAACACATGAAATAAGCTATAAATTACAAGAAATATACACTCAGTAGCCTCTTTAATAGTTACACCTGTACACCTCAAATATCTAATCAGCCAATCATATGGCAGCAACTTAATACATAAAAGTAAGCAGACATGGTCAAAAGGTTCAGCTGTTGTTCAGACCAAACATCAGAATGGGGAAGAAATGTGATCTAAGTGTCTTTGTGGAATGATCGCTGGTGCCAGATAGCATAGTTTGAGTATATCAGAAATTGCTGATCACCTAGGATTTTCACAAACAACAGTGTTTAGAGAGAAAAAAACAAAAAAAAACATCCAGTGAGCAGCAGTTCTGCTGGCATAAATGCCCCGTTGATGAGAGAGGTCAGAGGAGAATGGACAGACTGGTTCAAGCTGACAGGAAGGAACAGTAACTCCAATAACCACGTGTTACAACAGCATTGTGTAGAAGAGCATCTCTGAACACATAACACATCAAAGAAACTAATAAAGTGGCCCACCAAGTTCATATTTTTAAAAAAAAAACTAAATTAGGAGTGCAAAAAGGGAACAAAATTAGTAAGGTAGTCTTCACAGACGGTTCAGAAATCTGTCGGCAAAGGAGAAGAAGCTGTTCCTGAAACATTCAGCGTATGTCTTTGGGCTCCTGTACGTCCTTCTTGATGGTAGTATTGGGAATGAACTCTAGCAACTGAGGAGATTAAGGTTATCGCCACAGCTGTCGTACTATAAAGAAGAACAGCAAGGAAACAGATGCATCCCAAGCAATGGCTTCTTTGGGAAAGATTCTCTACTTTGTGACAGCCAGTAAAGAGAGACTAAATGTACTGCAGGGAAATGTGAATCGGTGGCAGTGACAATAATATGATAACCAATGATAAATATTTTTCGATATAATACATCAGAAAACAAAGTAGAAGTATTAGGCTATCCTAAATCCTATAATTTCACACTTTGCTCATAGTCTTTGCCCTGAATAGGATTTGTTTGGACAGACAGCTGGTAAGAACTTGGCAACGCACACAAAATGCTGGAGAAAATCAGCAGTTCAGGCAGGAATATATAGTCAACATTTTGGGCCAGGACCCTCCTTCAGGACTACGCGTGTCTATGTTGCTTTGGATATCCAGCGTCTGCAGACTTTCTCATGTTTATAGTAAGAACATAGATCCTTTTCAAATATACAAACCACTTCAGAACAGTATGCTGGTGAAATTTCTGCCTTGCTGTTATCATCTCTGAGTAAACTAATAAATCAAGTGATAGTTTTAACTGTCTTCAGACAATTTATCCAAGACATTTATTACTTTATCTGAAGTACCCTTAGTAAAAGTTTGGCCATTATATTAAATAGACTTTTACTTGTAAAAAGCTAGGCTTGGCGTATTGCAAGACTCAAATTAAATGAGGAAAATAGATTACTTGCACAACTCTGTATCATTCATTAGAGTCAGTATAGGGGATCTTTTCAATTAATTAAATATTAAACTAAAACTTGCAGCTAACAAAGGAGTTAACAAGAGATGAACTTTGTCACATGTGCATCGAAACATACCGTGAAATGCATAACTTGCATCAAATCAAATCAGTGAGGATTGTGGTGGGCAGCCCCCAGGTGTCACCAGGCTGCCAGCACCGACATAGCATGCCCACAACTCACTGTACGTCTTTGGGATGTGGGCGGAAACTGGAGCACCCAGAAGAAACCCACACAGTCACAGGGGGAGCATACAAACTCCTTACAGACAGCAATGGAAAATGAACCCTGATCTCACTGTCGGTGCTGTGAAGTGCTCTGCTAACTGCCAAGTGCTTTATGTGGACACAAACTTAAATGATCTTTTCCTCACAGCTTGGGTTTGGAGAAAAGGAGGTCAAAACAGCAGTGAGTTGGAATACCAATCTGGAACATTGGAATGCCAGGACTGGTAGTTCACACAAATGGCTTGCACTGGAAGCATTTGGGAAAGCCAGGACACAGAAAGGCAAACGGGAAGAAAAAAATCATTATTTGTCCCAGTTAAATGGTATCAGAAAAATATAAATGAAAACACTAAGTATTGACCCTTTGTTGCTCTGCTGGGGAAATAGAATTTTAAAAAGCAGCACCATCTTGAATATGTTACACAGTGAACATGATCAAATAACATCTGAATTTATCACTGACAAAGCTTCAAGGAGCAACTGGATATCGTTTTGTTATTGTCACGTGTATCAGTGAAAAACTTGTCTTCCATACTGCATATAGAGGTCAAATCATTACAGCATTCAGCTAGAATAAGGTAAAACAACCACAATGCAGAATAAAGTGAAAAAGCTACTGAAAAAGTGCAGTGCAGATAAACGATAAAGTGCAAGATCACGGGTTAGATTGTGAAGCCAAGAGTCCATCTTATTGCGCAAGGGGAATGTTGAAGAGTCTGATGGCAACGGGATCGTAGCTGTCCTCTAGCCCGACAATACGTGCTTTCAGGCTTTTGTATCTTCTGTCTGATGGGAGAAGGGAGAAAAGAGCATGTCCTGGGGAGTGGAGGCTTTGATTTAAAATTCAAAGGACATTTATTATCAAAGTATGTATGCAGTGTACAGCCCCAAGATTTGTCTTCCAACAGACAGCCATGAAACAAAAAAAATATAAAACCTACACAAAGAAAAATATCAAACCCCATTGCGCAAAAAGAGCAAATTGTGCAAACGGTAAAGAAGAGTGAGAAACGCAGAATATAAAACCCCAAACCACACAGTTATCAAAAGAGGCAGCGAGAAATATAGAGAGAGTCCACAGAGGGGAGGCCATTTGCTGTGATGTACTGAGCTGTGGCCACAACATTCTGTAAGATCTTGCGGTCATGAGTAGAGCAGTTGCCGAATACTTTCTATGGTGCATCAGTAAAAAGTGGTAATAGTCAACTGGGATATACTTCACAGGGGTAGTATCATCTGCAAACTTGTAGATGGAGTGAGAACAAAATCTGGCCACACAGTCATGAGAGTACAGGGAGTAGACCGGGGGCTGAGGATGCAACGCTGTGCAGCACCAGAGTTTAGAATAAGCATGGCGGAAGTGTGGCTGCTTATCCCGACGGATTGTGGTCAGAAAGTCAGGGATCAAGTTGCAGATGGGTGCATTAACTCACAGTTCGGAGTTTATTGATACATTTTAGTTACGTTTTAGATACGAATTATAGTTAATAAGCAACAGTCTGACATATGTGCCTTTACTGTCCAAATGCTCCAGAGGTGAGCTTAGGGCCAGGGAAATGGCATCTGCCGCAGACCTGTTTTGGCAGTAGGTGGATTGCAGTGGGTCGAGGTTGTCTGGAAAGCAGGAATTGATGCGTTGCATGACCAGTCTCTCAAAGCACTCTGTGATGGTAGATGCTAGACTCATTGGGCAGTACTCAATAAGGCACATTAAGTTGTTTTTCTTCAGTACTGGGATGATAGTGATCTTCTTAAATCAGGAGGGAACTGCAGCCTAGAGCAGAGAGAGGGTTAAAAACTCACCAATACAACATGAGGCAAATTGGCATTCCCTGCATTGCAATCTTCTGAGGCTGTAATTTCCAGTTTGGGAAGCCTGAAGAGAAGCCACAGCTTGATGATAAGAGGCATAGATTGAGTGGACAGCCAAAGTCTTTTCCCAGGGTGGAAATGACTAATGGAAAGGGACATAATTTTAATGTGACTGCAGGAAAGGATGGGGGATGTCACAGGTAAGCTCTTTACAGAGTGGTGGGTGCATGTAATGCCTTTCCAGAAGTGGTGAAAGAGGCAAATACATTAGGGAGATAGATAGGCACATGGATGATAGAAAAATGGAAGGCTATGTAGGAGGGAAGGGTTAGATTGAGTTTAGAGTAACTTAAAAGGTTGGCACAACATTATGGGCCGAAGGGCTTGTACTGTGCAGTATGTTCTGTCACCTCCAGTACAAATAAAATTCACAATGCAGGTTTTCTGGGCATGTCATGCCCAATACTGCTGCTTGATATTTAATAAAGGAAATGAAACCAGACAGTAAAAGTCTTCAGTGTGAGTGTCTTGTGTTTTGGTACAATAATCTATGTTAATAACAGTTGAGATAATCTCTCAGTCAGATGACCCAAATGCATCACCATGATATGCACAGTTAAATGACAATTTTGGAAAATGCTTCATCACATATAAAGCATGAATAAATCACGCCTTGTCATCTACCTCACTATCACCTCTTCCCCAGTGAAGTTAATGCAAATAATGGAAACATTCTCAATGTTAGTAAGACCGAAGAACTGATTGTGGACTTCAGAAAAGGTAAGAGGAGGTTACACAAACCAATCTTTATAGGATCAGAAGTGGAAAGAGTGAGCAATTTCACGTTCCTGGGTGTCAACATCTATAAGGATCTATCTTGGACCGAACATATCGATGCAGCTAAAAAGAAGGCACAGCAGTGGCAATATTTCATTAGCAGTTCAAGCAGCATCCAGGACACCTTCAAGCGGCGATACCTCAGAAAGGCAGCGAACATTATTAAGGACCCCCATCACCAAGAACATGCCCTCTTCTCATTACCACAATCAGGGAGGAGGTACAGGAACTCGAAGGCACACTCTCAATGATTCAGGACCAGCTACTTCCCCTCCGCCATCAGATTTCTGAATGGACGTTGAACTCATGAACATTACCTCACAACTTTTTTTTTGCATTACTTACTTAATTTAACTATTATATATATACATACATATACAGTGGCATGCAAAAGTTTGGGCACCCCTTGTCAAAATTTCTGTTACTGTGAATAGTTAAGTGAGTGGATGAACTGATCTCCAAAAGTCATGAAGTTAAAGATGAAACATTCTTTTCAACATTTTTAGCCAGACTAGTGTATTATTTTTGTTTTATACAATTTTAGAGTAAAAAAAGGAAAGGACCACCATGCAAAAGTTTGGGCACCCCAAGAGATTTGAGCTCTCAGATAACTTTTAGCAAGGTCTCAGACCTTTATTAGCTTGTTAGGGCTATGGTTTGTTCACAGTTATCATTAGGAAAGGCTAGGTGATGCAAATTTCAAAGCTTTATAAATACCCTGACTCCTCAAACCTTGTCCCAACAATCAGCATCCATGGGCTCCTCTGAGCAGCTGCCTAGCACTCTGAAAATTAAAATAAATGATGCCCACAAAAAAGGAGAAGGCTATAAGAAGATAGCAAAGCATTTTCAGGTAGCCGTTTCCTCAGTTCATAATGTAATTAAGAAATGGCAGTTAACAGGAATGGTGGTGGTCAAGTTGAAGTCTGGAAGACCAAGAAAACTTTCTGAGACAACTGCTCATAGGATTGCTAGAAAGGCAAATCGAAACCCCTGTTTGACTGCAAAAGACCTCCAGGAAGATTTAGCAGACTCTGGAGTGGTGGTGCACTGTGCTACTGTGCAGTGACACCTGCACAAATATGACCTTCATGGAAGAGTCATCAGAAGGAAACCTTTTCTGCGTCCTCACCACAAAATTCAGCATCAGAAGTTTGCAAAGGAACATCTAAACAAGCCTGATGCATTTTGGAAACAAGTCCTGTGGACTGATGAAGTTAAAATAGAACTTCTTGGCCACAATGAGCAAAGGTATGTTTGGAGAAAAAAGGGTGCAGAATTTCATGAAAAGAACACCTCTCCAACTGTTAAGCACGGGGGTGGATCGATCATGCTTTGGGCTTGTGTTGCAGCCAGTGGCACGGGGAACATTTCACTGGTAGAGGGAAGAATGAATTCAATTAACTACCAGCAAATTCTGGAAGCAAACATCACACCGTCTGTAAAAAAGCTGAAGATGAAAAGAGGATGGCTTCTACAACAGGATAATGATCCTAAGCACACCTCAAAATCCACAATGGACTACCTCAAGAGGCACAAGCTGAAAATTTTGCCATGGCCCTCACAGTCCCCCGACTTAAACATAATCAAAAATCTGTGGATAGACCTCAAAAGAGCAGTGCATGCAAAACGGCCCAAGAATCTCTCAGAACTAGAAGCCTTTTGCAAGGAAGAATGGGCGAAAATCCCCCAAACAAGAATTGAAAGACTCTTAGCTGGCTACAAAAAGCATTTACAAGCTGTGATACTTGCCAAAGGGGGTGTTACTAAGTACTGACCATGCAGGGTGCCCAAACTTTTACTTCGGGCCCTTTTCCTTTTTTGTTATTTTGAAACTGTAAAAGATGGAAATAAAAAAGTAATCTTAAAATATTAAAGAAATGTGTCATCTTTAACTTTCTGTCTTTTGGAAATCAGGTCATCTTTTACTCGCTTAGCTATTCACAGTAACAGAAATTTTGACCAGGGGTGCCCAAACTTTTGCATGCCACTGTATTCACAGTTTTTATTATTATGTATTGCAATGTACTGCTGCTGCTTTAACAACTGTGGTGAACTACATATATCTGTCTGGACACGCCCCCTGCTGACTGCTCCTGTGGCCCCTCCCACTGACCGTGGCTCCTCCCACAGACCCCGGTATAAAGGTGATTGAGGCCTGAGCCCGGCCCTCAGTCTCCAGGATGTAGTATGGTGGTCAACTACTGCTTGTTCTTTCTTCCAGTCAATAAAAGCTGATATCTCGCCTTCACGTCTCAGAGAGTTATTGATGGTGCATCGACAACAAATTTCATGACGTATGCCAGTGATATTAAAATTGATTCTCATCCTAATTTTGACCTCCCTCAAGCTCACTAGCACTTTGGTTTGGATACATATGTTTGTGTTAATTTCCAAAAAAATAACCACCATCAGCATAAGGAATGCTACAATTTAAGTGATGTAGCCTTGTCAGCATTGTGCAGAACTCAAATTGCAAACAAAATTATAAATAAAGTCTTTCCCAAGTTAATGGTCAAGGTCCCACCACAATCAAGTAAACAACTCAAGTTGAAGTGATCTGTCGACGAAAGTCTAAATTGCCAGTAATATCATCAGGATTTCTCACCCAGTAACCTTAGTCATTTACGCGAACTGCTGAGGAAATAGTTTGTAAACTACATTAGCAAGTCCCCGGAGAGATGCATGACAACGGGACTGGATTGCATTAGAAGAGACAATGAGCCTGAAGCTCCTGCAAGAATCTGCAAAAAGTGAAATTTCATCTCTTCCTTTTATCTTCAGAGCAGTTTTTATCATTTATTTTAACCAGTAAAGGTTTACTAAAGCGAAAGTAGGAAGAGCAGAATTAGGTCATTCAGTCCACCAAGTCTCCTCCATCATTCGATTATGGCTGATTTATTTTCTCGCTCAACCCCATTCCCTGCACCCTTACTAGTCAAGGGCTGAAATGGCTAACACGAGAGGGCACAGTCTTAAGGTGCTTGGAAGAAGGTGCAGAGGAGGGGTCAGGGGTAAGTTTTTTTTAAACGCAGAGAGTGGTGAGTGCGTGGAATGGACTGCCAGCAACGGTGGTGGAGGCGGATATGATAGGGTGTTTTAAGAGACTCCTGGATAAGTACGTGGAGCTCAGAAAAACAGATGGCTGTGGGTAGCCCTAGGTAATTTCTAAAGTAAGTACATGTTCGGCACAGCATTGTGAGCTGAAGGGCCAGTATTGTGCTGTAGGTTTTCTATGTTTCTATCCTATCAACTTCTGCTTTAAATATACACAATGACTTGACCTCGACAGCCATATGAGGCAATGAATTTCAGAAAGTTTTTACCAATTGGTTCAAGAAATTCCTCCTCACCTCTGTATGAAATAGATGTCCTTATATTCTGAGGCTAAGCCTTCTGGTCCTGGACTTGCCCACTATTGAAAACATCCTCTCTCTAGCCCAGTCAATATATAACCATATAACAATTACAGCACAGAAACAGGCCATCTCAGCCCTTCTAGTCCTTGCCGACGCTTCTCTCACCTAGTCCCACTGGCCCGCACTCAGCCCATAACCCTCTATTCCTTTCCTGTCCATATACCTATCCAATTTTACTTTAAATGACAATACCGAACCTGCCTCTACCACTTCTACGGGAAGCTCCTTCCACACATCTACCACTCTCTGAGTAAAGAAATTCCCCCTCGTGTTACCCTTAAACTTTTGCCCCCTAACTCTCAAATCATGTCCTCTTGTTTGAATCTCCCCTACTCTCAAATGGAAAAAGCCTATCCACATTAACTCTATCTATCCCCCTCATTATTTTAAATACCTCTATCAAGTCCCTCCTCAACCTTCTATGCTCCAAAGAATAAATACCTAACTTGTTTAACCTTTCCCTGTAACTTAGGTGCTGAAACCCAGGTAACATTCTAGTAAATCTTCTCTGTACTCTCTCTATAATCTATCTTTCCTATAATTCGGTGACCAGAACTGTACACAATACTCCAAATTCGGCCTTACCAATGCCTTGTACAATTTTAACATTACATCCCAACTCCTATACTCAATGTTCTGATTTATAAAGGCCAGCATACCAAAAGCTGTCTTCACCACCCTATCCACATGAGATTCCACCTTCAGGGAACTATGCATCATTATTCCTAGATCACTCTGTTCTACTGCATTTTTCAATGCCCTATCATTTACCATGTATGTCCTATTTGGATTATTCCTACCAAAATGTAGCAGCTTACACTTATCAGCATTAAACTCCATCTGCCATCGTTCAGCCCACTCTTCTAACTGGCCTAAATCTCTCTGCAAGCTTTGAAAACCTATTTCATTATCCACAACGCCTTCTATTTTAGTATCATTTGCATACTTACTAATCCAATTTACCACCCCATCATCCAGATCATTAATGTATATGACAAACAACATTGGACCCAATACAGATCCCTGAGGCACACCAATAGTCACCGGCCTCCAACCTGACAAACAGTTATCCACCACTACTCTCTGGCATCTCCCATCCAGCCACTGTTGAATCCACTGTACTACTTCAATATTAATACCTAACGATTGAACCTTCCCAACTAACCTTCCGAGCGGAACCTTGCCAAAGGCCTTACTGAAGTCCATATAGACAACATCCACTGCTTTACCCTCATCAACTTTCCTCATAACCTCTTCAAAAAATTCAATAAGATTTGTCAATCATGACCTTCCATGCACATATCCATGCTGACTATTCCTAATCAGACCCTGTCTATCCAGATAATTATATGTACCATATCTAAGAATAATTTCCATTAATTTACCCAGCACTGACGTCAAACTAACAGGCCTATAATTGCTAGGTTTACTCTTAGAACCCTTTTTAAACAATGGAACCACATGAGCAATTTGCCAATCCTCTGGCACCATTCACGTTTCTAATGACTTTTGAAATATTTCTGTCAGAGCCCCTGCTATTTCTACACCAGCTTCCCTCAAGGTCCTAGGGAATATCCTGTCAGGACCCGGAGACTTATCCACTTTTATATTCCTTAAAAGCGACAGTACTTCCTCCTCTTTAATTGTCATAGCTTCCATAACCTCCCTACTTGTTTCCCTTACCTTACACAATTCAATAGGTTTTAAAGATATTCTGCACCATTCTTTTAAACTCCAGTGAGTACAGGCCCAGAGCCATCAAATGCTCCTCACATGTTAACCTTTTCATTCCCAGGAAGCTCCTCTGGACCCTGACCAATGCCAGCAAGTGGCAGGGCACCAAGGTGGCATAGCAGTTAGCGTGGCAGTTTTACAGCTCGCGGCGTTCCAGAGTTTGGAGTCTGTAAGGAGTTTATGTGTTCTCCCCTGAACCATGTGGGTTTCCTCCGGGTAATCCAGTTTCTTCTCAAAAACGCATTGGTGAGTAGGATAACTGGTCGTTGCAAATTGTCCTGTGACTCAGCCAGTGGGTTACTGGATAGTGCAGCTCATTAGGCTGGAAGGGCCTGATTTATATCTCTAAATAAATAAAAATAAAAATAAAAATCCTTTCCTGGTGGTGTCATTAATGGGTTGCAGAAACCATGGAGAATGAAAAGGCAATTGTGCTCCTCAGATGCACCATGCCAGAAATCAGTAGAATTATAGATACAATAGATATGTAGTATAGGAAAGTAGTAGTAAAGTAAAAGACCTTATTGACTGGTAGAGCAGGCAGAAGTGGCTATGTAGTCTACTCATGCCTCCCACAAACAAGAGAAAATCTGCAGATGCTGGAAATCCAAGCAACACACACATGAAATGCTGGAGGAACCCAGCAAGCCAGGCAGCATCTATGGAAAAAAGTACAGTACCTGCCAAAGTGTCACGGTCCAAAACATGAACTGTAATTCTTGGGGGGAAGGTTCAGGATACATCTAGCTTACAAGAGTGTTTGGGAAAATGATTCAATTTGGATATAATTACAGAAAGAGGCAAATAATATAAGCAATTATACCATCCTTGCAACATGGTAAATTCAGGAATAGAAAAAGGGAGAAATCAACCAATTTAATACCCCTCTTCCATCACCACTGTAGCTATCATGGGCTCCAAGACAAAGTCCTTTGTCTTGTATGCAATGGAATTACTAATTTCTTCCGAGATGAACCATGGCTATTTACAGAACTTCTAAATATACTTCTTCTGAATTACTCTCAATGCAATCTAAGCCTGCAATTTCCCTTTAAGCAATGTGCTTTTGAACCATCTTAATGAACTAGCAAATTCACAATCTTCTGAAGGACTTGTTGGATTATCAGTCAAGTATGCAGGTATGGCACCTTTAAGTGGTACATCACCATGGCTGGAAGAGAGGGAGAATGGTAGGACTCCAAGGCAGACTGAAGTGCAGAAGAACGAGAGTTCCACTTCCCATTGTCTTGCTAGCAAATTTACAGTTGCTGGAGAACAAGATTTGAGGACCTAGGGGCAAGATTTCTGTATGAGAAATGAGAAATTGCTGTGTTCTGTGTTTCATGAAGACATGGCTCATATCAGACATGCTGGATACACCAGTCAGACCCCAGGCTTCTTGATACACAGGATGGACCAGATTGCTGATTCAGAGAAGGCAAAAGGTGAGAGTTTTCTATGATAAACTCTTCGTGGTGCTTGAATGCAGTGGTCTTGTTGCACTCTTGTTCCCCGGCCTGGAACATCTAATCACTAAGTACTAACCATTCTACTTACCAGGAGAGTTCTCTGTGATCCTGACCGCAATTTACATACTGCCAAAGGCCGATGTTAACCAGGCACTCGTGATGTTGGATGTTGCCATCAGCAAATAAGAAACAGCCCACTCTGATAAATTTCAAATCATAGTCGGCGGCTTCAATCAGGCATGTTTGAAGAAATCTCTGCCCAATTATCATGAACATATAATTTCCAACACCAGTGGCCCCAACATACACAACTATTGCTATATAACTGTTCCATGCCTAGATCGTATTTCAGTAAATAGAATCATTTGACAACAAAGAGGTGGTCGGGGAGCAGAGGAGTGGTGTTAGGATTGCTTTGAGTCAATGGAATGGGGCATGTTCAAGGACTCAAGAGGATCTGAGCGAATACACTATGTTTGTCATGGAATTTATAGAAACAGTCATAGATGAATGTGTCCCCACAAAATCATTCAGAGCTTTCCCAAAGCAGAAGTACTGGATGAACCATGAGATCCACAGTCTGCTGAGGGCCAGATCAGTGGCGTTCAGGAACGGCAAAGCAAGAAAGATATAAGAAGTCCAGGTAAAAGCTCCAGAAAGCCATCTCACGTGTGAGGCTTGAATTACTGAAGGATACTCAATAGCTGTGGCAGGGCTTGAACGCTATTAGTTCTTACAAAGAGGAACCAAGCAAAATATGTGACAATGAGGCTTTGCTCCCAGATGAACTCAATGCCTTCTATGCTGACTTTGACCTTCAAAACATGGAGAAATCTTCATGAATTTTCACAGCCCCTGATGATCTTGTGACTTAAGACTCTGAGGCTAATGTGAGAGCATCCTTCAGAGGGTGAACCCAGGGGAAGCATCCATCCCAGATGGGGTATCTGGCTGAGTACTAAAGATCTATGCTTATCAACAGGCTGGGTGTTCACTGACATCTTTAACCTCTCATTTTGGCAGTCTAAGGTACCCACTTGTTTCAAGCAGGCTTAATTATACTGGTGCGTAAGAAAGACGTGGTAACTGCCTCAATCATCCAGTAGCACTTACACTCACAATGATGAAGTGCTTTGAGAGGTTGGTGATGAAACATATCAATTCCTCCCTGAGAGTGACTTGGATCCACTCCAATTTGCCTACCAGCACACCAAGTCCATACAGAAGCCTCAGGACCTACACCACTAGGTTCAGGAACAGGTATTACCCCTCAGCTATCAGCCTCTTGAACCAGAGGAGGTAACTTCACTCAATTTCATCTGCCCCATCACTGAACAGTTCCCACAACCTATGGACTCACTTTCAAGGACTCTACATCATAAGTTCTCAATATTTATTTATATTTATTTGTTTGTTTTACTTTTGTACTTTAGCAGTTTCTCTCCCATGCACATTGTTTGTTTGCCCCGTTGGGTGTGGTCTTCCATTGTGCTTCTTGGATTTACTTTGTGTGCCCACAAGAAACTGAATCTCAGGCTTGTATATGATATATATGTATTGTCAAAATAAATTTACTTTGAACTTTAATGGGACTCAGAAACATCTGACAATTTTTGAAATTATTGCCTTCTGTAATAATGCTCTCCTCCAGCCAAGACTATTTAACTTCATGTTCCCATGGCATTTATGATAAAAATATCACAATAATTATTTTATTGAAAACTATACAGCGAAAGAAGTGACAAAGCCCAAAGACTGAGGATATATTTGTGTTTGTGATGTCTCTGCAAAGACTTACCCCATCAAGGGCAAATGAATTATAAGTGAGATAGATTCTTAGCAAATCCTGTAACTTGGCAATAACATGCACCTTTCAATAACACTGGACAACAAATTTTTTTGGAAGTGTTGCTTTCTTGGAATGTTTTTTTGTTTATGAAGCAAACACAAGCACTTGAAGCTAAACGCAAATATATGATCAGACAGCTTGTATCACATCGGAAATTGGAGAAACAAGAAATTAACTTTTATTGAATATAATGCATTTCATTGCATAATGTGCTGATGCGTTACAATAGTTCAATTTAGCTAAAAATGGTTTGTTGATGATTATCATTTGTTTTCTGTCTGAGTGTTCTTGCTAAAGCGTCCAACAATAATCAGTCAGCATCGATGGTTGCCCTGATACCGTCTCTCCATGACCACAACGCCCTAGTGAAACCTTTCACCATGTTCGTCACTGACAGCACCATGATTTGCAGGGAAGAAATCTTAATGGGAAAATGAATCTTTAATGACAAGTTGCACTTCAGGGATTTGAATGCTCAAAGCTTGTTGTCAACCAGCTGCATGTAGTTTGGTGCTCTGTAGTTGCAAAGAAAATTTTCAACAACACCCTTGACTGCCTCCCATGCAATGTTCTCCAATCCCACTAGAAGTTCTTCAAACTGCCTGTCATTAATGACCTGACTGATTTGTGGACCGACAAAAATGCCTCCCTTCTTCTTCGCATCAGTTATTCTGACTTGAATTATACATTAAAGTAACAAATAGGTGATTTTTAAAAAATGGTGCGTGATAGGGAAATTTCATGGTGACTTTAATGATCAGCAGCCCAAAATCCGTAAGATGTACCCAAAAGTATTCAGGAAGTAAAATCTTTGGCATCCAGTGTGCTTCAACTCAGACCCAGTGAGGCTATAGATTCACAAATTCTAAACACAACTCACGATGAGAATATAAGAAAAAGCCAAGGAGTACCAGATTATCAAAACATTTTAAGGTTATGCTACAACAGAAAATAAATTGCAATAATTGAGGGTACCTGAACAATTTCCAGCATTTCTGACTTGCTGATATATCCATTTCCATCTAGATCATACATACTGAACGCCCACTTTAGCTTCTGCTCCAGCTTGCCTCTCGATGTGACACTTAGCGCAATGATAAACTCCCGGAAGTCTATTGTTCCATCTCCATTGGCATCAAAGGTACGAAAAACATGCTCAGCAAATTTGGAAGCATCCCCATAGGGAAAGAAGTTCCCATAAATTTTCTTGAATTCATCCATTGATAAGTTCCCGCTAGGGCAATCCCTGAGGAAACCTTTATACCACTCCTGAATTTCGTGCTCCGTGAAGTCTGTGCTGTCCAGCAAATCCTGCATCACCTCAGGCCGTAGTTTGCTATTCTGCTTCCCCATCTTGAATTTAAAGGCCTCAAGCTGCAGAATAATTGCAAAAAGACATTTATTGGAACCACATTACAGTGAATACAAGTCAACATGCTTGAATTAACAACATCATTTCAAAGTATCAAACACATCAAAATTGTGCAGGACTTAGCAACAGAAAACTCGGTACGTATAATTGGAGATAACTCCAAATCCTGGTCAGAATCCATATTCAGAAGCTTATGTAAGAGCTTTCCATGTGTTACTATCACCTCAGAAAGGAGGGCTTTCTGGATATGAAATAGATCCTGAATTAATAAGGCTTTGTTGGTCAGACCACATTTGGAGTATTTCGGGCAGTGTTAGGCACATTATCTAAGAAAGGATGTGCTGATAATGGAGAGGCTCCAGAGGAAGTTCACAAGAACAGAGAGGATGTTTCCTATAGTGGGGGAAATTAGGAGCAGGGGCACAGCTTCAGAATACAAATATGTCTCTTTAGAACAGAAATGAAGGGGAATTTCTTTAGATAGTGGGTATTGATCTGTGGTATTGCCACAGATGGAGTGTGGGCCAAGTCTTTGGGTATATTTAAAGAGGCAGTTAGTATGTACTTCAATTAGTAAGGACATCAAAGGTTACAGGGAGAAGGCACAAGAGTGGGATTGAGAGGGATAGTAAATCAGACATGATTGAAAGGTGGAGCTGACTCGATGGGCTGAATGGCCTAACTCTGCTCCCATGTCTTATGATCTTAATGAGAAATAAATTGCCTTTCATTCTACGCTCAGTGGCCACTTTATTACATACACCTGCACACCAGCTCATTAATGCAAATATCTAATCAGCCAATCATGTGGCAACAACTCTGTGCATAAAAGCATGTCGACACGATCAAGATGTTTAATTGTTTTTCAGACCAAATATCAGAAAGAAGAAGAAATATGACCTAAGTGACTTTGACTGTGAAATGATTGTTGGTGCCAGATGGGGTGGTTTGAGTATCTTAGAAACTGCTGATCTCCTGGGATTTTCATGTACAACAGTCTCTAGAGTTTACAGAGAATGGTGCGAGAAACAAAAACATTCAGTGAGCAGCAGTTCTGTGGGCGAGAGTGCCTTGTTATTGAGAGAGGTCAGAGGAGAATGGCCAGACTGGTTCAAGCTGACAGGAAGGTGACAGTAACTCAAATAACCACTCGTTATAACTGTGGTGAGAGGAGCATCTCTGAATACACAACATGTTGAACCTTGAAATGGATGGGCTACTGCAGCAGAAGACCACACCAGCTTCTACTCCTGTACCTAGCCAAGTGGCCACTGAGTGTATGTGTAGCACAAAACTGTTCTGAGAAAGGTCAGAGTGAAATCAAGTAAATATAATAGTGTATTTATAACAAAAAATAGAAAAATTAAAACTTTTACTTTGTTTAATGAGATATACTTACTAATAAATATGATTAACTATTTCAAGAATCCTGATGTCTGATGAATGGTGGCTAACAGGAGAGGGCACAGCTGTAAGGTGTTTAGAGGTAGGTACAGAGGGTGGTGAGTGCGTGGAATGGGCTGCCAGTGACTATGGTGGAGGCAGATACAATAGGGTCTTTTAAGAGACTCCTGGACAGGTACATGGAGCTTAAAAAAAAGAGGGCTAAGGGTAACCCTAGGTAATTTCTAAAGTAAGTCAGTATTTGGCACAGCACTGTGGGCCGAAGGGCCTGTATGGTGATAAAGGTTTTCTATATTTCTATGAATGCTGCAGAAACGCCTATTACCAATCATCAATCTGCATGTTCTGATTTATGAATTTTCTCTACAATAATTTCTGACCCTTGAGTTACGCACTTTTGAGTTATAAAAGTATTTCTCACCATAAATTAATAGTGCACCATATTTGATGCATCAGAATAATAAACAAAAATAGCCACAAAGTGTTTTGTCAAGTTTTTTTCAATTGATGAAATGTTTTGCTTAAAAATCCCTTTTGTGAATCAACAAGTTACAATGGAGGTTCTTGGAATACAGCACTTGCTATTAATCTGTTACAATTCCCACCACTTCCATCACCCTGCTTCAACCTCCTCTAATCCAGCAAACAAATATCATTGAATCTTTGTGTGCATGCTGTCCACTAAGCTCCAACTTTACAATAATCCTAAACTAACCTCATTTATTTCTCCCCACATTCCCATCAAATGCCCCCAGATCTAGCACTCACCCACACTAGGAACAAACACCAATCACATCTTTACCTCCCCCCACCTCCACTTTCCACAAGGATCACTCTCTCTGTGATTCCCTTGTCCAGTCGCCCCTCCCCATTGATCTCCCTCCTAGAAGTTATCCCTGCCAGTGGAATTTCTACACCTTCGCATTCACCTCCTTCCTCACCAGCATTCAGGGCCCCAGACAGTCCTTCCAGATGAGGCAACCCTTCACCTGCAAGTCTACTGTATCCAGTACTCCTGATGTGGCCTCCTCTACTCTGCTTCGAAGAGCATCTTAGCTCCGTCCGCAGGAAGCAGGATTTCTCAATTTTAGTTCTAATCCAGATACCCATTCTGACATGTCAGTCCATGGGCTCCTCTACTGCCACAATGAGGCCACTCTCAGGTTGGAGGAGCAACATCTCATATTCTCTCTGAGTAGCCTCCAACCTGAACATCCATCATTTCTCCCCTCTCCCACTTCTCTCCATTTCAATTCCCCAATCCGGCTGCCCTCTCACCCCTCTTCTCATCATCTCCCCCTTGTGTCCCTCCACCTTCTCTTTCTCCCATGGTCCATACTTCTCTCCCATCAAATTCCTTCTTCTTCAGCCATCTATCTTTTCCCCCCATCACCTCGCAGCTTCTCACTTCATCCCCCACCCCCCTCTACCTTCCCGCACATCTGGCTTCACCTATCACCTTCTAGCTTGTACTCCTTCCCTTCCTCCCACCTTCTTAATCCAGCTTCTTCTCCCTTCCTCATGAAGAGTCTCGGCTCTATGTATTGACTTTTTATTCCTTTCCATAGATGCTGTCCGACCTGCTGAGTTCCTCCAGCACTTTGTGTGTGTTACTGGGACCAATCTGCATATCCCTGTAATGGGGAAGGCATCCCATGTGGTCACAGGGAAAATATGCCATTTTGTTGAGTTTTGAGGAAAACACAGACAAAGGTTCAGGAATACTGTGTGCCATTGACCTAACACCACTTCATCAACCCATCCACCCTCATCTCAACAGTACAGAAATCAATCCAGTGATTCCCTGTTGCACTCTCTTTATTATGAACATATCCTTCCTAGGCGGGGAGACCAGACCTGTAGTGGGCTCACCATGAAGCAACATGTATAGGCAACAGGGAGCAAACAAGGTACGTGAGGAGTATAAAAAGAGGAAAAAAAAGTACTTAAGAAAGAAATCAGGAGAGCTAAAAGAAGACATGAGGTAGCTTTGGCAGTCAAGGTGAAGGATAATCCAAAGAGCTCCTACAGGTATATTAAGAGCAAAAGGATAGTAAGGGATAAAATTGGTCCTCTTGAAGATCAGAGTGGTCGGCTTTATATATAACTAAAAGAAATGGGGGAGATCTTAAATGGGTTTTTTTTGCGCCTGTATTTGCTAAGGAAACTGGCATAGAGTCAATGGAAATAAGGCAAACAATTAGTGAGGTCATGGAACCTATACATATTGAAGAGGAGGAGATGCTTGCTATCTTGAGGCAAATCAGAGTAGATAAATCCCCCAGGACCTGACAGGGTATTCCCTCGGACCTTGAAGGAGACTAGTGTTGAAATTGCAGGGGCCCTGGCAGATATATTTAAAATGTCGGTATGCATGGGTGAGGCGCCAGAGGATTGGAGGATAGCTCATGTTGTTCCGTTGTTTAAAAAAGGCTCTAAAAGTAATCCAGGAAATTAGAGGCTGGTAAGTTTGACGTCGGTAGTAGGTAAATTATTGGAAGGAGTACTAAGAGATAGGATCTACAAGTATTTAGATAGACAGGGACTTATTAGGGAGAGTCAACAAGGCTTTGTACGTGGTAGGTCATATTTAACCAATCTATTAGATGTTTTCGAGGAGGTTACAAGGAAAGTGGATGAAGGGAGGACAGTGGATGTTGTCTACATGGATTTCAGTAAGGCCTTTGACAAGGTTTCGCATGGGAGGTTAGTTAGGAAGATTCAGTTGCTAGTTATACATGGTGAGGTAGTAAACTGGATTAGACTGGCTCAATGGGAGAAGCCAGAGAGTGGTAGTGGAGGATTGCTTCTCAGAGTGGAGGCCTGTGACTAGTGGTGTGCAACATGGATCAGTGCTGGGTCCATTGTTATTTGTCATCTATATCAATGATCTAGATCAGGGGTCGGCAACCTTTACCACTGAAAGAGCCATATGGACCCGCTTCCCACAGAAAAGAAAACACTGGGAGCCACAAAACCCGTTTGACATTTAAAATGAAATAACACTGCATACAACATTTTTTTTGCCTTTATGCTATGTATAAACAAACTATAATGTGTTGCATTTATGAAATTGATGAACTCCTGCAGAGCAAACGAAATTACATTTCTGCATGCAACAAAAACATTTTGAACTCCGAAAAAAAGACGTTGGGTTGAAGGTTACTCCATAGTTAGCCCACCTTGGATCGAAAAATTAAAAGAAATCACGCACTGGCGGGTGTCAGGCATTGGCAGTGGTGACGTATATTAATAGCGATAAAAACACATTGTAGCGGTGTGCTACACGCAGCGCTAAAATAACAACACGGAGTGGGTAAACTGCAGTCAAAGATAACTTTATTCGAACTACACAGCCTTGCTTTTAAGCCTCTCTCAACCTGCCCCCCCGTGGGCGCGGATGCTCCAAAAGACACATACTCACAAACCCCCGTAGGCTATCTCCCTTAGCTGGAAAGCTGGCAAATTGTGAGCCGGTACGGATGTGCCAGGAAATGGGTCACCTCAACGTTTTATTTAGATTGTACAAGATCACCATAATCTTCAAATTTAGAATTACATTTCAAAAACTAACAAACTAACATAAATACATTTTAATTAAATACTCATCATTTATTTTCCAAAGCCACAGGGAGCCGCAGCACAGAGTTGAAAGAGCCACGTGTGGCTCCGGAGCCGCGGGTTGCCGACCCCTGATCTAGATGATAATGTAGTAAATTGGATCAGCAAATTTGCTGATGATACAAAGATTGGAGGTGTAGTGGAGAGTGAGGAAGGTTTTCAAAGTTTGCGGAGGGATCTGGACCAGCTGGAAAAATGGGCTAAAAATGGCAGATGGAGTTTAACACAGACAAGTGTGAGGTATTGCACTTTGGAAGGACAAACCAAGATAGAACATACAAGGTAAATGGTAGGGCACTGAGGAGTGCAGTAGAACAGAGGGATCTGGGAATACAGATACATATTTCCCTAAAAGTGGCGTCACAGGTAGATAGGGTAGTAAAGAGACCTTTTGGTACATTGGCCCTTATAAATCAAAGTATTGAGTACGAGAGTTGGAATGTTATGGTGAGGTTGTATAAGGCATTGGTGAGGCCGTATTTGGAGTATTGTGTGCAGTTTTGGTCACCGAGTTACAGGAAGTATATTAATAAGGTTGAAAGAGTGCAGAGAAGGTTTACAAGGATGTTGCCAGGACTTGAGAAACTGAATTACAGAGAACGGTTGAATAGGTTAGGACTTTATTCCCTGGAGTGTCGAAGAATGAGGGGAGACTTGATAGAGGTATATAACATTATGATGGGCATAGATTGAGTGAATGCAAGCAGGCTTCTTCCACTGAGGCCAGGGGAGAAAAAAACCAGAGGACATGGGTTAAAGGTAAAGGGGGAAGAGTTTAAAGGGGCTTCTTCACACAGAGAGTGGTGGAAGTGTGGAATGGGCTGCCAGATGAAGTGGTAAATGTGGCCTCACTTTTAACATTTAAGAAAAACTTGGGACAGGTATATGGATGAGAGGTATATGGAGGGATATGGGCCAGGTGAAGGTCAGGGGGACTAAGCAGAAAAATGTTTCGGCACAGGGTTTCTGTGCTGTAATGTTCTATGGTTCTATGAAGGCTTCTTCACTCTTGTACTCAAAATGCTCTTGCAATCAAAGTCAACGAAACACCATTTATCCTCTTGAACTATTCTCTGATTCTGCGTCAATATTTGGATTCAAGCCTAATTTGGAGTATTGTGATCACCTGTCTACAGGAAAGATATTGAGAAGATTGAAGGAGTAATGAGAAAATGTACAAGGACTTGAGGACTCGAGAACCTGAATGGAGGGTTATGGGCTGAGTGTGGGTCGATGGGACTAGGTGAGAGTAAGCGTTCAGCACGGACTAGAAGGGCCGAGATGGCCTGTTTCCGTGCTGTAATTATTATATGGTTATATGGTTAATGTGAAGTTGGTTGCTCTTCTGTCTTTGAAGAAAGGGAGAAGAGAGAATTCAGGGAGTTGGGTAGGAAGCTGAAAAGCAGGAACTCCAGGGTAGCAACCTCAGGATTGCTGCCTGTGCCATGTGCTAACAAATGCAAGAATAGCATGATCATGCATTTTAATGCATGGCTGAGAGACTGTTGTAGGGGGTGGGGCTTCAGGTTCCTGGATCATTGGTGCCTCTTCTGGGGCAGGTACGATCTGTACAAAAAGGACGGGTTACACCTGAACCCAAAGGGTCCAATATCCTAGCAGACAGGTTTAATAGAGCTGTTCAAGAGGGCTTAAACTAATTTGGCAAGGGGGTGGGATCCAGAGTGATAGGGCTAAGGAAGGGGTAAACAGAAATAAATCAAAGATAGTGTGCAACAGAGATGATACAAAGGACAGGCAGGAGGTGAGGCTTAATCACAGCCAGTGGCATGAGTTACAGGGCAGCAGAGGTGTGGTGTAGTTAAAACAGTAAGCAACAAATACTGGACTGAAAGTGTTGTATTTGAATGCACACAGCATGAAAAATAAAATGGACGATCTTGAAATTCAGCTACAGATTGGCAAGTATGATGTTGTGGCCATCTCTGAAACTTGGCTAAAGGTTTCAAGGATATACAGTGTATTGGAATGACAGTTTAGTAGGTAGAGGGGGTGGTGTGGCCCTGTGTATAAGAAATAATATTAAATCATTAGAAAGGGATGACAAGATCGGAAGATGTAGAGTCTCTCTGAGTTGAGTTAAGAAATGACAAGGGTAAAAGGACCCTAATGACAGTTGTATACAGGCCTCCAAACAGCATCTGGGATGTGGATTACAAATTACAGCAGGAGAAAGAGAAGGCAATGTCATGATAACCATTGGGGTTTTTAACATGAAAGTGGATTGGGAAAACCAGACTAGAACCGGACCTCAAGAAAGAGAATTTGTAGAATTCTAAGGGATGGCTTTTTAGACCAGTTTGTTGTTGAGCCCACTATGGGATTGGCTGTGCTGGATTGGGTGCTGTGCAATGATCTGGAGGTGATAAGAGAGCTTAAGGTTAAGGAACACTTAGGGAACAGTGTTCACAATATGATTGAGTTCACTTTGAAATTTGAGAAGGACTAACTAAATTACAATGTGTCAGTATTTCAGTGGAATAAAGGAAATTACAATAGTGTGAGAGGGGAACTGGCCAAGGTTGACTGGAAAGAGAGTCTAGCAGGAAGGACAGCAGAGCAGCAATGGCTGGAGTTTCTGAGAAAAATGAGGAAAGTACTAGACAGAAATATTCCAAATAAGAAGAAATTTTTGAATGGAAGAAAGAGACAAATGGCCGACAAGTGAAGTCAGAGCCAAAGTAAAAGCAAAAGAGAGGGCGTACAAAGAAGCCAAAGCTTATGGGAAGATAGGGGATTGGGAAGCTTTTAAAAACTTGCAGAAGAAACTACGGAAGGAAAGATGAATTATGAAAGAAAGCTGGTGATTAATATCAAAGAAGATACTAAAAGTTTTTAAAAGTATATAAAGGGTAAAAGAGAGTTGAGGGTTGATAGAGGACCAATAGAAAATGATGCTGGAGATATTGTAATGAGAGACACAGAGATGACAGAGGAACAGAATGTATATTTTGCATCAGTCTTCACAGTGGATGACATCTGCAGTATACTGAACATTCAAGAACGTCAGTGAAGTACTGAGAAGGTGCTCAGGAAGCTTAACAGTCTGAGGGTAGATAAATCTCCTGGACCTGACAGAATGCACCCTTGGGTTCTGAAGGAAGTAGCTGGAGAGATTGCGGAGGCATTAACAATGATCTTTCAAGAATCGATAGATTCTGGCAGTGTACCAGATGACTGGAAAATTGCAAATGTTACTCCGCTATTTAAGAAAGGTGGGAGGCAGCAGAAAGGAAACTATAGACCTGATAACCTGATATCAATGGTTGGGAAGTTGTTGGAATTGATTGTTAGGGATGAGATTACGGAGTACCTGGAGGCACATGACAAGATAGACCAAAGCCAGTATGGTATCCTGAAAGGAAAATCCTGCCTGACTAACCTACTATAATTTTTTGAGGAAATTACAAGTAGGGTAGACAAAGGAGATATAGTAGATGTGGTGTACTTGGTATTTCAGAAAACCTTTGACAAGGGGCCTCACATTAGGCTGCTTTTTACGATGTATGTCAATGATTTGGACTATGGGATTAATGGATTTGTGGCTAAATTTGCTGATGATACAAAGACAGATGGAGGAGTGGGTAGTGTTAAGGAAACAGAGAGACTTAGATAGTTTAGGGGAATGGGCAAAGAAGTGGCAAATGAAATACAATGTTGAAAAGTGTATGGTCATGCACTTTGGTGGAAGAAATTAATGGGCAGACTATTATTTAGATGGGGAGAGAATTCAAAATGCAGAGATGCAAAGAGACTTGGGAGTCCTTGTGCAGGATACTCTAAAGGTTAACCTCCAGGTTGAGTCAGTGGTGAAGAAGGCAAATGCAATGTTGGCATTCATTTCTAGAGGTATAGAATATAAGAGCAGAGATGTGATGTTGAGGCTCTATAAGGCACTCGTGAGACCACACTTGGAGTATTGTGTGCAGATTTTGGCTCCTTATTTTAGAAAGGATATACTGATATTGGAGAGGGTTCAGAGAAGATTCATGCGAATGATTCCAGGAATGAAAGGGTTACTGGATGAGGAGCATCTAGCAGCTCTTGGGCTGTATTCCCTGCAGTTTAGGAGAATAAGGGGGGATCTCATAGAAACATTCCGAATGTTAAAAGGATTGAACAGATGAGATATGGCAACGTTATTTCCCATGGTAGGGGAGTCCAGGACAAGAGGGCACGACTTCAGGATTGAAGGATGTCCATTTAGAACAGATATGCAGAGAAATTACCTTAGTCAGAGGGTGGTAAATCTATGGAATTTGTTGCCACGAGTGGCTGTGGAGGCCAAGTCATTGTGTGCATTTAAGGCAGAGATAGGTAGGTTCTTGATTAGCCAGGGTATCAAAGGGTATGGGGAGAAGGCAGGGGAGTGGGAATAACTGGAAGAATTGGATGTGGAAGACGAGAAGAACTGACTGAATAGTGGAACAGACTCGATGGGCTGAACGGCCTACTTCTGCTCCTACATCTTATGGTCTTTGATCTTAAAAATCATATTACGTGGTTGCTATTTCTTGTGTTAACCATGAGAACATAAGACATAGGAACAGAAACAGGCCTTTCAACCCATCAAGTCTACTCCACCATTCCATCATAGCTGATTTATTCTCTCTCTCAACCCCATTCTCCTGCCTTCCCCCATAACCTTTGAGGTCCTTATCAATCAAGAACATATCAATTTCCACATAAAATATACCCAATCACAGGCTCCTCAGCTGTCTATGGTAATGAATTCCACAAATTCACCACCCACTGGCTGAAGAAATACCTTCTCATTTCTGTTCTAATGGGACATTCTTTATTCTGAGGCTGTGCCCTCTGATCCTAGACTCCCTCCCTATAGAAAACATCCTCTCCATATCTACTCAATCTAGGCCTTTCAATATTTGATAAGTTTTAATGAGCTAACCCCTCATGCTTCTGTACTCCAGCAAGTACAGGCCCTGAGACATTAAATGCTCCTCATTTTCATTACTAGGATCATTCTCGTGAACTTCCTCTGGACCCTCTCCAGTGCCAGAACATCCTTTCTTAGATATGGGACCTAAAACAGCTCGCAATACCCCAAATGTAGTCTGACCAAAGCCTTATAAAGTCTCAGCAGTACATCCTTGATTTTAGATTCTTGGCCTCTCAAAATGAATGCTAACATTGAATCTACCTTCCTTACTACTGAGTCAACCTGCAAGATAGAACATAGAACAATACAGCACAGTACAGGCCCTTTGGCCCACAATGTTGAGCTGACCCTTAAACTCTGCCTCCCTTATAACACCCCCCCCCACCTTAAATTCCTCCATATACCTGTCTAGTAGTCTCTTAAATTTCACTAGTGTATCTGACTCCACTACTGACTCAGGCAGTGCATTCCACGCACCAACAACTCTCCGAGTAAAAAACTTTCCACCCCTTACCTTAAAGCCATGTCCTCTCATATTGAGCAGTGGTGCCCTGGGGAAGAGACGCTGGCTGTCTACTCTATCTATTCCTCTTAATATCTTGTCATCTCTATCATGTCTCCTCTCATCCTCCTCCTTTCCAGAGAGTAAAGCCCTAGCTCCCTTAACCTCTGATCATTAAGCATGCTCTCTAAACCAGGCAGCAGCCTGGTAAGTCTCCTCTGTACCCTTTCCAATACTTCCACATCCTTCCTATACTGAGGTGACCAGAAATGGACAGAGTACCACAAGTGTGGACTAACCAGAGTTTTATAGAGCTGCATCATTACTCCGCGACTCTTAAACTCTGTCCCTCGACTTATGAAAGCTAACACTCCATAAGCTTTCTTAACTACCCTATCTACCTGTGGGGCAACTTTCAGGGATCTGTGGACATGTATCCCCAGATCCCTCTGCTCCTCCACACTACCAAGTATCCTGCCATTTACTTTGTACTCTGCCTTGGAGTTTGTCCTTCCAAAGTGTACCACCTCACACTTCTCCGGGTTGAACTCCATCTGCCACTTCTCAGCCCACTTCTGCATCTCATCAATGTCTCTCTGCAATCTTTGGCATTCCTCAAAACTATCCACAACACCATCAACCTTTGTGTCATCTGCAAACTTGTCAATCTACCCTTCCACCCCCACATCCAGGTCGTTAATAAAGATCACGAAAAGTAGGGGTCCCAGAACTGATCCTTGTGGGACACCACTAGTCACAACCCTCCAATCTGATTGTACTCCCTCCACCACGATCCTCTGCCTTCTGCAGGCAAGCCAATTCTGAATCCACCTGGCCAAACTTCCCTGGATCCCATGCCTTCTGACTTTCTGAATAAGCCTACCATGTGGAACCTTGTTAAATGCCTTACTAAAATCCATGTAGATCACATCTACTGCAATACCCTCATCTATATGCCTGGTCACCTCCTCAAAGAACTCTATCAGACTTGTTAGACAACTTCTGCCCTTCACAAAGCCATGCTGACTGTCCCTGATCAGACCATGATTCTCTAAATGCCCACAGATCCTATCTCTAAGAAATTTTTCCAACAGCTTTCCCACCACAAACGTAAGGCTCACTGGTCTATAATTACCCAGACTATCCCTACTACCTTTTTTGAACAAGGGGACAACATTCGCCTCCCTCCAGTCCTCCAGTACAATTGCTGTGGACAACGAGGACATAAAGATGACTCAGAGGCTCAGCAATCTCCTGCCTCACCTCGTGGAGCAGCCTGGGGAATATTCTGTCAGGCCCCGGGGACTTATCCCTCCTAATGTATTTTAACAACTCCAACACCTCTTCTCCCTTAATATCAACATGCTCCAGAACATCAACCTCACTCATATTGTCCTCACCGTCATCAAGTTCCCTCTCATTGGTGAATACTGAAAAGAAGTATTCATTGAGGACCTCGCTCACTTCCACAGTCTCCAGGCACATCTGCCCACCTTTATCTCTAATCGGTCCTACCTTCACTCCTGTTAACCTTTTGTTCTTCACAGAATTGAAGAATGCCTTGGGGTTTTCCTTTACCCTACACGCCAAGGCCTTCTCACGCCCCCTTCTTGCTGTCCTCAGCCTGCTCTTAAGCTCCTTTCTTGCTACCCTATATTCCTCAATAGACTCATCTGATCCTTGCTTCCTAAACCTCATGTATGCTGCCTTCTTTCATCTGACTAGATTTTCCACTTCACTTGTCACCCATGGTTCCTTCACCCTACCATTCTTTATCTTCCTCACCGGGACAAATTTATCCCTAACATCCTGCAAGAGATCCCTAAGCATCGACCACATGTCCATAGTACAATTCCCTGCAAAAACATCATCCCAATTCATACCCACAAGTTCTAGCTTTATAGCCTCATAATTTGCCCTTCCCCAATTAAAAATTTTCCTGTCCTCTCTGATTCTATCATTTTCCATGATAATGTTAAAGGCCAGGGAGTGGTGGTCACTCTCCCCCAGATGCTCACCCACTGAGAGATCTGTGACCTGACCCGGTTCGTTACCTGATACTAGATCTAGTGTGGCATTCCCCCTAGTCGGCCTGTCAACATACTGTGACAGAAATCCATCCTAGACACACTTAACAAATTCTGCCCTGTCTAAACCATTGGAACTAATCAGGTGCCAATCAATATCAGGGAAGTTAAAGTCACCCATGATAACAACCTTGTTATTTTTGCACCTTTCCAAAATCTGCCTCCCAATATGCTCCTCGGTATCTCTGCTGCTACCAGGGGGCCTATAGAATACTCCCAATACAGTAACTGCTCCCTTCCTGTTCCTGACTTCTACCCATATTGACTCAAAAGAGGATCCTATTACATTACCCACCCTTTCTATAGCTGTAATAGTATCCCTGACCAGTAATGCCACCCCTCCTCCCCTGCGGGAACAGTGGAAGTGTACTGCAGTGAGAGAAGATCCGAGTGCACACTTTACAGAACGTATTTGTAACTTGATCTAACTTGAAGGGTTTACTGAATGTTTAGTATCTGTCTTAAATAGTTAACTTATTTACTGGTAGTGAGTGTCTTGTGTCCCCACTCACCGAACCCATGAACCTAATTTCACTCAATTGGCACTGCGAGCAGGGTTCGGTGATTGAACAGAAGTGTTAGAAGCGCTGAGTCCCAGGGTGGACTGACGACTGTGCAGATTTGGGAGTCTCCCCAGCCTACAGGCAGGCTACAGTGCACCAGCAGACTGGTCAGGCCAGATGGACACCCACTGGTGAAAATGGGACAGCACATCATGTCTGTGCTTAATGAGGTAGGGTTCCCTGACAGGAAGGGGAGCCAGGGAGGTGCTTTCTGGCTGCAGGGGTATTGGCATCAGCACATCCCCTCCTGCTGTGCCTCCAGTACCAAGTCTCCCAGAAACAGACCTTCCAACGGGGTCCTGAGCAGAAAGCGGACTTTGAAATTGCCACGTCTAACAATTCAACCCACAGAGAGGACTGTGCTCAGTGGTCTTCCATTTTCAAGAAGAAGTGGTACATTGCAGACAGGGATGAGAAGGGTCCCGATAGGGTGAGCTGCCTCCATGAGCAGGTCATGTCTCTCCCTGGTAACGACCACTACACTCCGATGAAGTTCCCACCGTCAATTCCTCATCCATTAGAGTGGGGTAAACCCTAAAGCGCCCTGACTGCTGAGTAGAAACAGCAAGTCTGGTCTACTGATGGCTCCAGCTATTGGTGGAGTGGTAGGGACTGGTGGAAGACAGCTGCTCTCCATCCTGTGTCAGGGAGGGGGCATTACCCAGAAGAGTGAGGGGGATCTAGCCAATTGGCTGAGCTGGTGGCCCCTCCAGGAGGCAACGAGGCCATGAGAATCTACACTAATTCCTGGGCAATGACTGATGGCATGGCAGTGTAAATACCTCATTGGCTTGGGCAGAACTGAGATGTGCACAGGCTCTGGGAGTATTCCTATTGGGAACACACCTGGAAGGATGTGCACCAATGTCCAATCACAGTCTACCATGAGATGTCCACAGCACTCAGGACCCTGCGGCCAAACACTATGCTGCTGTCGATCGAGCTCCACAGATAATGATGGCCGCTGTGTTTTCCAAGGAGAAGAACACTTGCCTCACAGTATGGGCACACCAGCAGAGGAGGCATCTATAGGAGAGTAAGCGGCAAGGAAATGGGCAAAAGCCCTAGGGGTGGTGTAGACTTTTTGATGAGGCCAGGGCAGCAGTTGCGAGCTGCCCTACCTGTCGGCAGGTTAAGCTCGGGGGTAGTCAAAGGGTCCCCGGGAAGCATCCAAAGGGTACAGGGACCGGTCAGGTATGGCAAGTAGATATGCTGGGCCTCTGCCATCACAGAACAAGAAACGATATGTGCTCACAAAGGTGGACACATATTCCAATGTCCTACTGGTGGTGCTGTGCAGCTATGCTGACCAGGAAAGAACACTAAAAGGCTTGCAGCACTTGTCATCCATGTATGGGATCCCCTGGGAGATCCAATCAGACAATGGCTCACATTTTGCCGAAGCCAAAATCCAGGGATGGGATGCGGAATCCGGCATTTTGTGGATGTTCCACATCCCATACTACCCACAGGGGCAGGGCTGATTGAGTGTATGAACGGGCTGTTGAAACAGCAGATTAAGTTGTGATCCCTATCCGCTCCTTTCAGGGGTGGCTATGTGTGCTGTAGCAGGCAGAGGACGACCAGCATGACAAAACACACAAAATGCTGGAGGAATTCAACAATTCAGGCAGCATTTATGGAGGTGGAAAATTGGGTGTTGATGCGCTTCCTCCCAGATATGTTCCCAATAGGAGTACTCCCAGTCGAATGTTTATTAAGTCGAACATTCTTCCTGCTTCTTGCTCTGACTTCTCATCTTTTTTTTCTAGGCCTGATGAAGAGTCTCAGCCTGAAATACCAACTGTTTATTCATTTCCATAGATGCTACCTGGCCTGCTGAGTTCTTCCAGCATTTTGTGTGTGTTGCTTCGATTTCCAGAATCTGCGGATTTTTCTCATGTTTGTGACAACCTGTGAGCCCAGGAGGCTCCCCTCTTGCACTTGGCAGTGTCGGAGTGGAATTGGAGGAGGAACTGGGGATGGTTTGGGTACAACACTCACAGGGGCTACCAGGGCAAGGGGAGATTATGGCGCATAGATCAGGGAATACGCAGTGTGATTTTACCGGAGGAATAGGAGATGATCTGTCTAAATACCCAGCGATTAACCAGGTGGGAGTGAGTTTGTGTCTCCCTCCATTACAGAATGGAAAAGTGGTGGAAGCTGACGGCAGTGGTGATGTGTTGATCGGTGCGAGATCCTACAAAACATTCCTACGGATGATATACCCTTTACCACAGAAGAACAGCTCAGCTCCTCCAGTTTTGCGTTCTGTTTTTGGGGAAAGCCGAGAGCGAACAGTTGATTCTAAGGGAGTGGCCTTAAAGAACTTGCGTCACAGAAACCCCAGGTGGAGCACGTGTTTTACGGGCTGGTACTTCCCTGTTTATGATTTGTCTAATCCCAAGGTAATCCCTCTGCCTAGAGAGAAGTGGAAGGAATGTTGGTGATGAGCACGGGTCCAATCAGTCAGTAGAGCACAGCGAGTTCGGGCAGGAGCAGTATCCTGGGGAACAGTGGATAGGTGCTCCCTGGATGCTGAATAGTTCTTACTGGATGTGCAGCTCCCAGGCTCCCCACAGCTGCTGCAATCCGGGCTATGTGGTACCATACATATTTCACCTTAATAGCCAGACGAGCACCTTGCCCATGACGGTCAGCACAATAAAAGACAGAAAAGTTCTGGATGATAGCTTGGACTTTATGATGGAGACACTGCCCAACGAGACAGCCACAGCGCTCAAGCAAACAGAGGATGATGCGACCAGAGTGTCAGCTGAGATGGTGCCTACGTGGATGGTGACCTCTCAAAATCAGAAGACCTTGGACCATCTGCGCGCAGAGTAAGGTGGCATCTGTGCTACGATTGATCAAGAGCGCTGCACCTACATCCCTGATGAGTCTGGGAACGTCACTCACCCGGCTGATCGTATCCCGTAATCAGTAAATGAGATCAGAAAAGCAGGGAGCCCTGGGGGTGGGGCGGTGGAGCTGATGGCCTTTTGAGCTGTTGGGAGGTTGGTGGGCTACTGCAAAACACTGGGTAGCAACTAGAAGGTTAATAATTCTAGGTACCATCGTGTTACATTTTGTGTGTAGTATAGCGGGGCGTCCCTAGGCTTTTACTCGCCTGTAGGCCGAGTATCACGGCCTTGCATCTCTCGAGGGGCGAAATGTTGTGGTAACCATTAATTTTATCTGTTCACGGAAAGCCGCTCCCCCATGCTTGCTTGGGATTGGTCCGTTTAAGGAGCATTGCAGCCCTTCAACTGGCTGCTAGTTGGCGCCACGATGCCGGCTGATGATGTCACAGTGCAGCTGGAGTATGAATCTAGCTCGGTGGAAGCACCAGGGCTCTGGAATGGTGCAAGTGTGCTGCAGCAAGAGAATGCAGACCAGCCAAGCATTTGTAATTGGGTGTACCTTGAACGGTTTACTGAATATCTAGTTAAGTTTTTTACTGTAGTGTCTTTTGTCCACACACTGAGCCTGCAAACCTGATTTCACACAAAAAAAATGTTGCTCAACTGCAGACGCATTGATGAAATGTCAAAGTGCACTGCACACAAATTATGTAATGGTAAATACTAGTCAGCTTAGTGGCTTGTCATCATGTAATGAAAACAAAGGTGAAGGAAATCGTAATCATGAGCTCTCACATACCACGGTGAAAGCACCAGTTCATTAACAGAAGGCAATACTCTCAGTTTAAGTTTCACTTCTGAACAATTGCTGGTGGCATTAAAACAAATGTGTTGCTTCTTATATTGTTGGCAGGAGACAGGGATGCTAAAACAACAGCAAAGGAATATGGGGAGATTTTATAACAAGGAGCTCTGCAGATCATAATTTTTACTGAGCTCTCATTTTTCACACGACTGGCCTAACATCAGGATGGGCAACCATGCAAGGATTCAGATTATTTCTTGAATAGACAGAGCATCAATGGTTATAGGGAGAAGGCAGGAGAATGGGGTTGAGAGAGAAAATAAAATGTAGTGGTTAGCACAACCCGTTACAGTACCAGCAACCTGGATTCAATTCCCTCACATTTGTCTGGATTGGAGTTCAGCAGCCATTTTTCACCAAATCACTGGATGAGCTTAATTTATCACACGTACATCGAAAGATACAGTGAAATGCATTACAAACTAAAGATGTTGTAATGCCCTGCCGGAGGTGGTGCAGAGGCAAGTACATAAAAAATGATAGCATAGTGATTAGCGTGATGCTATTACAGCTCAGGGTGTCAGAGCCTGTAAGGAGCTCGCACGTTCTCTCCGGGACTGAGTGGGTTTGCTCCGGTTTCCTCCCACAATCCATAGATGTACCGGTTGGTAGGTTAATTGGTCATTGTAAATTGTCCCATGATTGGGCTAGGGTTAAATCAGGGATTGTGGACCAGCACGACTCAAAGGGCCGGGAGGGGGCCTACTCTGCTGTATCACAATAAATAACATACAATCAGCCATTATGGAATGGTTCAGCAGTGTAGATTCAGAAAGCCATAATAAAGTCAAGCTACTTGTCTACAACTCATTTCACACTGACTGTCACGAGACCCCTCACTTGGGCTTACACCTCCAGGTGAGAAAATCAGTTACCACATTTCTTCTCTGACTGATGTTACCAGAGGTGTTAATTCACTTCAAATCCACCAACCGCTTTTAAAATATAATGCAACCATTTCCCATACAAATGCATTATTACAATGTACAGCACATTTTTTCCCCAGAAAGGTTACCTGTCTTAACAGTATATTTTTGTATGTGAAATGTTTTCAGAACCTGCTGTATGATTAAGGAAATTAATGATTTCTAATTAATCTAAAGCCACACATCATATTAAACAGTTGGCTACTTAAGATTCAGTTAGCATGGCAACACGTTTGTACTACTTTAAAATATATTCTTGAAACATGTATAAATATGTTCTTGGCTCATTAGGCAAGAATGCCACTTGGAAAGTTGGATCCAATGCAATATCTAGGTGTTCTGACCTTAAGCAATAAAACATGCTGAACGTAGTATTTCACTGTCTAATCTCCTTTTGTGTTGCATATCCAGCACCACTTGTTCCTTGCTGACATTTATAATATTTATAAGCCGTTCCATTTTAAACAGTGCAACAGCCTTTCACACTGAAATATTTAGGTTTTAAATGCCAATCATAACAGTTAGCAGGACACAGTTTCCAACTTTGATTCCATTTTCCATCCAAGTTTGTGGAATAAACCTTAGCTTGCAAGTCATCAGACTTGTAGATACATCACTTTTCAGTTCCACTAATTTATCCAATACTAAGATTTCACTAACTTTTTTTTGGAGTTCCTCAATCACATGAGACCTGTAGCCTCCTATAAAATCCTGACCCAGACAGACTCCACCCGTATCGGCGAGGCAAGATGCATCCCCTCTTCCCCATCTCTCACACACTCACACACACACATTCACACTCACTCACTGAGTGGCCACTTTATTAGGTACAGCTGCTCATCATGCAAGTATCTAATCAGCCAATCATGTGGCAGCAACTCAATGTATAAAAGCATGCAGAAATGGTCAAGAGGTTCAGTTGTTGTTCAGACCAAACATCAGAATGGGGAAGAAAGGTGATCTAAGTGACTTTGAACATGAATGATTGTTGGTGCTAAATGAGGTGGTTTGAGTATCTCAGAAACTGCTGATATCCTGGGATTTTCACACACAACAGTCTCTAGAGTTTATGGATAATGGTATAAAAAAACCAAAAAAACCACCCAGTGAGTGGCAGTTCTGTGAGTGAAACACCTTGTTAATGAGAGGAGAATGGCCAAACTGGTTCAAGTTGACAGGAAGGTGACAGTAACTCAAATAACCACATGTTACAACAGTGGTGTGCAGAAGTCCATTTCTGAATGCACAACACTTCAAACCTTGAAGTGGCTGGGCTACTGCAGCACAAGACTTAGGAGGCAGTGATCATAATATGACTGAATTCATACTCCAATTTGAGAGGGAGAAGCGTAAGTCACATGTATCAGTATCGTAATAGAATAAAGGGAATTAGAGGGGCATCAGAGGGGAGCTTGCCCAGGTGAATCGGAGAAGGATACTGGCGGGGATGACAGCAGAGCAGAGAAGGCTGAAGTTTCTGGGAATAGTTCACAAGGGACAGGACAGATATGTCCCATAGAAGTAGTTCTCAAATGGCAGAAATAGGCAACAGTGGCTGACAAGGGAAGTTAAGGGCCGCATAAAAGCCAAGGAAAGGGCATATACGGTAGTAAAACTGGAGTGGGAAGTTGGATGACTGGGAAGCTTTTAAAATCCAACAAAAGGCAACTGAAAATACTTTAAAAAAGAAAAGATGAAATATGAGGGCAAACTAGCCAATAATATAAAGCAGGAAACAAACATTTTTTTTTCTGTTATATAAAGAGTAAAAGGGAGATGAGAGTTGATATTTGACCACTGGAAAATAATGAGGTAGTAATGGGGGACAAAGAAATGTCAGCCATGATGGAATAGCGGAGCAGGCGGAGTGACCTAATTCTGCTCCTATGTCTTATGGTCTAAGACCACGCCAGGTTCCACTCCTATATCTCATAAAGTGCTCACTGAGTGTATACTTCTATGTAGCTTCCTATTTATGAAGACAGACACAAATTCTTCCTTTAATTTTTCTGCCAGTTCCATATTTTCCAATATAATTACCCTGTTTCAATCAGTATGGAAACTGCATTAATTTGAGGTCATCTTTTCCTTGTTACCTATCTATAGAAGCTGAGTGGTGTCTCGCTTTGCTGCCAGGATGAGGGGAGACAACAGCTTCTGCTGAAGACGGAGCCAGCGAACGACGTGACCAATGGTGACATCCTTCAGACATTTCACAAAACTACTACTTCTTCCTTCAGATATGATTTTACTACTAAGCTGTGTGTGATTAGACCCTGTGATTTACACTTTGGTGGCGTGCTGTTGGGCTGATTTAGCAGTCTGGCACTTTGCTTTCTCTGAGGGAGTTTGGTGAGGTTCAGGGAGGAGTGCACAGCCTAAAGGCCAAGAAACCTGAAAAGCCCATGATTGACTCCATTTCTCGCCAATTAAAGCAACGAGCAGGATTCAAATCGAGGATGAGCACGGAATGCGAGCAGGTGGTCAGCACCATCTGCCTGTTTGTACCGGTCGGTTTCTCTCTCTCCCTCTTGCTCACTGCTGCCAGAGGACGGTGCCTGCGTTTAACCAGTCTCTCTCTCTCTCTTGCCTGCTACTGCCAGAGGATCGTGCTGGAGTCTTGTGTCCTGAGCGAGGTTTAATCGACGCAGTTTGTGGATTGGATTCTATAGTTCATGTTATGATGTGCTTCTAGTCTCTCATTTCACCTTTTTTGTTGTGATTTTGATTGGGGCAGACTAGCTCTGTGGCCTGCAGTCAATGAAAAATTGAACTGAAATGAACTAAACTGAACAGTTCAACCTGAATATTTCAAGGACTCCATGGTTTGATGTTTTATGTTCTGTGTGTTTTTCATTCATTTGTTTACTGTTTGCCTGACTTGTCCTTTTTGCTCGTCATGTGTTTGATGTTTCCTTTGAACGGGCTCCATGGTGTTTCGAGGCTGTCTGTGAGAATAATCATCTCAGGGTTGTATACTGCATACATATTTTGATAGTAAATGTACTTTGAATCTTTGAACAGGAGATGATGGGAAAGACCTTCGGATCTGGGTGGTCTATCAACATGAAGTGATGCCCCTGGAAAGGCCTGCAAACTCCGTGCCAGCCCTGAGTAATGAGGGGCTCCATTGTACGCTGAATCACCCTCAACACCAGCCCTGCAAGCAGCCATTGAACAATTCCTTGGTGTTGCACCCCACACCATGCCCTATGGAAATGATTTCATTGTTGCAAGAACACCGGTGGAGGGCTGTGTCCTCAATGAGATCCCTGCAGCAGATTCAGACTGCAATTTATTTATCAAAGTACATCGAAACATACAGTGAAATGCATAATTTGCACTAACAACCTAAGGGTGTGTCAGGGGCAGCCCACAAGCATCACTTCACATTCTAGCGCCAACACAGTGTGGCCATCATGCTTGGCAGAACAACTCAGAACACAACAAGCACAAAGGCAAAGCAAGCCCCCTTCCTCCCTCCCACTCACAACCACAGTCCCCCAATCTCAGGGCTTGGACCTCCGTCTTTCTGCTAACTCGTGAAATCACCCACAACTGGGTCTTCGGTTTCTCCGGTGTACTCACAGAGTTTGCAGACTTGACATCTGGACTTCCAATTGACCTTTGAGCCCGATCTTTGGTATGGACACAGATCTCGCTGATGACAACGAAGGAAGGACTCGAACTGTGGATTTGCCATTGGTGAGAGTAGCACGACAGCAGCTCGAATGGCTGTGGTTTATCTGGCAGGGTACCAGCTTGATGTACATATTTAATGCTACAATAACTCTTACTGTCAATTCAATTAGAGCTCTTGTTCTCTAAAATTAACCTGGAGCACTAAGCACATGAAAATATTCTGGGTTATTGCTGCAATTGAGAACTGATTTTAAGCAGTTTTCTCTCTAGGTCAAACATCCATTTTCAATAGTAAGCCATGTCACATCACTAGATGTAGTCTTGCCATAGTTCAAAGTTCAAAGTAGATTTATTATCGAAGTACTTATATGCAACCATTAATCACCCTTGATTAATTTTCTTGCAGGCATTCACAGAGAAGTACAATAAAGTTGATGGAATAATCTCCTGAACCCGGCGCTGTGGACTCAAGATTCCTGCACTTGGAGTAGTGAGAAGAGAGGAAGACGGGTCAAACGTAGGTAGATGGGATGGGCTCGGAGTACTGGGGTTAAACACTGGTCCGTATTCCGCTCTCAGAGTACTGGGGTTAAACACTGGTCCATATTCCACTCTCGGAGTACTGGGGTAAAACACTGGTCCATATCGTATTCCACTCTCGGAGTACTGGGGTTAAACACTGGTCCATATCGTATTCCACTCTCGGAGTACTGGGGTTAAACACTGGTCCGTATCATATTCCACTCTCAGAGCACTGGGGTTAAACACTGATCCGTATCGTGTTCCACTCTCGGAGTACTGGGGTTAAACACTGGTCCGTATTCCGCTCTCGGAGTACTGGGGTTAAACACTGGTCCATATTCCGCTCTCGGAGTACTGGGGTTAAACACTGGTCCGTATTGTATTCCACTCTCGGAGTACTGGGGCTAAACACTGGTCCATATCGTATTCCACTCTCGGAGTACAGGGTTAAACACTGGTCCATACCATATTCCACTCTCGGAGTACTGGGGTTAAACACTGGCCCGTATCGTATTCCACTCTCTGAGTACTGGGGTTAAACACTGGTCCGTATTCCACTCTCGGAGTACTGGGGTTAAACACTGGTCCATACCATATTCCACTCTCGGAGCACTGGGGTTAAACGCTGGTCCGTATTCCACTCTCAGAGTACTGGGGTTAAACACTGGTCCGTATCATATTCCACTCTCGGAGTACTGGGGTTAAACACTGATCCGTATTCTGCTCTCGGGGTACCGGGGTTAAACACTGGTCCATACCATATTCCACTCTCAGAGCACTGGGGTTAAACGCTGGTCCGTATTCCACTCTCGGAGTACTGGGGTTAAACAATGGTCCGTATTCCGCTCTCGGAGTACTGGGGTTAAACACTGGTCCATATCGTATTCCACTCTCGGAGTACTGGGGTTAAACACTGGTCCGTATCATATTCCACTCTCGGAGCACTGGGGTTAAACACTGATCCGTATCGTGATCCACTCTCGGAGTACTGGGGTTAAACACTGGTCCGTATTCCGCTCTCGGAGTACTGGGGTTAAACACTGGTCCGTATTCCACTCTCGGTGTACTGGGGTTAAACACTGGTCCATACCATATTCCACTCTCGGAGCACTGGGGTTAAACGCTGGTCCGTATTCCACTCTCGGAGTACTGGGGTTAAACACTGGTCCGTATCATATTCCACTCTCGGAGTACTGGGGTTAAACACTGATCCGTATTCTGCTCTCGGAGTACCGGGGTTAAACACTGGTCCATACCATATTCCACTCTCAGAGCACTGGGGTTAAACGCTGGTCCGTATTCCACTCTCGGAGTACTGGGGTTAAACAATGGTCCGTATTCCGCTCTCAGAGTACTGGGGTTAAACACTGGTCCATATCGTATTCCACTCTCGGAGTACTGGGGTTAAACACTGGTCCGTATCGTATTCCACTCTCGGAGTACTAGGGTTAAACAATGGTCCGTATTCCACTCTCGGACTACTGGGGTTAAACAATGGTCCGTATTCCGCTCTCGGAGTACTGAAGTTAAACACTGATCCATATTCCACTGTCGGTGTACTGGGGTTAAACACTGGTCCGTATTCTGCTCTCGGAGTACTGGGGTTAAAGAATGGTCCGTATTCCGCTCTCGGAGTACTGAAGTTAAACACTGATCCATATTCCACTGTCGGTGTACTGGGGTTAAACACTGGTCCGTATCGTATTCCACTCTCTGAGTACTGGGGTTTAACACTGGTCCGTATCGTATTCCACTCTCGGAGTACTGGGGTTAAACATTGGTCCATATCGTATTCCACTCTCGGAGTACTGGGGTTAAATACTGGTCCATACCATATTCCACTGTCGGAGTGCTGGGGTTAAACGCTGGTCCATACCATATTCCACTCTCGGAGCACTGGGGTTAAACGCTGGTCCGTATTCCACTCTCGGAATACTGGGGTTAAACACTGGTCCGTATCATATTCCACTCTCGTACTGGGGTTAAACACTGGTCCGTATTCTGCTCTCGGAGTACTGGGGTTAAACACGGGTCCATACCATATTCCACTCTCGGAGCACTGGGGTTAAACGCTGGTCCGTATTCCACTCTCGGAGTACTGGGGTTAAATACTGGTCCATCCCATATTCCACTGTCAGAGTACTGGGGTTAAACACTGGTCCATACCATATTCCACTCTCGGAGCACTGGGGTTAAACGCTGGTCCGTATTCCACTCTCGGAGTACTGGGGTTAAACACTGGTCCATACCATATTCCACTCTCTGAGTACTGGGGTTAAACGCTGGTCCGTATTCCACTCTCGGAGTACTGGGGTTAAACAATGGTCCGTATTCCGCTCTCGGAGTACTGTGGTTAAACAATGGTCCGTATTCCACTCTCGGAGTACTGAGGTTAAACACTGGTCCATACCATATTCCACTCTCGGAGCACTGGGGTTAAACACTGGTCCATATCGTATTCCACTCTCGGAGTACTGGGGTTAAACACTGATCCGTATTCCATTGTCGGAGTACTGGGGTTAAACACTGGTCCGTATCGTATTCCACTCTCGGAGTACTGGGGTTAAACACTGGTCGGTATCGTATTCCACTCTCGGAGTACTGGGGTTAAACACTGATCCATATTCCACTCTCGGAGTACTGGGGTTGAACACTGGTCCGTATTCCGCTCTCGGAGTACTGGGGTTAAACACTGGTCCGTATCGTATTCCACTCTTGGAGTACTGGGGTTAAACACTGGCCCATATCGTATTCCACTCTCAGAGTACTGGGGTTAAGCAATGGTCCGTATCATATTCCACTCTCTGAGTACTGGGGTTAAACACTGGTCCGTATTCCACTCTCGGAGTACTGGGGTTAAACACTGGTCCGTATCATATTCCACTCTCGGAGTACTGGGGTTAAACACTGATCCGTATTCCACTCTCGGAATACTGGGGTTAAACACTGGTCCGTATCATATTCCACTCTCGTACTGGGGTTAAACACTGGTCCGTATTCTGCTCTCGGAGTACTGGGGTTAAACACGGGTCCATACCATATTCCACTCTCGGAGCACTGGGGTTAAACGCTGGTCCGTATTCCACTCTCGGAGTACTGGGGTTAAATACTGGTCCATCCCATATTCCACTGTCAGAGTACTGGGGTTAAACACTGGTCCATACCATATTCCACTCTCGGAGCACTGGGGTTAAACGCTGGTCCGTATTCCACTCTCGGAGTACTGGGGTTAAACACTGGTCCATACCATATTCCACTCTCTGAGTACTGGGGTTAAACGCTGGTCCGTATTCCACTCTCGGAGTACTGGGGTTAAACAATGGTCCGTATTCCGCTCTCGGAGTACTGTGGTTAAACAATGGTCCGTATTCCACTCTCGGAGTACTGAGGTTAAACACTGGTCCATACCATATTCCACTCTCGGAGCACTGGGGTTAAACACTGGTCCATATCGTATTCCACTCTCGGAGTACTGGGGTTAAACACTGATCCGTATTCCATTGTCGGAGTACTGGGGTTAAACACTGGTCCGTATCGTATTCCACTCTCGGAGTACTGGGGTTAAACACTGGTCGGTATCGTATTCCACTCTCGGAGTACTGGGGTTAAACACTGATCCATATTCCACTCTCGGAGTACTGGGGTTGAACACTGGTCCGTATTCCGCTCTCGGAGTACTGGGGTTAAACACTGGTCCGTATCGTATTCCACTCTTGGAGTACTGGGGTTAAACACTGGCCCATATCGTATTCCACTCTCAGAGTACTGGGGTTAAGCAATGGTCCGTATCATATTCCACTCTCTGAGTACTGGGGTTAAACACTGGTCCGTATTCCACTCTCGGAGTACTGGGGTTAAACACTGGTCCGTATCATATTCCACTCTCGGAGTACTGGGGTTAAACACTGATCCGTATTCCACTCTCGGAGTACTGGGGTTAAACACTGATCCGTATTCTGCTCTCGGAGTACCGGGGTTAAACACTGGTCCATACCATATTCCACTCTCAGAGCACTGGGGTTAAACGCTGGTCCGTATTCCACTCTCGGAGTACTGGGGTTAAACAATGGTCCGTATTCCGCTCTCGGAGTACTGGGGTTAAACAATGGTCCATATTCCACTCTCGGAGTACTGGGGTTAAACACTGGTCCATACCATATTCCACTCTCGGAGTACTGGGGTTAAACACTGATCCGTATTCCACTGTCGGAGTACTGGGGTTAAACACTGGTCCGTATCGTATTCCACTCTCGGAGTACTGGGGTTAAACACTGGTCCGTATCGTATTCCACTCTCGGAGTACTGGGGTTAAACACTGATCCATATTCCACTCTCGGAGTACTGGGGTTAAACACTGGTCCGTATCATATTCCACTCTCGGAGCACTGGGGTTAAACACTGATCCATATTCCACTCTCGGAGTACTGGGGTTAAACACTGGCCCGTATCGTATTCCACTCTCGGAGTACTGGGGTTAAACACTGGTCCGTATCGTATTCCACTCTTGGAGTACTGGGGTTAAACACTGGCCCGTATCGTATTCCACTCTCGGAGTACTGGGGTTAAGCAATGGTCCGTATCATATTCCACTCTCTGAGTACTGGGGTTAAACACTGGTCCGTATTCCACTCTCGGAGTACTGGGGTTAAACACTGGTCCGTATCATATTCCACTCTCGGAGTTCTGGGGTTAAACACTGGTCCGTATTCTGCTCTCGGAGTACTGGGGTTAAACACTGGTCCGTATCATATTCCACTCTCGGAGTACTGGGGTTAAACACTGATCCGTATTCCACTCTCGGAGTACTGGGGTTAAACACTGGTCCATATTCCGCTCTCGCAGTACTGGGGTTAAACACTGGTCCATATCGTATTCTGCTCTCGGGCCTTGATGCCCAGTGATGGCCGACTTCAAGGTGCCATACCTGCTTTCCTGACACTCAAGTTCGCCAAATCCTTCAGAAGACTCTAAGATCGCCAGTTCATTTAGATGTTTAAAAAGTATGCTTCTTAAAGGGAACTTCTACACTGCTGATTGCATCGATTGTAGTTCAGAAGATGTATATCTGGTAAAATATTCAGTAGTTTTGTGAGGTGCCCGCAAACAGTCACTGTATATCGCTAGTGCCATTTTGTAGCACCAGCTTCAATACTTGACAGACCACTCTACAATACTTCAGGATGTGACCTTCTCCTGGAACCAAGTATCCAGTTTACTTTGACATATAGATAGGCAAGTAGATGATAGAAAAATGGAGGGCTGTGTGAGAGGGAAGGATTAAATTGACCTTTGAGCTGTTTAAAAACTGGCACAACATCGTAGGCCGAAAAGCTATTAGTGTGCTGTAACATTCTATGTTCAATCTACTTCCAAACTGACTCCTGCCCAACAACTCTAAAAGAAAGTTTAAATATCCGACACATATTGTAGAACGCGTGGAGTGGCAGGTGGAGGGGAGGAGCATACAAGGAGTTTAGTGCCAGTAAACGGATGGGCCACCAAATCGACACTTTCCAGGATGATGTAGAGTACTGAGAACATGATGAGACAAAATAAAGCTTATGTCTGACATCAGGGCTTGCAAACCCTAGAAGTGCCTAGAATGTTCCACAAAATTCAAAGTAAATTTATTATCAAACTACGTGTACTACCTTGAGATTCATTTCTTTGGCGGGATATACAGGAAAATACAGAAATAGAATAGAATTTATGAAAAGCTATCCATAAACAAAGCAGCTAATGTGCAAAAGAAGACAAATTGTGCAAACCAAAAATAAATAAATAATATCAAGAACTGTTTCCTCTGCTCCAAGGAATACCAATCCCAGACCATGTAGTCTTCCTCAGTAACTCAAGTGTTCCCATGCTGTCAATATCTTCACAAATTCTCTCTGCATTTCCACCACTGCAATCACATCTTTCCTGTAATGTTGTGCTCAAAACTGTCCAGGTCCTCCCCATGTTACAGCAGGGTTCTTGTTGACTGCCCTGCATTTTTCTATCATCCATGTGCCCATTTAAGAGTTTCTTAAATGCCCCCTGGTGTATCTGCCTCTGCCAGCACTCCTGGTGCACATTTCATGCACTCACAACTCTGTGTAAAAAATAAATGAAGCCCCTATACTTACCTCCAATCACCATATAATTATGCCTCCTCATATTTGCCATTTCCACCCTGGGAAAAATTCTCTGGCTATCCACTCGATCTATGCCGCTTATCACCTTTCACACCTCTGCCAAGACACCACTCATTCTTATAGTTTCCACCTTTTTATACTGTTTGGAAACTTGTTTTCTCAATCATCCTACATGTAAGTCTAAATCATTAATACAGGCTACAAAAGGCAAGGGACAGTGTAGACCCACACAGGTTCCAAATTGCTGCTTTCCTAAATTCCCTACACTTTGATTTATAGTGAAGATTAATAAAACAACAGGAATTTTTGAGAGAGTAAATAGCAAGTACATAGCTGGATGGGTGGAAACAAGGGAAGTCACATTCAAAGTAACTGATGGAAGGATTCAAGTAGTAATGAAGATTCCACCCTTCCCTTCTCTCCCCCCCAACACCTTAAAATTATGCCCCCTCATATTAGCTATTTTCATGCTGGAAAAAAGCCTCTGGCTATCCACTCGCTCTCTGCATCCTATCATCTTGTACATCTCTATCCAGTCACCTCTCATCCTCCTTCACTCCAAAATAGAAAAGATCTGGAAAGCTTCCTGAGTAATGAAATAAAAATAATATAATCTGTGCCTGCAGGATCTCCTGACCTCGTGCTGATATCAGGATTAAAGTGGGAAACAGTTTTTCAATGTGGACTGATATGACTAGGCAAAATGGCCTCCTTCTGAACTGTTTATTTTTAAGGACTTCCTTAAAACTCAAGAAACTCTCATTGTCAGTCTTGTATATATTCGACTAGAGCACCTACTGACAGAATCCAAATGTATTCATCATCCTCCAAATGGAAACTGTTTAATTTCTTTTTGAACTCGACACTCTTTGGTCACTTTATCAGGTACTTCTGCTTGTTAATGCAAATATCTAATCAGTCAATCATGTGACAGCAACTCCATGCATAAAAGCATGCAGACATGGTCAAGAGGTTCACTTGTTCAGACCAAACATCAGAATGGGGGAAGAAATGTGATCTGAGTGACTTTGACCATGGAAAATTGTTGGTGCCAGATGGAGTGGTTTGAGTATCTTAGAAACTTCTGATCTCCTGGGATTTTAGCACATAACAGTCCCTAGAGTTTATGAAGAATGGTGCAAAACATAAAAAGTATTTGGTGAGTGGCAGTTCTGTGAGCAAAAATGCCTTGTTACTGAGAGAGGTCAGAGGAGAATGGCCAGGCTGGTTCAAGCTGACAGGAAGGTGACAGTAATTCAAACAACCTCACATTGCGGCAGTGGTGTGCATCTCTGAAAGCACAACACATCAAACTTTGAAGTGGATGGTACTGTAGCAGAAGACCACTCTGAGATCCACTCCTGTACCTAATGAAGGGGCCACTGAGTGTATATCTCCCTCCCCCTCCCCATAATGACATTAAAACTATTGACTGCACAGGCAAAAAAACCTCCTAGTATCCACCCTATAAAGATTTCAAAGAATTTTACGTTTCAGTAAGGGCTCCAGTCATTCCCTTAATTCCAAACAATACAAGCCCATTCTCCCAAATCTTTCCTCAGAAGACAATATTTGTATTCTTAAAATGAAATTAAGTGAACATTTGTTGCAACTCTAACACTATTGTATATTTCCAGAGCCCGAGGGATCAAAACTGAATTCAGCATCCCAGATACACTGTCTCACCAAAGCAGCAAACTTCAATTGCAGTTGACACTCATTCAGATTTTGCTGACTACACTGTCACTAATTAAACCAAGCCACTGGCAGAAATGGGATGCCATCTGGTGCCAAGCAAACTTCCACTGGCATACAACCCAATGTCTTGTGGTTGGTGGTGGAAGCACAGCGTTTATTTCTGACCATTAAGAAAAGTGCCAATGAACATCCATGGAAATGTCTATCCATTGGCAGGCAAACGTCCATTCAAAAGGATCTCAGGAACCCAGTGGACACACTGTCATCAAGTTAGCGAAACAGTGAATCTGTTTTAAAAGTAGCAACTAGGCAGGAAAGAAAACAGTGTCTTGGAAAGCAAGGATAAAAACCAGAACACAAAGACCACTAAGAAAGATGAGCTCCATTTGTCACATATACATCGAAATGGCCAGTAAACTGTGTCACTTGCGTTCACAACCACAGTCCGAATGTGCTGGGGGCAACCTGCAAATGCTGCCATGTTTCCGCGCCGACATAGGAGCCCTCAACTTACTAACCACAACTGGTAGTCGGTCTTTTGGAATATTTGAAGAAATTGGAGTTTCCGGAGGAAACCCACGTGGTCAAGGGGAGAACATACTTACAGACAGCAGCAGTAATCCAACCCCGATTTTCCAATTGCCAATGCTGTAAATTGAGATGCTACAGTGACAAAAAATATTGTAATAAAATATTTTAAAGAAAGATTTATAAAGAAATGTCAACACACAAGTGGAAGAATGTGGGAATTTTAGAATCAAAGATGCTACTGCGCAATAGCTATAGATTAGCATACCTTATCCATACTATGACTACACGCAATTAAGACTGAATGTGTGACTGTGGACTCACGTTCAAGGACCCAAAATTCATGTTGTCAGTGTTATTTATTTATTTATCCACCCATTTGTTTATTTATCTATCTATCTATCTATCTATCTATCTATCTATCTATCTATCTATCTATCTATTTTTGAGTTTGCCTTCTTTTACACATTGCTTGTTTGTCCCTTTGTGTTGTAGTTTATCATTGGTTTTATTGTATTTCTTTGTTTTATTGTGAATGCTTGCAAGAAAATGAATCACAAAGTAGTATATAGTGACATATACATACTTCGAAAACAAATCTACTTTGACTGAACCCTTTTGATTTTGAATCACACAGATGAGTCCGTAAAATATTTCCAGAATGCTTCACCATAACCTTGAGTCCAAAAATACTTAAACTTTTCTTTAAATGACTGGTTTCTGATGATTATGCCAGAGCTAGCACATCCTATGAAGAGCTGAGGATCAGTGATAACATTGAAGGTGCATGCACACATTGCTGGAAGCATCAGCTGCACAATGCCATTATGGTTGTCACACATCATTGTGGACCTCTGTTTATCTGCTGCTGAAACATTTACCCATGTCCTTGCCACTTACAGCTTCAGAAAATCCGCTTATCCAGAACTCCATACAAATAGTTCCTAGGCTGTACATTTATATATTTTACAGGTGATGGTCATGTGTAGGGAGTTCCATGATTTAGCTAGGGTCCTCTGTACAGCAGGCATTCACAATATACAGCTTATGGTCCACAGCCAGTACAGAATGCAGATCGTTCTGGCATGTACCAGGGTCTCCTACACAATTGCAAGAACCAAGTAGATAGCTTGGCTCATTTACTAGTGGGGGGGTGTATCATTGCTCAATTGAGGCAAGCAATTTGGTTTCAGTTAGGTAAACTCTAGAACTAATTCAATGCCTCTTGGTTGCCCTGACTCTTCGAATAAGCAACGTCACGATGACAAGTCCAAAACAGGTGGAGAATTTACATGTACAATGTCAGGAAGACAGAATTTTTTCAAAATAAAATTCATTCTGCAGCAAGAACTGAACTTGCAAAGGTAATGGCTGTTCCTTTATGGCTAAACTTAACCAGAGTAAAACGAGCTAAAACCAACATTAAGATCAAGGGAACTTGTAAACTTTATACTCTTTGATACACCACTTTCTGTAAGAACCTTTGAGGAAAGTAGCAGGAAATATAGGGGGGGGGGATGTCAGAGCTAAGTTTCTTTTATACACACTAAGTGGTGGGTACTTGGAACGCTTTGCCAGGTGTAGTGGTAGAGACAGATACATTAAGGGCATTTGAGAAACTCTTAGATAGGCACATGAATGATAGAAAAATGGAGGGCTATGAGGAAGGGAAAGGTTAGATTGAACTTAGAAAACATTAAAAGTTTGACTCAATATCATGGGCTGAATGGGCCTGTGCTGCGCTGTAATGTTCGAAGCTGGCTCGTGATGAATACTGATGCAGCATCAATAACTCACTCTGAGACGTAAAGGTGTGATATCGGCTTTTATTGACTGGAAGAAGGAACAAGCAGTGAGTGACCACCATACTACATCCTGGAGTGAGAGGCCGGGCTCAATACCGGGGTCTGTGGGAGAGGCCACAGGAGCAGTCAGCAGGGGGCGTGTCCAGACAGGTATATGTAGTTCACCACAAATACAAGTCCTATTACATTGCACCCTCAGAATGAGCAGTGTCCTTTGACGAAAGCACAACCCACATGACAGATGATGGCCCAGTGAAAAAGACTAATTAGAAGTCTCCAGGCAAGAAGACTTATTACACACTTTAATTCATTCTTCATGCGATGCTGACTTCAAGCGCTGGTGCCAGATAATTTCAAATTCTGACATTGCCCTCCACCCATCAGTCTCTGGTGGTCTTACATCCAGAAACCTTTACATTTCAGATATCCTCCTCTGCTTAGGGAGCCAGCCGTGATTCTGCTTTTCTCTGCAGCTTTGTGCACTCTTCATGAAGAAGGGTTACAGGAGATCAACTGGTCACGTCTACGATAAAGGATATTTGTTGATAATGAGGGATAGATGTGGTGAATAATTGGTCAAATTTCAGCGGTGGCTGGACTAATGAAATGTAATCAAACACATCAATGTGAATGAATTCTACAGAGCGAGTTAGTACGTACTGTGATATGTGGGAGTAGGGTTAAGAAAGCAAATTGCTGGTGTTGAAGTGATACACATATCACAATCAACTACTTTTGACAATGAGTTCAGGTGCCTGGGATCATTTTCTGTGGCTATATATTGCAGCCTTTACTGGCAGGCTTCTGCAGGTCAGCTAGGAAGACCACGATCTCCGCAGATCTTTGAGGTCTCCATCATGACCATCTGTCAGTCATAACAAGGAGGCAGCCTTCATTCACCTCCAATTCCTCTATTCTAGTTACAGTGCAGCCAACTCAAGGATGCATCAATAGAGCATCGTGAAACAAAGACACTACACTTGTGCCATATAAGGTGGTATTAGACCAAAGAAGGTATTAACCAACACCCCCCTGCCCATTTTTTAATGTTCTTATAACTTTCATAATGCAAGCAATTGATTATTTTTAAAAATCCTGACATGCGGATATCTGAGTAACACACACAAAATGCTGGTGGATCTCAGCGTCTATGGAGAGGAACAAGTTGTTGACGTCTCAGCCCGGAATGTCAACTGCTTATTCCTCTCCATAGATGCTGCCTGAGCTGCTGAGTTCCTCCAGCATTGTGTGTGTGTGTTACCTTGGAGTTCCAGCATCTGCAGAATCTCTTGTGTTTATGTGGAAATCCGATCTAGACCGAGAATATTGGAGTTACACAAAGTCATTGCACCAGTATTACATCCATGTACTCTGGGTGAACAAGAAACCCAGAACTAATCTGAAGATGCCATGGTTCAATTTTAAAGTCAGAGGAAGAAGTGTTCAGAAGCTCAAGCGTTTCCCTTGCACAGGTTCCTCCAGCCCCTCCTCAACGTGTACCCAAGCAGCCGAAACCACAGGCTTCACACAAACTTGGCAGGATCAGATAATGAAAAGAATCAAGGCAGTTAAATGAAAGAAGGAACATGCAGCATTTTTACCGTAAAACTCTGGTTCATTTTTTTTTACTGTTACGCTGTTCTGTATTTCACCTTGTGCTGTTCTCTGCAAGCTGCTTGTTTGGGTTACTGTTGAAGATAAGAGATAGGAGAATTGTGTGCCATCCAAGTAGGATGGCTGGATTAAGGGGTGGTTTCTCTGGTGAGGGACACTAAGGCTGGGCTTGGGGCTTTTGTTAAGGAGATGAAGAGAGAAGACACCAGAGAGAAGAGGTTGTAGGATTTGACCTGGAGTGGGGCAGTGATTCGATGAAGCCCGGGGGGAGATCGAAGGAGGATCGGTGAAGGGGAAACCGTGAGCTCCAACTTGTGCGCGTTAGATTGTTCCATTAAAATCGGCCCTTTTCTTTCTCTGTTCTTTCTTTACTAACCCTTTAGTCAAATTAAGAATTATAAAGCTAAAGCTTTTAATTGTATACAGTGTACTGTCTGTTACTTTGTGGCATTTACTGTATTTGTAACTGGGTAATGAATCACGTGCTACCCACACAAACAGGGGGTTCGGGGTGGGCTCCTGCCTCAATCTCACACGTTTGGCAAAGCCAGAGATTGTCTTTCCCTAGACTTATGCACCTGATGGAACCAGAGTTTCATTACCTTTTGTAAATCAACTACACTACACAATCACCAATTTCCCTGCCTGTATCTTGTTAACAGTTCCAATTTCAGCAAGGGATTCATTTGATATTAGCCTTAACATTAACCAGACCATTATGCAAGAGCACTTTCATTTAACAAGCAGAACATCTGGAGTCCACTAGAATCCTTGCCCAGATTGAACTCTGTCCTGATGACATTGTGCCCTATTTGTAAGTAACTGCTGTGCACACTAAATATTAACTGGCTTAGTTGGCTGAACAATCTCTTAATGAATTACCAATGAATGACTGAAATCATTACCAAAATAATCTGATGGAAAGAGGGGCAAGGGAGAAGTGTGATAGAGAGAATAAAGAATAAAGCAGATGACAGTGAAGGAAGGCAGGAAAATTGTTCAAAAGGATGAAGGAGCGGATGACGCGAAAGGATGGTTCAGTGGAAATGAGGAAACACAAGATAGGACCAAGAGCATGTGGGGTAAACAGAAGGGATGGCAGTAGAAAGGGAAAAGATAACTGAAACTTCAGAATGCTTTCCATTGCTCTTTGCTTCCTGCCACTAAGGAAATTTTAGGTCCAATTCTCTGTGCTGGACTTGTTAAAATGCCCTGCTATAATGACTAAACAAGGAAAAAAATGCTTGAAGGAGAAAGAAGGCAACATTTCCAGTGATTAGATAAAACAACAAGTATTGGGGAAAAGAGATTTATTTTTAAAGCACCAATTGCTAACTAAAAATGAACTCACTGTCTCCTCAGCATCCTAAGAAAGATCGTCTGAATAGCGAAATACAATATTCTGAGGGTGCTTCAGCTGGTTTCACTTTATATCATGGTGTGATACTGTAATTCAGTACTTGAGCACGTTATCCATGATTTCAGGGCAGGGACAATTGGAAACATCACACTATGGGATAATCATTTGCATCTAACAAAAGCCCAGTTTATCTGTTGAGCTGTAAATGCACATTCCCAAGATTATCCCAAAACAAACAATTTTTCAACTTTCGATGAACACAAAGTGCAAAACAAAGATCTTGTTGATTAACTGCTTTGATTGTGGAACCTTGTCCATAACTGCATTTCAGAAGTAATCAGGCTAGAAATTACATTATAAACTTTAATAACATTAAAATAGCATGATGGAGTCGCCCAAGGAGTAGATGAAAATCATGAAGAGTCCAAAGTTCACAAAACATCAGTGTCAGGTTTCCCAGTGTAACATTGCGCTAAAACTCACATTACCATTTTTTAAAAATTATGCATTTTTGATTTTCTGGATGTTACTGAAAAGATAAATATTTATTAGCCATTCCTCAAAAGATAATGAAGCACCATGAAGGTATTAGCACAATTATTGTTGGCAAAATTTCAGATGGTGACGAGGAGGTGTACAGGGGTAAGACAGATCAGCGGGTTGTGTGGTGTCGCTACAACAGCCTTGCACTCAATGTTAATAAAACCAAGGAACTGACTCACTCAACATTTTAGGAACAGCTTCTTCCTCTCTGTCATCAAATTTCTGAATGGATAATGAACCCACTACTGCACTATTTTGTTTCCTGCACACTTTTTGCACTACTTACTTAATTTAACTATATATATATTTATTTTTTAATAGTAATTTATAGTTTTTTTCACTATTATGTATTGCAATGTACTGCAGTCACAAAACAATAAATTTTATGACATATGCCAACAATATTAAACATAATTCTGATTCAGTGTTATTGGGGAAGGAATTACAGAATTTAAATCCCGACAAAAAAAGGGAATGACCATGTATTTCTGAGTGAGGAATTGTGCGTAGTGATGCATAGTGCACAGTGATGCATAGCAATTAGTGATGTTTCCATGCTCATTCTGTGCTTATTCTTCTTGATGGAAATGAGAGCAGGATGTTTGCCAGAAGGACTTTGTGAGATTGACTAGGCCAGGGGTCGGCAACCCGCGGCTCCGGAGCCGCATGCGCCTCTTTCATCTCTGTGCTGCGGCTCCCCGTGGTTTGTTAGTTTTTGAAATGTAATTTGAAATTTGAAGATTATGGTGATCTTGTACAATCTAAATAAAGCATTGTGGCGACCCCATTTCCTGGCACACCCGAACTGGCTCACAATTAGCCACCGTTCCGGTTAAGGGAGATAGCCTACGGGGGTTTGTGAGTACGTGTCTTTTGGAGCATCCGCGCCCATGGGGGCGGATTGAGGGAGGCTTTAAAGCAAGGCTGTTTAGTTCGAATAAAGTTATCTTTGACTGCAGTGTCGTTATTTTAGCGCTGCGTGTAGCACACCGCTACAACATGTTTTTTATCGCTATTAATATACGTCACCACTGCCAATGCCTGACACCCACCAGTGCGCGATTTCTTTTAATTTTTCGATCCAAGGTAGGCTAACGATGTAGTAACATTCAACCCAACGTCTTTTTTTCGGAGTTCAAAATGTTTTTGTTGCATGCAAAAATGTAATTTCGTTTTCTCTGCAGGAGTTCATCAATTTCATAAATGCAACACATTATAGTTTGTTTATACATAGCATAAAGGCAAAAAAAAACCATTGTATGCAGTGTTATTTCATTTTAAATGTCAAATGGGTTTTGTGGCTCCCAGTGTTTTCTTTTCTGTGGGAAATGGGTCCATATGGCTCTTTCAGTGGTAAAGGTTGCCGACCCCTGGACTAGGCCAGAGTGATGTTGATGTACCTGAATTTCATGCAGAGATCAATGTCAGTTGCCTGCATTGTTTAATTTCTTCCATTCTAATGAAGCCCTTTGATACAACATGACAGAAGGCATTTAAGATTAGCTTTGTCACATGTATGTCAAAACATACAGTGAAGTGTGTCATTTGCATCAAAGACCAGCACAGTCTGAGTGCGTGCTGGGGGCAGCCCACAAGTGTTGCCATGCTTCTGGCACCAACACAGCATGCCCACAACTTACAGACACTAACTGTACAGGTTTGGAATGTGGCAGCACCCGGACGAGACCCACATGGTCACGGGGAGAACATACAAACTCCTCCTAGGTAGCATTGGGAATTGAACCCTGATCAGTTTTCGTGGTGCTGTAAAATGTTGTGTTAAGCATCATGATACCCTGCCACTCCACTTACCCACAGTAAGGATCAAATTTACTGCGAGTCTGCAGAAACACAGATAGACCAGGTGGAGATGGCAGACATTCCTGACATTAGTAAACCGGATGAATTTTACAGAATTTGGTCAATAATCTTGCAGCCGTCATTACCCAATCTGGTCTGAAATTTGGAATTTACTACTGCTGTAGAAGCTGTGGAAGACACAATTCTGCTCAGTTCTGTCAAAGGGTCTCCAAGATGAAACGTTAACTGTTTCTCTTACCTGACCTGCTGATTTTTTCCAGCCTTTTCTCTTTTGTTTCATATTTCCAGCACCCACTGTTCTTTTTTAAATTTGAACTTGAATCTCTGGATTGTTAGTACAGGTTCCTATTTTACTATGCAACAAATTGCTGGAGGAACTTAGCAGGTCAGGCAGCATCCATGGAGGCGAATAAACAGTTGATGTTTTGGGCCAACATCTTTCCTCTCCACAGATGCATCCTGACTTGCTGAGTTCCTCCAGCATTGTGTGTTGTTCTGGATTTCCGGTACTGTAGAATCTCTTGTGGCTGGAAATTTACTGTAGCTCCAATGCCATATGACTGTTCACAGAACCGCATTCACAGTTCACGCACTTCAAGGGCTGCAGGGACGAGCATGTGCCTTTGAGAACATGCCGAGTCTTTCCAAACCAGAAGCCCCAGGAGAATTAGGGGCAGCATGGTAGCGTAGCAGTTCGCATACTGCTTTACAGCACCAGCGATCCAGGTTCAATTCCTGCCATTGCCTGTAAGGAGACTGTAAATTCTCCCCTTAACCAGTTTTCTCCACATCTTAAAGATGTAGTTTAAGCGGTCACGTTTGTAATTGGGCGGCACAGACTCATTGGGCTTGCTGAATCTCTAAGTAAAATAAACAAACAAATTACCAGGAGATAAGCAGGGCACAGCCATTGCGAGTGAAATGTTAGAGACAGAATCAGGTGCACAACAGCTGTGGCAGGGTTTGCATGCCATTACATCCTACAGGACATAACTTGACTCTCCAAAGAGCTCAATGTCTTTAATGCACACCTTAAAAGGGAAAATAACACTATGCCCGTGCAAATCCCCACAGTATCTGGGGATCCTGTGATCTTTGTCTTGGAGGCTAACGTCTGAATGCCCTTCAAGAGGGGTGAATGTCAGGCCCTGATGGTGTACCTGGCAGGTATTCAAAATCTGTGCTGACCAACTCATTAGAGTGTTGAAGGTATGATCATCCATGAAACAATCCTTCTGAATTGTACTTACGTTAATTTAAACCAGATTATCTCAAAATGCCATCATCATTAGGCACTCCCAGAATACATTTATCTTCTCAATGGAGCACCAGGCGGGGACACCTGCAGTGCTCGTCAATGACTTTTTGTTCAACCTTTTGTAATGACTACCATTCTCTTTTCTTTTTCAATCTTTTTATTAAGTTTTTCAGAAGTAAATACATAATAATCATAGTAGTATAAAGGGAGTGGGATTACATTGTTGGTAATTAACATAGGGGGAAAAAAGCTATAAATAGCACCAATATAATTGACCTCCCAAACCCTTGATACCCAAAATAAAAAAGAAAGATGGAAAAAAAAACCCAAATTGAAATTTAAGAAAAAACTAAAATAAACAAAACTAAGACAAAACTAAACAAAGCTGGGCTATTCAATTATATCAAATAAAATCTTTAATGTCGTTAACTCCGCTCCTCTACTCAAGCCAATGAATAAAATAAAGGAATCGGAAAATGTCAGATTGCATTCTATGAAAGTGTTGAATAAAAGGCCTCCAAGTTTCTTCAAATTTAACCGAGGGGTCAAATGTACCACTTCTAATTTTTTCTAAATTTAAACAAGATATGGTTTGGGAGAACCTTTGAGATGTGGTTGGAGGATTAATCTCTTTCCAGTTCAATAGAATAGATCTTCTAGCCATTAAGGTAGTAGATGCAATCATCCGCTGAGCTGGAGAGGGTAAATCAATCACTGGTAAGCCAAAAACTGCAGTAATTGGATGAGGTCGTAAATCCATATGTAAAATTGTAGAGAATATATCAAAAATATCTTCCCAAAACTTTTCTAAAGGAGGACAAGAGCAAAACATATGAGTCAAAGAGGCTACCTCAGAATGAAATCTATCACAGATCGGATTCACAGACCATTCTCAGCTCCTGAAAACTGGAAGAAACCATCCCAGTTACAGGGCTATGTAAGTGCTGGCTGGCAGCCGCAAGAACATCCAATGAAACATTTTTGCGTGCCAACATAGCTCAGAGTTACACCAGGAACCTCACTATTAAAGTCTCAGCTGCTTACTGGATGTTCAAAACAATTTTTCAAAGGCATCTGTACTAAAATGAAGTAAACAACTTCTACACCACAAACAAGAGAAAATCTGCAGATGCTGGAAATCCGAGCAACACACACAAAATGCTGGAGGAACTCAGCAGGCCAGGCAGCATCTAGGAAAAGTGTACCTGAAACATCGGCTGTACGCTTTTCCACAGATGCTGCCTGGCTTGCTGAGTTCCTCCAGCATTTTGTGTGTGTTGCACTGAATGAGGATCTCACAGCTTGCACTCTCTGATGTTTGAGGTCCTTTGTTTCAGCAGATTTGAGTAATAGAAGAGATTCAGGTGGTTTAGAAGAGCCTTCTGGTGTTTCACTACCTTTAGGATGTAGGTTGTTGATAATCATAAACACAAGAGATTCTGCAGATGCTGGAAATCCTGAGAAACACACACAAATCCTGACCTGCTGGTTTCCTCCAGCACTTTGTGGTTGTTTGTAATAGATGTGTTTGATGGCTCTGGGTTTGTACTTACTGGAGTTTATTAGACTGAGGGGGAACCTCATTGAAACCTATTGAATATTGAAAGGCTTAGATAGAGTAATGTGAAGAGGATGTTTCCTATAGTGGGGGAGTCAGAATACAAGAACATCCATTCCAATGCTGCCTGTAAGGAGTTTGTACGCCCTCCCTGTGAATGCTCGGGTTTCCTCCGGGTGCTCCAGTTTCCTCCCACATTCCAAAGGCACACCAGTTAATTGGTCACTGCGATTAGGCTAGGGTTAAATAGGTGTGTTGCTGGCAACCTGGTTCATTGGAGCTGAAAGACCTGTTCCACACTATATCTCTAAATGGATAAGTAGGCACACAGAGGATAGTAAAATGGAGGCAGTGTAGGTAGGAAAGGTTAGATCGATCTTAGAGTAGGTTAAAAAGTTCAGCCTATCGATGTGGGCCGAAGGGCCTGTACTGTGCAGTAGTGTTCTATACTCAATGGCCACTTTATTAGGTACAGGACTGGAACCTGGTGTACTGCAGCCCATCCACTTGTTGTGCATTCAGAGATGCTCTTCTGCACAAACCTGTTGTACAGAAGGTTATTTGAGTTACTGTTGCCACCAGTAAGATTGTATCAGTCTGGCCATTCGACCTCTCCCATTAACAAGGCATTTTCAACCACAGAACTGTTGCTCACTGGATGTTTTGTTTGTCTAATTGGAGAGGACAGCAGGCCATGGAAGAAAGCAAAGAGGAGAGGATCACCAGAGGAAGGCAATAGTCAGGCAAAAAGATAAGGTGAGAGAGGGAAAAGGGGTTTGGGGAATGGTGAAGGAAGGGCATTATCAGAAGTTAGAGAAATCGATGTTCATGCTATCAAGTTGGAGGCTACCCAGACGGAAAATAAGGTGTAGCGGTGTGCTACACGCAGCGCTAAAATTACGACATGGAGTCGGTAACTGCAGTCGAAGGAAAAACTTTATTCGAAATCCTCAGCCTCACTTTTAAGCCTCCCTCAACCTGCCCCCCGTGGCGCAGAGGCTCCAAAGCTCTGTGCTCGCAAACCCCCGTAGGCTATCTCCCTTAGCCGGAAAGCTGGCTAATTGTGAGCCGGTTCGGATGTGCCAGGAAATGGGTCGCCACATAACCCCCCCCCCAGAACCAGCGCTACACCCCCCCCAATGTCCACAGTCTGGGCCGGAACCTGCTTGGGAGGTCGGCCTCTGCGCCGAGGTGCCGGAAACTCGGCTGGTTGCGCCAGGTCCACATGGGCTGGTTTGAGTCGGTCCACCGTGAAAACCTCCTCTTTCCCCCCAACGTCCAGCACGAACGTGGACCCATTGTTCCAGAGCACCATAAACGGCCCCTCGTATGGCCGCTGCAGCGGTGGCCGATGCCCGCCCCTTCGTACAAACACAAACTTACAGTTCTGCAGGTCTTTGGGTACGCAGGTCGGGTTCCGCCTGTGCTGTGAAGTGGGTATGGGGGCCAGGTTACCGAGCTTCTCGTGTAGTCTGCCCAGGACCGTTGCGGGATCTTCCTCTTGCCCCCGTGGGGCTGGTAGGAACTCCCCGGGGACGACCAGGGGCGCACCGTATACCACCTCGGCCGAGGAGGCGTGCAGGTCGTCCTTGGGTGCTGTGCGGATGCCGAGAAGGACCCAGGGAAACTCATCCGCCCAGTTGGCTCCTCACAGGCGGGCCATGAGGGCCGACTTCAGGTGACGGTGGGAACGCTCCACTAGCCCATTCGACTGTGGGTGGTAGGCAGTTGTGTGGTGCAGCTGAGTCCCCAAAAGGCTGGCCATAGCTGACCACAGGCTGGAGGTGAACTGGGCGCCTCTGTCGGAGGTAATGTGGGCCGGTACACCAAAGCGAGATATCCAGGTGGTGATCAGGGCTCGGGCGCAAGATTCGGAGGTGGTGTCGGTGAGCAGGACCGCCTCTGGCCATCTTGTGAACCGGTCCACGATAGTCAGGAGGTGCCGCGCTCCGCGCGACACTGGCAGGGGGCCCACGATATCCACATGAATGTGGTCGAAACGCCGGTGGGCGGGATGGAACTGCTGCGGTGGGGCTTTGGTGTGCCGCTGCACCCTGGCCGTCTGAGAGTGCATGCACGTTTTGGCCCATTCACTGACCTGTTTGCGGAGTCCGTGCCAAACGAACCTGCTGGAAACCATCCAGACAGTCGTCTGGATGGAGGGATGCGCCAAGTTATGAATGGAGTCGAAAACACGGCGCCGCCAGGCTGTCGGGACGACGGGACGGGGCTGGCCGGTGGCGACGTCACAGAGTAGGGTCCTCTCACCCGGGCCTACGGGGAGGTCCTGGAGCTGCAAACCTGAGACTGCGGTTTGTAACTCGGAATCTCCTCACCTGCCTGCTGTGCCTCTGCCAGTGCCTCAAAGTCTACCCCTTGGGAAAGGGCATGAACGGTAGGGCGAGAGAGCGCATCCGCCATGACACTGTCCTTACCCGAGACGTGCCGGACATCCATCGTGTATTCAGAGATGTAGGACAGGTGGCGTTGCTGGCGGGACGACCAGGGGTCGGACGCTTTCGTAAATGCAAAGGTAAGCAGTTTGTGGTCCGTGAACGCGGTGAAGGGCCGACCTTCTAGGAAGTACCTGAAATGCCGGATTGCCAGGTCAAGCGCCAACAGTTCCCGGTTGAAAGCACTGTACTTGAGCTCGGGTGGCCGCAGGTGTTTGCTGAAAAATGCCAGGGGTTGCCAGCAACCTGCGATGAGTTGCTCCAGCACCCCACCGACTGCCGTGTTAGATACGTCCACTGTGAGGGCAGTAGGGGCTTCCATTCTGGGATGTACTAGCATTGCGGCGTTCGCCAAAGCTTCCTTCGTTTGAACGAAAGCGGCGGCGGACTCCCCGTCCCAGGTAATGTCCTTGCTCGGACCCGACATCACGGCGAACAGGGGGCGCATGATCCGGGCAGCTGAAGGGAGGAAGCGGTGGTAGAAATTGACCATACCTACGAATTCCTGAAGGCCTTTGATCGTGGTGGGTCGGGGGAAGAGGCAGACTGCGTCTACCTTAGCGGGCAGAGGGGTTGCCCCGTCTTTAGTAATCCTGTGGCCCAGGAAGTCGATGGTATCGAGTCCGAACTGGCATTTGGCGGGGTTGAATGTAAGACCGTACTCACTCAGTCTGGCGCAGAGTTGACGGAGGTGGGACAGATGCTCCTGACGACTGCTGCTGGTTATGAGGATGTCATCCAAATAGATGAACGCGAAATCCAGGTCCCGTCCCACCGCATCCATTAACCGCTGGAATGTTTGTGCGGCATTCTTCAGGCCGAACGGCATGCGGAGGAACTCGAACTCGGGGTGATGAGAGCCGTTTTGGGGACGTCGTCAGGATGCATCGGGATTTGATGGTACCCTCGGACGAGGTCTACCTTGGAGAAGATCCGTGCGCCGTGCAGGTTTGCTGCAAAGTCCTGAATGTGCGGCACAGGGTAGCGGTCCGGTGTGGTAGCCTCGTTCAGTCTGCGGTAGTCACCGCACGGTCTCCAGCCTCCCGTCGCTTTGGGCACCATGTGCAGGGGGGAGGCCCATGGGCTGTCGGACCGCCGGATGATCCCCAATTCCTCCATCCTCTGGAACTCCTCCTTCATCAGTCGGAGCTTGTCCGGGGGAAGCCGCCGAGCGCGGGCGTGGAGGGGTGGTCCCTGGGTCGGGATGTGGTGCTGCACGCCATGTCGGGGCATGGCTGCTGTGAACTGCGGTGCCAGAACTGATGGGAAATCCGCCAGGACCCTGGTGAAGTCGTTGTCGGACAGCGTGATGGAGCCGAGGTGAGGGGCTGGCAACTGGGCTGCACCCAGGGAGAACGTCTGAAAGGTCTCGGCGTGTACCAGTCTCTTCCTGGGCAGGTCGACCAGTAGGCTGTGAGCCCGCAAAAAATCCGCACCCAGAAGTGGTTGGGCTACGGTGGCCAGTGTAAAGTCCCACGTGAACTGGCTGGAGCCGAACTGTAGCTGCACCTGACGGGTGCCATAGGTCCTTACTGTGCTGCCGTTCACGGCCCTCAGGGGGGCCCTGGTGCCCTGCTGCGGGTATCGTAACTTGTTGGAGGTAAAACGCTGATCTCGGCACCAGTGTCGACCAAAAACAGGCGTCCCGACCTTCTGTCCCACACATACAGGAGGCTATCCCAATGGCCAGCCGCCATAGCCATCAGCGGCGGCTGGCCCTGGCGTTTCCCGGGAACTTGCAGGGCGGGCGACAACGGCAGGCTTCTGCGCCCCACCGCTGGTGGTAGAAGCACCAGTGTTGGCGGGCTCTGCGGCCGGGCCTGGACTGGTTTGCTGCTGGGAGCGTGGCTGGGAGATCTGTGCGATGGACCTTTTTGGCGTTCCACAGCAAGTCCGCCCGGGCTGCCACTTTCCGGGGGTCACTGAAATCCGCGTCGGACAGCAGTAGGCGTATGTCCTTGGGCAGCTGCTCCAGGAATGCCTGCTCAAACATGAGGCAGGATGTGTGTCCGTCAGACAGAGACAACATCGCATTCATTAAAGCCGAAGGAGGTCTGTCGCCCAAGCCATCCAGGTGCAGTAAACGGGCAGCCCGCTCGCGCCGTGAGAGTCCGAAAGTCCTGAGGAGCAGGGCTTTGAATTCCGTGTACTTGCCGTCTGCCGGGGGCGACTGTACGAACTCCACGACCTGGGCCGCTGTGTCCTGGTCGAGGGAGCTCACCACGTAGTAGTAGCGGGTGTCTTCTGAGGTGATCTGGCGAACGTGGAATTGGGCTTCAGCTTGCTGGAACCATAGGTTCGGTCGCTGTGTCCAGAAACCCGGCAGTTTCAACGAAACCGCATGAACAGAGGCGGCGTCGGTCATTTCTGGTCCAAAAATCGTTTGGACCGTCAGGGTCACCAATTGTAGCAGTGTGCTACATGCAGCGCTAAAATTACGACACCGAGTCAGTAACTGCAGTCGAAGGAAAAACTTTATTCGAAATCCTCAGCCTCACTTTTAAGCCTCCCTCAACCTGCCCCCCGTGGCGCAGAGGCTCCAAAGCTCTGTGCTCGCAAACTCCCGTAGGCTATCTCCCTTAGCCGAAAAGCTGGCTAATTGTGAGCCGGTTCGGATGTGCCAGGAAATGGGTCGCCACAGTGTTGTCCTCCAACCTAATATGGCCTCATCGCAACAGTAGAGGGGGCCATGGATTGGTATATTGGAATGGGAATGGGAAGTGGAATTAAAATGGGTGGCCACTGGGAGATCCAACTTCTTCTGGCAAACGGAGCGTGGGTGCTTGACGAAGCAGTCTCCCAATCTGCTTCGGGTCTCACAGATATACAGGAGGCCACACTGGGAGCACCAAACACAGTAAGTGACCCCAGCAGACTCACAGGTGAACTGTCGTCTCACCTGGAAGAACTGTTTAGGGCCCTGAATGGTAGTGAGGGAGGTGGTGTACAGGCAGTTGTAGCATTTGTTCTGCTTGCAAGGGTAAGTGCCAGGAGGGAGATCAGTGGGGAGGGATGAATGGACTAGGGAGTACAGAGGGTATGATCCCTGCAGAAAGCAGAAACTGGGAGGTGTGGGAGGGAAAGATGTGCTTGGGGGTGGATCCCCTTGTTAATGCACCACATCTTTTACCCATTATTGCTAACAGTGACATCCATCTTTACTCCCTCCTGCAGCTATTTGGAAATCGTTTTTCTGATTATAAATAGCACCGTACCAAAGAAGTTTAACAATGTTAAAATATACAAAAAACTTGATTTACATGAACAGGAATGCAAGCCTCAGGCAAGTGTTTTAAGTGCAATTCTATTAGCATCCTGAGGGTTTTATAATCTCGCTGATAACTAATGTCACAATTTGCATATTTATGTGCATCTTGACTTCTTCATTATGGGAGCATTATGGGCTCAACCTATCTGGCTGTATAGTGAAAATATTGTAAAAACCTTCAACACAAAGGTATAAAGAAACCAAAGGCAGCTTACCAAACGATGGAATAAAAGTGGGGACTTGATACAAATCACATCAATGTATTAGACTGTTGTCAAATCTAATATTTAGTAATTTTAGTAATAAGATTTAGCCATTTTGTTTACTTACCTTCTCTGACAATACCACTTGTACTGATAAAAATGTTCTGAGAATCACAATTAATATACGTATTCACACAAAGAAATGTGCCCCTGCTCTCATAATGTTAACTGAAAGCCACCTGGAAGGAAGCTTTGGTCAGGAGCTGAACAAATTCTGTGCAATGCTGCACTACGTCAGTTTTAGCATGCCTTATCGTTTTGATCTTTCACACAGAGAAATCTTGTTAAGGAAGCAAAATGTTTTTAGCAGCTGCATTTTATTCACTGAGTATTTCTTTTGGAAAAATACTCTACAATAAAATCAAAAAAATTGTTTCTTAGGGTACCAGCTCATTTTAATTCCTTGTGTATTAAGTCTTTGTGTAATAGACAAGGGAAGCATATAACCTTTGATTGATTCTGACAGGTTCCAGTCTGAAATTCCAATTGATCTGATTACTCCTGAAAAGCTGCACTCCCACCATTCAGCCAGCTTGCGGTGTTCCGCTGCTAACAGCATCTTCGCACTGATTCAATGTTTCATGACACAGACATTTTAAAAATCATCTTCGCTTAAAAGCCAAGCACCAGTTCAAGTCTGCAACACAAAATGGTCTGTACAGGCCAATGAAGGTTGGGAACAAAAACATGTCCCAAATGTGAAAGCGGGAGCCGAAGGCTCGAGCTGTCTGCTGACCCAAGTATGTCCTCAGCCCCAGGTTCAAAGTTCAGAGTAAATTTATCATCAAACACGTATAAATCACCAACACACACAAAATGCTGGTGGAACACAGCAGGCCAGGCAGCATCTATAAGGAGAAACACTGCCGACATTTCGGGCCGAGACCCTTCATCAGGACGAACCGAAGGGAGAGATACTAACCATATACTATCCCAAGATTCATTTTCTTGCCGGCATACAACAGAATCAATGAAGAAATACAAAGACTGAGGCAAAAAACAATGTACAAAAGACAAACCATGCAAATACAAAAAAAAATGAATAAATAATTCTGAGAACATGAGTTGTAGAGTCCTTAGGTTGGGGAATCAGTTCAGTGTGGAGGTGAGTGAAGTTATCCATGCAGCCAGCTGATCCCACACTCTCCTCTTGACCAGACTCCACTATACCAATTACGCCAGTGGACCTGTGGTTCTGCTACATACACCAAAAAGTGTGTGCAACCTTCACGGTGCCCACATTGTCCAAATTTAATGCAAACTATTTTCTAGGCCGCTATCCTGGAATTTAACTCAGTGCTGTCAGTCAATGCCACAACACAACAAGCAATACAGATTTCACTTTGGTTAGAAAACATCAGTAAGAAGATGAAAGCCACCGTACAATTGTAAGTTCCCTTTCCTCACTCCTGACTGACAATTCATATCTCCTTAATCAGAATCAGGTTTGAGATCACCAGCATACGTTGTGAAATCTGTTGTTTTTTGCAGCAGCAGTGCAATACAATACATAATAACAACAACAACTGTGAATTGTAGTAAACATATATATTAGTTAAATTAAATAATGAGTGCAAAAAAGTAGTGAGGTAGTTTTCACGGGTTCAATGTCCATTCAGAAATCAGATGGCTGAGGGGAAGAAGCTGTTTCTGAAATGTTCAGTGTGTGCCTTCAGGCTTCTGCACATCCTCCATGATGGTATTAATGAGAAGAGGGCATGTCCTGGGTGATGGGGGTTCTCAATGACGGATGCCGGTTTTTCTGAGGCATCGCTCCTTGAGGATGTCCTGGATGCTACGGAGGCTAGTGCCCATGAAGGACTGACTGAGTTCACAACATTTTCATCCTGTGCAGTAGCTCTCCCCTCCACACAGACGGTGATGCAGTTAGAATGCTCTCCACGGCGTATCTATAAAGATCTGCTAGGGACTTTGGTGACTACCAAATCTCCTCAAACTCCTAATGAAATATAGCTGCTGTTCTGCCTGGTTTGTAGTTGCATCGATTGAATAAAATATAAGTTGTAAATTTGGACTACAATCTTATCTCTAAGCTGTAGTCATTCATATCCTATCAAAAGGGAGCCACACTTTTTGGAGCAAGCATAAAAATCTTTGAAGCTTACCAGATGCCGACTTGTAAAGCAACAAAGTGGTACAATTACCAGCTGTAACAATCAACTTGTGATGGAAGAACTTTTCAAGATGACAGATAGCAAATTTATAGTATAAATGTTTATCCACTCAGCTCTCAAAATGTCTCTCTCCTCAAAGAGTTTAAATATTACTTCTGAAGAATGGACTGGAGTGCTACGTGTGAACAGAAGACTTGTTGTGTTGCTATGATATACGTTTACATTGACCTGACTTCTGCAGGACTTGCTTGAGCACAAAAAGGAACATAGAATATACACTCAGTGGCGTATTTATTAGATACATCCTACACCTGTTCGTTAATCAAAATATCATGTGGCAGCAACTCATTGCATAAAAGAATGCAGACACGGTCAAGAGGTTCAGATGTTGTTCAGACCAAACATTGGAATGGGGAAAAACTGTGATTGAAGTGACTTTAACTGTGGAATGATTGTTGGTGCCAGAAGGGGTGGTTTGAAATCCTAGGAGGTCAGCAAAAACTTCTGATCTCCCGGGGTTTTCACGCACGTCAGTCTCTAGAGTTTACAAAGAATGGCGCGGAAAACAAAACATCCAGTGAGCAACAGTTCTGTGGTTGAAAATGCCTTGATAATGGGAGAGGTCGAATGGCCAGACTGATACAATCTTACTGGAGGCAACAGTAACTCAAATAACCTTCTGTACAACAGGTTTGTGCAGAAGAGCATCTCTGAATGCACAACAAGTGGATGGGCTGCAGTACACCAGGTTCCAGTCCTGTACCTAATAAAGTGGCCATTGGGTATAGAACACTACTGCACAGTACAGGCCCTTCGGCCCACATCGTTAGGCTGAACTTTTTAACCTACTCTAAGATCGATCTAACCTTTCCTACCTACACTGCCTCCATTTTTCTATCCTCTGTGTGCCTACCTTATTCACTTAGAGATATAGTGTGGAACAGGTCTTTCAGCTCCAATGAACCAGGTTGCCCAGCAACACACCTATTTAACCCTAGCCTAATCGCAGTGACCAATTAACTGGTGTGCCTTTGGAATGTGGGAGGAAACTGGAGCACCCGGAGGAAACCCGAGCATTCACAGGGAGGGCGTACAAACTCCTTACAGGCAGCATTGGAATGGATGTTCTTGTATTCTGACTCCCCCACTATAGGAAATATCCTCTTCACATCTTCTCTATCTAGGCCGTTCAATATTCAATAGGTTTCAATGAGGTTCCCCCTCAGTCTAATAAACTCCAGTAAGTACAAACCCAGAGCCATCAAACACATCTATTACAAACAACCACAAAGTGCTGGAGGAAACCAGCAGGTCAGGCACCAGCACTTTGTGTATGTTCCTCAGGATTTCCAGCATCTGCAGATTTTCTCCTGTTTGTGATTGGATAGCCTCAGTGGCCACTTTATGAAGTAGAAGTGTACCTAATAAACTGGCCACTGTGTATGTTGATGGTCTTCTGCTGCTGCAGCCCATCCATTCAAGGTTCAACATGTTGTGTGTTCAGAGATCTGCTCTACTCTCCACTCTTGTAAAGCGTCATTACTTCAGTTGCTGTCGCACTCGTCAGCCTGGACCAGACTAGCCATTCTCCTCTGAACTTTCTCATTAATAAGACACTTTTTGCCCACAGAACTGCTGCTCACGATGTTGTTGTTTTTTGCACCTTTCTCTGTAAACCCTAGACCATTGTGTGGGGGAAATCTCAGGATTGGATTGGGGGGCATGCCTTATGAGAATAGGTTGAGTGAACTCAGCCTTTTCCCCTTGGAGCGACGGAGGATGAGAGGTGACCTGATAGAGGTGTACAAGACAATGAGAGGCATTGATCGTGTGGATAGTCAGAGGCTTTTTCCCAGAGCTGAAATGGCTGCCACAAGAGGACACAGGTTTAAGGTGCTGGGGAGTAGGTACAGAGGAGATGTCAGGGCTAAGTTTTTTACTCAGGGAGTGGTCAGTGCATGGAATGGGCTGCTGGCAACAGTGGTGGAGGTGGATACGATAGGGTCTATTAAGAGGCTTTCAAATGGGTACATGGAGCTTAGTAAAATAGAGGGCTTATAGGTAAGCCTAGTAATTTCTAAGGGAGGGACATGGTCGGCTCAACTTTGTGGCCGAAGGGCCTGTATTGTGCTGTAGGTTTTCTATGTTTCTATGAGGTCAGCATTTTCCTCTGGTTCAGAACTCTGATGGTTGAGGGGCAATAACTGTACAGGAACATGAGAGCGTGAGTCTTGAGGCTCCTGTGCCTTCTTCCTGATGCCAGCAACATGAAGAGAGTGTGGAGGTGGTGGGGATCCCCTTTGATGGATGCTGCATTCTTGCAACAGCACTCCATGTAGAAGTGATCAATAGTGGGGAGGCCTTTACCCATGATGGACTGGGCCTTATCCACTACTATTTGTCAGATTTTTAAAGATTTGTATAATTTCTCTGAACTCCATCAACCTTATTGATACATTTCCTGTACATAGATGACCAAGACACTTTGAAATTCAACAGGTTTCAAAAGCTCCCAGTCATGTCACATTCCAGGGGGAATGCTTTCTAATGTACTATGCATTGCATATATAACCAGCATCTTAACCTGCTTCCTCTGATTCAATAATCTTCTTTATTTCTCACCATACAGCTATTAAGTCACGAGGATGTACAAAATCCTTCTTGATCAAATCCTGATCTTACAGCTGCCACTGTAACCTGTGGCACTAACTGCTACACCACCGTTATGCCCAAATAAAGAGGATGTCTGTGGAAATAATTCTGTACAGAGGAACCTTAGAGTAAAATATTCTGTCAAACACTCTCTCTTCTATCAATACAAGCCATCTAAGAAACACTGTAAAATGCAGTATTAATCACATAAAAGGAGCTTTACACAAGACCTTGCATTTTTATTTAATTAACTTTTAACAGTCTGACTATTAGGGTGACTCAAAGTTCACTACGCACATCCTGAAAAACTGCTGTGATTACTACAGTGATTACATTATTAATACATAACTGAAATAAATTTGGGTATTTCTCCAAGATTTTTCCCTATGAAATCCCTTCCTGCTGTAAACAGCTTGTTAAAATGATCATCCACTAACAGATACCATTTTGGGAAGTACAGCTGAAACGCTAACAAAAACCTTAAAAATTGAACTTTCCAGTAAAACTACTTGGCTTAAGTCTTTGGTTACAAACTTTTATTTTAAAACATCAAATATATTTGATATATAATTATGCCAAGTGTTCCAAAGTATAAACTTAAAAACACTAAGGTTAAATAATGTTTAGTCATCCAAAATAAAATGAGATACTTAACTTTGCAAATAGCTAAATATTATATTGGCCTAGTGCTATATTGGCATGGATTTGCCAATTAGTTTACACCAAGTCTCAAATAAGGAGTTTTGGTTTCCAAAGAATACAATGAAATGTACTGTTTTAATCAAATCAAATCAGTGAGGATTGTGCTGGGCAGCCCACAAATGTCACCACGTTTCTGCCACCACAACTCACAAACTCTCACTGAATGTCTTTTTGGAATGTGAGAGGAAACCAGAGCACCCAGAGGAAACCCAGATGGTCATGGGGAGAATATACAAACTCTCTACAGGCAGTGGTGGAAATCGATCAGAAGTCTGGGCTGCCAAAACTTACATTTGTTTTAAGATGTGCACTGAAATTACTTGGAGCTCTAGCAGCTACTGTATAATGGGAAATTGAGTAATAATCATTCAGCTCTTCTAGCAGCCTTGGTTTTCTGATTGGGTAGGAACGACCTGCAGGACAAGACTTTCACCCATTCAACAAACACCTCCCACTTAACAGTGAGCAGTTCCAACTGCAGTATAGTAGGAACTGGAAAGAGGAATTCGCGTATTCTATTGAGAAGTAAAGCTGTAAGAACTTGGGGAAAGACTGAGAGTTTGAAAGTCATCCTGCAGTTAGAAGCTAAAATCAGATGCATCCGTATTACAGTGGAGTAAAGGAAATCACAGAGATGTGAGAGAGGCCAATGTTGATGGGAAGGGAACATTAGCAGGGATGACAGCTGAAAAGCAATGGCTGGAGTTTCTAGGAGCAATTCAGAAGGTGCAGAACAGATACATCCCAAAGTATTCTAAAGGGAGGATGAGGCAACCGTGTCTGACAAGGGAAGTCAAAGACAGCATAAAAGCAAAAGAGATGGTAATATAGAGCAAAAATAAGTGGAAACTTAGTGGATTGGGTGGTTAATAAAAACCAACAGAAGGCAACTAAAAGAGCCATAAGAAGAGAAAAGATGAAATATGAAAGCAAACTAGCCAATAATACAAATGAAGATACCAAAAGTCAAAGAGAGGCAAGAGTGGATGTTGGGACTGCTGAAAAAATGGGGAACAAAGAAATAACACGAGGAAATCTGCAGATGCTGGAAATTCAAACAACACATACAAAATGCTGGTGGAACACAGCAGGCCAGGCAGCATCTATAGGGAGAAGCACTGTCGACGTTTCGGGCCGAGACCCTTTGTCAGGACTAACTGAAAGTCAAGTTAAGTCAAATCAAGTCAACTTTTATTGTCATTTCGACCATAACTGCTGGTACAGTGCATAGTAAAAATGAGACAAAGTTTTTCAGGACCATGGTGTTACGTGACACAGTACAAAAACTAGACTGAACTATGCAATAAAAAAAACACAGAGAAAGCTATACTAGACTACAGACCTACACTGGACTGCATAAAGTGCACAAAAACAGTACCAGCATTATAATAAATAATAAACAGGACAGTAGGGCAAGGTGTCAGTCCAGGCTTCGGGTATTGAGGAGACTGATATCCTGAGGGAAGAAACTGCTATATAGTCTGGTCGTGAGAGCCCGAATGCTTCGGAGCCTTTTCCCAGACGGCAGGAGGGAGAAGAGATTGTATGACGGGTGCATGGGGTCCTTCATAATGCTGTTTCCTTTGCGGATGCAGCGTGTAGGGAAAGGATCATGGGACGGGAAGCCCTTCTCCAGCTCTGTATCACTTTCGCCAATCACCTTTCCAGCTCTTAGCTTCATCCCACCCCCTCTGGTCTTCTCCTATCATTTCGCATTTCCCCCTCCCCCCACTACTTTCAAATCTCTTACTATCTTTCCTTTCGGTTAGTCCTGACGAAGGGTCTCGTGTGTGTGCTGGTTGAACAAAGAAATGGCAGGCAAGCTCAATAAGTACTTTGTGTCAGTTTTCATTGTGAAGACACGAGCTGCATGCCAGAAATTCCAGAGTACTAGGGACAGAAGTAAGTGTAGTTGACTACACCCCAAGGTTCTAAAAGAGGTGACTGAAGGGATTGTGAAGAGATTAATAGAGATCTTTCAAGAATCATTAGTTTCTGGAATGGTTCCAGAGTACCGGAAAATTGCAAATGTCACATTATTCTTTAAGAAGGGAGGGAAGCAGAAGGAAGGAAATAATAGCACAGTTAGGCAGAAGTCAGTGGCTGGGAAAATGTTGGAGTTTATTATGAAGGATGAAGTTTCAGGGTTCTTAGAGCCACGTGATTAAATGGCCCAATGTCTGCATAGTTTTCTCAAGAGGAAACCTTGCCTGACTAATCTGTTGGAATTCTTTGAGGAAATAACAAGCAGGATAGACAAAGGAGAGTCAGTGGATGTTGTATACTTGCATTTTCTGAAAATCTTTGACAAGGGGTCACACATGAGGCTGCTTAACAATCTAAAAGTCCATGGTATTACAGGAAATATACCAGCATGGATAGATTAGCTGACTGAAGGGAGGCAAAGAGCAGGAATAAACTGTTCTGGTTGGCAGCCGGTGTTCTGTAGGGGTTGGTATTGGGACTGATTCTTTTCACTTTACATGTGAAATCCCAATTTCCCTGGGCTGTGTATGTCCAGGGAATACATACTCTGGTCCTGCCAAATCTGTGAGATTGGGACAGCTCTCCCACCCCAAACACCAGTTTGTGTGATTTGCTACCCCGTTACAACTCAGTGCCAAGAAACAGCAGACAGCACACTGCATACGATTAAAGGGATTATATTTATGAATGTTACTTAACAAAAGGGTTAGTAAAGAAAAGAAGGAAAAAAACAAAAAGGGCCCATTATAATTAAACAGTCAAATGTGCACAAGTTGGAGCTCAACTCTTCCAAAAGTCATATTCACTGATCCTCAGTAGACTCTGCTTGTTCCAACAAATCACAGTCCCCACCAGGTCAAACCCTACGATTGATTCTCTCCAGTGTCTTCTCTCTTCATCTCCCGCCGGACCAAAACCCCATCTCACACTCGTGTCTGGCAGATGATGTCATCCTGATTGGATGATTCACATTCCAAAGCACCCGTTATATCTAACCATAACCCAAGCATTGCTTCCACAGAACGACCATAGGGTGTTACATATGTAAATAATTTGGATGATGGAACTGATGGCTTTGTGCCCGAGTTTGCAGATGATACAAAGATCGGTAGAGGGGCTGGTAGTGTTGAGGAAGCAGAAAGTCTGCAGAAAGACTTAGACAGATTGGGGGAATGAGCAAGGACGTGGCAGATGGAACTTAGAGTAGGGAAGTGTATGGTCATGCACTTTGGTAGAAGGAATAAAGGCGCAGACTATTTTCTAAACATTGAGAAAATTCAAAAACCAGAGACAGAAAGGAACTTGGGAGTCCTTGTGCAGGATGTCCTAAAGGTTAACTTGCAGATGGACTCAGTGGTGTGGAAGGGAAAGGCAATGTCAACATTTATTTCAAGAGGATATAAAAGATATTCAAGTGAATTTAAAAGCAAGGATGTAAAACTGAGGCTTTAGAAGGCATTGGTCAGGCCACATGGAGTATTGTGAGCAGTTTTGAGCCCCTTATCTAAGAAGAGATGTGCTGGCATTGGAGAGGGTCCAGAGGAGGTTCATGAGGATGAAACGGCTATCATGTGAGGCATGTTTTATGGGTCTAGAGTTTAGAAGAATGAGGGGGGGAATCTCATGGAATCATATTGAATATTGAAAGGCCTAGATAGAGTAGATGTGGAGAGAATGCTTCCTGTAATGAGGGAGTACAGGGCCAGAGGGCACAGCCTCAGACCAAAACAGAGATGAGGAGGATTTTCTTTAGCCATGAAGTATTAAATCTGTGGAATTCATTGCCACAGGTGGCTGTGAAGGCCAAGTCAATTGGAAAATTTAAAGTGGATACCGGCAGTTTCATGATTAGTCAGGGTGTCAAAGGCAACAGGGAGAAGGTAGGAGAATAGGCATGAGAGAGATAACAAATCAGCCATGATGGAATGGAAGGGCAGACTCAATGAGCTAAATGGCAAAATTCTGCTCCTCTGTCTCATGGTCATATGAGGTTGCTGCAGTGAGAGGAATTGGTTGCAACTGAGATGTCTAAGAAATAGTTTCTTGAGTTTGCTACTAAGTTGTCTTCATTATGTCATCTGTACATAGATTTAACTGAAATTAACAACCAGATGAAAAGCCTACGTTTTAAATAGGTGGCACCAAGATTCCAGAAGATAATGAGCACTGCAAGCTTCATGTATTATTAACATGGCAACAACAGAATTACAGAAGCTAAACAGGTTTCCCTCTCTTGGTTTTAGTTAAAGACAAGCCAGATGAAGGAATGAGGATACCAGGAATGGCTGGGGATCATACCAATTCATAGAGTGTGAAAAATGGTAAAATCACTAAGGATCAACTTTATTTGCCATATACATTTACATCTACAATCGATTCCCATTAATTAGGCCATCTGCTAATTGGGGAAGCCGCTTCTTTGGGCCAATAAGCCACTTAAAGAACACAATCAAATCAAGAAAAAAGCCGGGCTTCCCTTCATTTATTTGGGACACAGTGCTGCTAAACTGGGACAGGAGACTGTGGCTGATCAGCCTATAACTAGCGCAAATTGCATGCACTTGTATGACTGTTAGATGCTACACCGTGCTTACAGCAGTTTTTAAAATAGCATCAGTCATGTGTGTTTCTGTTCAAAAAGCAATGATATTTGCCACTGATAACTGGCAAGTAATAAGCAGTAGGATAATTCAGATCTCTTTTGCGCAGTGCAGTTTCAAACCTTGAGGCCTAGAGCTGCCAGAAATGGCCGGGAGTGAAAATGAAATAATTTCACTACTTCAACAAGTTAGGAACTACAAAGAATTTGAAGGCATTGACAATCATCTTGAATGTTGCAATGAAAAGGAAGATTTGGAGAATGCAATAATCAAAAGCATTGTACAAAGGCAGTCTATTACCTGCTCCAGATGTCTGTGCTGATTTTGTTCCTTTATAGTCAACCAAAAGAACACGGAAGCATACACTGGATAAATTCCTCTGTTAATAACTACTAGGAACTAATACACAGTTTTATAGTACAACAGTGGTATTGGCAGTGTTCTAATTCAATCAGTATTTCATTAAAATATTTCTTACTTAGTTAAATGGTAGCTTGGCTTTTTTACAACTTTTGAGCTATTTCCATGAAACATCTGCTAATTAGGGCAGCTGCTTAATTGGGCCAAAATGTTCAGGTCACAAGGTGTCCCAATGAACCAGAATCCACTGTATTAGGAATCTTCTGTGTAAAATGAGGGAATGATAAATAAAAATTATGTATATTGATTTTCAGATATAAGACTCAAGATTGTTTAATGTCATTTCCTGTACACAAGTGTAAAGGAGAATGAAATTCTTACTCTGGATCAGACACAGCACAAAAAACCCCACAGAAGATATAGAAAGCAAAAATAAAAAAAACACAATGAACATAACTGACAGACAGACATACTTCATTGATCCCGAGGGAAATTGGGTTTCGTTACAGCCGCACCAACCAAGAATAGTGAAGAAATATAGCAATATAAAACCATAAATAAATATAATAATAAACCATAAATATTGTCTCAGGGTGTCTGACACTCCGAGGGAGGAGTTGTAAAGTTTGATGGCCACAGGCAGGAATGACTTCCTATGACGCTCAGTGTTACATCACGGTGGAATGGGCCTCTGGCTGAATGTCCTCCTGTGCCTAACCAGTACATTATGGAGCGGATGGGAGTCATTGTCCAAGATGGCATGCAACTTGGACAGCATCCTCTTTTCAGACACCACCGTCAGAGAGTCCATTTCCACCCCCACAACATCACTGGCCTTACGAATGAGTTTGTTGATTCTGTTGGTGTCTGCTGCCCTCAGCCTGCTGCCCCAGCACTCAACAGCAAACCTGATAGCACTGGCCACCACAGCCTCGTAGAACGTCCTCAGCATCGTCCGGCAGATGTTAAAGGACCTCAGTCTCCTCAGGAAATAGAGACTGCAGAAGATAGCTTACAGAAGATAGCTTAGATTGACTGAATGTCCAGAAAGTGATGCTGTACATAAGGTGAGAAACAGGAAATAATAAAGTGGTGCAGTTAGTGGCTGGGGGTGTTGATCAGTCTTACTGCTTGGGGAAACTAATTGTTTTTGAGTCTGGTGGTCCTAGTGTGGAAGCTGTGCAGCCCCCTCCCCGATGGGAGTGGGACAAAAATACAATGGGCAAAGTGGGTGGAATCATTCATGATGTTACTGCCCTTTTCCACCAACCTTTCTGTATGTATGTCCTTTATGGTGGTTGACTGGTGCCAGTGATGCATTGGGCATTTCTGACCACCCATTGTAGATCCTTCCTATCTACCGCAGTGCAGTTTCCATACCAGACAGTGGTGTAACCTATCAGGATGCTCTCTACTGCTTCTCTGTAGAATGCCATGAGTATGGATGTGCAAAGTCCAGCTCTCTTCAGCCTCTTCTGAAAGTAGAGGCATTGGTGAGCTTTCTTTGACTGTGTAGGATGTGTTCAGGGACCATGAGAGGTTGTATTTGCTGTGCAGTCCCAGAAGTTTGAAACTGCTTGTAGTTTCCACTGCTGTGCCACCAAAATAAAAGGGGCTGTGAGTAATCAGAACTCTCCCAAAGCTGATAACCTTTGACTTTAATGGCACAGAACTGCTCTGCTGCACCAATGACTGCCCGGTGAGGGAAATCATTGCAGTAAAATACGAGGAAAATAATTTTATCAAGACAAAGGTGTCGCTCTAAGTAAGAACTGGAATTCGATTGAAAATAAGCAGAAACCTGATTGGATGAGGACTAACCAATCAAGAGGGGTATAAACACCACCAGACTAGACGTACCCAGGCATCTCGTCTGGTCAAGATGGCACAGTCTGTCATCGAAATGTCAGTTAAAATTGATACCTGTGCCCGGCTGGAAGCCCAAGAAGAGTTTATTTGTAACCTTTGTCTTGTTGACATTAAGGAAGAGTTCGTTTGAAAACTGGCCTCAAGTTATTTCACCTCCTCTCTGAGGACTATCTCATCGTTGTTGGTGATGCTCCCCACCACTGTCTTGTCATCAGCAGGCTTGACGATGTGATTGCTTGGGTGCTTGGCTGTGCAGTCATGTGTGAGCAGAGTGTACAGCAGTGGGCTCAGCACACAGCCCTGGGGGCACCTGTGCCGAGGATGATAGGGAGGGAGAAGAGGTTATACATCCTGACTATCTGAGTTCTGTTCATTAGGAAGCCTAACACACATTGCACAGTGATAGATTTAGACTGAGAAGCAGGAGTTTGCTTACCAGGGTCTGTGGGACAATGATTTTGAATGCAGAACTGAAATCCAGAACCAGCATTCTGACACTAAGTGTCCTTGTTTTCTGGTAGGCAGCAAGACGAAGACCTACTCCCATTAAATATGTTGGCCTGTGGCCTTCTCTACAGGCATGGTAAGGCCACCCTTAAGTTGGAGGCACAACACCTCATATTCCCCCTGGGAAACCACCGACCTGATGGCATGAACATCGATTCCTCCAACTTCGGTAACTTTGCTTTCCTCCCCCTTCTCTCTTACCATTCCCCATTCTGGTCCTCTCTTATTCCTTCTCTTCACCTGCCTATCACCTCTCTCTAGTGCCCCCTTTCCCCTTCTCTCATGGTCCACTCTCCTCTCCTATCAGATTCTTCCTTGTTTCACCCTTTACCTCTTCCCCCTAACAACTCCCAGCTTCTCACTTCATCATCCCCGCTTCTCCACCCACCTACCTACCCCCTCACCTGGTCTCACCTGTCACTTACCTGTGTGCTCCTTCCCCTCCGCCCACCCTCGTATTCTGGCTTTTTTCCTCTTCCTTTCCAGACCCGATGAAGAGCCCCAGCGGAAATGATGGTTTATTCCTCTCTAAAAATGCCACCTGACCTGCTGAATTACTTCCGCATTTTGCGCGAGTTACTCCAGATTTCCAGCAGCTACAGAACCTCGTGGGTTTAAGAGTAGGATTGGGACTGCAAAATATAAGAGATGACCAAACAATAGACAGGAAAAGAGAAATCTATAAGGATAAAAGGTTGAACTAGAGACAACAAACTGAGGAAAAAAATCTTGAAAAACAAAAAAAAGTTCACTTGATAAGGCAGTTCACTTGAGGTTAAACTTGTTTGGAATGAATATAGTTGGGGTAAAGTGAGGTAATATGACAAGATAAACATCAACAGTCTGAACCACCAAAGCAACACACACAAAATGCTGGTAGAACTCAGAATGAACCAACAAATCTGGATCACATGTACTCAATGGACCTGGAGAAGACATTGCAAATAAATGGGCGCCTTAACAAAAAATCCAAAGAAGAAAGGGGGTGCCAGAGGATGTACAAAAAGGCAGATGTTCCAATCCTGATATCTGGAGATGAGTCACCTATCTTCAGCAATATGAAAGACATTAGATTCTGTGGCCCAGATAGAAGGGGTATTAAAAATACTATTTAAAAATCAGTTTGGATTCCGAAACGCTTTGATCCAAATAAATTTTTTTGCCAGATACAGAAAAAAAAGTAGATAAGGTTAATGCATAGTGCCTTGGACCTATATTCATCATGTATTGCATTGTACGACAGCCGCAGCATTAACAAATTTCACAACATATGCCAATGATATTAAACCTGATTCTGATTTTTGATACAGAATAGGTCTTTCATAAAGTTCAAAGTAAAGTTACTAGCAATGTATGTAAATGTCACCAAATACTACCATGAGATTCATTTTCTTGCAGGCATTCATAATAGATGCAATAAAGCAGAGTAGACTTATAATAAATGCTTCAGTATGTATTTTATTTGAATAAGCAACTAATCTTATTTTTGCTAACTGACTGACAAGTTGGCTGAACATAGGCAGTAAGAACGGTATTTTCTTATATCAAGGCAGGAAATTCCATTTCAGATCATTATTTGGAACCTTGTCATTCATAATTTACATTAATGATTTTGATCCAGAGATGTGTAATTTGTAAATGATATCAGATTGAGAGAGTAGAGCTAGTAGCCCAGAGGAAGAAGACACTAAGATTTATTAGAAAGTTCCAATACTGAGTGGTTAAGTGACAGGTGTTTATAATAGCCTATGGCTTAAACAAATTAAAAAGAAACAGACACAGGAATAGAAAAGCAAAGTAGGAATATATCTAAAGTAATCATTAATACCACCATCACTTGGCAACTTAAATCTTATTAGATTCTAAACAACTTAAAATCTAATAACTTGGGAGATTTATTTTTAGTGTACTAAATTCAAATTTAATAAACGTTTACAAATTTGATCATGTAAGTCTGCCTATAAAGGACGTGAGATGATGCAAATGCCCTTTACGTAGACGATACCAGAATAATAGATTGTAATTATAAAGATTCAACCTATTGGGAGAGGCTTGAAGCAAACTAACAGTTTTAAGGAGTTATAATGGTGTAAGACAATGTCATGGGTGATAGAAGACATATACTGCATTGTTCATAATAGAAATTGTTCTACATAATTCACAAACACTGTTACCGAGTTTGTGTGTTTTTTTAGAGACAGTGTCTGATGTAATAACATCAATGTAAGCTGACTGTTTTTAGTTTTTTTTTGTTGGTAATAGAAGTAAAGGGCAGTGGCTTTTGTTAGACACATAAAACAACTCTCACGTTTTAGTCACCAAATCCTTGTTACCCTGTACCCCCTCTAAATTCCCCATGGTGACTCTGTGTAGCACATGTACTACCACATGTGAATTCACTTACCTGCTGGGCAAACTCCCAAACCTCACCAAGCCCACGTTTTCCACTACAGTCACAAAGCATGGGGTCGAGCACCATATTTCCACAACTGGTTTGCTGGTCCACACCCGTGTGTGTAGACTGGACTCAGAAAAGCTGGCCAGTGCGACGGCTGAGTTCGATAACATGGAAATGTTTGGCATTGTACACGGATTGAACAGCCTTTGGGCTTGCCCACTGCACATGGTCCCTCAGCCCGAGGGTGGGTGCCGGACATGTGGAGATTACTGCCACCTTAAAGAGGCCACTACCTCCAATCGTTATCTGCTGCCAAATGTTCAAAACTTTTCATACGTTTAGCTAGAAAGATACAAGTGCCTGTGTGTACTGAGGTCATTCTCAAAACTGCTGTTTCAACCCTGTTTGGCCTATTTGAGTTTCTGTGCATGCTATTTGAGCTAAGAAATGCAGCCAGACTTTCCGATGGCTAATGGATGTTGTGTTAAAAGATTTAGATTTTTTTTTAAATTATCTGGATGACATACTTACCATCAGCACATCCAAACCTAAACACTTATCACATAGGCACTTAAACCAACATGGGCTGATTATTAACCCCGCTAAATACCAGTTCGGGTCGTCTACTATTGACTTCTCTGCCACCACATCTCCGCAGAAGGTACAGTGCCCCTGCCGTCAGAAGTTGTTGTTATCATGGACTTTCCACTGCCCCACAATACCAAAGCACAGCAAGGGTTTTGAGGTATGGCAAATTTCTATCATTGATTCATTCCAGGAGCTGCCGAATTTATACTCCCCTTGTATACTGCCCTCAAAGACAGAGCCCCTAATCAGCTGCTTGAGTGGTCAGTGGTCAAGATCAGAGCATTTCATGACTCCACAGCTCCACTAACTTTGAGAGTATGTTGAGAGATCTTGGGGTCTATGTGCATTGCCCTGCAGGTTGATAGAGTTAAGGTGGTGTATGGTGTGTTGGTCTTCATTAGTTGGGGTATTGAATTCAAGAGCTGTGAGGTAATGTTGCAGTTCTAATGGTTATACCACAATTGGAATATTGGGTTTGGTTCTGGTCACCTCATTGTAGGAAGGACCTGGAAGCTTTAGAGAGTACAGGATGCCGCCTGGATTCAACGCACGCCTTATGAGGATAGGTTGAGCGAACTAGGTCTTTTCTCTTTGGAGCGAAGGAGGATGTGGGATGGCTTAATAGAGGTGTACAAGATGATAAGAGTCATAGATCAAGGGATAGCCATTTTCCCAGGGCAGAAATGGCTAATACAGGGGTGCATAACTTTAAGGTGTACAAAGAAAGTATAGCGAATGCCAAAGTAAGTCTTTAAAAATTATTTATTTATTTTTCGCAGAGGGGGTAATGGTAATGGCAGATACAGGGACATTTAAGAACTCTTACAATGGCACATGGATGATAGAAAAATGGAGGGCTATGTAGGAAAGAAGGGTTAGATTGATTTTAGAGTAGGTTAAAAGGTCGGCAAAACATTATGGGCTGAAGGGTCTGTACTGGGCTGTATCATTCTATGTTCTATGTTTATGTCATCTGAAAACCTACTAATCAGCTGCATTTTCATCAAGATCTTGCAGAACACCACTGGTCACAGACCTCCAGAGAAATACCCTTTCACCACTACCCATTGTCTTCTAAGCAAATTTTTGTATCCAACTTCCCAAATCAACAGGTGTAATTTAATCTTAAAAGAACAGACAAATACAATGAAAGAACAAGATATATGCGATGGAGTGGGAAGGAATTCAAATGGTGGCTTAATCATAAAGATGATTTGGGAAACCACTGATGGTTATAAGACCATAAGATATAGGAGCAGAATTAGGCCATTTAGCCCAGGGTTCGGCAACCCGCGGTTCCGGAGCCACATGCGCCTCTTTCATCTCTGTGCTGCGGCTCCCCGTGGTTTGTTAGTTTTTGAAATGTAATTCGAAATTTGAAGATTATGGTGATCTTGTACAATCTAAAAACGTTGTGGAGACCCCATTTCCTGGCACATCCGAACCGGCTCACAATTAGCCACCGTTCTGGCTAAGGGAGATAGCCTACGGGGGTTTGTGAGTACGTGTCTTTTGGAGCATCCGCGCCCACGGGGACGGGTTGAGGGAGGCTTTAAAGCAAGGCTGTTTAGTTTGAATAAAGTTACCTTTGACTACAGTGTCTTTATTTTAGCGCTGCGTGTAGCACACCGCTACAACGTGTTTTTTATCGCTATTAATATACATCACCACTGCCAATGCCTGACACCCGCCAGTGCGTGCTTTCTTTTAATTCTTCGATCCAAGGTGGGCTAACTATGGAGTAACCTTCAACCCTTTTTTCGGAGTTCAAAATGTTTTTGTTGCAAGCAGAAATGTAATTTCGTTTTCTCTGCAGGAGTTCATCAATTTCATAAATGCAACACATTATAGTTTGTTTATACATAGCATAAAGGCAAAAAAACCCATTGTATGCAGTGTTATTTCATTTTAAATGTCAAACGGGTTTTGTGGCTCCCAGTGTTTTCTTTTCTGTAGGAAATGGGTCCATATTGGCTCTTTCAGTGGTAAACGTTGCCGACCCCTGATTTAGCCCATCGAGTCTGCTCCACCATTTCATCATGGCAAATCAAATGTTCCTCTCAGCCCCAATCTCCTGCCTTTTCTCCATATCCCTTCATTCCCTTCAGGAATCTATCAATCTCTGCCTTAAATATACATATAGACTTGGCCTCACAGCTGCCCGTGGCAATGAATTTCAGATTCATCACTCTCTGGCTACAGAAATTCTGTTTTAAAAGGACACCCTTCTATTTCGAGGCTGTATCCTCTGGTCTTAGACTCTCCCATCATAGGAAACAGCCTCTCCACATCCACTCTGTCAAGGCCTTTCACCATTCAATAGCTTTCACTGAGATCATCCCTCATTCTTCTGAATTCCAGTGAATACAGGCCCAGAGCCATCAAACACTCTTCATAAGACAAGCCGTTTAATCCTGGAATCATTTTCATGAACCTCCCTGAACCCCCTCCAGTTTCAGCACATGTGACTATTCATTGGACACTTTCTTTTTGCATCTACCAGCAAGTCATGGAATGTGTTTTGGTGTGCAGTAAAATTCCCAGCACTGCCTCAAAATCTGATTCCTTTCCATCCGGGAACAATATAGATATCCTATTTCTTAACATCAGAATCAGAATCAGGTTTAATATCACCGGCATATGTTGTGAAATCTGTTGTCTTTGCAGCAGCAGTACAATGCAATAAATAATAATAGGAAAAATAACTGTGAATTGCAGTAAGTATGTTTGTTTATCAAATATTTAAGTAAGTAGTGCAAAAATAGAAATAAAAATGAAGTGAGGTAGCATTCATGGGTACATAGCCTTTCCTGAAACTTCGCTGAATGTGATCTTCATTTTTACACTATTTTATGGTTCTTTGTAGGAAAAATTATTTCAAAGTAAATAACAGTGTAAAAAAAAAGTCCTTTGGTTAAATATAATCCAGAGCTATGTAAATGTAAATTACCTCTTCTTAGTTTGAGCTATTGAATCACAGCTGAATTGTGACCACTTTAAACAATTTTAAGCAGTAATTTAACAAATATCATCTCATTAGCCTGAACAATTTAAAATCTGGATTTGAGAAGCATCAATCACCAATACATTTAGATATTTACATCCAAACATCAAGTTGAACAAAACGCTTTCTTACTTGTGTACGGTTTAACAGCAGACAAAAGCAAGCACCACTTTGATCTTTGATTACTTTTGGCTAGAATTCATCCTGTTGCAGGACTGACCGGTTGTCTATAGACCAACCGCCCCTTTCTTGATACGAATAATGGCTCACCTTTTGGCCTTTTCAAAAGAAAATCTTCCACTAATGGCAGAGTTTGTAAAGTTTTTTTCAAAAAACATTACAGTATAGGCTAGTAACCAACATGCTACTTCCAATAAATCCTGGAATCGATACACACCGATTTTATAAGATTACTGATGCTTTTCCCTCTTCCTGACATCAGTTCCAGACTTTTAAATTATTTACCAAACTACAATGATCAATGAAATTGTCCCATAAAGCACCCAGTGATTCATTTGCTTTTCAAGAAGAAATCATTAGTAGCCTCTAAAGAGAAATCTCCATGCACCAGCAAACAAAATGTGGCTTTTATCTGATGTGCTTTCATCATACAAGCACTCAGCTATGCTGGACGTGAATCAATGTCTTAGCAGAACCCTTTGATTAAATATTAAAAAGGAACAATTCTTAAACACCAATTCAAACCTCTCACTGGCTCTCTTTGATAGGAATTGTGTTATAAAAAGGATTATTTTATCTTTCCCACACTCACTACATCTTACTCTCTCAATGCATCAGTAACCTTGCAAACACAGCAGCATGCTTTCCTGATAGACAGGCTATTGTACAGAAATCACAGAGAGAACTCATTGAAAAACAACTATAACCTTCACTGTTTGCACCCATGCACGTGAATACTATTCAGCTAAAGCAGAACATTTTAAAATTACAACACATATATTAATCATTTTTGCACTTGAAAGCCAAGAATGCAATTTAGTTTCTTGATGGTAACATTCAGTTAGAAATGGTTAAACAAATAAACCATAAAAATATATGAAATTATAATAAAAAATAAGAATGCATGCACATCCATTAATGTCTGTTTTCCTAATTGCATATGATGTACAATGAAGATTTAATGCAACATGTATTTTTCAAAAGCAAATGTAACAGTATTTACCCCACAGAGTAACATTATTCTCTAATATTGCACTGAATTTAATTTCAAGCATTTGAATCGGCACACTCAGTACTGCAGGTAACTTTATAAAAATGGCTTTAACACATACATTCATATTTTTTGCTTGAATAGCATCCAACTACATGGAGTCTCCTGTGCTGTTATCCACTGTTCACCCCAAAATCATCAGGTCTCTGTTCATACTATCGTCACGACTGATTTCACAAACAATGAAAGAAACCTAGCTTCTTGCTCAGTACAAGTTACAAACTTCTCCGCTCTCGCCATGAAAGTCAATTACTCCATAATTAGGAGTTAAGATACAAAGGAAGGGTCACTTCTAGACCCAAGACCCATTGTAGACTGAGTTACCTGATCCAAGGGTGGTCAGGGATTATTTTAACAGTCCATAGTCACTGGCGGTTCCAAAGCACCTCATCCAATGACAAAGTTGTCTCTCTGCTGTGAATTTGGGCCATACACTCCCAGCTGACTGGTTCCTGTTCTCCCCTGCATCAAAAGGAGGTCATGTGGGCGACGAGCTCTGGTATTTCTCTGGCAACTGGCAAGCTGATTTCCATAGGGTCCTCCTGTCACTCCCGGGGTCTGACTAGTCCCAGTGGGGCAACTCAACCCTGCTCACCCTGGCTCTCTCTGATCACCACACAGCATGCCAGTGCCATTCCTCTGTACGTCAAAGGTTCTGGGCACCAAAAGTTACAGAAACAAGGCAGGAGAATAGGGTTGAAAGGGTTAATAAATTAGCCATGATGGAACGGCAGAGCAGATACAATGGGCAGAATGGCCTTGTTCTGCTTCTGTATCTTATATAGCTTTCTAGGCCCTGACGGCAAATCTGAATATTGAAAGGCCTGCACAGAGTGGACTTGGAGAGAATGTTTCCAATAAACACAAGAGATTTTACAGATACTGGAAATCCAGCACAACACACACAACAAAATGGGTGAGTGACACACACCAAATGCTGGAGGAACTCAGTAGGTCAGGCAACACCTATGGAGGAGAATAAACAGCCAACATTTTGGCCCACTACCTTCATCAGGTCCTGATGAAGGGTCTCAGCCTGAAACATCATTCCCCTTTATGAGTTCCTCTAGCGTTTTGAGGATGTTTCCAATAGTGAGGGAATCCAGCACCAGAGGGCACTGTTTCAGAATACAAGGCCATGCGATTAAAACAGAGATGAAGAGGAATTTCTTCAGCCAGACGCTCTTCTTCCAAAATAACTGAAAGAAGTGCATTCGATTCTTTATTATGAAACCATCCAAGATGAGCAATCTTTTAGCAATAAAACACTCACAAAACTAAATTAGCGATAGTGTTCAAATTAGTGAAGCAACAAACTTAGCGATTGAACTAACATATTCAAGTGAAGTTAGCAAGTATGTTCGTATTCCAATAGCGTCCCAATTAGCATAACTAAGTGGTTGAACTAAATTAGCATTCCAATTAATGCAATTAATTGATAATAAATTAATTCATCGGTGATTAATTAATTAACGTTGACTCTTTATCCTCTGCATAGATGTTGCTTGGCCTGTGTGTGTTACTCTGGATTTTCAGCATCTCATTCTTTCACCAGAATTTCTTTAGCCACGGGGGGTGAATCTGCAGAATTCACTGCCACAGATGACTGTGGAGGCCAAGCTACTGGGTATATTTAAAGTGTTGGTTGATATGTTCCTGATTAGTAAGGACATCAAAGGTTATGGGGAGAAGGCAGGAGAATGGAGTTGTGAGAAAATAAGTCAGCCATGATGGAATGGCAGAGCAGACTCAATGGGCTGAATGGCCTATTCTGAACTTTATCTTATGGTTTGATGGAGTGGTGAAGAAGCTCGGAGCTATTCAGCAGATTAGTAGTCAACTCATAAACTAAAGTTATTTTGCAGATGATGGAAGTCCAGAGTAACACACACAAAATGCTGCAGGAACTCAGCAAGTCAGGCAGCATCTGCAAAATGAAAGCAGCAGTTATGAAGCAGTCAGTCACAGGAATATACTAAAAAGGAGATAGATATTTTGGCATCATGTTCAGTGCGAACATTGTGGGCCAAAGGCACTTTTTCTATGCTTTTCTGTCCAATGTTCTATTTCTAGTTCCATATTCAACTCTACATTCATGAGTTGACCTAATTCAAATATGAAAGAATTGAAGTTGATTCTCAACCCCACCGTCATTCCTTACCTCCAAACCCATTCCACTGTCGCCCCATGAACCCATTTCCACAGTGTTCCAGCACACCCCAACACCTCATTGTCGCTCCATCAATCCTCCCTGCTGCCACGTCTCTTCTGCAACCCAACTCTCACCTGTGACATCATCACTCATCCCCTACCATCACTTCTCTAGAACTGAAGAAGGGTCTCGGCCCAAAATGTTAGTTATCTGTTCATTTCCATAGATGCTGCCCGACCTGCTGTGTCCCTCCAACACTTTGTGGTGCGTGTTGCTTTGGAGTTCCTGCATCTGCAGACCTTCTCGCGTTTATCACCACTCTAAACCTCAGTGTCCACACTCCACCCTCTCCAGCTCACTATCTCTTCATGTTATCCCCTCTCCCTTGAAATCCAGCTCTCTGCCCTCTCATCCCCATCTCATCAGCACCCCAGGGTCTGTCAGCAATCTACTGTAATACCATCACTTCACCACTACCTCTCCACCAACCACATCTCTCTAAAACCCCATTCCTACTACATTTATAACCAGAGGTATTTCATCTTTCACAGACTGTTCTTCCCAGGGTAGAAACGTTGAATGCTAAAGGACAAGCATTTACTGTGAGGGGGAGAGGAAGTTTAATGGAGATGTATAGTGCAATATTTTTTACACAGTGAGTGGCGAGTGCATGGAATGAGCTTTCATGGATAATAGTGGAAACAGATACCATAGCAACGTTTAAGAGGTGTCAGATGTGCAGTGAATCAAGAAACAAGGATTAATTTTATCTGACATGTACTTAGGAATTTGCTGGCGTGTGTTGGCATATGCAACAAAACATGACTTTCAACAATTATAAAGAATAAAGAATTATATAAAAGTAAAGTTACAAGTATGGATATGGAATAAAACATGCAAAAATCCATAAATACCAGCATGTATTTACAATGTAAACAGCATTATAATAAGTGGTTTAAAATGCTTATAGTGCAATGCAATGACTGAGGTAATAGATAGAGGGGGTTGGAGGGGTCATTAGAGTGGTTGATCAGATTTACTGCCTGGGGAAAAAACTTTAAAATGGTGTGAAATTTTTGTTTTAATAGCTCCACAATGCTTTCCAGAAGGATGCTTTGGTAAAGGCAGTTTGCTGGTGGGCAGCTTCCACCAGTATTTTTCTTGCTCGTTTCTTTATCCTGAACACATACAAATCCTGTGGTGATGGTAGACTGCAGACAGTGACCCCTTCTGTTGTTCTCACTGTTTACTGTAGTTCTCCTATACTGTGAGAGGATGCTACACCAGACCAGACAGTAATATCTGATGGGAGGATGCTCTTTTTGATGACAGTGTGGAACTGCACCAGTGTGTTCTGGGGAAGACAGAATTTTACCATCTGCTGCAAGAAGTACATCCTCTGCCAAGCCTTTTTGTTAATGAAGGAGATGTGGTCCTCCCAGATAATTCTCCTGAAATGGCAGGATATGGATCATGTACAGGCTGAAAAGGGATTCAATTTAATTTGGTCCGCATTCGGTGCAGACATCATGGGCCGAAGTGCTTTACTGTTTCTATTTCTAGTTACATATTCAACTCCATATTTATTAGTTTACCTAATTCAAATATGAAAGAATCATGGTGCCTGTTGGTGCCAATTGTTGTAAGAAATTGAAATATGCTCTCTTAATTACATCAGGCATTAATAACCACAGCATACAGAGCTGAAAAGAAATGTATTATCTTCTGTAAGTATCTAATTAGAATATGATTGATATGCTCTTGTCTAGCAAAGATTTATGTAGATCAGGATACTGTGCTGAGATGCAGACTACAAGCGATCTTCTATAATCTCCACAAATTAATATTGATATGGGTAAAGGGAGTATGTAATAGAGTCATTTCTTAAAGCAAATGAAACATTCTTCACTTTCCATGTCAGAAAAAGGGCTTTAATGCTGAAATATGGTATTATACTTCATTTTGATAGAATAATGGATTGCATGTTGGTGTACAATAGTAATTGTACATCATTGTCTGACAACACAGTTGTCCCTGATGACCACATCTGCAAGAGGTGCGTCCAGCTGCAGCTCCTATCAGCCCGAGTCAGGGAGTTGGAGCTGGAGCTGGATGAACTACGGATCATTCGGGAGGCAGAGGCAGAGATAGATAGGAGTTATCAGGAGGTAGTCACACCAAAAAACCAAGAAGTAGGCAGATGGGTGACGGTCCAGAGAGGTAGGGGGAGCAGGCAGAGAGAGCAGAGCACCCCTGCGGCCATTCCCATTAACAATAAGTATACCGTACTGGATACTGTTGATGGGGATGACCTACCAGGAATGAGTTGTAGTGGTCCTGCCTCTGGCACAGAGGTTGAACCCTCAACTAGAAAGGGGAGGAGGGAAGAGAAGAGAGCGATAGTTTTAGGGAATTCTATAGTCAGGGGGGCAGATAGGAGATTTTGTGGGGCAGATCGGGAGTCTCGGATGGTATGTTGCCTCCCTTGTGCCAGGGTCCGGGACATCTCAGATCGGGTGCAGGCTATTCTTGAGAACGAGGGCATGAACCCAGATGTAGTGGTCCATGTAGGGACCAACGATGTAGGTAAGGTGAGTGAGGAGGTCCTGCTTAGAGAGTTCAGGGAGTTAGGAGTGAAGCTGAAAGGCAGGACCTCCAGGGTGACAATCTCGGGATTGCTACCTGTGCCACGTGCGAGTGAGGCGAAGAATAGAATGATTATGCACATCAATATGAGGCTGAGAGCATGGTGCAGGAAGGAAGGGTTCAGGTTTTTGGATAATTGGTCTTTGTTCCAGGGACATTGGGATCTGTTTCGAAGGGACGGTCTACATCTGAACCGGAGGGGTACTAACATTCTTGCAGGAATGTTTGCCAGTGCTGCTCGGGGGGGGGGGGGTTTAAACTAGATGTGCAGGGGGCAGGGATCCAGATCCAGAGGGTTGGTCAGAAGGAGCATGGGGTTAAATGTGTAGAAGGTTTGGGTGATCTTGAGAAGGTCATCAAAATTCAAGGTGCAATTAGCCCGATGGAAGTTCAAGGAGCTGGGTTAGGTACAATAGACAGTGTTTTAAGCAAAGAGAGGAGGAATGGGCTAAGAATTCTATACTTGAATGCGCGTAGTGTCAGAAATAAGACATGAGCTTGAAGCTCAGATGAAAATGGGGAACTATGATATTGTTGGGATAACGGAGACATGGCTGCAAGGGGATCAGGCCTGGGAATTGAGTGCACCAGGGTATACGTGCTATCGTAGAGACAGAAATATGGGAAGAGGGGGTGGGGTGGCCCTGTTGGTAAGGAATGAGATTCAGTCCTTAGCAAGAGGTGACTTGGGAACAGGGGAAGTAGAGTCTGTGTGGATTGAGCTGAGGAACAGTAAGGGTAAAAAGACCCTAATGGGTGTTGCGTACAGGCCCCCAAACAGTAGTGTGGATATTGGGTACAAGTTGATTAGGGAGTTAAAATTGGCATGTGCTAAAGGTAATGCAGTCATTATGGGAGATTTCAACATGCAGGTGAACTGGGAGAATCAGGTAGGTGCTGGACCCCAGGATAGGGAGTTTGTGGAGTGTCTAAGGGATGTATTTTTGGAACAGCTTGTGCTTGAGCCAACCAGGAACGAGGCTATTTTGGACTTGGTGATGTGTAATGAACAGGAATTGATAAGTGATCTTGAAGTAAAGGAGCCATTAGGAAGTAGTGATCATAACATGATAAGTTTTTATCTACAATTTGAGAGGGATAAGGGCAGATCAGAGGTGTCAGTGTTGCAATTAAATAAAGGAGACGACGGAGCCATGAGAGAAGAGCTGGCCAAAGTTAAATGGGCGGATGCCCTGGCAGGAAAGACAGTGGATCAGCAGTGGCAGATATTCTTGGGGATAATACAAAAGATGCAAAAGCAGTTCATTCCAATGAGAAGGAAGGATTCAAAGAGGGGGAAGGGGCCACAGTGGTTGACAAAGGAAGTCAGAGATTGTATAGCATTAAAGAAAAAGAAGTATGACAGGGCTAAGATGAGTGGGAATACAGATGATTGGGAAAGTTTTAAGGAACAGCAGATCTTAACTAAAAAAGCAATATGGAGAGAAAAAATCAGGTATGAGCTCAGTCTAGCCAGGAATATAAAAGGGGATAGCAAAAGCTTTTTTAGCTATGTGAAGAGAAAGAAGATAGTTAAGAACAATGTTGGCCCCTTGAAGAATGAATTGGGAGAAATTGTTATGGGAAACAGGGAAATGGCAACAGAATTTAATGCGTACTTTAGATCTGTCTTCACCAGGGAGGACACAAGCAATCTCCCAGATGTATGGATGGGCCAGGGTCATAAGATATCAGAGGAATTGAGACAGATTGACATTAGGAAAGAAACTGTGATGAGTAGACTGGTAGGACTGAAGGCTAATAAATCCCCGGGTCCTGATGGTCTGCATCCGAGGGTTCTAAAAGAGGTGGCTCAGGAAATTGGAGATGCATTGGTAATCATTTTCCAATGTTCCTTAGATTCAGGATCAGTTCCTGAAGATTGGAGAGTGGCTAATGTTATCCCACTTTTCAAGAAGGGAGGGAAGGAGAAAACGGAGAACTATCGCCCTGTTAGCCTAACGTCAGTCGTGGGGAAGATGCTTGAGTCCATTATTAAGGACGAAATAGTGGCACATCTAGATGGCAGAAATAGGATTAGGCCGAGCCAGCATGGATTTACCAAGGGCAAATCATGCTTGACTAATCTGTTGGAGTTTTTTGAGGGTGTAACAAGTATGTTAGACGAGGGTAAGCCAGTGGATGTTGTGTACCTAGATTTTCAGAAGGCATTCGATAAGGTGCCACATAGGAGATTGGTGAGTAAAATCAGAGCTCATGGCATTGGGGGTAGGGTTTCAACATGGATAGAAAACTGGTTGGCAGATAGAAAGCAAAGGGTAGCAGTGAATGGGTGTTTCTCGGACTGGCTGGAGGTGACTAGTGGGGTACCACAGGGCTCTGTATTGGGACCACAGCTCTTTACGATTTATGTCAATGATTTAGATGAGGGCATTGAAAACTATATCAGCAAGTTTGCTGACGATACTAAACTGGGTGGCAGTGTGACATGCGAAGAGGACGTTAGGAGAATACAGGGAGACTTGGATAGGCTGGGTGAGTGGGCAGATACTTGGCAGATGTCATTCAATGTGAATAAATGTGAAGTTATCCACTTTGGAAGCAGGAACAAGAGGGCAGAGTATTGTCTGAACGGTGTAGAGTTAGGTAAGGGAGAAATGCAAAGAGACCTAGGAGTCCTAGTTCACCAGTCAATGAAGGTGAATGAGCAAGTGCAACAGGCAATGAAGAGGGCAAATGGAATGTTGGCCTTTGTTACAAGGGGAATTGAGTACAAGAGCAAGGATGTCCTTTTGCATTTGTACAGGGCCCTGGTGAGACCACACCTGGAATATTGTGTACAGTTTTGGTCTCCAGGTTTAAGGAAGGACATTCTGGCAATTGAGGAAGTGCAGCGTAGATTCACTAGGTTGATTCCTGGGATGGCAGGGCTGTCTTACGCAGAGAGATTGGAGAGATTGGGCTTGTACAAGCTGGAATTGAGGAGATTGAGAGGGGATCTGATTGAAACGTTTAAGATAATTAAAGGATTTGAAAGGATTGAGGCAGGAAATATGCTCCAGATGTTGGGAGAGTCCAGTACCAGAGGGCATGGATTGAGAATAAGAGGTCAGTTATTTAAAACAGAGTTGAGGAAGAGCTTCTTCTCCCAGAGAGTTGTGGAGGTGTGGAATGCACTGCCTCGGAAGACGGTGGAGGCCAATTCTCTGGATGCTTTCAAGAAGGAGCTAGATAGATATCTGATGGATAGGGGAATCAAGGGATATGGGGACAAGGCAGGGACTGGGTATTGATAGTGAATGATCAGCCATGATCTCAGAATGGCGGTGCAGACTCGAGGGGCCGAATGGTCTACTTCTGCACCTATTGTCTATTGTCTATTTCACTTAAGATAGTGGTCTACATAGTTTGAAAATGTTTGGATCAGTAAATCATCTTTTTTCTCCTGGCACATTGCATTTGCAAGAAATAAAGACATTTGGCATCCTTTTACGTATCGGTAATTCTAATCCATGTGTGGGAAAAATCTATGAATCTCTAAATTCCACTATGAACAGAATGCTTAATTTATTCTTTTAAAATGAAAAGTAATTGAAGTTGCTCAGCAGTTTAGGTTAGTTGGTTCGTATAGCTTTTATTTATAAAATGCTTTCTCATTTGCAATTTCAAATCACATTGTTCCTTTCCGCACCTTGTGGCATATTGGGCAGCAACCTCGCCATTTCTTAACATTTTTGTCTGTCTTTTACAAGGCCGAGTTGCTAGACCAACACTCACCCCAGCATGGAAGGGAAGTGTGTAAGGAGCTGGCTAGGTTCGAACCCAGGACCAATCACCTCGAAGTCTGGCATGGATGCCATTACACCACCAGCCAGCAATTTCAAATCAGTACTTCAGTTAAACAGACGTACTGATGCGCAGGGTTTTAGGAATTCATATTTTCTAAACAAATACATCTCTGGCGATTTTCAGAAGGCATTATTTACATAAGAAACAATTATCCTGCTAAATGTGATAATGTGATACAGACAATGTACTGATTTCAAGACTCATTTAAAGATTCAATGCATGTCTATCTACTATTCACGTACAATCAGTGGCCACTTTATTAGATACCACCAGTAACTGATAAAGCGGCCACTAAGTGTACATATGCTCATGGCCCTCTGCTGCTGAAGCCCATCCACTTCAAGGTTCGACGTGCTGTGCATTTGGAGATGCTTTCCTGCATACCACTGTAGTAACTCATTAACTAAGTTACTATTGCTTTCCTGTCAGCTTGAACCAGTCTGGCCTCTGACCTCTCATTAGAAAGCGGTTTTGCCCACAGAACTGACGCTCACAGGATGTTTCTGTTTTGTTTTTTTTTTGCATCATTTTCTATAAACTCTAGACACTAACGTGTGTGAAATCCAGGAGACTAGCAGTTTCTGGGATACCCAAACCACCCTGCCTAGCACCAACAATCATTCCACAGTCAAAGTCACTTAGATCACAATTCTTCCCCATTCTGATGTTTGGTCTGAACAACAACCAAATCCCTTGACCGTGTCTGCATGCTTTTATGCACTGAGTTGCTACCACATGATTGACTGATTAGATATTTACATTAACAAGTAGGTTTTTTTTCAATACTGTATAGCTTGTAATAAACATTGTTATACACAGTTCTTCCGAGTATTTTAAACTCAGCTATCCGTTCTCTTGGGAATATTTGCAGTGCCCTCTCCTGGAAGGGTTGGCTCAACTTTCTTGCCATTTCCTTCTTTCCTGTTTCATTCCCCCAATTTCACTCTCAGTCTTACCTTAGATGCCCTCATTTCATATATATTCGTAGAGGCTCCTGCTCTGTCTTTTGATATTACTTGTCAGCTTTGTCTCGCAATCAACTTTCTCCTCTTAAATAATATTTTAGTCCCTCACCGGTGTCTCCTGAATAATTCCAGACTTCAGCTCTATGACTAGCTTTTGCTGTTTTATATATTCTAGTTTTAGGTTAGACTTGCTGCTCAAGTTGACAGGGTTGTTAAGAAAGTACATGTTGCGTTAGTCTTCATTAGTCAGGGAATTGAGTTCAAGAGCCCGTGAAATCCATAAAATCCTAGTTAGACAACAGTTGGAATACTGCGTTCAGTTCTGATCACCTCATTATATAGGAAGGACGTCGAAGCTCTAGAAAGGGTGCAGGTGGAGATTTATCAGATTGCTGCCGGATTAGAGAGCTTATTTTGTGAAGATCAGTTGAGCGAGCTCGGATTTTCTCGCTGGAGTGAAGGAGGATGAGAAATGACTTGATAGAAAATGATAAGAGGCATAGATTGAGTGGATAGCCATGGACTTTTCCCAGGGCTGATGTGGTAATACAAGGGAGCATAATTTTAAGGTGACAGAAGAAAAGTATAGGGGGGACGTCAGAGGTAAGTTTTTTTTTTACATAGAGAGTAGTGGGTGCATGAAATACCCTATCAGGGGTGTGGTAGAGGCAGGTACATCAAGGGCATTTAAGGAACTTTAGATAGGCACGTGGAAAATGGAAGGGTGTGTAGGAGGAAAGAGTTAGATTGCAGACAAGGTCATTATGTTCAGTTGCTGTTCAGACCAAACATCAGAGTTTGGAAAAAATGTGATCCAAGTGACCTTGACTGTGGACTTATTGTTGCTGCCAGTCAGGGTGGTTTGAAGTATCTCAGAAACTGTTAATCTCCTGTGATTTTCACATACAACAGTCTCTAGAGTTTACAGAGAATGGTGAGAAAACAAAAAAAATCCAATGAGCAACAGTTCTGTGGGCAAAAATGTCTTGTTAATGAGTGTGTTGCCTTTATGGCATTTATTTAGTTTATTATATTTTCACTTTAATAATTCGTTTGTTATCGTTTTCTAGTTAAAGTTAAGATTGTTTAAAATAAGTTCATTGTCTGTGATATATCACGGCACGCAATGACGTCACACCCGGTTTCGCCGCATCTTGTGGGAAAATACCGGTTTGGAGAAACGGGAAAGAGGGGGCTTGTGTGTGCAGGATCAGCATGAGAAAAGTTTTCTTTCTACGCACTAGAAACATCAGTGAAGCAACGCCGTAAGTTCATGAGATAATCGATATGTTGAATTAAAAATGTTAACGCTGATTCTGTTCAAAGTAATGGCGGTTGATAAAGTTTATGTTTTTATTATTTAAACAGTTGCAGATAGTTTGTGTTGAAGTGTACTTAAAGCAGTTGATGGCGTAGGTAGATTCTGACTGTATGTTGCACTTTAATGTAATATAGTTGTTGTAGTTTTACTTTTGCAAGTATTTATGATGTAAATGTGATATCAAGAAGGAAACAAATACTGTATATATTTTGTATTGTTTTATCAACAGTTTTTGCCATACGTTAATGTGGAAGAGTGAACAGTAAACGGTTAATCTTACTGGGACCACCTCATTGACTGGTTTAAGCTTGGTGTTTAGTTCAGAGTTCATTTACACCTGTGCGAGAACACTACCATGAGAGAGATCAGAGGAGAATGGCCAGACTGGTTCAAGCTGACAGGAAGGCAACAGTAATTCAAATAACCACACTTACAACAGTGGTGTACAGAAGAGCATCTCCAAACACAGGACTCGTTGAACCTTGAAGTGGATGGGCTACAGGAGCAGAAGAGACCATGAACACACACTTAGTTAATGTATTGTATATTCACAGTTATTTTTAACTGCATCTGCTGTTCACACTGACCACTCAACACTTCAATACCTAACAACTGGTCAGAGTGGTGGAATGAACAACACAAGAAATAACAAGTACTCTATGAGCAGACAGCAGAGTAGGGGATCGTGGGGACAGGCAATGTACCATTTTAAAGAAAGAGAACACAGAAAAGGAGAAAGAAAGCCAGAATTTATCTCATGAATACTTCATTACATCGAGAGTGAGACGTTTCTGAAATGAGCTGCCAGATGTACTGCAGAAGATTAGCTTTATATATCACATATATTTCAAAATATACAGTGAAATGCGTCATTTGCATTAAGTAAATCAGCAAGAGTCAGCACGGTTCTGGTGCCAACATAGCATAGCATGCCCACAACTCACTAACCCTATCTTTGGAAACCCGAGCGCCCAGGGAAAACCCATGCATTTACAAGGAGGACCTATAATTTCCTTAAAGACAGTGGCGGGATTGGAGACCCATTCTCGTAGCTGGCACTGTAAAGCACTGTGCTAACCACTATGCTACCATACCAACATTTTTTTAGGGTTGAAGGAGGTACAGTAACAACTTTTATGAAACTGTTGAACAGGTACAGTACATAGGCAGAAAAGGTTTAGAAGTCAAACACAAGAAGATGGGAAGAGCTTTGTGGGCATCTTGATCAGCGTGGACCAGCTGGACAGAAGGGCCTTTTGCTTTGCTCTCTGACTCTGCAGCTACCTCTTCAGAGATGTCTTCTGTAAGTTTGCTGATGGACCACATTTGGTTGACAAACTGAATCATGTAAAGGGCTCTATCTTAAATAATGACAAGACCAAGCACAGGAAGGAGATAGAGAGCTTGGTGACATGGTGTCATGATAACACCTTTCTCTCAGTGGTCAGTGACTTCAGGAATGGGAGTGGGGAGTGGTACACATGTCCCTGTCTATATCAGTGGTGCTGAGGATGAGAGGATTGAGAGTTTCAAGTTCGTAGGGTGAACATTATCAGTAGTCTGGCCTTGTCCAACCACATTTTTGTTTTGAAGGATACATCTCATTGGGTGTTTGGTGGTCTTTCACATCAGACACCCTCACCCAGGCGACCCAGCTGTGGTTGATCCAGGCAGCATGCGCTGCAGATCCTCATGGACTTTCTCTCTTCATCCAGAGCCATTTTGAGGCTTTCTCTGCTGCCTCAGTATTGTTGCTGATGGCTCTCTTCCTCCTCGTACCAGGAAAGTCCGATGCACTGAGGACTCTGTGAAGAGACTTTCCAAGGAAGCCTCGGCAGGCACTTTGCCACCCATCCCTCATAGATGCCACAGCCAAGGACATTCACCAAGACCTCTACTTCCTCAGGAGGCTCAAAAAAATACAGCCTGTCCCTGCCCACCCTTACCGATTTTTATTGAGGCACTGTAGAAAGCATCCTATCTGGATGCAATATGGCTTGGCATGGTAACTGCTCCGCCCATGACAGCAAGAACTCCCAGAGAGTTGGGGACACTTCATGGAAACCTGCCTCTCCTCCATGAACTCTCTCGCTGCATCAGTAAAGCAGGCAGCAGAACGAAAGACCCCTCACCCATGGGCAGGAGATATAAAAGCCTGAAAGCACATACCACCAGCCCCAAGGTCAGCTTCTACCCCACTATTATAAGACTACTAAAGGGTTCCCGAAATGATGAAATAGACTCTTGGCCTCACAATCTACCTTCCTGTCTATCTAACTGCACTTTCTCCGCACTGTTACACTTCATTCTGCATTCTGTTATTGTTTTACCTTGTATGACCTCAATGCGCTGTGTAATAAACTGATCTGTACAAAGAGTATACAAGACGAGCTCTTTGTTGTTCCTCAGTTCATGTAATGATAATAAACTAGTTACAAATGGGATCTTGCGGGAAGGTACTAAATTGGGGGAGTGCAAATTACCACAGGATATGACAGGAGCTAAGGGGCATTAATTGGGAGCTGCTGCTGTCAGGCACGTCCGTATCAGACCTGTGCGATTTGTTTAAAGTCAAGCTTGGAGTCAGGGCGAGTGGCTGAGATATTTAAAGAGTACTTGGAATCAATATTTACCAAGAAGGAGGACCTAGAACACAGAGCATAGAATACAGAACAGTCCATCAAAGGAACAGGCTCTTCAGCACACAATGTTGTGCTGAGCCAATTATGTTAATAAACAAATGGCCAACTAAACTTCTGCCTGCACAATGTCTATACTGTATCCTTCCATGTCCTTCTCGTTCATGTGCCTATCTAAACGTCTCTTAAAAAGTCTCTGATGTTTCTGGCTCTGCCACCATCCCAGGCACCCACCAGTCTCTGCGTAAAAAACTTGCCTCTCACATCTCCTTTGGGTTTACCCCCCTCATACCTTAAATGCAGTATTAGACATTTCAACCCTGGGAAAAATATACTGTCTATCTACCCTATATCTATGCCTATCTTAATCTTATAAGCCTTTATCTGATCTCTCCTCAGCCTCTGCCACTCCAGAGAAAACAACCCAAGTTAGTCCAACCTCTCATTATAATGTACTCCCTCTAATCCAGGCAGCATCTTGGTCATCCTCTTGGAGGAAGTGGAAGCTTAGTGGAGCAAGCTAATGTGCTGGGGTATTTTGAAATTAAGTAGGAAGTAGTACTGGGTCTTCTGAAAATCCAAGTCTCCAGGACCAAATAGCATTTATCCCAGAATATTGAAAGAAACAAGTGAGGAATTTGCTGGGAATTTGACAAAGATCATTGTATCCTGACTAGCAACAAGACGAGGTCGCAGAGGTTTGGAGAGTGGCAAATGTTGTACCTTTGTTCACGAAAGAAAATAGGGATAATCGAGGTAATTATCGACCCGTGGGCCTCATGTTAAAGCAGGGAATCCAATGGACACTGAGGGCACCTGTATATATTCGGAAAGGCATGGCTTGCTTAGGGCTTTGTGCAAAGTAGGCCATACCTTACAAATTTGATTGAGTTTTTTTTAGGCTAAGGCAGTAAACGTTATCTACATGGAACTTAGTAAGGCATTTAATAAGGTTCCTCATAATAAGATGATTCAGAAGATAAAGATGCATTGGATCCAGGATGAATTGCAAGTTTGGATTCAGAACTGTCTTGCCCATAGAAGCCAGGGAGTAAGGGTGGAATTTTGGCTGGAGGTCTGTGACCAGTGATGTTTTGTGAGGATTGATGCTGGGGTCTCTGTTGTTGGTGATATACATTGGGAGGTCAAATGTAAGGAGAAAGTATACAGTTAATGGTAGAGCCCTTAATAACACCGAGTTACAGAGGGATCAAAGTACATTTATTATCAAAGTATGTATACAGAATACAACTCTGAAATTCACCCTTCCACAGACAAAGAATCACCATGGAACCTGTTCGAGAAAATACCAAACATCCAAATGGGCAAAACAAAGAACAAATTGCGCAAATGTCAAACAGCGAGTGAACAACACATAGTATATCAAACATCAAACCTGTAGTGTTCAGTCTAGTGCTGTGCCATTAGCCAAGGCAGGCCCTAGGGCCATTCTTCGCTGTGGTGCCCCAGTCCGTATCAAACCGCTCAAAAACAGCAAAAAAAAATAACTGGAATCCAGAAACACATGCAACATGAACCTCAAAGTCACACAAAAGGAGTGCTTAGCCTTGCTGATCAATCCTGGCAACGCGGAACCCAAGGATCTTGGGGTCCAAGTCTATAGTTCACTGAAGGTGGCTACAGAAGTGAACAAGGTAGTAAAGCTGGTGTATGGCATGCTTGCCTTCATTAGTGAGGGGGCTGAATATAGGAATCAGTAAGTGATGCTGCAGCCGTATAAAACATCGATCAGACCACACTTGGAGACCTGTGTGCATTTCTGGTCATTACAGGAAGGGTGTGGGGACTGCGGAGAGAATCCATTGGAGGTTTACCAGAACGCTGTCTGGATTATATGGCATGGGCTATCAGTAAAGGTTGAACAAACTTGGGTTGTTCTCCCTAGAGCATCAGAAGCTAAGGGGCAGACCTGATAGAGGCTCTTAAAATTATGAACAAAATAGACAGAGAAGGCAGTCAGAATCTTCTCTCTAGAGAAAAAAAATGTCAAGCACCAGAGGACATGCTTTTAAGGTGAGGGATGTAAGCTTAAAGGTAACAAAAGGGGTTTTTTTTAATACAGAGAGTGACAGGTGCTTGGAACAGGATATTGGGGAAGTAGTGGAATTAGCCAATCTGTTGGAGTTAAAGGGGCTTTTACATAAGCAGAAGAATATGACAGGTGTGGAGGAATATGATGACACCTAGGAAGAGGACATTTAGAAGAAATTGGCTTCAAGATCGGTGCAACATCCTGTGCTGAATGGCCCGTCCAGTGCTGTACTGTCCTATGTCGTATATACTACATTCACGCAGTGCCTCTTACCTTTTCTGCTAGCTAAATCTTTAAAAATGATTACTCCTTCATAAAAATGTGTATATACATTAAAGTTGGAACTGGTAACATTATCAAAATCAGCCATATCTATAATATCAATAATTTTTCTGGCTTTGCTTGTTCCCCTATCTGATGGATCTTATTAACATGGTGAGCTTGCTGATGATATCCCTGTTGTTACTTTTAAACCTACCCCCTGACCATAAAAGCCTATCCTCTGGTGTTTCTACTCTGACATTTCTGTCAGATTCTGACTGTCTACCCTAACTATTTCACCACAATGTTAAAACCTCTATCAGGGTCTACTCTTAGCCCTTGAGGCTCTACGGAGGACAAGCCAAATCTGTTCAACCTTTCCTTATAGATCATACTCTTTAATCCAGGCAACATCCTAGTAAACCTCTTCTGCACCCTCACTATTCCTGAGACCCTTACACGTGGCTTCAATTTTCCTGGCCAGAGAAGGGAAGAATCCTTTGGAGTTCCAACCCATTAGACTGGCAACCAATGATTACTTTTAAAATTACAGTACGGGATCAGGATTGGGCACAGCTTAATTTCCCCTCATCTATACACCCCAAACATTCTGTTTCTTCTCATCACACGTAGACACTTTGCATAAATACTCAGGAAGATAGCTGATACCAATTGAATTGCACTCCAGTATTGGTTGCCTCAGGAAAGATGAGTGAAAAAATGGAAAGAGGGAGAGGGAAAATCCCTTTATTTTCTGAAAAAATCATTGCATAGTCCTGTCATGTGCAATTAAGAAAAGCATTATACACTGGCATATGTTAAATGTTGCTAGGTAACTGCTTGTAGATCAGGCTCAAAGTCAATATATGGTCCATTGAATGTAATCTAGAAGAAAACCAGGAAATGATAAGGTAAATTCCATAAACATTGGACATGCACCATTGAAATCAATCATTGAAAAATTTAATTTTAAAAATGAAATATAGGAACAGGCAAGATAATAGTATTTCATTTGTTTTTGACACCTGAAAGTGCACGTGTTTCTTTGTGTTTGATATTCATATATTAGCATTAAAACCTTCAAAGCCATATTTATTAACTATATATTGTACGTGATTATAAACTGGATATTAAACTCACTGGTTAGACAGAAATGTACAGCTCGTCCTTGACAGTAACCGAGTGGCTCAACTTCAGGCTGCAGTGAACTGATAACCTATCCGAAAAAAAGTGTACATTAGTAGACGATTAATACAATTACCAGAAGCATGTAGATACTTGCATAAATTACATGGAGTGACGCGGTACATAAAAACACAGAAGATTATTATAATTGCCTTTGGAAGCATCAGAGGACTATAAAATTGAATGCTTTATGTGCGAGAGGCCTATGGTTTAACAACCATGGATCAGATTTTGCCATAACAGGACATCCAGTAACGGTTACCTTCCAACAAACTTGACACTCTGTTCCTAGTCTCCATAAACCTATGTTTAAAAATGGCTTTAAATAAGACCATAAGACATAGCAGCAGAATTAGGCCATTTGGCCCAACGAGTCTGTTCCACAATTTGATCATGGCTGATTTATTATTCCTCACGACGCCATTCTCCCTGCCTTCTCCTCGTAACCTTTGATGCATTTACTAATCAAGAATCTGTCACACTCCATCATAATGTAATTTGATAACTCACAGTGATGGACACTAGGTACTGGAAATCAAGTAATCATGTCAGTCAAAGATGTCATGGAGACATACAGCACAGAAACAGGCCCCTTGGTCCACAGTGTTCATGCTGTTCATCAAGCACCCAGTTTACACTAATCCTAAACTAACCATTTATTCTCCCCACATTCTTATCAAATGCTCCCAGATTCTAACACTCACCACATTAGGAATAATTTACATTAGCCAGCTACCCACCACCATGCACATCCTTAGAATGTGGGAGGAGGCCCATGTACTTAAATGGAGAACACGCCATTGCGCTAAGATTTGAGGAAAATATGGAAAAGGCTTCATTAATACTAGAGACTCTGCAGATGCTGGAAATCCAGAGCAACACACAAAAAATGCTGGAGGAACTCAGCAGGTCAGGCAGCATCTATGGAGAGGAATAAAGAGTCAAAGTTTTGGGGTGAGAGACTTCATCAAGACCAATGGTTCAGGAATACTATACACCAAAGCCCACTTCGTCAACCTATCCACCCCCATCTCAAAAGAACAGGAATTAATCCAGTGGTGGATTGGGGTGTAGAACTGCATTTTTCTTGTAGTTTAACTTTCCTATGCTTGCTTATATTTTTATATAATCATGTACAGTATATACATAAGATTGTTCAGTGATTTTGCCAGTAATTGCAATACAGTTGCTTCCATATTTTTCTAGAAACTTCTTAGCTTTTAGTAGCAGGTGTCAAGTTACTTGAACTTGGCTATTTTATAAGTTATTTATTATCACTGGAATTTGTTTCAACTCTAGAGATGACTATGATGGGGGCATTTTCTTGTCATGTGGAAGGAAGCCAATGTTGCAGCACAGCTGGGCATGAGCCAGAGGAGTGTGGCCTTGCAAATCCCATGTTTCTAATATTGTATGACCATTCTGAAATTTCTGTTACTTACAGGGGGAAGTAACTACTGAAAAGCTCCACCTCAAAGTTAAGTGACATACAGGGAAAAAACAACAGATTGAATAGAGAGGAAAATCAAAAGTCTGAAATTTCTGACACACAAAAGGTCCTGGAAATCTTGAGCAGCATGTACAAAATGCTGGAAGAACTCGGCAGATCAAGCAGCATTAATGGAGGGAAAAGAACAGTTAACATTTTGGGCTGAGATCTTCATCAGGGCTGGAAAGAAAGACGGCAGAAACTAGAATGAAAAGGTATGGGGAGGAGGAGGACAAGCTGACACAAAGAATGAACCAAGAGAAGGGATGGGTAGGTAGGTGGGGGAGGAGAGATCGGAAAAGCTGGGAGGTGACAGGTGGAGGAGGTAAAGGGCTGAAGGAGGAGGAATCTGACAGGAGCGGGTGGTAGACCATGAACTAAAGATAAAGAAGTGGGGAACCAGAGGGAGGGGATGGGGAAGAGAGGACCACCAGAATCGGGGAGGGAGCTGAGGGAAGTGGTTATCAGAAGTTAGAGAAACAGACATTCATGATGTCAGGCCTAATCATGGAGAGTTAGGAAGATATGGATTGACATGTCGGTACGGGAATGGGAAGTGGAACTGAATCGGGGACACCATATATTCCTTCTTGGTAGTCTCTAACCTGATAGCATAAACATTAGCCACTCACTCCTCTCTGTTCCCACCCCCCTTGCTTTTCCTTATTCTGGTGGCCTTTTCTTCCCCTCCATGACCTGCTCATCCCTTCCCTCTGGTGCCCCACATTCTTTCCTTTACATTATGGTCTACTGTGCTCCCCTATCCGATTCCTTCTTTGTCTGCTCTTTCCTTCTTCCACCTATTACCTCCCACATCATTCCTTTCCATCCCTCCTTCTCCCACCCATCTACCTTCCCCCTCACCTGCACTCACCTGTTCCCTTCCCCTACCTTTTTGTTTTGGCTTCTGCCCCTTTCTCAGTCCACGGCCTGAATCGATGACTCTTCATTCAGTGCTGCTGGACCTGCTGAGCTCCAGCATTTTGTGTCTATAACTTCTTTTGGTTAGTTTTCAAAGCCGAGGTAAAGAGATAGATCGTTAGTTTTACCACATTATGAAAAGCATCCTTGCACTGCTGCCATGTAACAAGTTTCACGACATATGCTGGTGATATTAAACCAGATTGTGATTCTTCATGTAAAATTAATTGGTAAATCTCGTGAGCTCTTAAAGGGAATGGACTATGAGCAAGATAGCATTTTCATGAAGCAACTCCAGATATTTAATCACTTGGCATTGCAAGTTAATGCATTGTTTATCCATAAATAATAAAGAATATCAGTAGCCTTGCTGTTGTATTGACAACAAATTCTGGCCCATTATCTTATCATTGTCTCGATTTGGGAGAACCATTGGAAACATAAAACTTTATTTTATGATGCTCTTCAAGATTCCTGGAAGCTTTGACAGTAATAAGACCGTAATACATAGGAGCCCATCCAGTCTGCTCCACCATTCTAACACGGCTGATTTATTATCCCTCTTAACCCCGTTCCTTGTTCAGACTATTCTACACATGGACTCAGACCCAGTGACCCGTAACCTATGTCAAAATTGCCCTTGTGAGTCACTCATTTCAACACATTTCAACGCAGTGAAAGAAGTGCATGGAGTAAAGCCAGATCTAACATATAGAGAGGCTTTGAGGAAAGACATCGATAGGGTGCAGAAGTGGGCTGAGAAGTGGCAGATGGAGTTCAACCTGGAGAAGTGTGAGGTGTTACACTTTGGAAGGACAAACTCCAAGGCAGAGTAATGTTGGGACATAAGGGCATGTTACACTGCTGTATCTCAAAATAGATTAAAATAAAATAAATTGGGAATAGGATTTACACGGTCAGAAGGTGATGGATAATTCCCTGCATTACCAGCCAGGTCCTGAACAGGAATTCCTCGGCATGGAGCTGAAATTTGGGAAAATATGTATTTTCAGATCTTGTTAGTGCCAAGGTGTAAAGATATAACTAAAGAAAGCTGAGGGAGATTCATTTGAGGTGGATAGTTTGCTCCAGCTGTGCAATCAATTTCTTTGATTACATTATATGATAAACATTGACTGAGCAAGTGGTTATCAATTTTGAACCGCAGGGAGATAAGACATTCCTAAATGCATTGTGAGCATGCTGTGTTGGTGCCGGAATGCTTGGTGACATTCACGGGCTGCCCCCAGCACATCTTTAGGTTGTGTTGGATGTTGTTTTTGTTGTATGACGTACCAACACACCACAGCAAACTCCTAACATATGCATATTTATATAGTTGATCCTTGATCCCATCCGCCTTGCTTGTGAGGCTCCTTGCGCTAAAGCCTTCTTATGCTTCCCCCCTTGTCACTGTTCTTCACCCTGGACTTGCCTGCTCTATCACCCCGAAGCATGGGTTGTATTTGAACTGGAAGGGACAAGTACCCTTGCAGGGGTATTTGCCAGTGCTGCTCAGAAGGGTTTAGGGGCCTTTGAGGCTGGTCGGGGGGGGTACTGACCTAGAATGACAGCACAACACTATGGGAGGGCTTGCTTAAAACCCAGAGGATTACCATGGAGGCCGTGCGCATGGTGGGGTGGGTAGGAAGGTGCGAAGGGGTTTTTCTCCTGTTGTTGCTGTTGTTCCTGCTGTGTTGTGTTGAACTCTGTGGCATGCTATACTAGCACCAGAATATGTGGCGGAACTCGTGGGCTGCCCCTGCACATCCTTAGGTTGTTTTGGTTAACACAAATAATGCATTTCACTGTCTGTTTCGATGCACATGTGATAAATAACCTGAAATGCTGAAAACAAAGGAACATTGTGGCGTCCACCGTTAGATCCCATTTGTGTCTAGAAAATGGAGTTCATCTAATTTTGCTTCATTAAGATGGGTGAACTGTGGAAAAATGAAGAAGTTTGAGAAAAACCCTGTTAAAAAATGGAGGATTTAAAAAAATTTTTAAGATAGCTCTCATTGAATGCTCTTAGTAGCTACAATACAGCACCATAAAAGGTTGCCAAGACATGCAGAAGAATGCAAGGCGAAAGGGAAGGAAGGCGGTGGTGGGGGGGCACCTGTGTGGTGGTGGGTCTATATGTGACAGTCTGGTCCAGTGGGTCCCCACGCCATGAAGAGTCCCAAACCATGTAAGATGTAGGCTCATCAAGGAACCGATGATTACAACATCTTGCATTGAGGTCCATAATATAGTTATAAGCAGCTGTGAGTCACAACTTTAGCGTATAATTTCTGTCAGTAAATGTAAAATGGCTATTGCACACCAGATGGTGTCAATTAAATATGCATTTGATGCTGAGCAAATGTCAGATGCACAAGGGTGAATCATGCCCAGAAGCGATTTTTTTAAAAACGCACATACAGGAAATGTGAAATAAAAACAGAAAATGTTGGAAACACTCAGCCTATCAGGTAGCACCTATGGAGAGAGAAACAGGGTTACTGTTCCAAACCCTTGTTCAACATTTTCTGTTTTTATACCTGTACCATGATGCGGAAGACGACAAGAACTTTGTAAATGCTTAGAAAATGGCAGCAACTTAATGCATAAAAGCATGCAGACATGGTCAAGAGGTTCTGTTGTTGATCAGCCGAAACACCAGAATGTGATTTAAGGAACTCTGACCATGGAATGATTGTTTGTGCCATTCAGTGCGGTTTCAGTATATCAGAAACTGCTGATCTGGGATTTTCATGCACAGCAGTCAGAGAATGGTGCAAAAAACAAAAAAAAACACATCCATCGAGCAGTAGTTCTGTGGATAAAAATGCCTTGTTAATGAGAGAGGTCAGAGGAGAATGGCCAGACTGGTGACAGTAGCTCAAATAACTGCACGTTACAACAGGGATGTGCAGAAGATCATCTCTGAATGCACAACACATCAAACTTTGAAGTGGATGGGCTACAGCAACAGAAGACTATAAACATACACACGAGGAAATCTGCAGATGCTGGAAATTCAAGCAACACACACAAAATGCTGGTGGAACGCAGCAGGCCAGGCAGCATCTATAGGAAGAAGTACAGTCGACGTTTCGGGTCGAGACCCTTCGTCAGGACTAACTGAAAGGAAAGAAAGTAAGAGATTTGAAAGTGGGGGGGGGGAGGGGGGAATGCGAAATGATAGGAGAAGACCGGAGAGGGTGGGGTGAAGCTAAGAGCTGGAAAGTTGATTGGCAAAAGGGTTACAGAGCTGGAAAAGGGAAAGGATCATGGGACGGGAGGCCTCAGGAGAAAGAAAAGTGGGGAGGAGCACCAGAGGGAGATGGAGAGCAGGCAAGGAGTGATTGTAAGAGAGGCAAAGAGAGAAAAAAAAGGAAGAGAGAAAAAATGGGGGGGGGGGAAGAGGGAGGATAGATAGATAGATAGATAGATAGATAGATAGATAGATAGATAGATAGATAGATAGATAGATAAATAAATAGATAAATAAATAAATAGATAGATAGATAGATAGATAGATAGATAGATAAGGGATGGGGTAAGAAGGGGAGAAGGGGCATTAACTGAAGTTAAAGAAATCAATGTTCATGCCATCAGGTTGGAGGCTACCCAGACGGTATATAAGGTGTTGTTCCTCCAACCTGAGTGTGGCTTCATCTTGACAGTAGAGGAAGCCATGGATAGACATATAAGAATGGGAATGGGAAGTGGAATTAAAATGTGTGGTCACTGGGTGATCCTGCTTTCTCTGGTGCACAGAGCATAGGTGTTCGGCGAAACGGTCTCCCAGTCTGCGTCCCCTCTCCCTCCTGTCTTTTCCTATCATTTCGGATTTCCCCCTCACCCTCCTACATTCAAATCTCTTACTATCTTTTCTTTCAGTTAGTCCTGACAAAGGGTCTTGGCCCAAAACACCGACTGTACTTCTTCCTATAGATGTTGCCTGGCCTGCTGCGTTCCACCAACACTATAAACATATGCTCAGTGGCCAGCTTTTTAGGTACAGGAGATACCTAATAAAGTAGCCACTATGTGTATTTGCCATACTGTGCAAACCTTTAAAGTAGTGTGAACTGTTTAGAACACAGCAGGTTACAAATGATATATTGGCACTTGGGAAGACTGAAACATATATCAGAAAGGTATAAAATAAAACAAAAATGCTGTAAACATCAGTGGTAATGCACTATCAGTGGAAAGAAAAGTTGCTGCAAAACAATAAATTTCATGACATATGTCAATGATAATAAACTTGATTCTAGTTCTGATAGTTCTTTCAGCTCTGGGCCCTTTGTCAGAACTGACCCTTTGATCTTTCAACTTGGTCATAAAAAGGTTAATAATTTTATTTCTAAACTCTCAGGTTAAGGAGGTTCAGCTTGTCACCAAACACTACAACAGATTTCTACAGATGTACTGTTGAAAGTACCCGGACTGGTTCGGAACAGCAACTCGAATGCATAGGAATGCAAGAAGCTTCAGAGAGTCGTTTATTCATCCCACCCCACCACTGGTAGTACCTTTAGTTAGGGCTACCTCAATGAGGCAACATCCATCATCAAAGGTCCCCACCATCAGCACCATGTCGCCTTCTTACAGCTACCGCTGAGCAGGAGGCAAAGAAGCCTGAAGTCCCACAGTGTCAGGTTCAAGAACAGTTACTTCCCTTAAACCAGGGGTCGGCAACCCTCGGCTCCGGAGCCGCATGCGCCTCTTTCATCTCTGTGCTGCGGCTCCCCGTGGTTTGTTAGTTTTTGAAATGTAATTCGAAATTTGAAGATTATGGTGATCTTGTACAATCTAAATAAAATGTTGTAGCGACCCCATTTCCTGGCACATCCGAACCAGCTCACAATTAGCCACCGTTCCGGCTAAGGGAGATAGCCTATGGGGGTTTGTGAGTACGTGTCTTTTGGAGCATCCGCGCCCACGGGGGGGGGCGGGTTGAGGTAGGCTTTAAAGCAAGGCTGTTTAGTTCAAATAAAGTTATCTTTGACTGCAGTGTCGTTATTTTAGTGCTGCGTGTAGCACACTGCTACAACGTGTTTTTTATCACTATTAATATACGTCACCACTGCCAATGCCTGACACCCGCCAGTGCGCGCTTTCTTTTAATTTTTCAATCCAAGGTATGCTAACTATGGAGTAACCTTCAACCCAACGTCTTTTTTTCGGAGTTCAAAATGTTTTTGTTGCATGCAGAAATGTAATTTCGTTTTCTCTGCAGGAGTTCATCAATTTCATAAATGCAACACATTATAGTTTGTTTATACATAGCATGAAGGCAAAAAAAACTGTTGTATGCAGTGTTATTTCATTTTAAATGTCAAATGGGTTTTGTGGCTCCCAGTGTTTTCTTTTCTGTGGGAAATGGGTCCATATTGGCTCTTTCAGTGGTAAACGTTGCCGACCCCTGCCTTAAACCAACTGGAAGCATCCTAATCACTAGAGTACAGCTACGCTGTGGCCACTTTCATTACTTTGCACTAAGGTGGACTTTGTCTTTTTCATTTTAAAAGCATTCTTCCTTCTAAAATTGTGAAATTTTGCCCTTGTGAATGCTGATCTATGCCACTATGTGACCTGGTGCAAATTAAATTTTCATTGCAATGGTGCATATATGTACCCACGCACATGACAGTAAACTCGACTTTTACTGTGTCAGGTATCATTTTGATTAAAAATGTAAAAAGCAGCATTTGTAATTCTTATTTTTTTACCAGGATGATAAGGTTTTAAACAAGAAACAGATTACACAAATCTTTTCATTCTCTGAAATTTCAATGGCTAGGGAGTGATTTTTATTGAAGTTTCCAAGGTATCTCGGCTAATGCTGGTAGTTCTTCTTTCCCTACATAAACCATGCTTGAATTTCAGCACTTAGGGAGAGGTACTTGTGATGTGTAACCTATTAGTAAACATTAAGCATGAGTAATTCCAGCATCCTGCAGGCCAGTTCAAAATAATCCATTAATTCACATCACATTTATGTCTCTTAAAGGAGGAATGAGCACTGAATGAAACCACACGCAGAGTTCATTCAGTAGCAGTGGAGAATGTGCACCCCAGAGAGGGCAATTGCTAGATCGATACTGGCACTGATGCTGAACTAGTGAACTCCTGGGGAATGGTCCCGGTTGTTACAACAATCACAGATTTACGAAGAAGAGCTTTTAAAAACATTCTGGTCAGCAACTGCCAGCAGGCTGGATGGAGAGCGAGGTGTCTCCCAGTGGAGGGTGGTTGTAGGGAATTCACAGCCCGTTCTTTAGCCAGAGCCTTCAGCAATTTGGGCACCGAGGGTGAGAGGAAGAGGAGAGCCATCCGAAGTACCACCGATGCAGCAGGAATACCCTCAAGATGGCTGTGGCTCAAGAGAGGGGAGCCATGGAGTCATGTGTAGCTAGCCATCTGGACACAAGCTGGGATCTGATCAGCCCCGGCTGGGTCACCTGGAGGAGGGTGTATGATGTTGAAAGACCCGAAACACCCAATGATTCCAGGAACATCACTGAAGATGCGTCCAGAGACATCAGTAGGTGTATGTTCACAGTGGACATACTTAATTATTTAAATATAGTTTCCCATATTTTTTTGGTGGGATTTGAACGCACGTCTGAGGAGCAACAATCCAGAATTCAGGTTGCTGGAAATTAACTACCACTTGGTCTGGAGTTTTTTTTGTGTTGCGGGGCTTGGGGAGGATACTAATTTTACTTGTCTTCAATTTGGGTGCTTTTTCAATTATCTTTCTTTGTATCATATTGTTATTGTATGTTTATTTTTGCACTGTATCAATGTTCTTCATTTTGATCTGGGGTTTTTTTTATCTGTAGTTATGTAGAAAATGTATAAAAAAACTAATATATATAAAAAAAAGAAATTAACTACCACACTGCTCATATCCCGGCTATACATAAAAAGGCAATAAAAAATAAGGTGCTTTCGCAAACAGAAACTGATTTTAGGCAAACTGGCGTTTTGAAATCTAAGAATTAAAGAATGTTAACTAAGAGAATGCACGGAGTTATGGAGTTAGATATATGGAGGTTAATGGAGTTAGATTGTACATCAGCCATTGTGTGTGAAATGGTGGAGCAGATTTAAGCAGTAAACGGTATTCTCCCCTTCCAATTTCCTATATTCATGGGACAAAATCTTACCCTTGGCTCAGAGACCAAATTGTCAAAATGTGAACTAATCAAAATATAATGCTGTTAACAGGACCGATTATAAAAATGCCTCACCAATAATCAAAACCTCCCAGAGGACCACAACCTTGCTGTCGGGTTTGGAGGCTTGCGTGTCCCAATGACCTGGAGTGCTACACTGACCTAAGTCGGGGTTTTATGCTTTGGCTCTTGGCAAGGTCATCCATGCCAAACAGGTCAAAGGGTAAAGGCCAGACTAAGGTTCTTCAGGTTCGGGGGTTCAGCTCAAGGCTAACACCCCTGACTGGTAAAACAAAACTGTAATGGAAACAGTTATGAAGAATCCTTCTGCATCTGAGGGCGACAGCATTCCTGAGTCACCACTCAGGACTTGCATGGTTGACAGTAGTGAAAGCCGAGAGGAAGGAAGGAAGCCCTGAATAACGCTAGTGACGGAGGAACTTCTTTGCTGCGCTAAACGCCAGTGGTGGAAAGGGTAGTAAGCAATAATCGGAAAAAACTACAAGTGGAACCATCAAATCAGACTATATGCAGTCACACCATTTCTACAGGTTGTAATGTGGCTTTTCAAAGCTCTCTTACTGTTTGGATATTATACTGTTTCCATATTATAATGTGAAAAAGAGCTGTGCTTATAGACCGTTAAGGTAAAGGTCCCATTCAATTTATCAAGCTTCCTATAAGTTAATGCAACCACTATCAAGATGGCACTGAGCTTCAACTTTCATTGAGTTGGAGCTCAAATGTAGTTGTTTCATTTTAATTGTTCTGAAAGATCATAAGTATGGTTTTGGGGACAGAGTCGCAGGTTAGGTGTCGGGTTAGGGTTCAGGGACAGGAATGTGGGGGATTTAGAGGTTACGCCAGAGTTCCATGCTCAAAGACCAGCGACACAGACATGGGGCAACATGGGTTGAATGCTGGGCGTCGGACCAGCAGAGAGTGGATGAGAGTCCTTCCCTCCCCAGTTGTCAGTGGGTTCTAGTGTTGGAGCTCTGTGTGGGCAGGAGAAATGAGTTCCGATGACCCCCTGGCTTTGTGAATCAGTGACACTGGAGTTTGAGGAGTTCGGAGTTTGAGGACTCATGTTCGGAGTCCCGTCATTATTGAATCCAGAGTTCTAGGCCTAGTGTTCAGTGATCGGCGTGTCCTGGATTCGATACCAAGGCTCAAATCTGAAGTCCGGAAGTCAAGGCCCAGTAGCCAGAGCTGACTCTGCAAATCTCCGTGAGTCCACTAGGGAGGTCAAAGCCCGCTGTCTGCAAGCCCAAGTCCGCCAGAGGCTGGAAGCTTGAGGCCTGTCTTGGGAATTAAAGGACTGTGTATGTGTGTGGATGGGGCTTGTTTTTACTGATGGTATTTTGTTGCTTGTTCTGTTCGGTGTTGTTCTGCTGAGCAATGTGGGCATGCTATGTTGGCGCCAGAATGTGTGGCAACACTCACAGGCTGTCCCGAGCGCACCCTCGGATGTGATGGTTGTTAACGCAAAGGACACATTTCACTGTACACATTACAAATAAACTTGTATCTTGAATTGCTTTATAAATTTTACCAAGTATTTTGTCATGAGAGTTTGGAAAGATGTTTTTAAATGTGCCTTAGAAAGGAAATTATTTAGTTGATTCAGTTTGCTCCTGAAAAGTTCCTCAAACTTTGGTAGATTAATAATTTCCTTGCACATACCCAGACACAGCTGCCCTCATGACGGTCGCCTGCCAATAGCTGTAATCTACAGTGCCTGCTGACATTGGAATAACATTTGCTGGAAAGTTTCCTCAGCATTCAATATTGCTCCAAAGCAGATTCTGCAGAAAGTTCCGATATAGAACACTCAAGCTGTTGCTCACCACCCACACCCACACAAAGTTCTCAATGCAAGTGAAACTTGGAAAAGCTGGCTTCAATGGGGCAGCCAGGGGTTCCTTTATGGTAAACATGAGGAGAGCAGTGAGCGGGAGGCATCAACCATCCCACCACAGTCACTATTGTTACTTGTCATCTCAGTTCACTGCATGTGACCTTAAAGTGTCGCCAGTGACACTCTCACTGCTCTGATTTCCATGAAAATGAAGCTTGCCGCCGGTCTAGTTTTCCCGCTTTCTCTGCCCTGAAATATTGTTCCATCTCACCGTGACAATCAGCATTAATTTGACACTGCTGAGTAGAAGCTCCAAGATGCATCATTTTTTATCATTATTCCCACTTCCACAGTAGAAAATTACCAGCACTTGGCCAGGGCACTCTGAACAGCCACACCTTAGTGCTTCAGTTGAAGTGCCATTGCGACATGAACATTTATTGTAGTAACACATACAAAATGCTGGGAGAAAGCAGCGTTTCAGGCAGTATCTACGGGAAGGAACAAACAGTCAACATTTCAGACAGTGACCCTTTATCAGGATTGGTAAGGGGGGGAAGAAGCCAGAATAGGATGGTTGGGGGCACAGGTGATGGGTGAAGCCAGGTGAGGGGGAAGGTGGGTGGGTTGGAGAGGGTGGCGCGAAGTGAGAAGTTGGGAGGTAATAGGCAGAAGACATGAAGACTTGAAAAAAGAAGGAATCTTAAAGGAGAGTGAACCATGGGGAAAAGGGAAGGAGATGGGGCACCAGGACCAGCACCACAACTCAGCAATGCATAAAAAATGCTAGAGTAAGTCAGCTCACTAAAATTCATCTATACCGAGGTATGCATTTTGAAATGGCCAAGAAACTCGGCAGTTTTAAGTTTCTGCAGACAAGAAGTTCCGTTACGTTGAAGGTTTTAGCGCTTTCCCTTCATTCCATTACACAGCAAGAATGAACAGAAGCAAAGGAAGGCTACAGATTCCACAGGCACACTGTCCAGACTGGTTGCTATGGTGATAATCTACATCTAGCCACCAGGCATGTCTGAAGAGTTGTGCAGCCAATAGTTTAGTAAGGAGAGTGTCATCTGACTGAGGAAAACTTGTGAAAAATATAGACTTACAGCTGTTAGGTTGTAAAATAATTCCTCTATCTTCTTCTGCACTTGCAAAACTTATGCCACATTTCGGTCTATGCACAGCAGTGTTGATTAATGTTTTAATCATTCCCCTTGTCCTTACCTACCACCCTAGGAGCCTCTGTATCCATCCTATCATTCTCTGCAACTGCCACCATATTCAACTAAACACATCTTTCCATCCCTCCACTCCCCACTTTCCACCTTCACAGGGATCACTCTTTTCATGATTCCCTTGCCCACTCATCATTCTCCACTGATCTCCCTCCTGGCACTTACCCCCGTAAATAGGATAAGAACTGCACCTGCCCTTTCACCTCCTCCCTCACCACCGTTCAGGGCCCTGAACAGTTCTTCCAGGTGAGGCACCACTTCACCTCCAAGTCTGTCAGGGTTATCTACTATATCTGGTGCTCCCACTGCGGCCTCCTCTACACTAGGGAGACCTGACAAGGATCGGGGGACGGCTTCGACGAGTATCTTCACTCTGTCTGCCACAGCAGGAAGGATTTCCCCGGTGGCCAACCACTTTAGTTCCACTCTTATTCCCATTCCAACATGTTGGTCCATGGCCTCCTCTACTGCAGCAATGAAGCCACTGTCAGGTTGAAGGAGCAACACCTCATATTCCATCAGGGTAGCCTCAAACCTGATAGCGTGAACAGTGAATTTTCTAACTTCCAGTAATTTCTCCCTCCTCTGCCCTCTCTCTTTTTCAATCCACATTCTGGATCCCCTCCCCCTTCTTTTCTCTTCTCCTCACCAGCCCATCGCCCTTCTCAGATGATGCAGGGTTATAATCAGTGTTCCCTTCTTCAGTCAAGGGCAAACTTGTGCATCTGTCATCATCTAGAAAATTATGAAGCATATTGTGTATCTATAACTTAACAGATAAAAATGCTTCACTGCGTGGGGCTCAGCTAAGCACAAACTGGCAGGCTGCTCATCTATAACTTTAGTTCAACACCTGTAAAGTTTTTCCTGAGGTTGTGGATAAACCCACACCCTTCTTTCTAATACACTTGCTGACAGGTAGTGATGCTCTGTATGCCACTAGATGAGAACACACAGAAACCTACCACGGTATCTGGTGGATAGGCCAAGTATCTACAAGGATATCGAGCACATCTACAAGAGGCACTGCCGCAAGAAAACAGCATCCATCATCAAAGACCTCGGCCATCTAAGCCATGTTCTCTTTTCACTGCTGCTATTGTAAAGGAGGTACAGGAGCCTAGGACACACACCAAAAGGTTCAGGAACAGTTTTATCCTACAATCATCAGGCACCTGAACCAACATGGATAACTTCACTCACCTCAACTCTGAACTGATTTCACAACTTACAGACTCACTTCCAAAGACTCTAAAGCCCATGTTCTCAGTGTAAATTATTTACTTATTGAGTTATTATTATTGTTTTTTTGTATCTGCACAGTTTATTTTATTTTGTACAATGGTTATTTCTCAGTCTTTAGGTGCAGCTGTAGAACAATACAGATGCCTAGCTAGAATAACATGGGCAACAAGGAGCAACTATTGCAGGCACATGGTTAGAAGGACCTGGGTACAATCCTCACATCAGGTGTGGACTTTGCAATGTTTCCCTGCTTTCTTCCAACATCCCAAAGATATTCTAATAGATTGCTATAAATTACCCACTAGTGTAGAATCAAAGAGGAGTTAATGAGCACTCAAGGGACAAATTGTATGGATATGAAACAGTTAACATATGGGACCACTTGATGGTGAGATTACATGAATAACCACATGGGATAAGTACACGAATGGAAGAGATGTGACAGACTATTGTCCAGGTGTGGGTCGATGGGAGGGCTGTGACAGGCTATGGTCCAGGTGTGGGTCGATGGGAGGGGTGTGACAGACTATTGTCCAGGTGTGGGTCGATGGGAGGGCTGTGACAGACTGTTGTCCAGGTGTGGGTCGATGGGAGGGCTGTGACAGACTATTGTCCAGGTGTGGGTCGATGGGAGGGGTGTGACAGACTATGGTCCAGGTGTGGGTCGATAGGAGGGCTGTGACAGACTATGGTCCAGGTGTGGGTCGATGGGAGGGGTGTGACAGGCTATTGTCCTGGTGTGGGTCGATGGGAGGGGTGTGACAGGCTATTGTCCAGGTGTGGGTCGATGGGAGGGCTGTGACAGACTATGGTCCAGGTGTGGGTCGATAGGAGGGCTGTGACAGACTATTGTCCTGGTGTGGGTCGATGGGAGGGGTGTGACAGGCTATTGTCCAGGTGTGGGTCGATGGGAGGGCTGTGACAGACTATGGTCCAGGTGTGGGTCGATGGGAGGGCTGTGACAGACTATTGACCAGGTGTGGGTCGATGGGAGGGCTGTGACAGACTATTGACCAGGTGTGGGTCGATGGGAGGGGTGTGACAGGCTATTGTCCAGGTGTGGGTCGATGGGAGGGCTGTGACAGGCTATGGTCCTGGTGTGGGTCGATGGGAGGGGTGTGACAGGCTATTGTCCAGGTGTGGGTCGATGAGAGGGCTGTGACAGACTATTGTCCAGGTGTGAGTCGATGGGAGGGCTGTGACAGACTATTGACCAGGTGTGGGTCGATGGGAGGGGTGTGACAGACTATGGTCCAGGTGTGGGTCGATAGGAGGGCTGTGACAGACTATGGTCCAGGTGTGGGTCGATGGGAGGGGTGTGACAGGCTATGGTCCTGGTGTGGGTCGATGGGAGGGGTGTGACAGGCTATTGTCCAGGTGTGGGTCGATGAGAGGGCTGTGACAGACTATTGTCCAGGTGTCGGTCGATGGGAGGGCTGTGACAGACTATTGTCCAGGTGTGGGTCGATGGGAGGGGTGTGACAGACTATTGTCCAGGTGTGAGTCGATGGGAGGGCTGTGACAGACTATTGACCAGGTGTGGGCCGATGTGAGGGCTGTGACAGGCTATTGTCCAGGTGTGGGCCGATGGGAGGGCTGTGACAGGCTATTGTCCAGGTGTGGGTCGATGGGAGGGCTGTGACAGGCTATTGTCCAGGTGTGGGTCGATGGGAGGGGTGTGACAGGCTATTGACCAGGTGTGGGCCGATGGGAGGGCTGTGACAGGCTATTGTCCAGGTGTGGGTCGATGGGAGGGGTGTGACAGACTATTGTCCAGGTGTGAGTCGATGGGAGGGCTGTGACAGACTATTGTCCAGGTGTGGGTCGATGGGAGGGCTGTGACAGGCTATTGTCCAGGTGTGGGTCGATGGGAGGGCTGTGACAGGCTATTGTCCAGGTGTGGGTCGATGGGAGGGCTGTGACAGGCTATTGTCCAGGTGTGGGTCGATGGGAGGGGTGTGACAGACTATTGTCCAGGTGTGGGTCGATGGGAGGGCTGTGACAGACTATTGTCCAGGTGTGAGTCGATGGGAGGGGTGTGACAGGCTATTGACCAGGTGTGGGTCGATGGGAGGGCTGTGACAGGCTATTGACCAGGTGTGGGTCGATGGGAGGGGTGTGACAGACTATGGTCCAGGTGTGGGTCGATGGGAGGGCTGTGACAGACTATGGTCCAGGTGTGGGTCGATGGGAGGGGTGTGACACGCTATTGTCCAGGTGTGGGTCGATGGGAGGGGTGTGACAGGCTATTGACCAGGTGTGGGTCGATGGGAGGGCTGTGACAGACTATGGTCCAGGTGTGGGTCGATGGGAGGGCTGTGACAGACTATGGTCCAGGTGTGGGTCGATGGGAGGGGTGTGACAGGCTATGGTCCAGGTGTGAGTCGATGGGAGGGCTGTGACAGACTATGGTCCAGGTGTGGGTTGATGGGAGGGCTGTGACAGACTATGGTCCAGGTGTGGGTCGATGGGAGAGGTGTGACAGACTATTGTCCAGGTGTGGGTCGATGGGAGGGGTGTGACAGACTATTGTCCAGGTGTGGGTCGATGGGAGAGGTGTGACAGACTATTGACCAGGTGTGGGTCGATGGGAGGGGTGTGACAGGCTATTGACCAGGTGTGGGTCGATGGGAGGGGTGTGACAGACTATTGACCAGGTGTGAGTCGATGGGAGGGCTGTGACAGGCTATTGTCCAGGTGTGGGTCGATGGGAGGGCTGTGACAGACTATGGTCCAGGTGTGGGTCGATGGGAGAGGTGTGACAGACTATTGTCCAGGTGTGGGTCGATGGGAGGGCTGTGACAGACTATTGACCAGGTGTGGGTCGATGGGAGGGCTGTGACAGACTATTGACCAGGTGTGGGTCGATGGGAGGGGTGTGACAGACTATGGTCCAGGTGTGGGTCGATGGGAGAGGTGTGACAGACTATTGTCCAGGTGTGGGTCGATGGGAGGGGTGTGACAGACTATTGTCCAGGTGTGGGTCGATGGGAGGGGTGTGACAGGCTATTGACCAGGTGTGGGTCGATGGGAGGGGTGTGACAGACTATTGTCCAGGTGTGGGTCGATGGGAGGGGTGTGACAGACTATTGTCCAGGTGTGGGTCGATGGGAGGGGTGTGACAGGCTATTGACCAGGTGTGGGTCGATGGGAGGGGTGTGACAGGCTATTGACCAGGTGTGAGTCGATGGGAGGGCTGTGACAGACTATTGACCAGGTGTGGGTCGATGGGAGGGGTGTGACAGGCTATTGTCCAGGTGTGGGTCGATGGGAGGGCTGTGACAGACTATTGTCCAGGTGTGGGTCGATGGGAGGGCTGTGACAGGCTATTGTCCAGGTGTGAGTCGATGGGAGGGGTGTGACAGACTATTGACCAGGTGTGGGTCGATGGGAGGGCTGTGACAGGCTATTGTCCAGGTGTGGGTCGATGGGAGGGGTGTGACAGGCTATTGTCCAGGTGTGGGTCGATGGGAGGGGTGTGACAGACTATTGTCCAGGTGTGGGTCGATGGGAGGGCTGTGACAGACTATGGTCCAGGTGTGGGTCGATGGGAGGGGTGTGACAGACTATGGTCCTGGTGTGGGTCGATGGGAGGGCTGTGACAGACTGTTGTCCAGGTGTGGGTCGATAGGACTGAGCAGAACAATAGTTCAGCAGAAACGAGAAGGGCTGATTGCCTGTTTCTGTGCTGTACTGCGGTGTTATTTTATGAATGATGCAGGAGTGAAAGGTTTAACATATGAGAGCATTTGATAGCTCTGGCCTTGTAGTTGCAGGAGTTCAGAAGAATGAGTGTGGTGCTATCTAATTGAAACCTACTGAATATTGAAAGGCCTAGATAGAGTAGATGTAGAGAGGTTATTTCCAATAGTGGGTGAATCTAGGACCAGAGGGCATAGCCTCAGCATATTAAGGCATCTCTTTAGAACAAAGATAAGGAGGAATTTCTTTAGCGAGAGGGTTGTAAATCTGTGGAACTCATTGCCACAGACAGCTGTGGAGGCAAGTCATTGGGTGTATTTAAAGTGGAGGTTGATGGGTTCTTGATTAGTCCAGGCATCTAAGGTGTAGTGGAGAAGTCAGAAGAATGAGTTTGAGAGAGGTAATAAATCATCCATGAATTAACGTCAGAATAAACTCGATAGGCCCAGTAGCCTAATTCTGCTTTTACTGTATGTCCTATGGTTAAAAACAATAACTCTGCTGGGAGCTGGCACAGACCTGATTAGCTGATAACCTCCTTTTGTGTCATAACATATTAAGGTGATGGATAGGATTTACTAACATGTAGCTACACCTGTATCTGTGTTTGTTCCTTTAAGTTCTAGCTTCTTGACCTGACCTGTCACGTGAATTATGGCTGTTTTCCCAGATCCCTCTGTTCTACCATACTCCTCAGTGCTCTACCATTCACCATGTAAGTCCTACCCTGGTTGCCCCTCCCAAAGTGCAACACATCACACTTGTCTGCATTAAACTCCATCCGCCATTTCTCAGCCCATTTTTGCAGCTAAGCCAGATCCAATTCTTCTGACATGTATTGTGGTTGTTGTCACTCACCATTTGTTCGAGTAAACCATTTCTGGCAAAGATAGTCCTCAGAGCAGAGACAGTCTTTGCTGACATGGTTGACTTCATTGGTATAACTTCCAGCCACTTCGAATCAGCATCCACAGCAATCGGAATCACGGAGTCCATGAATGGCCCAGCAAAGTCAATATGTAAACTTTGCCATGGTGACGACGACCTCTCCCACAGGTGTAACGGTGCCTGTTAGGGTGCACTTCAGCTTTTTGGCATCCCAAAAGTTTCCTGGCCAAGTCTTCAATCTGTTGATCTATTCCCAGCCACCACACATTGCTCCAGGTGAGACTCTTCATCTTGACTGTAGTCAGGTGTCCTTCATGTGAATTTTCTAACACTCCAGCGCAGTTTCAATAGGTACATTTAATGTCAGAGAAATGTATACAACATATATCCTAAAATTCTTCTTCTTCACAAACATCCATGAAAACAGAGCACTGCCCCAAAGAATGAATGACAGGTAACTGTCAGAATGTGCCCCCTCACTAGCAAACAAAAGCATTGGTGCCCCCCACCAAGCACTCAAGCATGCAGCAAAGCATCAATAAAGGCACAGACTTGCAGTACCCCAAAGACTACTTGTACACTTGGTATTCGACATACCACAGGCCCTCTCTCTCCCGAATAAGGGAAAAAGAGGAGTCCCTGTTTCATAGCGAGAGGGGAGACAGACAGACATACTTTATTGATCCTGAGGGAAATGGGGTTTCATTATAGTCGCACCAACCAAGAATAGTGTAGAAATATAGCAATATAAAACCATAAATAATTAAATAATAAGAAGTAAATTATGCCAAGTGGAAATTAGTCCAGGACCAGCCTATTGGCTCAGGGTGTATGACACTCTGAGGAAGGAGTTGTAAAGTTTGATGGCCACAGGCAGGAATGACTTCCTATGACACTCAGTGTTGCATCTCGGTGGAATGAGTCTCTGGCTGAATGTACTCCTGTGCCTAACCAGTACATTATGGAATGGATGGGAGACATTGTCCAAGATGGCATGCAACTTGGACAGCATCTTCTTTTCAGACACCACCATCAGAGAGTCCAGTTCCACCCCCACAACATCACTGGCCTTACGAATGAGCTTGTTGATTCTGTTGGTGTCTGCTACCCTCAGCCTGCTGCCCCAGCACACAACAGCAAACTTGATAGCACTGGCCACCACAGACTCGTAGAACATCCTCAGCATCTTCTGGCAGATGTTAAAGGACCTCAGTCTCCTCAGGAAATAGAGACGGCTCTGACCCTTCTTGTAGACAGCCTCAGTGTTCTTTGACCAGTCCAGTTTATTGTCAATTCGTATCCCCAGGTATCTGTAATCCTCCACCATGTCCACACTGACCCCTTGGATGGAAACAGGGGTCACCGGTGCCTTAGCCCTCCTCAGGTCCACCACCAGCTCCTTAGTCTCTTTCACTTTAAGCTGCAGATGATTCTGCTCACACCATGTGACAAAATTTCCCACCTTAGCCCTGTACTCATCCTCATCTCCCTTGCTGATGCATCCAACTATGGCAGAGTCATCAGAAAACTTCTGAAGATGGCAAGACTCTGTGCAGTAGTTGAAGTCCGAGGTGTAGATGGTGAAAAGAAAGGAAGACAGGACAGTCCCCTGTGGAGCCCCAGTGCTGCTGACCACTCTGTCTGACACACAGTGTTGCAAGCGCACGTACTGTGGTCTGCCAGTCAGGTAGAGGCAGACATAGAGGCAACCACAACACAAGAGCCATACATCAGCATTCTTTGACGTACCAACAGTGGGTCTCGTCTCACTCAGAACTCTGGAAACATAGGATTACAATAAGCTGGTGATACTTGTGTGGTGATGTCATAGACTTATGACAATGTCGGGTCATTTTTTGTATTCTTTTGTATTTCAGAATTTGTTACCGGCAACTGGTCCACCAATGCAGTGTGGAACACTTCTGCTGGGTCGCAGTATGAAGACTTTTCTTCTTCAGTTGCCAACAGTGGAAGATGTGACAAGCCATCAACATTGCTGAGTTGTTTGGTACCGTTGAACTCTATGTCATAAGAGTGGGCTCCTAGGAATAGAAACTGGGTAGCAGTCATCACCGGGAATTCCCTTCCTGGGATTGAAAATGGACACAAGGGGCTGTTGATCTTCCGTTGGGGTAGCGCTGGAACTGTTTTATTCCCTACACTCGGCTAAGGGCCTCTCGGTCAATCTGAGCACAATTGCATTTTGCGCTCATCAGTGATCTTGAAGCAAAGGCAACTGGATGTTTAGATCCATCTTTCATAATGTGTGACAAAATGGCTCCAATGCAATAAGGGAATGCATCACACACCAGTCTGATGGGCAGGGAAGGGTCATAATGTGTGAGCAGTTCATCTGATGTTGTTCACTGTATTCAATGTTTGGGAAAAACCGGTGGTAGTAGTTTACAAGGCCCAAGTATGACCTGAGTTGTGACACATTTTCCAGTTTGGGTGCTTGTAGTACTGCTTCAGTCTTCTCTTGTGACTTGTGTAGGCCATGCTTGTCAATGGCATGTCCACAATAAGAGATTTCATTCTCAAAAAACTCACACTTCTCTCTCTTTGTGCAGACCATACTAACTCAGCCTGGTGAGCACTTTACCAACGTTCTGGAGGTGCTCGTCATCATTTTTGCCAGTCATGATGATGTCATCAAGGTAACATTGTGTTCCTGGGATACCCTGGAGCACTTGGTCCATTGCCCTTTGCCCTTTGCCAAACTGCTGGAGCTGATGTGATGCCAAAGACAAGATGATTACATTGGAACAGTCCCTTGTGAGTGTTAATTGTGAGGAACTTCCTGCTTGACTCCTCAGTCTCCATTTGCAGATAGGCTTGTGACAAGTCAACCTTTGAAAATCTCTCTACCTGCTAAAGATGCAAAAATGTCTTCTATTCGTGGCAGGGAATACTGCACAGTACATGGCACTGGATTGATGCTCACCTTCAAATCCCCACATATGCAAGTAACTCTGGCCTTTCCTTTCTTGACCACTGGGACAATGGGCATGGCCCAATCGCTCCACTCAGCCTTGGAGAGAATTCCAGATGCCTGCAAGCTCTGCAGTTCAGCATCCCCTTTAGGACGTAATGCTAAAGGCACTGGACGCGCTTTATGGAATCTTGGTGTTGTTGTTCATCCAGTTCAATTCTGGTCTTCATGCCTTTGAGTTTACCAATCCCCTTCTCAAACACCTTCCCATTAGCATTAAACAGCTGTGCAAGTCTCTGGTTAGTGCAACCATTTAGGCTGGCATTGCCTGTTGATGCCAAACTGGGAACTTTAATTGAGTGCCAGTCTAGTTGGATTTTTCTCAACCATTCATGTCCAAAAAGCTATTGTGGGGTCATTGCTCTAAAAGAAATAGATCCATACATTACTCCTGCTGCAAGCTTTGGCAGCCCATCTTACTCTCCACTATACTCCTAGTCTTGGTATATGCTGATCCAAATTAATCTGATATCATCTGAAGATTCAGTCCCAACCTGGAAAAGTTGTTTCATCAAGCTTCTTGTAATGAACTTAGCATCTCTCTGAATCTGTGGCCCTGGACAATAAGTGCATTTCACCAAAATTAAGTGTGGGCAGACATCAGGCAATTCCCCGAAACATCCTCTGGACAGCTTCTTTGACCTTCACCATCCAACAGGTAAGTAAATTTCCAAATAATGCATGAAATTGAAACACCCATCTTGACTGGTAGGCACAAGAGATTCTGTAGATGCTGGAAATCCAGAGCAACACACACAAAAATGCTGGAGAAACTCAGCAGGTCAGGTAACATCTATGGAGAGGAATAAACATTCGACATTTCAGACTGGGACCCTTCATCAGGACTTCATCCTAACCTACTCAACCTTTCCCTATAACTTAGGTCCTCAAGTCCTGCTAATTATCTCTCAACACTTTCAATCTTATTGATATCATTCCTGTAGATAGGTAAATATACATACCGGCCACTTTCTTAGGTACTGGAGGGGAATCCAATGTGGTCTCCTGCTGCTGTAATCCATCCACTTCAAGAGTCAATGTGTTGTACATTCAGAGATGCTCTTCTGTACAGCATTGTTGTCATGTGAGGTTATTTGAGCCACTGTCATCTTCCTGTCAGCTTGAACCTATCAGGCCATCTTCCTCTGACCGCTCTCATTAATAAGAAATTTTAGCTCACAGAACTGCTGCTCACTGGATGTTTCACATTTTGCCTGACATTTTCTGTAAACTCTAGAGACTGTTGGGTGAGAAAATCCCAGGAGATCAGCGGTTTTTGAGATACTCAAACCACCCCTTCTGGTACCAACAATTATTTCACAGTCAAAGTCACTCAGATCACATTTCTTCATCATTCTGATGTTTGGTCTGAAGAACAACTGAATCTCTTGACCATGACTGCATGCTTTTATGTATTGAGTTGCTGCCACATGATTGGCTGATTAGATAATTGCATTGACAAACCAGTGTACAGGTGTACCTATAAAGTGGCCAATGTGTCTACATATGGCTCATTACCACTATTTGAAGTTGGATTAGGAGTGACCACACTTCAGACATATTGACTGTACTTTGGTAAATAAGATTTCAAAAGTATCAATGTAAAAGCATGTTGTTTTCCTTAACCACTCACATGACTACACCTGATTTTGTTTCTTAGAATTCATAGAAAGCAGCAGGTTAAAAACCCAATTAGGAAACAATTCCTTATTCAGTTAACTTAACAAACAGAAACAGATAGTTATTGCTCAGGAAATAATGATATAAGCCTGCAGACATGCCTGAATCATAGAGAGGAAATTGAAACGTGACTTTCATCCTGGTCAGAAAATCTTTTTAAGTATCAGTACCAAATCGGAAAGTTGTTATTGAATACAGAAAGACAGCATTCATTACAAGTAATTTATTTTGCAGGACTCCAGCAGCACAACTAAAAATGTAAAATTGCTATCTGTGCATTAACTGTGGGTTAGTAAAAAAGGGATTTGCATTTAAAATGTGTCTTTCCTAACTTTCAATGAAGTGCCTCAGAGGTTTAGTCGCTGGTGTGGTGTAGGAAACTTAAAGCATTGAACAATACAACACAGTACATGCCCTTCAGCCCACAATGTTGTGCCGAACTTTCAATCCAACCCTTCCTTTCCGCGTGGCCCGCCACTTTTCTGTATCCATGCACCTATCTAAGAGTTCCTTAAATGCCCCTGATTTATCTGCCCCTATTTGTCACTCCAAAAGGAAAAGGCCCAGCTTGCTCAGCCTGTCTTCATCAGACATGCCCGCTAGTCCAAGCAACATACTGGTAAATCTCTTCTGCAGCATCTCCCTAAAGTTTAAATAGCTGATATAAGACCATATGTAGGAGGAGAATTCATGCATTCCACCCATTGAGTCTGCTTAGATAATCTGCTTTTAATATCTTGGGGATGGGGGATGGTAGAAGTAAATACTATCTTTGAAATAGTATCTATTAAGTCTATTACGTATTGAGACCCTAGGTTTAATATCATTATCAAAATAAGCTCCCTCTGGCAGTGCAGTAGTGCACCTTTGCAGATGTTAAGTATGAGCATTGATTTCTGTGTAAAAAGCAAAAGCCCATAGCCACATAGCAAATGTGATTATTTTGATAGCAATGAGAAGGGGGGCATTTCCTGTATGGTGAGGGTCTTTAATGACAGACATTGCCTTTCTGAGGCATCGCCTCCGAAAGATGCTCTCGATGGCGAGGAGACGAATGCTAAGCTTACAACCCCCTGCAGCTCTTTCCGATCCTATGTATTGATCGCTCTTTATCAGATGGTGATGTGACCAGTTAGAATGTTCTCCACAGTACATCTGTAGAGATTTGCTAGAGTCTTTGGTGAGATACTAAATCTCAAACTCCTCACGGGCAAGGTTATTTTTACTGACTTGTAAACCCCTGGTCTTTTAGATGCATATCTCATTCTGTGGTTTTGTACAAGGGAAGTGGGTTGGCTGATGGACTGAGCATACTCCATAGTTCCAGAGAACAGCCTAGCATTTACTATCACATGATTCTTCAAGGTATAGCCTTCACAGAGTATTTGGCTTTAATGAACACAGGAGATTCTGCAGGTGCTGGAAATCTGGAGCAGCACAAACAAAATGCTGGGGGAACTCAGCAGGTCAGGCAGCATCTATACAGAGGAATAAAAAGTCGACATTTTGGGCCAAGACCCATCATCAGGACTGGAAATAAAAGGAGAAGAAGCCAGAATAAGAAGACCAGCCGGGGGTGGGGAGTGGGTGGTTACAGGAGTACAAGCTCTACTTTAGCTTTAATGCTGAACTTTGAAGATCACCATTAGTGAAGTAACAGAGATTCCAGGTGCCTGGTTGATGTAGAAGAGCATCTTGCTCAAAGGAGGTTGTTTCAGAATGCAAATGGGGTACCTAACATTAACAGTGCAAAGAGATTGGCGTGAAGAACTTGGAAAAAATAGTTCACCTCAGACTGAGGAATTGAGATTGTTATGGAGTCTAGGCCACCATTGTTCTACCAGCTTGGAGGGTGTTGGATCCTGATACTTTTGTGATCCAAATGTTCCTTGGAAGTCAAGAATGAGGCATAAAACTTGTTGCTTTCAATAATTTCATTAAATGTTACACGAACAAGAGTGCAGAGCCAAGAGAGCCAAGAAAAAGAGCAAAGAAAAAGGGTTGTGGATGTGGTCTCATGCTGAAGACCAGAGATAACCAAAATAACCATTCACCTATAAAACAGCCAATTCAAGTAGCATGATACCTGCAATTGAAAACTACAAAGCTTCCAGATAAATACAAATATCATACCTGCTGGAAAATTCACTGAACAATTACATGTACATTGGTAACTACTGCATATAAAATAAAAACAAGCATAGGAAAGTTAAACTTAAAAAAAAACATTCTACACCCCAAACCAACAGGGGCCTGATGGCCTACACCTGCTCCTCTCCTCCTGTATACTTGTGTATACGAGATGACATAAACAACCTATGTTTTGATTCATCACATATTGCGCCTGTTTCAAAATTCTGGTTCTAGCTCACTTAATTTTTACTATCGTCTATCAGTCCACACACACAAAATGCTGGAGCAACTCAGCAGGTTAGGCATATCCCTGCAGCATGGGAGAATAAGGTGAGTTTTGATAGGGGTATACAAAATTATAAGGGGTATAGATAGGGTAAGTGCAAGCAGGTTATTTCCACTCAGGTTGCACGAGACAAGAACTAGAAATCAAAGGTTAAGGATGAAAGGTGAATATTTAAAGGGGAATATCTTCACTGAGAGGGTGGAACAAGCTGTCAAGGGAAGTAGTGAGTGTGGGTTCGATTGCAACATTTAAGAGAAGTTTGGATAAGTACATGGATGGGAGAGTTACGGAGGGCCATGGTCCAGGTCCAGGTGGATGAAACTAGACAGAGTAACAGCTTGGCATGGACTAGATGGTCAAAGGGCCATGGTGCTCTATATTTCTGATGGACGACAGGTTTTAACGTTGAGGGGTGTTGTGAGGCAGTGCAGAAGGACAATTAAAGCCAAAAATGTAATTGGGACTGCAGTAGCATCACTTGTCAGTGATCCTGTGATCCAGCTGTATCACTGTCCGCAAAATATCTGATCGCAAGACCCTGCAGCGGATTGCGAGGATCTGCTGAGAGAGTCTCCAACCCCGTTCAGGACACATACCAGAAGCGCTGTGTTTGCAGAACCCTCAGCATTGTGAAGCACCCCTTCCATCCGTCACACAATCTCTTTAACCTCCTGCCATCAGGCACAGGGTACCGCAGTATAAGAACAAGGTCTGTCAGGCTGGCTAACAGCTTTTTACCTCAGACTGTGAGATTTCTGAACACCCTGCTACCACCCTGTAGACACTATTTATGACAGTGCCAGTAGCATTATACTGTTATATATTTAACTATATGTCATATATACACCATGTTAACTTGTACATTTACAGATTTTCAAAAAAAATTTTTGCTAGTATTATTATGTCAATATTATTTTATGTGCTGCATGTGATATATGTACTGTGTTTTGCACCTTAGCCCCAGAGGAATGTTGTTTTGTTTAGCTGCATACTCATGTATGGCAATAAACCTGAACTTGAACAAATCTATTTTCCATTTCAAAACTGCTTCTCCCATTAGCCTAAGGGCCACACAGGGTTAAATGGGAAAACTGATTGAACCAATCTGCACTCAACTACTTCTTGACAAAACATTATAAAAATATATTTCCTAATATGTCAAAGCCAATGTGCAGGCAACAGAAATTCAGTGACATTCACACAAAACCTGAATGCATTAAAATATGAAAAGCAAATTGCTTGTGCATACTTAGTGTGTTGAACTGCTGTCATATGTTGCAAATACTCTTTCGCAAACACTAACAGACATGCAAAATAAATATTAAAATAATAAATTTCTGATGCAAACATATATATTTTTTAATTTATTGGGTGTTGTCTCAGCAACATCTCAGTTCTGGAGGCTCTGTAAAAACACGATTAAATCAATAACTTGGTTTGGAGCCTAACGTTAAGGTGATTGGAGGAAACTATAGTCGGGATGTGGATGTCAAAGGTAAGTTTTCAACACATTGAGTGGTTTTGTGTGGAACACCCTACCAGATATATTTGCTTCAAGTAGGTTACCTCTACCTCTTGTCATGTTTCACAGTGTTGCTCCTCTCTAGAGAGATATGGCTGCCAAAAGGGTGATGGTAGAGCCAGATACATTAGGGACATTTAAGAAACTCTTACATAGGCACATGGATGGTAGAGAACTGGAGGCTATGTAGGAGTGAAGGGTGAGATTGATCTGAGGATAGATTAAAAGGTTAGCACAGACACATTAGGATATTTTAAAAACTCTTAGATAGGCACATGGATGGTAGAAAAATGGAAAGCCAGTTTACGATGGTGCTGGTGAATCTCAGTGACTTCTGGATGGTGGCTGATGAAACAAGGAAGACAACTAAATACCTTGTTAATCTCTACTTTTCTGGTAAATGATTAGTGTAAACAATAGCCTGTCACTTCTCTTTGGACTTGGAGGTAATTTGATGTTGTAGAACCAAGGCTAGGCAGTGGGCTTGTCCCTGACGGCGTGGAAGACCCAAGGTTAGGCACTGGGCCAAATTGGAATGGTCGGGTACGGGCCAAATTGAGGAGGTGGGGTCTGAGGCCCAGAGCGCATCAAAGCAACTGAACCTGTTGTTCGGACGATGGTTTAAGCACTGGGCAGAGATTGAAAAGGTCAGGGTGTCGGGGTTTGAGACAAGGGATGGGCAGGTTCAGCTCACAGCTCCACTCTGCACTGAACTAAGGGTCTGGGGATGGACTCATTTTGTGAACTTCAGTCCAGAACTCCACTTGCTTGCATTTATTGTTAGCACGTCTTGTTTTTCTTATATGCCAATTGGGTGTTAGATAGTTTTTTTTTAAAGGGCTCTATTCAATTTTTTTTCATGACTGCCTGTTAGGAGACAAATCCCTAGATTGTATAATGTATACATACGTCGATAATAAATGTACTTTGAACTTTGAGTTATGTAGGAGGGTAGGGTTAGATTGATTTTAAAGTAACTTAAAAGGTTAGCACAACATCATGAACCACTGTGCAGTTCTATATTCTTAACAGCATAATTAGAAACACAGGAACACCCACTAGGGTGCCACGGTAGTGTGGTGATTAATATAACACTATTACGTCATGAGCAAACCAGGTTCAATTCCTGCCATTGTCTGTAAGGAGTTTGGACATTCAGTGTGCTGCCTGCATTTATATCGATGCCTCCATTTTGCCTGGCAAGGTCGAAAGCAGTGGGGAGGAGAATCAATGTCATTTGCTGCCAGCACTAAACACTACAGGCCACTGCCTACCAGTTGTATTCATCTCTGCACACTTGGTTTCACTGAAGTGAGCAGAACCAATACATTGCCACACATTTGATATTTGTGATCAAAGACTAATTTCCGCCCAGTCTACTCTCACACTTAACTCAAATATTGATTAAACTTAAGGGCAGAAATAAGCACATTCATACTTTAAATATTAGTTCAATATGGACCTTGCAGCCACATTATATTTATTTACTTTTTACGTACAGCCCACAAGCCTGCGTGGCCCAATTACACCCATGTGACCAATTAACCTACTACCCAAATGTCTTTGGAATGAGAGAACGAATTGGAGCACCCGGAGGATACCCACACGGTCAAGGGGAGAATGTACAAACTCCTTAGAGACAGCGGTGGAAATTGAACCCTGATCTACTGACTGCTGGTGCTGTAGTAGTGTTTGCTACATTACCGTTCAAGAATAGTAAGGTCTACTCTTGCTCTTACTTCTTATGTTTGTTTCTTAACTTCCTTTGAACTAAGAAGCTTGGCAGACCATTCTCTGAATATAGGAGCCAACAACACTGCTTCAACTGTTTATTCTCTTTTGTAGAGTTGTCAACCAATATCAATTTTAACCATGTGGAGTGGATGCATCCAGTAGTGTTTCTAATCTAGGACCACAGAGGACAGCTCAGAAAAGAAAGAATGTCCCTTTAGAACAGAGATGAGGAAGAATTTCTTTAACCAGAGGATGGTGAGTCTGAGGAATTCATTGCCACAGACAACTGCGGAGGCTAGTTCATATTGAAAGCTGAGGGTAATAGGTTCTTAATTAGTTAGGGCATCAAAAGTATGAGAGAAAGCAGGAGAATGGGGTTGACAGTGATAGTAATGATGGAATGGTGAATCAGACTCAATGGGCCAAATGGCCTAATTTTGCTCCTATGTTATATGGTCTCATCGTTTCCTATTATTCAATAGGAAATACTTATTTCCCATACTATTTCCTGCAAAGACTCTACTTCAATATTTCAAATCTCCCCATTTCCAATTCACCTACTCTGATGTTGCCTCCAGTGCCTCCAATTTCACCTTGTTTTTTCCATCAAGGACTTTCCACCCCATAACTGGTAGGATCCTCAACACTATCTGCCATTTATCAAATACGGTCAGCCTTCTTTCCAATGTCCGTCATTATGAGCCACAAAGAACTTCCCAATGTTCTCACTCGTCATCCCATCAACATCTACATTTCCACCCAACGAAACCAATTATCCACCATCATTCCTGCCACCACGATGATACCATGTCTTACGCTTCCTTCCCATTTCAGCTTGGAAGATGCTCTTTTATCTGCAACACTCTCTTCCCAACAACCTGGCCCCAATAACAGCTTGCTATAACAGCCTACAGACCAAGTACAGGGGATGTAATATCCTTCCTTTCCATCCTTCAATTCCCATTGCCCAGACTCTCAGCTCTCAACTAATGCACAACATTCACCACACAGCTAATCAGCAACAAGATTTCCTCCCCACATCACAACTGAGTTTCGAAGTAATGGCCAATCAACTGATTGGAAAGTATACAAAGACCAAGCATTCGGAGGACAACATCGCACTGACGATGTCTCCTCGCATGGTGACGAAACACTTGCAAGTAAATTGCCAAGATTGGAGAACAACCCAACCCAACCATCAACAACCCCAGCTACACATTTTCCAAATTATTTCCAACAATGAATTGGATTCACTGGAGAAACAGATGCAAAGCAACTGGATGAAATCAGCAGGTCAGGAAGCACTGATGGAGGAGAATGAAGAGTCAACATTTCAGGTCAGGACCCTTCATCATCAAAGTTCTATCTCCCTCAACAGATGCTGACTGACACAATGGGTTTCTTCAGCTCCTTTGAGTGTTGCACTAGATATCCACCACGTGCAGTCTCTTGTGTCTCCAATTGCATTCTTTGAGACCACATGATGTTTTGGTGACATCAACACATGAGGTTCTGCAGGTGCAGGAAATCCAGAGTAGCACACACAAAGTGCTGGAGGAACTCAGCAGGTCAGCAGCCATCTATGGCGAGGAATAAACAGTCGATGTTTCAGGCCGAAACCTTTCATCATGATTTATGACGAAGGGTTGTACTGTCTAAGTACTTCATCAGGACTCCTAATGAAGGGTCTCAGTCCAGAAACATCTCCATAGATGCTGCCTGACCTAGTGAATCCCTCTATCATTTTGTGTGAAGTTTTGGTGCTCACTTTGCAAAACAAAAATAACTCTATTCAGTCTACCAACATGGCTCTGAACTGGTAGCAGCTTTTTTTTCTCACTAAGCTCCCTGCCCCTCGGCCTCTCACTGACTTCCAAATCCCAAGCACTATGGGATGTTGGAACTCCATGACAACACAGAAAATGCTTGGAATTTTCATCCACTCTGACAACCTGTGCAACAAAGAAACAGAAGCCAGCCCTAAAGCAAAAAGAGAAAAAACACCAAAAAAAACTCAACAAGTTGGCAGCATCCGTGGAAAGAGAAACATATATGTCCTGACTTGATTATTTCCAGCATTTTCTGTTTTTGTTTCAGATTTCCAGCACCTGCATTTTTTTGGCTTCTAGGACTGAAAGAGGTGCAATCAAACTCGTAACACTGCCACTGTGTGAAAGTGGGAACAGTGTTATGACTTATCCAGGCCGTGCTCGCTTCCTGCTGCTACCAGCAGGGAAGCAGGTACAGGAGCTTTTGGTCCCATAACACCATCTCAGGAACAATATTTACCCCTCCACTATTAGGCTTCTGAACCTTCACTCACTCCACACTGAATCTATTCCACAAACTACAGACTCACTTTCAAGGACTCTACAACTCACATTCTCAGTATTTTTTTTTTGCATTAACACAATTTGTCTTCTTTTGCACATTGGTTGTTAATCTTTCTGTGTAGTTTTTCATTAATTCTATTGTATTTCTTTGTTGCTGTAAATGTATGCAAAAAATAATTCTCAGAGTACTATACAGAGACACATACATATTTTGTACATGTCAGGATTAAACCAAAGTTAAATTTGAACTTTGACTTAAATTTGGTGAACTTAGTGTCATACTGGCTTATGGAAAGTGTCTAATAGCTCCCATTGCTACCCCACCACTACTACATCCACATCAGCCACTCCTCTCCACTGCCCCTCAGCACCTTTTATCTCCCCTTGCACTGTCAGTTTACGCTTACACTCCACAACTACACAGACAGTCACTGTCCACTGTGTTTCATAGCGCTGCTAGAAGAGTTCCTCTTGCAAAGAATCACTTTGTCACTTTATCATTCCCTGTCAGAGTCATCTTATGTACAGAGACTCCTGCATCTAGTGTCACTTTACATACATGCAATCTGTCTATGTATATACCCAGAGGCCACTTCATTAGGTGTCGCCTGTACAGTGGTCGCTAAGTGTATCTTCAGGGTCTTCTGCTGCCCACCCACTTCAAGGTTTAACGTGTTGGGCATTCAGAGATGTTCTTCTACACACCACTGTTATAGGTTTTCTAAAGGGAAAATCTTGCCTGATAATTTTTTTGCAATTCTTTGAGGAAATAACAGGCCGGATAGACAAAGGAGAGTCAGTGGATGTTGTTTATTTGGATTTCCATAAGGTCTTTAACAAGGTGCCGCACATGAGGCTACTTAACAAGCTCCGAACCCATGGTATCACAGAAAAGATACTAGCATGGATAGATTAGCTGACTGGCAAGAGGCAGAGAGTGGGAATAAAGGGAGCCTTTCCTGCCTGGCTACCAGTGACCAATAGTATGCTGCAGAGATCGACATTAGGATTGCTTTTTTTCACGTTATATGTCAGTAACTTGGATGAAGGAATTGATGGCTTTGTGGCTGTGCTTGCAGGTGATATGAAGGTAGGTGGAGGGGCAGGTAGTGTTGAGGAAGTAGGGTGTCTGCAGAAGGACTGAGACAGATTGGGAGAATGGGCAATGAAGTGTCAGATGAATATAGTGTGGGAAAGTGCATCGTCATACAATTTGGCAGAAGGAATAAAGGCATGAACTATTTTATAAATGGGGACAACATTCAAAAATCAGAGGTGCAAAGGGACTAAGAGAGTCCTCATGTAGGATTCCCTAAAGCTTAACTTGCCGGTTAAGTTGGTGATAAGGAAGGCAAATGCAATGCTAGCATTCATTTCAAAAAGACTAGAACACAAAAGCAAGCATGTAATATCAAGTCTCTATAAGGCATTGGTCAGAACACACTTGGAATATTGTGATCAGATTGGGCCCAGAGGCCTAGAGTTTGTCTCAAAACTAAAGACCTAGAGTTTGTCTCAAAACTTTGCAATTAGCAAAGGAAAACAGGGGATGGAGCCTACCTTCTCTTAGAGATTATTATTTTGCAGCACAGTTGCAACCCATCATATGACGCTCAATGGAAAAACATTGAGGAGCGGGTACTTCCCATCCCCATACAAGCACTTTGGCTGATAACAACCTGCAAAGGTACATAAATACTATTGATAACCCATGGGTGAAATTGACTCTTAAAATATGGAAAACTACTATAAAAGAATATAATCTAGAGGGAGATATAACAATTCTTAAATGGTGTGCATATGACTCAGATTTTACACCGAATAAATTGAATGCTAGATTTAAAGACTGGACAGCTAAAGGAATAACAGTTCTTTGCAACATAATGAAAGAAGGAACACTGTTCAGTTTTGAAATGCTTAAAAAGAAACACTTAAGAAAAAAACAAGACTTTTATCAGTATTTACAGATGCCACAATATGTTAATAGGATGCTTAAAAATGTAGCCAAGGCAAGTACATGCTTGATAGAGCTATTTAGAAAAGCATATAAGTCAGATAATGGTAGTATAATCATTTCAAGCATGTATACGGATTTGTCAAATCTTAAAACACATTCGACTCCATACATTAAAACAAAATGGGAGAAGGAAGGAGGGATAATTATATCTGAGGAAGAATGGACAACAATATGGAGATATCAATGGAAGTGTACCAGTTCACAGAAATGGAGGGAGTTAGACAATAGACAATAGACAATAGGTGCAGAAGTAGACCATTCGGCCCCTCGAGTCTGCACCACCATTCTGAGATCATGGCTGATCATTCACTATCAATACCCAGTCCCTGCCTTGTCCCCATATCCCTTGATTCCCCTATCCATCAGATATCTATCCAGCTCCTTCTTGAAAGCATCCAGAGAATTGGCCTCCACTGTCTTCCGAGGTAGTGCATTCCACACCTCCACAACTCTCTGGGAGAAGAAGCTCTTCCTCAACTCTGTTTTAAATAACTGACCTCTTATTCTCAATCCATGCCCTCTGGTACTGGATTCTCCCAACATCTGGAACATATTTCCTGCCTCAATCCTATCAAATCCTTTAATTATCTTAAACGTTTCAATCAGATCCCCTCTCAATCTCCTCAATTCCAGCTTGTACAAGCCCAATCTCTCCAATCTCTCTGCGTAAGACAGCCCTGCCATCCCAGGAATCAACCTAGTGAATCTACGCTGCACTTCCTCAATTGCCAGAATGTCCTTCCTTAAACCTGGAGACCAAAACTGTACACAATATTCCAGGTGTGGTCTCACCAGGGCCCTGTACAAATGCAAAAGAACATCCTTGCTCTTGTATTCAATTCCCCTTGTAACAAAGGCCAACATTCCATTTGCCCTCTTCACTGCCTGTTGCACTTGCTCATTCACCTTCATTGACTGGTGAACTCGGACTCCTAGGTCTCTTTGCATTTCTCCCTTACCTAACTCGACACCGTTCAGACAATACTCTGCCCTCTTGTTCCTGCTTCCAAAGTGGGTAACTTCACATTTATTCACATTGAATGACATCTGCCAAGTATCTGCCCACTCACTCAGCCTATCCAAGTCTTCCTGTATTCTCCTAACGTCCTCTTCGCATGTCACACTGCCACCCAGTTTAGTATCGTCAGCAAACTTGCTGATATAGTTTTCAATGCCCTCATCTAAATCATTGACATAAATCGTAAAGAGCTGTGGTCCCAATACAGAGCCCTGTGGTACACCACTAGTCACCTCCAGCCAGTCCGAGAAACACCCATTCACTGCTACCCTTTGCTTTCTATCTGCCAACCAGTTTTCTATCCATGTTGAAACCCTGCCCCCAATGCCATGAGCTCTGATTTTACTCACCAATCTCCTATGTGGCACCTTATCGAATGCCTTCTGAAAATCTAGGTACACAACATACACTGGCTTACCCTCGTCTAACATCCTTGTTACACCCTCAAAAAACTCCAACAGATTAGTCAAGCATGATTTGCCCTTGGTAAATCCATGCTGGCTTGGCCTAATCCTATTTCTGCCATCTAGATGTGCCACTATTTCATCCTTAATAATGGACTCAAGCATCTTCCCCACGACTGACGTTAGGCTAACAGGGCGATAGTTCTCCGTTTTCTCCTTCCCTCCCTTCTTGAAAAGTGGGATAACATTAACCACTCTCCAATCTTCAGGAACTGATCCTGAATCTAAGGAACATTGGAAAATGATTACCAATGCATCTGCAATTTCCTGAGCCACCTCTTTTAGAACCCTCGGATGTAGACCATCTGGACCCGGGGATTTATTAGCCTTCAGTCCTACCAGTCTACTCATCACAGTTTCTTTCCTAATGTCAATCTGTCTCAATTCCTCTGATATCTTATGACCCTGGCCCATCCATACATCTGGGAGATTGCTTGTGTCCTCCCTGGTGAAGACAGATCTAAAGTATTAAATTCTGTTGCCATTTCCCTGTTTCCCATAACAATTTCTCCCAATTCATTCTTCAAGATGGAAAAATGGAAAAACTTGATAAGATATTTTATTACACCCTCTCAGAAATCCCATTATGCTAGTAACCTCCCTGTTTGCTGCAGAAATTGTGGAAATCAAAATGCAAATCATTAACATATTTTTCAGACTGCCCAGTTATCAAAGACTATTGGACGGGGATACACAATGCCCTGCAAGACATTTTTAAATGTGAAATACCCTTAGAGAGTAACACCATATATTTTGGGTATATACCTCAAGAATGGTTGAAAATAGATAAATATTTAATGAATATACTATTGGTGGCTGGTAAAAAGACTCTTACTAGGAAATGGTTATCACAGGAGAGCCCAACTTTAAATACATGGATGGAAATTACAATGAACATTTACAAAATGGAGAAGATAACAGCATCTGTTAATCATAAGCTGGAACAATTTGATTCATACTGGGAAAAATGGTTTAATTTCATTATGCCTCATAGGCCTGATTTTATTCTCACAAATCAATGAATATGTTGTAAAAAAAAATCACTCCCTACTTATACACAGTTTTTTCAATTTGCTTGTTTTTTCTTTCCACTCTTTTCTATAAGTGTATACCTCAGATAAATACGATGTGCAGATTTGTGACATATATGATTTTATGATATATATGTACAATGTCTGAAATACATCTTATGGAAATGTTTGATAATGAAGTTCAATAAAAAATAAATTACAAAAAAAAGAATGGGGGATGGATCTTATAGAATTTATCAAATATTGGAGGTAGATGTGGAGAGGATGTTTCCTATTATGGGAGTCTAGGACAAGAGGGCATAGCATCAGAATTGAGGGATGTCCATTTAGAACAGAGATGAAGAAAATTTTCTTTAGCTAGAGGAATCCCTAGAATTCATTGCCACAGGCGGCTGTGCAGGCCAAGTCATCTAAGGTAGAGGTTGACAGGCTCTTCTTTAGTCAGGGCATCAAAGGTTACTGGCAGAAGGCAGGAGAATAGGATAATAATTCAGGCATAATGGAATGGCAGTGACTCAATGGGCCAAATGGCCTAATTCTGTTCCAATTTCTTATGGATTTATGATCTAAAGAGATTGTGAGATGGATGGGAAGACTCCTGGATAATGTTGAGGGCATTACAAACATAGTGCTTCTGGTATATATCTTGGAGGGGTGGGGTGGGAGAGACCACGATGATTCTCTCAGCAGTCCTCACAATCTGCTGCAAGATCTTACAGTCAGATGCCTTGTAGTTCATTGGGTTTCATAGGATTACTTTTATATTTTTATATATCTACACAGTATTGTGGTTTTTGTGTTTTAATTGTGTTCTCTAATGCTTTTTGTGTTGCAGTGGATCAGGAGTAACAATCATTTTGTTTTCCTTAACGCTCACATACTGAAGAATGACAATAAACAATCTTGAATCTTGAATCTCCAAATCCACTTCCCGCCTATCATATATAAAAATAATTAATCAATGTAACACTTCAAGGCCGGATTTATAGATGTTTTAAAGGTATCAGACCAGGTGTTTCTAGATTAATAGGATAGCCAGGACCACCAGAAAATCTTGGTTTGCTGTATTAAGCCAACTCACAAGGCAATTGGGCTGTTGCTCTCTGAAGGTTTACGACCCTCCAACCATTAGGCTCTGTACCAACGTGTATAACTTCACTCACCTCAACACCGAACTGATTCCACAACCTACAGACTCACTTCCAAGAATTCTACAAATCATGTTCTTAGTATTAGTTATTTACTATTTTCTTAAGTTGCGTAGTTGGTCTTCTTTTGCATATTGGTTGTTTCGTCAGTCTTTGCTTGTATGTTGGTTTTCGATGATTCGGCTGTATTTCTTTGGCCTACTATAAATGCTCACAAGAAGATCAATCTCAGGGTAGTATATGATGACATATACCCTCGTGATCACTTTATAAGGTACATCTGCACACCTGCTCATTAATGCAAATATCTAACCAGCCAATCATGTAGCAGCAACTCAATGCATAAAAGCATGCAGACATGGTCAAGAGGTTCAGTAGAAATGTGATATCAGAATGTGGAAGAAATGTGATCTAAGTAACTTTGACTGTAGAGTGATTGTTGGTGCCAGATGGGGTGGTTTGAGTATTTCAGAAAAGCATCCAAAGCACGGCAGTTATGTGGGCAGAAGTGTCTTGTTAATAAGAGATATCAGAGGAGAACAGCCAGACTGGTTCAACCTGACCAGAAAGCAACAGTAACTCAAATAACTACACATTACAAGTGGTGTGCAGAAGAGAATCTCTGAATACACAACACATCAAACTTTGAAATGGGTGGGCCATAGCAGCAGAAGACCAGGAACATACACTCAGAGATCAACTTATTAGGTAAAGGAGGTACCTTGATAATAAATTTACTTTAGAACTTTGAAAGTTTGGCTTGTGTTCTGTGCCAATAATCTCTTGAGCAACTTCCATAAACATTAAAATCTAGGAAAGGGATGGGCAAACTTTTTGACTTGTGGGCCACAAAGGGTTTCTAAAATTTGACAGGGGGGCCAGACCAGGAGCAGATGGACGGACTGTTTTGGTAATACACCTCATAAGAGAAAATAAAATATCATGGGATATGTAGAAAACATGTGCTTTAATTTCAATTGAAAATGAACAAATGCATTACAACAAAATATCTGTCTTTGAAGTCCCATGGTATTTAGCTATTTATTGAAATGACTTTTAAAACACTGAAAATTAAATGAATAAAATACAGTTTTTTTAATAGTAACAGTTATTATTTTAAAGCACTGAAAATTCTGTTATCCTTCAAGATATTATCATCATCACTCTCCTCCTGACTGTCTTTATTTCAAAAACGATAGGAGATGCAGGTCTACTTGTCCTGCTCCTTCTTATTCAATTGTCCCCTGTGCCAAAACTCAACAACGACCAGCACAAGGACAGAACAGTGACAGTGCGCCAGTATGCGGAGCGCGTTATTTGATCTGGAGCGCATTTTTTATTTTGAGAACGTCCGTGCACCTGCGCACTACTCATGTCCATCACTTAACAGAAATGACATGTAACATGTAAGGCTTATTGAAAAAAATATTTTCAAATGCATTTTTTACATAACACAACGAAGAAACTTATTTTTAATTTCAGTGGGAACAGTGTTGTTGGTCTCCCTTTTTAGCCAGCGCATCAAAGTCTGGATTTAGTTTTGTTGTGGCGATTCTCAGGATGGATCTGAGGTGTTGGTCAGTTAACTTGGATCTGTGGCTGGCTTTGTTGATGTTCATGACGCTGAACGCCTGTTCACACAAATAGGTCGAGCCGAACAAAGAGTAAAGCGCAAATGTGGAGTAATACGCTGCACCTCAACAAAGGTCAATGTATATAGAGTGCATCATCTATTGGGAAAATGCCAGAATTGCGGGGAAAAAATGTTAACAAGGTTTATTAATATAATTTCATCAAGTTCTGCGGGCCGGATTAAAAAGCTTAACGGGCCGCATATGGCCCCCGGGCCGTAGTTTGCCCATGCCTGGTCTAGGAGGTTCATGCTTTGTGTGAGGCTCACAGTGCAGCAACAGAGATTGGTATGCTGTGTCCCCTGTCCCTTGAGACATCTATTTTAGTCATATGGAAGAGGCTGCTAATCTACTTACTCCATAGGAAGTAACATTCAGGTCAAGCTCAGTCAACCAGCACATGTTGATGGGAACCACGCTCACGTGAACAGCATTTGTATACTTTGGGAAAGAGCAAGAAGCCACAACTTCAGCACTGCGCAACAAAACAAAGAGCAGAGGCAGAAGAAGCTGAGCAAGGCAAGAGCTACAACCCAAAGTGAAAAGACAACCAACAAAGGTGACATAAGAGTAATAGAGCAGGAAAGGGCCTCCCCACACTGAGCACATGTCCAAGGAGCGCTGCCATAAGAGAGCAGCCTCCAACATCAAGGACACCCACCATCCAGACCATGCTCTCTTCTCATTACTACCCTGGGGTAGTAGGTACAGGAGCCTTAGGCCCTACAACACCAGGTTCAGGGCCAGTCGTTGCCCTACAACCATCAAGCTGCTAAACCAGCATGGATAACATCACTCACCTCATCACTGAACTGATTCCACAACCTATGCACTCACTTTTACGGACTCTACACATCATGTTCTCAGTATTTTTTATTTATTTGTTTGTTTATTATTTGTTTTTTTTTGTAATTACACAGTTTCTCTTCTTTTGCACATTGCTGGTAGTTGTTCACTGATTCTATTGTATTTCTTTGTTCTACTGTGAATGCCTGGAAGAAAATGAATCTCAGAGTAGTTTATAATAACATATATGTACTTTGATAATACAGTGAACAGTGAAAGGTAAAAAAAAAGAGGAATAATATTAGCTTAGTGCTTCCACTGTTAAGATTTAAACTAAAAATGTTGCATGCATTTCTAGTTTAGGTGTTTCTTCCTCCAAATTGCAACTTTAATCTCTAGTCATAAATGCTGCACTTTCAAGGCCTCCTTTGACCTCATGGAAATTAGAACACAGAACATTACAGCACAGTAAAGGCCCTTTGGCCCACAATGCTGTGCTGACCTTTTAAGCTACTCTAAGATCAATCTAACCCTTCCCTCCTCCATAGCCCTCCACTTTTCTCTCATCCATGTGTCTATCCAAGAGTTTCCTAAATGTCCATAATGTACTTGCATCTACAACCAACCCTGGCAGCACACCCTGTGCTAAAAAAAAACTTTCCTCTGACATACCCCCTTACACTTCCTTGCAATCACCCTAAAATTATGCCCCTTTATGAAACCGCTTTTTACTGGGCACCTCTGGAGATGCAGCTTGTTAGCCCCTTGCTAACAGCCACTGACTCCGCGGTGAGGAAGCCACCTCTCTCAGTCTCTGTACATCTAGGGTGTGTACAACTTTGGTCCCGTCAAACCTGTGAGTTTGGGATGTATCGCCCAGCCAAACCTAGGTTTGTGTGAACGCTGTGTGATTCACTGCTCAAAATCCATCTCAAACAAGTGGGTTCTCCCTAGGAGTATTGGTCCTTCTCTTCGAATCCATTCATCTGCACAAAGCACTTTATGCAACAAGGACAGCATCCTGAGCCATCCTCCCTCATATTCTTTTCCCAGTTCCAGCCAAAAAGACTTCAACCCATACCAGTGTCACTCACAAAAACCTCTCCATCCAGGATTCTCTAGAACCTTTTCCCAATTCCACCATCCTTATTGGCTGATACCACATTCCTAAGTCGAAAAACAAAGTCCCTTATCTCAGCTCAAACCTCAACAGGCTGCTCTTACAGAAATGCTAAAATGAAATACCTGCAGCACAGTAGTAAAACTCTTAGCCAGGGTGTTACACTTGTATTAGCCAAATCTGCCCGAAGAAAAAGTCTCTGCCTATCCATTCAATCTATGCCTCGTATCTTGTACACCTCTATCAAGTCACCTCTCATCCTTCACTCCAAAGAGGAAAGCACTGGCTCGTTCAACCTATCTTTATAAGACATGCCCTCTAGTCCAGGAGATTCACTAGCCAACTTGTAAATCTCCTCTGCACCTTCTATGAAGCTTACACATCCTTCTTATAATGAGGTGACCAAAACTGAACTCAATATTCCAAGAGTGGTCTACCATGGTTTTATAGAGCTGCAGCATTACCTTGAGGCTCAAACTCAATTCCCCAATTAATGAAGGCCAGCACACCATATTCCTTCTTAACAATCCTATCAACTTGTGCAGCAACTTGAGAGATGTATGGATATGGACCCCAAGACCTTCTGTCCTTCCACATCTAAGAATCCTGTCATTAATCCTATATTCTGCCTTTAAACTTGACACAGAAAAGTGTTACACTTTTCTGCGTTGAACTCCATGTGCCACTTTTCAACCCAGTAGTGCATCCTATCAATGCCCGTGGAAAACCCAACAACTTTAGACGCCATCCACAACACCACCAACCTTCAAGTTATCTGTGTACTTAACATACACTTCCACTTGCTCCTCTGACCTCTCTCATTAACAAGGCATGTTTGCCCACGGAACCAATTGCCACTCAATGAGTGTTTTGGTTCTGTAAACTCTAGAGACTGTTGCACATGAAAATCCCAAGAGATCAGCAGTTTCTGAGATATCCTCCCTGTGTAGCCGAATCCCCATTCTGATATTTGGTCTGAATAATAATTGAACCTCTTGACCATGTCTGCGTGCTTTTATGCATTATGTTGCTGACCCATGACTGACTGATTAGACATTTGCATTAATGAGTAGGTGTACATGTGAACCCAATAAAGTGGCCACTGAGTTTATATTTTGCCAAAGACAGCATTACAATGGGCTATGTTTTAAACATTACATCAAACCACCTGCCTCTTTAACTCTGCTCTGGGAGTCCTTCAGAGCAGGAGGTTCTCAACCTGGGGTCCATGGATCGCTCAGTTAATGGCAGGGGCCCATGACATAAAAAAGGTTGAGAAACCCTGCTTTAGAATAACATATTCTCCCACAAGCATTAGAGAGGAACTGAAGAGATAACTTATTATTCACTGGGTGACAAGATCAGCAAGTCACTTCCTAAAGGGGAAAATGGACTTAAAATGTATTTGAATATGCAGACATCTACATGACTACAGAACTGAGATATGGAATTAACCCGAATAATTTCTTACATATATGTTTCAATGATTGCTTAATTCAAAGGGATATTCTCATAGACAACAGGTCTGTCCATCCATACCAACCAGGTCCTCCTCTATCTATTCCCATTTATTCCATTTGGTCATTTTATTCCCTTTAGGTCTTAGACCTCCTTTGCCAAGTCAAACAAGGCTATACAACCGACAAGTACTGACAAATGGGATTAGACACTAGATGAAAGAAAAATGCAGGGCTACATAGGAGGGAAGGGTTAGATTGATCTTAGAGTAGGTTAAAAGGGTAGCAGAACATTGTGGGGGTAATGAGTCTGTACTGCTCTTCCCTCCTTGAGGTTATTGGAGTTATTGCTGCCTTCCTGTAAGCTTGAACCAGTCTGGCCATTCTCCGTTGGTCTCTCTCATTAAACAAGATGTTTTTACCCACAGAACTGCTGCTCACCGAATGTTTTTGTTTGTCGCACCATTCTCTGTATATTCTAGAGACCGTTGTGTGTGAAAGTCCTAGTAGATACTCAGATAACCCCATCTAGCACCAACAATCATTCCACAGTCAAAGTCACCTAGATCACATTTCTTCTCCATTCTGATGTTTGGTCTGAATAAGCAACTGAACCTCTTGACCATGTCTGCATGCTTTTTATGCATTAAGTTGCTGCCATGATTGGCTGATTAGATATTTGCATTAACAAGCGGGTGTACACATGTATCTAGCAAAGTGGCCATTGCGTGAATGTGTAATACTATTTAAGAAAGCAATTTTGCATTTAATAGACTAGCTGGGGCCACTAGAAAACCATGACAACATTGTTACTAAACTATCTGACATGGAGACACAGGCTGTTGCCGTCTGTTCCTCACAGCTGCTCCTAAATGATGATGAGTCACAGCTGCTGAACATGTGATCAACCCCTCGTGTAGACCGAGGCAGTGTCCACGCAGGACACCCGGCAATGCTTCCCTCCCCTACGGCAATGTTCACTCCCCTATGTCCGACTGTCCTCTTCAGGGAGCTGAGTATGAAAATAGGCCCTTCGGCCCATCTAGTCCATGCTGTAGTCTCATCAACCTGCACCCAGAACATAACCCTCTATTCCCCTCCCATCCACGTAATTATCCAATCTTCTCTTAAATCTTGAAATCATACCCACATCCACTATTTCTGTTGGCAGCTTTTCCCACACTCGGACTACCCTCTGAGTGAAAAAGTTCACCTTCACATTCCCCTTAAACATTTCACCCTTAACCCATGATCACTCGTTCTAGTTCCACCCAACCTCAGTGGTAAAAGCATTCTTATATTTACCCTATCAATTCCCCTCATAATTTTAAAAATCTCTATCAAATCTCCTCTCATTCTCCTACGCTCCAGGGAATAAATTCAACCGTTATCTAAACCTAGGTCCTCAAATCCTGACTGGGAACATAGATGTCCACAGCTCATTTTGCTGCACTTCTTCTCATTCTGCTTCCTGTAAGAACACCATTCCCGAAGAATCATAGTCATTCAGCAAGGAAACTGGCCCTCCGGACCACCAGGTATCCGTTAACCATCAAGCACCATGTTGTGCTAATCCCATACCAATCCAATTTTATTCCCTCCACTTTGATCAATCCAGCCCCTCACACCAGGTTCCCCCATCACACGGGGGAGGGGGGAAACCACTCCTCGCCCCTCACCTCCACATCGGGTAGGGGTAAAACCACTCCTCCTACTCACCTCCAAATGAGGAGGTACGACCACTCCTTCCCTTCATCTCCACATGTGGGGGATGGGTATAATCACTCCTCCCCCTCACCTCCAGAACTTTGGCTCTTTGTTCCTCTCCACAGATGTTTCCTGACCTGCTGGGTCCTCCAGTATTCTGTGTGTGTTACTCCGGATTTCCAGCATCTGCAGAGTCTCGTGTTTAGAGTTCCCCTGGTCCTCACATTTCACCCCATCAGCCTCCACATTCAACATTACATTTCCTGTAATCTTAATGCAATGTCATCAGCTGATCTAATAGCCCCCCCCCCCCAGCACTCTGAAGGGATCATCTTATCCAGAATGTCCGTTTTGATGGGGGTTGAAGGAAAACTGTGAACAACCCAGAGGGGTACAAGTTTCAACAAGTCTTTCCCATCACTCTGACAAATGATTTCTCCTCGGTGCCAATCGTCCAGCTGTCAGTGTCAGCTTTCCTTTAAACCCATGGGTGGACAGTACATCAACCCTCTAATCCTTGGAAGCTTCCCAGCAGTTTGATATTGGCAGGCAAGCTCTCCAAGGCATTTCCCAGGAGGCGTCAGATTCCATCTGTTACTAAGCTATTGGGAAGATACAATGAATTCCAGTTTGATGTTGACACATCAGATATCTTATTACTTATGAAGGAATTACTTATTACTTATCTTATTACTTATGTGGGGAAGCACCGGACACTGCCTGAAGCAGCCTGTTTGATTTTCTGGTTATTGAAACTGAAGACATTCCAGACCTCAAAGGTTTACCGGAGGAAAACTACACTCAGTGACCACGTTATTAGGTACACAAGTGGAACCGGGTGTGATCCTTCCCTGCTGTAGCCCATCCACTTCGAGGTTCGACATTCAGTGATGCTCTTCCGCATTCTCTGCAAACTCTAGAAACTGTTGTGTGTGAAAATCCCAAGAGATCAGCAGTGTATGAAATACTCAAGCCACCCCATTTGACACCAACAATCATTCCACGCCAAAATCATTTCGATCACACTTCTTCCCCATTCTGATGTTTGGTCTGAACAACAACTGAATCTCTTGACCGTGTCTGCATGCATTTTTGCATTGAATTGCTGCCATGTGATTGGCTAGTTAGTTATTTGCATTAACAAGATGTACCTAATTGAGTATATTTTCACCAACTACACATCGGTCTACCCAGCCAATCTGCAGGAGGCTGCTATTGAAGGCCACATTCATAAAAGGCTCCATTCTACATTCATTACTTCAACAGCAGGATTCTACTGCAAGTTATTCCAGGAATTTATTAATCTCCACAAAATAATTTTGTTACACTACAGACAACCTTTATGATACAAAAGTTACAGTCCTAGAAAATGGCCTGTATAGCAATTTCTCGTCACACAAAGCCAGATCATCTGCACATATGTCAAGAAACACATGTTGAAAAAAAACTTATTTTGTGCTTATTCATTTACTCTTTCTCTGCACAAATCTTGTAACTGGGTATATTTATTCTGTATCCCAGATATTTTTCGTAGTGATTTGTGAATTTCATAAGACTGAATGTCCACTACCTGAACTGCTGTAATGAGGCAGTTTTTTAAAATCTGTATTTTTAATCTTCCACGCCCAGATCAGCTAGAGTAGCTTCATGTTATGGAACATTAGATCCCTACATTTTATGAAATAAAATTAATGCTATCTGGAAGAGATTATGTAATTATTACTTATCAGTAAAATATTAAAATATACAAATGTTAGTGCATAACACGTTCCTGAAAAAGTATTTATATCTGAGTCACACACACACAAAAAATACCAGAGGAACTCAGTTACTCCATGCATACTTCCCTTCACACTAAACATTTTGTTGTGAAGGACATTTCATCAGTTGTGCATCCATGACCACAAAGAACATCACACCACCCCACCCAACCTTCACTAGTTGACTAAGCTCTTCCTTTATTTGAATGATGTTAGGAGAGACACTTTAAAATTAAAAGTTGGTAAGCACTTGAAAATAACATCCTTTTTTTTAAAACACAAAGGATTCTGCAAAGGCTGGAAATGCAGAGTAACACTCACAAAATGCTGGGGGAGCTCAGCAGGTCAGGCAGCTGAGGAGGAATAAACAGTTGATGTTTCAGGCTGAGACCATTCATCAGGACTGGAAAGGAAGGGGGAAGAGGTGGGCAGGGGGAAGGAGTACAAGTTGGCAAGAGAAAGGTGAAGCCAGGTGAGGGGGTAGGTGGATGGGCTGGAGGAGGGGGAATGAAACCAGGTTTCATTCTCCCCTCAAATTTGTATTTGAGCTTGACTCCTGACCTCAGATTTTCACTGTTACTTTCATAATGCAAGTTAGTTGTAAATAATAAATAGTTCCTTGTGGAATGCTGAACACCCTGTATTAATTTAATAAAAATGCCAAAGTTTCAATATTGACAGGCTCCATTTCAATAATGAAACCGTTTATGGCCACAACAGAACAGTTGATAAAAGGCAGTTAGCTATGTGCAGTCCGGACTGTGAATGAGGACGAGAGGGGGCGACTGCTTTAGGTTTTGACTGGCTCCTTGCCTAAATAACTGGAGACTGTGGTTAGGACAGAGGATGGGTATTGCCAAATACCATTTCTCAGATGATTTCTAACTTATCAACTGAATATTTTGAAAATTATTTTCTTCCAAAAATAGGCTATTTTTAAAACAGATAAACAGTTAATATAAACATATGACTTGACCTAAAGAGGACCGTAAACAGATGCTTTGAAATTTGTAAATTTTTGGACGAGTTCACTGAATCTTCACTGAAAAATGCCATCGTTCATGAAGCTGCTTAAAAACGTCTTCTTGTGAATGTAGATGCAGAGTGGAGAGTATCCTTGGCTGTTTGAATCACACCCTGGTATGAAACCACCAATGGCAGGACCAAAATGCCTACCAAAATAGTGGATATAGCCCAGTCCATCACAGGAAAAGCCTGACCCACCTTTGAGCACTGCCACAAGAAAGTAGCATCCATCAAGGACCCACCATCCAAGCGATTCTCTCTTCTCACTGCTGCCATCAGGTAGGAGGTATGGGAGCCTTAGATCACACACCACCAAGTTCAGGAACAGTTATTACCTTTCATCCACCAGGCTCCAGAACCAGTGCAGACAACTTCATCCACCTCCAACTCTAAACTGATTCCACAATCTACGGACTCGCTTTCAAAGACTCTACAACCTGTGTTCTCTGTGTTACTTATTTAATTATGATTTTTACTTGCATAGTTTGTCTTCTTTCGCACTTTGGTTGGTTGACGATCTATGGGTAGCTTTTCATTGATGATATCATATTTCTTAGTTCTACTGTGAACGCCTTCAAGAAAATGAATCTCAGGGTTGTATATGGTGACATGTATGTACTTTGATAATAAATTTACTTTGAACTGTTTTAGTAATCAGTAATACATGTTGACCATATCAGAGAACTAGGAGGGGTTGACAATATGTTTTTGGGAAATATTAAAGACAGCAATATAATATTAGGAATCAGACTCTGTGCAAATAATCCTCTGGATTTAATGAAACCAGTTCAACCAGTTAGATAAGACAAAGAACCCAACTATCTCCATTCCCTGGGTCCCATTGTGACTACTTTAAGCACCACTATATTTATCCTGATGTTTCCAATATTTGTATCCTCAGGTCTTCACTGCCATCAGATGTCGTTGCCAATTAACTGGACTCTGAAAACCTGCATTCATTCCTCAATCAAACTTTATTTACTTATGTACAAGGAGAGCATCATGGCCCTTGTTTCCAAGTTGTTGGAAAGTTTTAACAAAGTTATGTTACTTTTATACAGAATTGACTAGTCAGATTGACCAGTTGGTAACTTTGCAGATGTTCAGATATCTTATTTTGCCTAATCAATTGTTAAACACTTTATGATAAGAGCGGTACTAATAGCCAACAGAATTTACATGTTAAAGGCCAATAAAACTTCAGAATTAGTAAAGTAACTGATCAATAGTAAGTGTCCTTCATTTGCACCCTTTTCTTGTCTTCGAGTGCTCTAGTTCATACACTATCCTTGCCTCGATAATACCTTAACCCTTCCCTTGCTGCAACTTCCACACAGACTATTGCCAATATCCCTGGACTAAGAGCAGCAACACTCCATAAAATGACTCTACTCCAAGAGATAGTTGGTAACCTACTCGAAGAAAATATATCTGGACAAATGTCGGGGAATATCAAGCCAGCATTCAGTAGTGAGATTGAACACCTGGTTGAGCATTGCCACAACAAGAATCCCCCACTGACTGTGAGTGAAACTAAAGAGCTGATCATTGCCTTCAGGAATGGAAGTAAGGCCGGACATGCACCTGTGCACATCAGCGGGCTGGCGATACCAGCTTTAATTTCCCGGGCATTAACATATCCGATGAACTGTCCTGGACCTGACACATCTGCACAAACACAAGGGAGGCACCCCAGTATTCTTACCTTCTTAGAATGAGGAGGAGGTTTGGCATGTCATCAAATATTCTAACAAAATTCTACAGATGTACTGTTAAAAGTGTCCTGGCTGGTTGCGTCATGTCTGGTAAGGGAATTTGAATGCGCAGGAACCTATGATGCTGCAGCGAGCAGTGGACTCTGCCCAATCAATACACCACGGGCACATCCCTCCACACCATCCATTGTATCTACAGTAGACGCTGCCTCAAGAACACAACGTTCATCATCAAAGATCCCAAAAACCCAGACCATGCCATTCTCCCACAGCTACCATAAGGAAGGAGCTACAAAAGCCTAAAGTCCCACATCACCAGGTTCAGGAACAGCTTCTTCCCTTCAACCATTTGGTTCTTGATTCAACCTGCACAACCCTAATCACTACCCATATAGCACTGATCACCTTACACTGCAATGCACTTTATTTGTTTGTTTTAATAGTGTTCTTTTATGTTTAACTTTTCATCATTTTGTTGTTAGTTATATTTTTCTTGTGATTATTGTGTATCAGATGCTATGTGCTGTAAGTAAATTTTTCACTGGCACCTGCACATACATGTACATATGATAACAAACCCAGCTTTGATTTTGATATCTCCTTGACTTTAATGTGTGGATTTGTTCTCCTATTTGACTGAACTATCTGGATCAGTCAAAGGTGACACAGGTCTGACATCTGAGGTAAGCTACCGCTTTGTAAATGAATGGGAGCCTCTGTGTAAACCAATATGGCTTTGAGTATTTAAAAAAAAAATAAGCTGGGTCAACAGACCAAAATTTGATTTACAAGTCTGGCACAGAAGTGTTTTATAGTCACAAATACAGAGAATCTGGCTTTCAATCAAAAGCACTTAGGAGAAGAAATTCAGCTTAGGTAAATATTAAATGGAATGTGAAGTCCTTTTCTATATCAGTCATAATTCCCAGGCTCATATCCTTTTTGGCTGAGTTACTGTTTTCGTGGAAGTTGAAACATTGGCAGTAAGCAAGTGTTAAACATGTACAGTTGCCTTAACAGTGTTTGTAAGGGCCCTCTGCATAGCTATGCAACAGATATTAAAGGTATCCAATCGAATGTGAGGAATAATGAGACGAACAGTGGCACTTCAGGTTCATGAGCTCAAAGATTTAACAAAATCGAATTAGGGAAATTTGCTCTACCATCTTCATCTAGCCTCAAAGTCCTTGTTTTTTTAAATCAATTTTAATTGCCATATACTTCTACATGCATTAGGAATTTGCTGTTGTGTGTAGGCAATGCAACAAAAAAATTAAACAATTATAGAAAATAAGCAATAATATAAGAATAAAGTTAGCGCAACACTATCACAACTCCCAGCATCAGAGTTCGGAATTCAATTACGATGCCATCAGCAAGAAGTTTGTACATCCTTCCGTGAACACTCCAGATGGTCCGCTCCCACACGCATTCCAAAGACGTACCTGTTAACGGACTAATTGGTCATTGTAAATTGTTCAGTGGTTATGCTAGGGTTAAATAGGTGGGTTGCTGAGCAGTACAGCTCGTTGGGCTGGAACAGCCTGGTTCACGCTGTATCTGTCTATCAATCAATCAATCAATAAGTAAAGATAAATAGATAGCTCTATGGAATAAAATGTGCATAAATACATAAATACCAACATTTATTTAAAACATAAACAGCATTATAAAAAGTAGTTTAAAGTGTTTGCAATGCAATGATTGAGGTAATAGATAGAGGGTGCGTGGGGGCTAATAGAATGGTAGATCTGATTAATTCCTGGCAGAGAAAACTATCATGATGGTGTGAAGTTTTTGTTTTAATAACCCTATAGTGCTTTCTAGAAGGAAGCTTTTGTCAAGAGCATCTTGATATTAAGGGAACTGATAAAGAATCTGGAAGAATTCAAGAGAAGGAAGGCGGAATCATTCGAGATTTAGTTGGGAGAAGTGCACAGACACAGTAGCTCATCCTCCCGCAAGGCCACTGAGAAGATTTTAAAAAACGAGGAGTTTCTTTCAGTGAGAGATTCGATTGGGAGAAGCATGCAGGCTCAGTAGCTCATCATCGCATAAGGCACCGCTAAGGAGGTTCCAGGATAAAAAGGAGACACTGCCTGGCGAAGCAGTCATCGATGGAGCATGAGTCAGAGTTGTTGGGCTTTGGTTCATCAGGGCTTCGGCAAGGACCAACCTAGGCGAGGTAAGGAGGTAAGTTACTTTCATATCTCTATTTTTCCTCTAACAAGAATAATGGGTATGACTGCAGGCCAGTTTTCTGCTCTAGGTGTCAGATATGGGATTTCCAGACTTCCAGTCTCCCTGACGACCACATCTGTGCCAGGCACATCAAGCTGTTGCTCCTTAGAGACCAAGTTAGGAGAAGTTACTAACATGGTTAGAGCATTGGCTGATTGGTAGGAGACAGCGAGTGGGAATAAAAGGAGCCTTTTCTGAGTGGCTGCCAGTGACTAATGGTGTTCCCCAGGGGATGGTATTGGGTCTACTTCTTTTGATGCTGCATATAATGATTTATATGATGGAATAGATGGCTTTGTTGCCAAGTTTGCAGATGATACGAAGATTGGTGGAAGATTGGTAGTGCTGAGGAAATGGGAAGGCTGCAGAAGGACTTAGACAGATTAGGAGAATGGGCAAGAAAGTGGCAAATGAAAAACAATGTTGGAAAATAAGGGTCATGCACTTTGACGGTAAAAATAAATGTGCGGACTGTTTTCTAAACGGGGAGAAAATCCAGGAATCTGAGATGCAGAGGGACTTGGGAATCCTTGTGCAGAACACCCAAAGGATAACTTGCAGGTTGTGTCGGTGGTGAGGAAGGCAAATGCCATGTTAGCATTCATTTCAAGACGTCTGGAATACAAGAGCAAGGATGTGATGCTGAGGCTTTATAAGGTATTGGTGAGGCCTCACCTTGACTATTGTGAACAGTTTTGGGCCCCTCATCTTAGAAAAGATGTGCTGGCATTGAAGAGGGTCCAGAGGAGGTTCACAAGGATGATTCCAGGAATGAAAGGGTTATTATATGAGGAACATTGGATGGTTCTGGGTCTGTACTCGTTGGAATTCAGAAGGATGAGGAGAATCTCAATTAAACCTCTCGAGTTTTGAAAGGCCTAGACAGAGTAGATGTGGAAAGGATGTTTTCCATGGTGGGAGAATCTAGGACAAGAGGGCACAGCCTCAGGATAGAGGGGTGCCCTTTCAAAACAGATGCAGATGAATTTTTTTAGCCAAAGGGTGATGAATTTGTGGAATTTGTTGCCACATGCAGCTGTGGAGGCCAGATTATTATGTGTATTTAAGGCAGAGATTGATAGGTTCTTGATTGAACATGGCATCAAAGGTTACAGGGTAAAGGCCAGGAACTGAGGCTGAGGAGGAGATAGGAAAAAGGATCAGCCATGATTGAATGAGGCAGACTCAATGGGCCAGATGGCCTAATTCTGCTCCTTTGTCTTATGGTCTTAAATTGAGAGGCAGCTCAATGACCTTCAGCTTTTTAGGGCAAGTGAGGAGGTGATTGATAGGAGCTACAGACAGGTTGCCACACTGGGCCTCAGGAGTCAGTTAAGTCAGTATGTGTCAGGAGAGGGAAGGGAGAGTGTCAGGTAGTGGAGAGCACCTCTGTGGCCAATCCCCCTTAACAATAAGTTCTCCATTTTGAGTACCTGGCGGGAGGGACCTACCTGGGGGAAGCAACAGTGGCCATGCCTTTGGCACTGAGTCTGGCCCTGTGGTTCAGAAGGGTAGGGAATGGAAGAAGACAGCAGCAGTAATAGGGAACTCTATAGTTAGAGGGACAGATAGGTAATTCTGTGGGCACAAAAAAGACGATAAGTGAAACCATGTTAGGAGGAACGTGGCTGGTTGGGAGAAGGGGGATGAAGCTGACGTGTGATAGGTGGAAGAGGCAAAGGGCTGGAGATGAAGGAATCTAATAGGAGAAGACAGTGGATCATAGAAAAGACAAAAGGAGGTGGGGAGCGAAAGGGAGATGATGGGCAGGGGAGGAGAAGTGAAGGGGGATGAGGGAAGTGATTACCCGATCCAGACATTAGAGAAATTTATGTTCATGTCATCTGGTTGAAGGTCACCCAGACGGAATATGAGGTGTCGCTCCTCCAGCCTGAGTTTGGCCACATCATGGCAGTAGAGGGGGGCCATGGTCAGACACGTTAGTATTGGGATGGGACATCAAATTGAAATGGGTGGCCACTAGGAGATCCTAGCTGTTACGGCAGATGTAACAGAGATCAACAAGGTGGTCCATCAAGCTGCGTCAGGTATCACCGATGTATAGGAGGCCGCACTGGAGTCCAATAGCTTAGGAGCCCAATGATCAGAGTCAGATCCTGAGGGCGTATATGCAGTAGCATAAAACATTCAATAACTTCACGTGGATGGATAAAGTCAGTGAATCACAGTTAATTGTACACCAAAGCAACCGCTAGCTTCAGTACCTTCTCAATGAACCACATTTTCATTAGCTACTAATCCCTAATTTGCATCAATCAAGCCTCAGATCTGGAATTCATAAGCATCACTTCCCCTCACACACTTAGTTCCTCATAACCATATCTTAAGTCATATGCATTTTTTTCCAAGATGGTGCCGAGCTATGGTCACTGTTGAGGTTGCAGTTCAGATTTAATGGATTTTAGTTGTTTTTTGTTAGGGTTGTAGGGATGATTTAGGGGACAGAGAGGGCAGTTAGGGTATCAGGATAGGAATTAGGGAGAGGGATGTGGGGGGATCTGTACATCACGCTGTAGTCTAAGCTCTCAACCTGTGATGCACCATCAATAACTCTCTCTGAGATGTGAAGGCGAGATATCGGCTTTTATTGACTGGAAGAAAGAACGAGCAGTGGTTGACCACCATACTACATCCTGGAGAATGAGGGCCGGGCTCAGGCCTCAATCGCCTTTAGACAGGGTTCTGTGGGAGGAGCCACAGGAGCAGTCAGCAGTGGTGGGGGGGGGGGGGGTGCGTGTCCAGAAAGGTATATGTAGTTCACCACATTCACCGCTCCCCCCCCCCTTTGTTTTAAAAGAGAGTCCCCATGGGGCGAAGTTTCTTACAAGTATATTTACAGGTTAAGTCTATCAGGTGGTTGAATCTGTCGCTGCGATCTACGTAGCACCGGCTGTGACTGCACAGGTGCCGGTGGTGATTGCACCGCAGACGGTGGTTGTGCTGGTTCCGGCCTAACTGGAGGTGTCAGCCCACTAGGTGTCAGTGATCCCTCATGCGTGTGCGAGGCGCCTGGTACATGAGCGTACGAGACGCCCGGTATAGGAGTGTTGTGAGGAGTCTGTGTAGGGATCGGTGTGCGCGGTGTCACCTCGGGTACAGGGTTCATAGTTACCGTGGAGTGTTCGGGGTAGTGGTCTGCTGTTCCTGCAGGCGCCAGGTCACGGATAGAGACCGTGTCCTCCCGCCCATCAGGTAAGATCACGTAAGCATATTGGGGGTTCGCATGTAGAAGGTGAACCCTCTCGACCAGCGGGGAGTATTTATTACTCCTCACATGTTTCTGGAGCAGCTCTGTCAGCCAAGCCGATAGGGTGGTCCCAGTGACAGACTTCCTGGGGAAAGAAAAGAGTCGCTCTGCACAAAGCCACCCCAAGTATGGGCCTCTTGCCTTGCTTTCCAGACTACAAAATAAGCTTGGTGAATTTGTATAATGAAATGTGGGCCGTGAGAACATGGAACATCCAACATTACAGGCCCTTCGGCCCACAATGTTGTGCCAACTTTTAACCTACTCAAAGATCAATCCAACCCTTCCCCCCTACACAGCTCTCTATAATTTTTTATCAACCATGTGCCTATCTAAGAGTTTCTTAAATGTCACTAATGTGTCTGCCTCTACCACCACCTCTGGAAGCACATACCATGCACCCACCACTCTCTGTGTGAAAAGCTACCTCTGACATCTTACCTATACTTTCCTCCAACCACCTAAAGAATACTCCACCTTCGTATTAGCCATTAGAAGCGTACCAGAAACCTGCTGTCACAGTGGAGTCCGGAAACAACTTGGCAAAGGAGGATCCCAACACTTTCAACGCAGAAGTAAATGATTCAGATTCAGATTCGAGAAAATGTACAATGAAACGGGTTATTTGTGTTAGCAGCCAACAACACCTAGGGATGTGCTGGGGGCAGCCCATCAGAGTCGCCACATATTCTGGTGTCAATATTGCAAAAGCCCACAATGCTCAGCTGTACAACACCAAACAGAACAAACAACAAAACAGCAAGAGCAACTCAAGCCCCTTCCCTCCTTCCCACCCACCTCACACACAGAAAGTCTTCCATCTCCTGGGCCTCCAGTCTCTGGGCTTCAGCCATCACGCAATAACTTCTGGGCCTCCGATCAAACCCCGGACTAGTCAAAGACAGGACCCCAGAGGTTCACCACCAATTTCCCAAGGGTATTTAAGAAAAAGGCAGCAATTGTGATCTCCCACTCTCACCTACCCACACACAAGAACAGTCCCGAGAGGGATCACCGGCTCTCCAGGTTTCAGCAACATTTGTAGATACAAACATGCTGATCACTGGCCTGATGACGATTTTTCATTCCCCCCATTGCCTACAAGCAGTGGTTAGGGTTTTCTTGATTCTACCAGTGGATCCACCAACTCTCAGTACCAGAGACTGCAGTTCAATCCTGACCTAGGGTCCTGTTTTTGTTTTGTTTGCACCTTCTTCTTTAGTTTCCATCACGTGCTCTGAATTATCCACACCTATACAAAAATGTACAAGTCAGTTGGTTAATTGGTAATTATGAATTGCCACTATTTTGTAGGTGAGTGGTAGAATCTGCAGCTGTCAATGAGAATGTGTGGAGAATTTAAGGACTGCAACACATGCAGGCTTAGCGTAAATGAGTGGTTGATGGGTGGCACAGTACGGCAGCATAATGGTTCGCATAACACTATTATAACACGAGCTGTAAGATCGGGGGTTCGATTCCTGCCACTATCTATAAGCAGTTTGTACATTCTCCCCATGACCGCAATGGGTTTCTACTGGGTACAGTACTCCAGTTTCCTCACATATGGGTTAGGGTTAGTAAGTTGTGGACATACTACCTTGGAGCCAGAAGGAGGGTCACACTTGCGGGCTGGCCTCAATTGGTTTTGTTGCATGGCCTGGGTGGTGGGGGTTCTTGACGATGGATGCAGCTTCCTTGGGGCTCCAGTAGATGTGCTCAGTGCCGGGAAGGGTTTTGCCTGTAATGCACTGGGCTGTATCCACCTCTCCAGCTTATACCATGCGGTTTCTCCACACTGTTTCATGTATTATTCTAGGATCGTATGATTTACCCTTGTGAACGCAAGTGATCCACATATTTGTGGCTTCGACACCTGAGTTATCCGCCAAGTATTCAGCAGGTGACCCGGTCGATATCTGTTGACTTTTAGTGGTTTCTCACACACAAACCAAACTGATGACTGCAGACAGGACACTGCTCAGTGTACTTCACATGGAATCCCAAGTAGTCACAGCAGCTGGCCATGCCCTTAATGTAATGTGCCATGGTTAATGCCACAATGAGTCAAGGAAATTTCAAACACAAGAGACTCTGCACAGGCAGCTTCCTCTACACTGGTGAGATTTGTCATAAGTCGCAGGCCTGCTTTGTCAAACACCTCCACTCCATCCACCACAAGCGGAACTTCCCAGAGGCCAAACAACTTAATTCCAATTTCCATTCCTGTGCCAAGATGAAGCCTCCCTCAAGGTGGAGGAGCAACAGCTTATTTTCTGTCTGAATAACCTCTAAACTGATGGCATGAATATCGATTTCTCCTTCCAATAAAACAATCTGCCGCCCCTCCCCCCCATTCCCCACTCTGACATTTTACTTCTTCTCACTTGCCTATTACTTCCCCCTGGGTCCCTTCTTCCTTCCCTTTTCCTATAGTCCACTCTCCTCAGCTATCAGATTATTCTTCTCTAGCCCTTGACCTTTCCCACCCATCGGGCTTCACCTATCACCTTCCAGCTAGCCTTCTTCCCCTCACCCCACTTCCTTATTCTGGCGTCTTCCCCCTTCTTTCTCAGCCCTGATGAAGGGCCTCCTCCCAAAACATTGACTGTTCATTCATTTCCATAGGTGTTGCCTGACCTGCTGAGGTCCACCTACATTAAGTGTGTGTTACTCTGGATTTCCAGCATCTACAGAACCTCTCATGTTTAAGATTCTGCAGATGTTGGAAATCCAGAGAGGAATACACAGCCAACAGTATTGGCCGAAAGTCAGGACAAAGTGCTATCATGTTGTCATGACTCCGCCTCCTCCTCAATGTGGCATTTCAGCATCTGAGACAGAGGTCGATAGTTAATGACATACTGAAACATTACTGCAGGCAGATGGGAATGTTAATCACAAGAGGTTCTGCAGATGCTGGAAATCCAGGGCAACACAAACAAAATACTGGGTACAGCAGAGAGCATCTATGGAGAGCAATAAACAGTCGATGTTTCGGGCCTACACCCTTCATTTGGGCTCAGAATAAACATTCAACGTTTCAGGCCAAGACCTTTCATCAGGATAAAGCATCTCAGCCCAAACTGTCAACTGTTTAATTTCGCTCCATAGATACTGCCTGACCTGCTGAGTTCCTCCAGCATTTTGAGTGTGTGTTACTCAAGGAGATCTCTACTGTTCTGTAGCAAGAGAGACTGAAACGTTGCCAGTTCTCCTTGCTGTAACTTCTCTAATGCAACTTTGCAAATGTCTCCTGTCTGAAGGAAGGCTGATACAGATAGATTCATCATAGTCACTGTCCCTGGCCACTGTGGCCACAGCAAGCAGTAAATTTCAATCAGCCCATGCTTACTGAATGTAATCACCACTGGTTTTTGTTGAACTTCATATGGCAACGCTACTGGAACACTATAGTCTGATGGCACTTCCTAATATAGAGAGTCCTGCTCTCCTTCCTACCCCCCTCCATCCTGACAGCAGGTTCAATGGCCTTTAATCATTTCTGGTAGACCTTCAGATTGTAAGTTATCAGAACAGAATTAGGTTATTCGGCTCATCAAGTCTGCTCTGCCTTCCAGCATGAATGATTTATTATCCCTCTCAACACCATTCTCCTGCCTTCTCCCCATAACCTTTGACACCCTTACTAATCAAAAACCTATCAACCTCCGCTTTAAATATACTCAATGACTTGGTCTCTACAGCCATCTGTGGCAATGAATTCCACAGACTCATCGCTTTCTGGCTAAAGAAATTCCTCCTCATCGCTGTTCTAAAGGAATGTCTTACTGTTCTGAGGCTGTGCCACTGGTCCTAGACTTTCCCCACCACTGGAAACATCCTCTGCATGTCCATTCTATCTATGTCTTTATATTATTCGATAGGTTACAATGAGATTCCCCTCATTCTTCTAAGCTCAAGCGAGTACAGGCCCAAATCCACCAAATGCTCCCTATGTGCTCCTTTTCATCTTGAGAACCTTCTCTGGACCCTCTCCAATGTCAACTCATCCTTTCTTAGATAAGGAGCCAAAACAGCTCACAATACTCCAAATGTGGTCTGTCCAATGGCTTATAAAAAGTCTCAGCAACACACCCTGTTCATCTCTGAGATGAATGCAGATGAACGCCTGCTGATATGCTCACGAGCTTTGAAGAAAGGAAATGCATCCTTCAGTATTTATCATATTGCTTGCTGCAGGCCGTAGTGATATCCGGAAAGCTTGAAATCCTTTCAAGCAATGACCATAAATATGAGCAGCCAACCTGTGAGTTGGTGATAAACCCTTTCAATATTGCTGTCGGGGCAAACACTGGCTGCTGCCACTCCAGATTTGTTGCCGTTAATTCTGGCTTTATATGGTTCCAGAAGCAGACAATATATTAGTTGAACGTAAACAGTGGATGTCAGTTTAGAGGCACATCACAGCTGAACACGAATGCCTGTCATTTGTGCAAGTTTACACTCTGTGGCTTCTTCATGAGGTATACCTGTACACCTAATACAATAGTGGTGTGCAGAGGACCATCTCTGAACACACCAGTGAAACCTTGAAATGGATGGACTTCAGCAGCAGAAGACTACAAATATACACGAGATACTTAACAAAGTGGCCTCTGAGTGTATATTCCGATGGGCAAGAGCAGGTACTGCTGTTGTTTCGTCTCTCAATCCTAAAAGCCCTGAGGGTAATTATGAAGTAACCATGCTACCTCAGGAAACTGCCCTTTATTTAAAGAGGCGATATAGGAATAGATTAGCTTTGGCTCATCTGGTTGCATCAGAAAAGATTAGCTTTATTTGTCACATGTACATCAAAACATACAGTGAAATGCGTCATTTGGATTGCGGGAGGAGACAGGAGTACCCAAGTAAACCCATGTGGCCATGGGAAGAATATTCAAACTCTTTATAGGCAACGGCATGAACTGAACCCCAATCTTACAGCAGGCAGCTGGAAAGCATTTGCTAACCACTAAACTACCACACCCTAAAGCTAGTAACAAGTAACATGGGGTGATGTTCCTGTACTTGGGGCAGCATCATTTTTCAGATCATAATTGAATTTAAAAAAGGCTTAGCCTGTCTTCTCAATAATTGATCCCACCACAATATTAATGAACAAGGTGTACAAGACGATAAGACACATATATAGAGTGAACAGGCAGAGATGTTACCCAGGGTGCAAATAGTTAATCCAAGTGGCAAAATTTTAAGGTGATGGGAGAAAACGACCATCCTGCCGTTGATGGTGGTAGAGGCAGACACATTAGGAACATTTAATAAACTCTTAGAATGGCTTATGGATGATTGGAAAATGAAGGGCTGTGCAGGAGGGAAGAATTAGATTTCTCTTAAAGTAGGTTAAAAGGTTGGTACAGCATTGTGGGCCCACGGCCTGTACTGTGTTGTGTTCCATGTTCTAATTCAAAGCATGGTCTGACCGTAGTTATCAGGTCACTATTTAAAAAATTGATTTTCACTTCCCCTTAGTAGACCATTTAGATGCTTCAAGACTACTCTATAATTTAATTAAATTACGGCAAATGCATACCCCAACGAGGCCTTCTTTGGTACTTATACCAAACCTTCACTGACCGGTTCAGGCAGTGACTGATTGCATCAGAACCTGGTTTGGAAACATCAATGCCCTACAATGGAAAAGCCAACAAAAAGTTCCGGATACTTAATCACAGTTGATCGCAGGAAAAGCCCCTATCCACCTCTGAGCATTTCTACAAGGACTGTTGCCACAAGAAAGCAGCATCCGTTATCAAGGACCCCATTATCTAGACAATGCTCTCCTCTTGTGGCTGTCACTTTGAAGGAGGTACAGCAGCCTTTGGTCCCACACCACCAGGTTCAGGAATAGTTATTACCCTTCAACAATGGTTCCTGTTCCAACATAGATAACTTCACTCATCTCAACCAATGGACTCACTTTCAAGGACTCTACAATACATATTCTCAGCATTATTATTTTTATTATTATAATAATAATTATTATTATGCTTTTTGTTTTGTATCTGCACAGGTTGTCTTTTGCACATTAGTTGCTTGTCAGTTTGTGTTTGTGTCTAGTTTTTTTCTATTGTATGTCTTTGTTCTACTCTGAATGCCTGCAAGATGAATCTCAGGGTAGTAATGGTGAGCTATGTACTTTGATAATAAATTTACTTTGAATTTGGAACTTTAAAGACTATTTACGATCTCAGCATGGTTTTTGTCATATCAAGGTCATAGGGAACATTTAAAATGTATTTTATGTCAATAATCCTTTAAAGCATCAACACATGCTTTGTGATATGATTGTTATGGCATAAAGAACTCATTAATGCAAATTGGAAAAACTCGCCAATTTCATACTAATGTGGGTTTGCCCTTGAGAATCAAAATAAACACAACTGCTAAAAGGTATGCATTAAGTCCAAGCAGCCAAACCTCTGTAGCTCCTGTCCAATGGACGAGACCAACATTTAAACTGTGGAGGACTGAGTGCAATTTGGATCTGGAGGTGCCCACAGACAAAAGGCTCCTAGGACAACTGTCTCAGTTCTGACATCAGGATAAAAAGTAGAGAGAATGATGGGGGGTGGTGGAGAGAGAAGGCAATGTCCAATTGCTTCCTGGCAGAAGATTTGTTCTAAACAAGTATCCTTTTATTCTGAGGCTGATTTCCCCCATTATAGGAAGCACCCTCTCCACATCCACTCTAACTGGGCCTTTCAAAATTCTGTAGGTTTCATTAAGATCTCCCCTCATTCTTCTAAACCCCAGTAAGTACAGATCCAGAGCTTCACACACATTAATCTTTTCATTCCCAGGATCATACTCTTGAATTTCCTCTGGAACCCCCCCCCCCCCCAATGCCAGTACATCCCTTCTTAAATAAGGGGTCCAAAACTACTCACAATACTCCAAATGTAGTCTATCCCACTGTGTCCCAAGCATTCATTCATAGGTATGCAAAGGGCTTGTAAATTCAGCAAAGCCAGGTGTAGTATGTCAGAGTGAAAGGTAGGTGAAGAACAGAAAAAGAGGACGAAGTGGGTCAGTTTCACACTGGCAAACGATTACCCAGTTGGTGCCACTGAGGTCTATACTGGGTTCTTAACTAATCACTACTTGGATGGGAAGTTTAAATTCAACATTCAAAGTAAATTTATTATCAAAGTATGTGACATATACTACCTTGCGACTGAAGCAGCCATTCACAGTAAGACAAAGAAATACAGTAGAATCAGTGAAAAACTACACATGCTGTCTTACAAACAATCAATGTGCAAAAGAAGACAAATTGTGCAAACAAAAATGAGTAAATTGGTAAATTATTAATCCTGAGAACGAGTTGTAGAGTCCTTGAAAGTGAATCTGTAGGTTGTAGAATCAGCTCAGGGTTGTGGTTAAGTGAAGTTATCCACATTGGTTTGGGAGCCTGATGGTTGAAGGAGCAATTATTATTCTTCAACAGCTCCTGAACCCGATGGTGGGGACCATCACTAAATTTACTCGGGATAAAACTCAGAAGCCACTAATGTCCAGGAAGATGGCAGGTAGAGTATAATTGCAAAGCAGAATAGAGCAGAATAGAAACCAGGTTTCCTTTTACTTGTGACAAGAAACTAGAAAAACAAAGAGACCTTGGTCTATAAGTTGTTGAAAAACAAGAAGTTACCATATTGTAAATGAAGAAATAAGTATGCATGGCACATCTTCTTTGCAAAATCATCAGAGAAAATGGGAGGAATAAATGCAGAGAAGCTGTCACCTCCAACTAGAGAGTCAAGAAATTGAGTCTCAGATTCAAATTCATTTTTTTTTGTAATTTATTTTTTTATTGAAATTCATCAAACAAACATTTCCATAAGATGTATTTCAGACATTGTACATGTATATCATATAATCATATATATCACAAAATCTCCACAAAGTACTTATCTGGGGTATATACTTATAGAAAAGAGTGGAAAGAAAAAACAAGCAAAAGGAAAGAACTGTGTACAAGTAGGGAGTGCTCTTTTTTTACAACAGATTCATTGATTTGTGAGAATAAAATCAGGCCTATGAGGCATTATGTAGCTAAACCATTTTTCCCCAGTATGAATCAAATTGTTCCAGCTTATGGTTAACAGATGTTGTTATCTTCACCATTTTGTAAATATCCATTGTAATTTCCATCCATGTATTTAAAGTTGGGCTCTCCTGTGATAACCATTTCCTAGTAAGAGTATTTTTACCAGCCACCAACAGTATATTCATTAAATATTTATCTCTTTTCAATCATTCTTGAGGTATATATTCAAAATATATGGTCTTACTCTCTAAGAATATTTCACATTAAAGATGTCTTGTAGGGCATTGTGTATCCCCCTCCAATAGTTTTTGATAACAGGGCAGTCATAAAAAATATGATAATGATTTGCATTTTGATTTCCACAATTTTTCCAGCAAACAGGGAGGTTACGATCATAATGGGATTTCTGAGAGGGTGTAATAAAATATCTTATCAGGTTTTTCCATCCAAACTCCCTCCATTTCTGTGAATTGATATCTCCATACTGTTGTCCATTCTTCCTCAGATATAATTATCCCTCCTTCCTTCTCCCATTTTGTTTTAATGTATGAAGTCGAATGTGTTTTAAGATTTGACAACCCATTATGCATGCTTGAAATGATTCTACTTATATTATCTGAATTATATGCTTTTCTAAAGAGCTCTATCAAGCATGTATTTGCCTTGGTTACATTTTAAGCATCTTATTAACATATTGTCACATCTGTAAATACCAATAAAAATCTTGTTTTTCTAATAAGTGTTTCTTTTTAAGCATTTCAAAGCTGAACAGTGTTCCTTCTTTCATTATGTTGCAAAGAACTGTTATTCCTTTAGCTGTCCAGTCCTTAAATCTAGCATCCAATTTATTTGGTGTAAAATCAGAGTCATATGCACACCATTTAAGAATTGCAATATCTCCCTCTAGTTTATATTCTTTTATAGTAGTTTTCCATATTTTAAGAGTCAATTTCACCCATGGGTTATCAATAGTATTTATGTACCTTTGCAGGTTGTTATCAGCCAAAATTGCTTGTATGGGGATGGGAAGTACCCGCTCCTCAATGTTTTTCCATTGAGCATCATATGATGGGTTGCAACAACATATCACAACTCTCAACTGTGCTGCAAAATAATAATCTCTAAGAGAAGGCAAGCCCCATCCTCACCTTTTCCTTTGCTAATTGCGAAGTTTTGAGATGAACTCTAGGCCTTTTACCCTGCCAAATATACCTTGAGAGCATCTTGTTCCATTCATTGAATTGATTTTGATCAATCTCTATTGGTAGGGTCTGAAAGAGATACAACAGTCTGGGCAGTATATTCATTTTAATAGACTCAGTCCTTGAACTGAGACTGAAAAAAGGAATCAGGCTCCATCTTGCCACATCTTCCTTAATTTTTTTATATAAAGGCTGATAAATACATTCTGATAATTTTGTCAAATCTTTTGGCATAATGATGCCCAAATATTTGAAAGACTCTGTGTGCCATTCCCAGGGGTATTGACTTTCAAATTCTCTTGGGCTAAGGTAATATGAAAGTAATTGAGTTTTATCTATGTTGATCTTGTATCCTGATAATTGACCATATTGTTCAAAGGATTGCATCAATTTAGGTAAAGAGTATGTTGGTTGCCCTAGATAGATCAAAATATCATCCACATAACAAGCCAATTTATGCTCTGTCCCTTTAATAGTAATTCCCCTGTTATCTTCATTTTGTCTGATGTATTGAGCTAATGGTTCCAGATATAATGCAAAGAGTAGTGGTGACCATGAACAACCCTGTCTCGTACTCCTTTCTAGCGTAAGACTATTTGATAAATATCCATTGATTTTAATCCTAGCAGTAGGATTGTCATATAGTGTCTGTATAGTTTTAATAATTGTGTCTTGGAAACCAAATCTATGTAAAACTCTGTAAAGAAAATTCCAATTAACCGAATCAAATGCTTTTTCAGCGTCCACGCTTATCACTATTGCTTCGATTTTATTTTTTTGTATATGATCCATAATGTGAAGTGTCCTTCGTATATTGTCTTGAGTCTGGTGTTGTATAAAATCTGTCTGATCATTACGTATCAGTATGGGTAGAAACTCCTCTAATTGTTTGACCATGATGGAGGTAAATAACCTATAATCTACATTAAGAACGGATATTGGTCTAAATGACCTGTATTCCATTTTATCCTTGCCTTCTTTCGGTATAGCTGAGATTATCGCTTCCTTCCAACTGGGTGGCATTTGTGCCTTTCTTAGAGCCCAGTTCAGTGTGGGGAGTAAAACAGGAATTAACTAATTTTAAAATTCTTTGTACCACTCTGCCGTATACCCATCTGATCCTGGTGACTTGCTTAATTTAAGCCTACTAATGGCAGATTTTAATTCAACTTCAGTTATGTCAGCAGTCATCCTTCTATTTTGTTCTTCGCTTAAAGTGGGTAACTCTAGAGAATTCAAGAAGGTGTCAATCTGGGTTATGCTTCCCCCTAGAACTTTGGAATATAGAGTTTTGTAAAACACTTCAAAAGCTCCTTGAATTTCACTTAGCTTACTTTTTATCATTTTCGTTCTTGGGTCCCTAATTTTATGAATTGTATTTTCTGCTATCTTTTTTTTCAGTTTCCACGCCAGTATTTTCATAGATTTCGATCCACTTTCATCATGTCTCTGTTTCAGAAACATTAAGTTTTTCCTGATTTCTTGCATAGCCAAATTATTTATTTCATTCCTAATTCTTTTAATTTCCCCTAATGTATCCTATGCCAAATTCAATTTGTGTTTTTTCTCTAGTTCCTGCAGCCTATTTTGTAATTCCTCTAATGTTTTATTCCTTATTTTTTTCTTATATGAAGATATCACTATAATTTTCCCTCTTAAGACCACCTTCAGGGTATCCCATAAAATGGGAGGTGAAACCTCTCCATTATCATTAAATTCTAAGTAGAGACCAATTTCTTTTTTAATTTGTTCCTTAAAGTACGGATCATTGAGTAGACTTGAATTTAGTTTCCAAATAGTATTCTTTGGTTGTAGGTCAAAATCAACAGATAAATATATAGGTGCATGGTCACTTACATCTATTGTCCCAATACCACAGGTGTTTATTTCGTCTTTGTCTTTTCCAAATGTTATGAAATAGCCTATTCTTGTATATACAGAATGTGGAGCAGAATAATGAGTGTAACCCCTTCTGTCAGGGAAAAGGTCCCTCCATATATCAATTAAACCAACATCCTCAAAAAGTGTATTAACTTTCTTATGTAAAGATTTTGTTTCATAGGTTTTTCTATTGGAAGAGTCTAAGTTTGGTTGTAATTGTAAATTTAAGTCTCCCCCACTTATCAGGAGACCTTCTGTTTCCGTTACCATAATATCAGTAATTTTCTGAAAGAAACCAATATCACTTCCCGGGGGTGCATATATATTCAATAGAGTAACTGAATTGCCATCTATATTCTCCCTTATCAGAATATATCTGCCTTCTTTATCTCCCATTTCGAATATTTTTTCAAAATTTAGCTTACTTGAGATAAGAATAGCAACTCCTCTCCTATGTCCTGATTTATAGGAGGAGAAAAACAGATTAGTGAAGCCCATTCTCTTTAGTTTTTTATGCTCATTATCACTTAAATGAGTTTCCTGTAAATATACTACATGGGCTTGTTCTTTTTTCATTTTGGATAAAATTCTCTTACGTTTGATTGGATTTAATAGCCCATTTACATTAAAAGAAATGAATTTTACCTTGTCCTTAGCCATCTGTATTTATCTGTCAATGTATCATTGAAATTAGAATAAAACTCAATCGATCTACTCCCTGAACAAATAAGAGCCAAGAAACTCAAATAATAACAAAAATGGCAATGAATGTGTGATTCCAAGGCTGAGGTCTTAAATGACCCTGCGTTGAGCTAGAGGAAATGTCTAGCTGTGGGGGATAACCCCTCCTACTTGTGAGTGTATATATATATACACACACACACACACAAATATATATATATATATATATATATATATATATACATACACACACATACATATATACTATACACACACTATATATATACACACACACACACATACACTACACACACACACACATATGCACACACACACACACACACACACACACATATATATATATATTCTCATTTTGGTGGGGAAAAGGTGTAAGTGAGCGAATAAAGAATAACAACTAAGTAATATAAAATCCACATTATAATAAGTATTTCTCGAGATAGGTATATCACCGTGTACTTTTGCTTCTGTTTAGCTTCTCAACATTTTTAAAGTTAGCCAAACCTTATGGCTCTTCTGAAGGGGGTGAGGACTGTCTTTGGGAAACTCCCGGTCTCTTCCTGATATGTTTCTCTCGGCCTCCTCCCGTCTCCTGCCTTCTCGTTTCTCGCACTAGTTCCCAAGCAGAGCGGGGTAATTCCTCAGCCAGGCTTTCTTTTGTTTTGGTCATGCTGATGGGCAACCCTCGGGCCTTCATGTCTGTAGTCGCCTCTTGCACTGTCTGGTACAACTGCATCCCATTGTCATAAAACACTCAAAGTTTAGCAGGGTACGGAGTTTGAAATCTAATCTTATTTTGCTTTAATACTCGCTTTACTTCAAAGTATTCTTTGCCTTTCTGGAGGACCGCGGGGGGGTGATCTTAGTTGAAATATATTAATTTATCCTCTAAAAACACTCTCTTCTTACCCCAGGCCCTTCGTAGAATCTCCGCCTTGGTGCTGTACGGAAGGAATTTAATTATAATTGAATGTGGCTTTCTATCCTGGGTAGGTTTTGGGACTAACGCGCGGTGGGCTCTTTCGACTTCCAGCTCCATAGCCAGGGGAAGATCCAGCGCGTCCCACAGTAACTTTCCAACAAACTCTGTCATAGACGGGCCCTCCGCTCCTTCGGGAACATTGTAGATTCTGATATTTTTCTGCAGTGATCTTCCCTCCAGGTCAAGCAGTTTACCTTCTTGGTGATGAATTATTTTTATTGTCTTGTTCAGTATCCGCTCCACGTTTTGAACGCGATCTTCCACCTTCTCAATGTGAGTCTCTGCCACCGCTATTTTTTGATTAACGCTGGCGAGCTCTGCCTTAATATCATGGAGCTTTATATCTTTCTGGACCTCCATTATTTCTTTCAGGATTTCAAAGACATTCGCCGCTTCGACTGAACGAGGGCCGGCGCCCGCCTCACTCGCACGCGGTCAGGTTGGAGAGCCGCTCGCTGCACTCCTCTCGGATGCAGGCTCCGCAGTGTCGCTTTTTTAATTTCCGTTTCTTCTCCCCATTCTTGCCCCTCTTTTCAGTTCAAATATTTTTCGAAAAATGTTATATTTGACGGGTTAATGGGGCTTAATACGCGTTTTTCTGGATGAGCTAGTGACTTAAGCTGCCATTCTCGACGATGATGTCACTGGACGATTCAAATTCATTTTAACACATTACATTGAAACTTATAGCGTTTACGTTAACAGCCAACACAACCTAACATTGTGATGGGGGCAGCCTGCAAGTGTCGCCACATATTCCGGCGTTAGCATAGCATACCCACAATGGAATTAGTAGCCAACAGTGTGCTTAGGAACAGCCCCTTAGGAGAACGTCATACGTGATTTGAGTGATCGCACAGCTACCACCATTATCACTGTACTGTGGTGTTCTATGGATCACTGACTCCAGTGGAGGTGCAGGCTTCTAAAGGTACGGAGACCAAACCTGCACACTGCAAAGGCTACGTAAGTTTACGTTCCCTTTGATCACAAAGTGGATTTCTCTGAATGTGCTCACTTATTCCACCCTTTGTCTACACAGAACATCCAGGCAGCAACAATCATTTCATCGCACTTCCTCCACCAACAAGTCTCAACCACTCCATTTATACAGACTGTCAAATAAAAGTACTACAGTCGACAAATTTCCAATGACCAAAAGAATATGATTTATTACATTGTAAAATTTAGTTTTAAGTGTTTGTAATGCTGAACATAAATTATACAAGCATATTTCTAAAACATCGTTAAAGAACCAATTTTACACAGAGTCTGACTTTTATATCCAATGAAGTCAGCTATAATAAGAAATTTAGATAAGGTGTAAAATAAGCTGAAAATCCTGGCTTCCTCTGTAAGGAGCCTCTGTACTTCGTCCCCATGCAATTTGTGGGTTTTCTCTGGGTCCACTGGTTTTGTCCCACAGTCCAAAGACGGACCAGGAAGGTTAACTGGTCATGTGAATTGTCCTGTGGTTAGGTTAGGGTTAAAATCAGGTTGTCAGGGAAGTGTGACTCAAAGGGCCAAAGGGGCCTATTTCACGCTGTATCCCTAAATTTGAAAATATAAAATTTGCTAATAGGTCTTTTGCACTTCTGTGAAGGCCAGTTTTAGTCTCAATGTCTGAGAGGACTCGGATCTGGGAGAAAGTTCTCCTGATAAAATAGCAGCAAAGCAACATAATATTCTTGGAGGGATTCTTAGATAAGCACATGGATGAAAGAAAAATGGAAGGCTATGCAGGATTTAAGCATTATATTGATCACGGCAACACACACACAAAAACGCTGGAGGAACTCAGCAGGACAGGCAGCATCTATGGAAAAGGAGACCTGCTCAAGGATTTCGGCCCGAAACGTCAGCTGTTTACTCTTTTCCATAGGTGCTGACTGGCCTGCTGAGTTCCTCCAGTGTTCTTTGTGTGTGTTGCTTGGATTTCCAGCATGTGAAGATTTTCTCATATTGATCCTGGAATTGGTTAAAAGGTCGGCACAACATCGTGAGCCAGGGAGACCTGTACCGTGCTGTACTGTTCTATGTTCTGAAACAAACTAAACATCTGTGCATTGCTTCTAAAGTCTCCATTAATACTAAGGCTGGTTCTGAGCACCTTGGTGGTTTTGAACCCCTGGTGAATATACTTTTTTTAAAAACCGATTGCAATGCAAGATTAATCTGTACCTACTGTTTCCTGCAGATTCATAGAAACATAGAAAATCTGCAGCACAATACAGGCCCTTCGGCCCACAAAGTTGTGCCGAACCAGTCCCTATCTTAGAAATTACTAGGCTTACCCATAGCCCTCTATTTTACTAAGCTCATGTACCAATCCAAAAGTCTCTTAAAAGATCCTATCGTATCCGCCTCCACCACTGTTGCCAGCAGCCCATTCCACGCACTCACTACTCGCTGAGTAAAAAAATTACCCCTGACATCTCCTCTGTACCTACTCCCCAACACCTTAAACCCATGTCCTCTTGGGGCAACTATTTCAGCCCTGGGAAAAAGCCTCTGACTATCCACATGATCAATGCCTCTCATCATCTTATACTTTTCTATCAGGTCACCTCTCATCCTACTTCACTCCAAGGAGAAAAGGCCGAGTTTACTCAACCTATTCTCATTAGGCAAGCTCTCCAATCTAGGAAACATCCTTGTAAATATCCTCTGCAGCCTTTCTATGGCTTCTACATCCTTCCTGTAGTGAGGCAACCAGAACTGAGCACAGTACTCCAAGTGGGGTCAGACCACTGCAACATTACCTCTTGGCTCCTAAATTCAATTCCACAATTGATGAAGGACAATACACCATATGCCTTCTTAACCACAGAGTCAACTTGCGCAGCTGCTTTGAGCGTCCTATGGACTCAGACCCGAGGATCCCTCTGATCCTCCACACTGTCAAGAGTCTTACAATTAATACTATATTCTGTCATCATATTTTACCTATCAAAATGAACCTCTTCACATTTATCTGGGTTGAACTCCATCTGCCACTTCTCAGCCCAGTTTTGCATCCTCTCAATGTCCCGCTGTAACCTCTGACAGCCCTCCACATGAACCACAACACCCCCAATCTTTGTGTCATCAGCAAACTTCCTAACCCATCCCTCCACTTCCTCATCCAGGTCATTTATAAAAATCATGAAGAGTAAGGGTCCCAGAACAGATCCCTGAGGCACACCACTGGTCATCAACCTCCATACAGAATATGACCTGTCTACAACCACCCTTTGCCTTCTGTGAGCAATCTGGTCCCAGTGACTTATCCAACTTGATGCTTTCCAAAAGCTCCAGCACATCCTCTTTCTTAATATCTACATGCTCAAGCTAATTCAATGCCAACTTTTGATTTCCACTCACTTAACTTGAAGACTGCACATATGCAGTGCTAAACACTTTTTTTTTTGGTTCTGCACCTAAGTCAGGCCTCAGGTTTTGTACAACATAGGCTGACTAAAGGTCAAAGTAAATTATTACCTAGATATGTATATGTCACCATATACTACCCTGAGACTCGTTTTCTTGCAGGCATTTACAGGAAAATAAGGTAATGCAATAGAATTTAAGATAAGCTATAACTATAAACAAAGTCCAATAACCAATGCACAAAGATGACAAACTGAGCAAATAAAAAATGATACTGAAAACAATAATTGAGAACTGAGAAAAATAATAATGAAATGGGAAGGATGGCAGAGGTAAGTTCTTCATACAGAGCGGTGGGTGTGCGAAGTGCTCTGCTAGGGGTAGTGTTAGAGGCAGATGCATTAGGAGTATTTAAGAAACTCTTGGACAGGCAGAAGAATGAAAGAAAAATGAACGGCTATGTAGGTGGGATGCGTTATATTGATATTAGAGTAGGTTAAAAGGTCAGCACAACTTCATGTGAAGTTTAATGCTCTATTTTCTCATGGCAGAAGCAATGATAGTCTGATAAAATGACACAGTGCATTTGAAACTGGCTTAACCCAAAGCAAAGCACTGTGTTGAGTGTGGCACTGTCCGAGCAGAAATGGGCCCTCTAGGGCCATTGAGACAACACTGGCAGTATCAGCGGCACTAAAGGTGTGCACAACAGTGACTTAGCTAATATTGCTATTATATGATTTTGTTTACACAAATTGGAATTACTGTGTTTATTTTGTGTTGATCCATCTTCACCCTCTGGGCAGCAGCTGCTGTGATGATCAGCAACAAAGGGAAAGGTGAGCGAGTGCAAGTGAACAGGAACTTTGCCTCAGCCTCACTGGCCTCGCAACTGGATGTGCTGTTCACTGCATACATGTTAATGTTCTCCCCAATGTAGTATCTGGCTGGACTCACAGCCAAGGGTACAGCAGATCAACGATCAAATGTTTGCCATATACCCTATATTTACACGTATTAGGAATTTGTTGTGGTGTGTTGGTCAAGGTGCAACATGCAATTAATAACAACATTTATCAATTCAAAGTACATATATGTCACCATATACAATCATGAGATTCATTTCTTGCATCATTGTTGTTCCTTATGGCACATCTAGCAGATATCTTGCCGTTTCTTTAGCATTTTGTCTGTTTCTAATGAGGCCGAGTTGCTAGCTCAACGCTCAACCCAGAACGGATGGAAAGAGCAAGGAGCAGGTCAGATTCGAACCTGGGACCATTTGTCTCGAGGTCCGGTTCGGACGCCACTACACCATCAGCTGGCATACTCAATAAATCCAATAACCATAAAAGAACCAATGAAACGTTGCACCAACAGGGTGGACAACCAGTGTGCAAAAGACAACAAACTGCACAAATACAAAAAGGAGTAATAATAATAAATAAGTAAATAAGCAATAAATATCAAGGACATGAGAAGAAGAGTCCTTGCAAGTGAGTCTGTAGGTTGTGGGAATGGTTCAGTGATTTTATACCCTCTGGTTCAAGAGCCTGATGGTTGAGGGGTAACAACTGTTCCTGAACATGATGGTGTAAATCCTGAGGCTCCCATACCTTCTTCCCAATGGTAGCAGTGAGAAGAGAGCACGAACACAAGAAAATCTGCAGACGCTGGAAATCCAAAGCAATACATGCTGGAGGAACTCAGCAGGTCAAGCAGCATCTATGGAAAAAAGTACACAGTCGACGTTTAGTCTAAAAGAGACCATGATCTGGGTGCTGGGGGTCCTTAATGATGTATGTTGCTTTCCTGCAGCAATGCTCCATGTAGATGTGTTCAAAGCTAGGGAGGGCTTTACCCATGATTGCTTGGGCTGTATCCACTACTTTTTGTCAGATTTTCTGTTCAAAAGCCCTGGTGTTTCCATACCAGGCTGTGATGCAACCAGTCAATATACTCTACACCACACATCTACAGAAGCTTGTCAAAGTTTTAGATATCATGCCAGATCTTTGCAGACACTGCTTACACAGTTATAAAGAACAAGGAATTATATAAAATATAAAATTAGACATCAAAGTATAGATGTGGAATAAAATGCTCACAAATACATAAATATCAGCACATGCTTACAATGTAAACAGCATTATAAAATAGTTTGAAAGTGTTTACACTGCATTGCAGTGACTGAGGTAATAGATAGAGGAGGTGAGGGTGCTAAAGTGAATGGTTGATCAGATTAACTGCCTGGGGGAAGAAGCTTTTAAGATGGTGTGAAGATATTGTTTTAATAGCCCTATAGCACTTTCCAGAAGGGAACTTTTGGAAAAGGAAGTTTGCTGACTGGGTAAGTATCTACAGTAATTTTTCCTACACACTTCTTTTTCCTGGACACATACTGTACAAATCCTGCAGTGACGGTAGATCACAGTTAATGACCATCTCTGCTGACCTGACGGTTCCCTATAGTTTCCATATATTGTGGGAGGGTGCTGCGCCCAACCAGACAGTAATGTCTGATGTGACGATTCACTCTATGATGACAGTGTAGAATTGCACTAATATATTTTGGGGAAGATGGAAATTTACCAACTATCACAAGAAGTACCTCCTCTGCCAAATCTTTTTGTTAATGAAGGAGATACGATTCTCCCACATGAGATCCTGCAAGAGAATAATGCCCAGGAACTTGAACGTTGAAATGGTGCTAACTACAGACTTGTTGATGAAGAGAGTGGGTGCAGAGGAGTCTCAATTCTCCTGAAGTCAATTTGCATTTCCACTGTTTTGAGGGCATCCAAAATTGCAAGTGGATAGGTTGTTCATTGATACCATGGGTCAATTGCATACAGGTTAATATTCTCCACACAATAATATCCGGCAGGACTCACAACAGCAATAGTCAAGGGCACAACAGATGTCAACTTGGAGCTAATTCAGCACTTTTGTGGTTCAAAACATGGATTACAATTGAAGAATTTTGTAGCCACTGTGTGTCTACTGTGCCTGTGTCATACTCCAGACAGCACAGTTCATAATTTATTTTCAACAGTTCAATAGTTCCATTTGAAATGTATACAATATACATCCTGAAATTCATGTTTTTTATTATGAATGCAAACAGATCTCCGCCATTATCTAATGTAGGGCTCCTCCAAATAAACGAAAAGGATTAGTTATGTAAAATACTAAAATCTGAACAGCGTGAGCATCAAAATTCAAGTCACTAAGACTTTCAAGTTTCAAGTTTGGAGACAGTGCTCAGGCTAGGGATGCAGAGGGAATCAGAGGTCAGGCCGGAGTCTATGCCTCCACTCCATATTCGAAGGCCAGCGCCGTGCACGTGGGACATCTATGGCCAGAGACTGAGTCTGCAAACCTCTGCAAGCCCACTGGGGAAGTTAAAGCCCAGTGTCTGCAATTCTAAGCCCAAGTCCACTAGAGGCTGAAGACGTTCTGAACTAGGTTTAGAGGACCGTGAATGTGCGTGGATGGGAGGGAGGAATGGGACTTGTTTTGCTGTTGTTGTTTTGTTGCTTGTTGTGTTACTGTTTTGTTGTTTTCTGTGTTGTTCTGCTGAGCATTGTGAGCATGCTAGTTGGTGCTGGAATATATGTTAACACTTGCGGGCTGCCTTCAGTACACCCTCGAGTGTGTTAGTTGTTAACACGAACGATGCATTTCACTATATGGTTCCACGTACATGTGACAAATAGATTTGAATCTTGAGTCTTATGGTATCAAGGAATAAGCCCATCAAGCAACCCATGCTTAATACCCTGAGACACAACTGGAAACTCAAGAGCACATACTATGCAAACACAAGAGAAGGCAAATGCTGGCATCTGGAGCAACACTCAAAACGCTGGAGGGACTCAGTGGGTCAGGCAGCATCTATTGTGGGAAATGGACAGTTGCCATTTCAGATCATCTGAGTTCCTCCAGCGATTTGAGTTTTGCCCATGTATTACCCATTTGCTTTTGGCAGGTTCAGGAAATGACAATATTGGTGAGAAACAGCAAAGAAACCAAATCATGATTATTTCTGCATAACTCCAATGACGGTTGTAGACTCCACCACACTGGGAGTCATAAAATCATAGAGCACAGAAACCGGCCCTTCAGCCCAACTGGTCACCAGGCTGACCAAGATACCCAGTTAAGCTAGACTTATTTGTCCATGTTTGGTCCCTACCACTCTAAACCTTTTCTAACCATGTACTTCTCCAAGTACCTTATAAATAGTGTTAATTATATGCCTCAGCCACTTCCTCTGGCACTTCATTCCATATACTAGAACATAAAACATTACAGCACAGTACAGGCCCTTGGCCCACAATGTTGTACTGACCTTTTAACTGCTCTAAAACCAATCTACATAGCCCTCTATTTTTCTATTATCCATGTGCCTATCTAAGAATTTCTTAAATGCCCCTTATGTACCTGCCTCTATCATCACCATACACCTACCATTCACTGTATAAAAAATATATATCCCCACTATACTTTCCTTTAATCACCTTAATATTATAGCCCCTTGGATTAGCCATTTTCACCCTGGGAAAAAATCTCTGGAAGTCAACTCAATCTATACATCTCATCATTTTGTACACCTCTATCAAGACTTCTCTCATCCTCCTTCGCTGCACAGAGAAAAGCCTTAGCTTGCTCATCCTATGCTCACATGATCTCCAATCCAGAAAAATCCTGCCAAATCTTCTCTGCACCCTCTCTAAAGGTTCCACATTCTTCCTATGATGAGGAAAACAAAACTGAATACAATATTCCAAGTAGTGCTGCCAAAGGGTCTCAGCCCAATACATCAACTATACTTCCTTCCATAGACACTGCCTGGCCTGCTGAGCTCCTCCAGCATTTTCTGTGTTGTTACAATATTCCATGTGGTTTATCAAGCTGCAGCATTACCTGGTGAAAGTATTGACCAAACTCAGGATAAACAAGTTACACCTTTAATCTCTCCTCTCTCACATTAAATCTACGCCTTCTACAAAGTACATTTATCATCAAAGTATGTATAGAGTAGACAACCTTGATATTCATCTTTTTGCTGTCAGCCACTCCACACACAATTAAAGAAAAACACATTTAAAGAAAAACCCCACACAAGACCATTAAACACCCAATGTATGAAAAGAGTACAAGTCATGCAAACAATAAAAAGTAAACAAATAACATTAACCACAGAGTTCCGGGAAGTGTGTCCACAGCCGCTGAGGCAAATTAAGTCAGTCCAGGATCCTGATGTTCGCAGGCCACGGCCAGAGTCAGTTCAGTGCTGAAACACCTTCATCAAATTGTGCAAATAGTTTAAAAAGAAGCAAAAACAACAATGAACCAACAACGAACAAGAACCAAAGCACAACGAACATGAACTGGAGCATCCCCTAAAAGTGAGACCACAACTGCGGAGCGCGTTTAGTGCTGAGGCGGGTGGAGCCTGGCCAGAGCCCAGTGGCTGCAGGCTTAACAGCCACTCCCAATCCTGGCAGCATGGTTCCTGCACACTGGCAGTGGCAAGAAGAGTCCGGTCAAATGCAGGCAGACGGTGCTGAACACCTGGTCATGTTCCACTCACCCTCTGATGATTTTAATCTTGCTCGATGCTTTACTCAGCACGGAGCAATGGAAGATTAGAAATCGACACAGCGTACACCCCCCAGTGATGGCCATAGTTGCAGACTCCACACCGAATCCCCCAGGAGATTGGAGAAGCACCAGATTGCTTAGTCAGCTCAAAAATACATCATTAGAAGGGAAATTACAGACTGCAAGTGGTCACAGTTCAGAAGAAGTATATTTGGAAGAAGAGTATCTGGTAGTTTTTGAGCTGTCTGCAGGATGTCACTGTTGATTGTTGGTGTCATCTTGCCAGAGTCTTAGCAGAATCTAGTTGTTGATTCTCCAACCCTGAAAGAAAGATGGGTGAATCGGGCCCATTTATGTCCCTCATGATTTTATGCATCCCTATAAGATCATTCTTCATTCTCTTCCACTCCAATGAATAAAAGCCCAAAATGTACAACCTCTCCCCAAAACTCTGTTCCTCAAGGCCCAGCAACCTCCAAATACCTTCCAGCTGAATGGCACCTTCCTTATTTAAATATTAAAGACGAGCTTTATTTGTAACATGCACAATAAAACATAGAGTAAAATGTTTCATTTTCATTAAATCAAATCAAGGGGGATTACGCTGGGTAGTCCACAAGTACCCAACGCTTCCATCATCAACTTACCACACCCACAACTTATTAACCCTAATTCATACGTGTCTGGAATGAGGAAGGGAACCAGAACACCTGGAAGAAACGCACGAGGACAGCGTACAGACAGTGGTGGGAACTGAACCCAGATCAGTGAGTGCTGGCACTATAAATCTATTGCGCTAAGCATGATACTACCATGTTGCCTCGTTTCTTGCCAGAAATCCTCATGCCTCCAACAAACCTTACCTTGGACTCTTAAGAGATCTATATTTTTCCTGCCTACTGCCACAGTCACTGTTCTCTCTAAGCTGTGCGGGTACATGGCCGCGCAGTAGCTGAAATGCTTCTGCACACATAGCCTTTGTTTTCGCGCAGCTGGTATTTTGTTCTATATAACGCTATCATAAAGCACCACACAGTTTTCAGGCCATGTAAGTATTTCCTGCTCAGAATAATGGCTGGTATAAAAAAAAGTAGAAGGAATGTTGGCCATAATGATCACCGCCCATAGACTTTCCATTGAGAATGAGGTGTTCAGAAGCATGTGCGATTGCTGTCGAAGGAGGCTCAAGCCTATTGCAGATTACAAAAAACTTAGCTCTTAGATAACTAAAACACTTAAAACACTCATATATGCTGATTTCCAATGGACCATAAGACATTGGAGCAGAATTAAGCCATTTGGCTCATCAAGTCTGCTGTGCCATTCCATTCTGACTGATTTGTGACCTTTCAACCCCATTCCACTGCTTTCTCCCTGTAACCTTTAACGTCCTTGTTAATCAAGAACCTATCGACCTCCGCTTTAAATATGCCCAATGACAAAAACTGACAACCAACCAATGTGCAAAAGAAGACACTCTATGCAAACAAGTAAGTAAGTAAATAAATAAATAAATAAATAGATAGATAAAGTGATCAATCAATAAATTAGTCATTCAGTAAATCAATAACTCAATCATACTGAGAACATGAGCTGTACAGTCCTTAAAAATTAGTCCAGAGGTTGTGGAACCAGTTCAGTTAGTTCAGGAGCCTGATGGCTGGATGGTAACAATGGTTCCTGAACATGGCTGTAAGGCTCCTGTATCTCCTTCCTAATTATCTTGAGTGTGCATCTTTTGTTGAGATTGGCAATGACTCGGCTGTGCATCCAGTCAGAACCATGAGCCAGATTTTCCAGCAAATTTTATAAATTCACTGCTTTTAATTTAGTCCCTTCCTGATTCTCACTACTAGTTGACTCTTTGCTACATTGCTTCAGAACATAATGTCAGCTTCCATTAATATATGCTGACAATCTCACACACACACACACACACACACACACACACACACACACACACACACACACACACACACACACACACACACACACACACACACACACACACACACACACACACACACACACACACACTTCAGTTTCACACTGCCTGTCCAGCAACGTAAGACATAAAGAGAATTTCCTCCACTTCAGGAGACAAGGGATACAGGAATCTTTTTTTTTATTCAAGAAAGGGAGTAGGGATAACCTTGGGAATTATAGACCAGTGACTCTTACTTAAATGGTGAGCTAGTTATTGAAGAAGTTTCTTAGAGAGAGGATATGTGAGCATTTGGAGAAACAGTATAAGAGATAGTCAGCATGGCCTGACTGTTAGGGGCCTGACTGAATTCTTTGAGGATATGGCAGAGCAGTGGATGTGGTGTATATGTATTTTAGTAAGGCATTTGATAAGGTAGACTCATTTAAGTTTGTTTATCCTCATTTCCAGTTCACAAGTGTAAAGAAGAACAAAATAATTGTTACTGTGGATCAGATGCAGCACAGAAAGAGACATTGTAAGATAAACAACACAATAAATCTAAAAAACACACACAAAAAGCTGGAACTCAGTAGGTCAGGCAGCATCCATGGAAGTGAACAAGCAACGTTTGGAGCCAAGATCCTTCTTCAGGATGGGAAAGGAAGGGGAAAGATGCTGGAATAAAAAGGTGGGGAGAGAAGAACAACCTATCCTCCTCTAGTACCACGATGAGGCCATCCTTAGGGTGGAGGAACAAAACCTTATACTCTGTCTAGGTAGCCTCCAACTTGATGGCATGAATATCGATTTCCCCTCCCAGTAATATAAAAATTCCCACCCTATCCCCTCTTCTTCTATTCGCCATTCTGGCCGCTTACCACTTCTCACTTGTCTATCACTTCCCCTGGGTCCCCTCCTTTTTCCCTTTCTCCTATGGTCCACTCTCCTCTCCCGTCAGATTTCTTCATCTCCAGTCTTTACCTTTCTCAACCACCTGGCTTCATCAATCACCCTCCAGCTAGCCTCCTTCCCCTACCCCTCCTTTTTATTCTGGCATCTTCACCCCTCATTTCCAGTCCTGAAGAAGGGTCTTGGCCCAAAACACTGACTGTTTATTCATTTCCACAGATGCTGCCTAACCTGCTAAATTCCTCCAGCACTTTGTGTGTGTTGCTCTGGATTTCCAGCATCTGCAGAATTTCTTGTGTTTATAAATTTAAATAACATAAGATAGCTTATGTGCATAGATTAATTATACGTCTATAAAGTGATGCTCGGCATAGGCATATCTGTATAGAAGGTGATTCAGACAAGAAATGATGACGTACTCGTGACATGAAAGTTAGCAGACATGGGACCCAGGGATATCTGGCTGTGTGGATATAGAATAGGCTTGCCCATAGAAGGCAGAGGATGATAGCAGATGGAGTAAATGCTGTCTGGAAGTCGGTGACCAGTGGTGTTCTGCACGGTTCTGTTCAAGGACCCCCTGCTCTTTGAAACTTCTGTAAATGACTTGGATAAGGAAGTGGAAAGGTGGGTTAGTAAGTTTGCAGATGACATGAAGGTTGATGGTGTTTTGGATAGTGTATAAAGTTGTCATGGGTTACAATGGGACATTGACTGGGCTGAGAAGTGGAAGATGGTGTACAACCAGAAAAGTGTCATGTGATTCACTTTGGAAGGTCCAACTTAAAGGCAGAATATGGGGTTAATGGCAGGATTCTTAGCAGTGTGGAGGAACAGGGGGATCTTGGTGTCCACGTCCATAGATCCGTCAAAGTTGCAGTGCTAATTGATAAGGCTTTTAAGAAGATGTATGGTGTGTTGGCCTTCGTTCATCAAAGGACTGAGGGCTAGAGCCACAAGGTAATGTTACAGCTCTATAAAACTGGTTGGACCACACTTAGAATTCTGTGTTCAGTTCTGGTTGCCTCAGCAAAAAGGATGGACACACTTTCAAGAGTGTGCAGAGACTTACCAGGATGATTAGGGTGCATGGTAATAGCGTGACACTATTACTGCCTGGGGCATTCTGGAATTTGTAGTATTGTGTGCACTTCTCATCGCCTATCTGCAGGAAATATATCACTAAGATTGACAGGGGACAGAGAAAATTTACCAGGCTGTTGCCAGGACTTATGGCCCCGAGTTATAGGGAAAGATTGAATACCTTAAGGCTTCATTCCCTGGAGATTAGGAGAATGAGAGACTTGATAGAGGCATACAAAATTATGCCAGGGGTGTAGATAGGGTAAAGACACTGAGATCAGGTGAAACAACAACCAGAGATCGTGGGTTTATGGTGAAACGTGAACTGTCTAAGGGGATCCTGAGAGGGACCTTCTTCACTCAGAAGGTGGAGAGTGTGTGGAACAAGCTGCTGGCAGAAGTTGTAGGTGAGCATTTGATTGCAACATTTAAGAGACGTGTGGATAAGTACATGGATAGGTGTGGTGCGGAGGGCTATGGTTCGGGCGTGGATCAATGGGACTAGGCAGACAATCATTCAGCATGGACTAGATAAACCGAGAGCTTGTTTCTGTACTGTCGTGCTCTGACTCGATGGCTCTCTTGCCTCATAATTTGAAACAAAATACATGAATTATCTTGTACTCGGTGGTAATTGACCACATGGTCTAGAGGTCTCCAATGCTTTTACACACAGTCTTCTGTGATGCATTCGACACAAGCAGACACCATTTCATCACCAAACATTCAATGCAGGGGTTCCCAACCTGAGGTCCACGGATCCCTTGTTTAATGGTATTGGTCCATAGCATAAAAAAAACAGTTGGGAACCCCTGATTCAAAGGAACCAGATAAACAAACCAGGTAACAAGCGCAGAAACGGAAAAAATGAACACTAAATTTATTAAAGTTTTTTTAAGGGCTTCTGCAACCAAGAGATAAGTTATTCATTCAAATTTCAAAGTAAATTTATTATCAAAATGTGATTATGTCACCATTTACTACCCCGAGATTCATTTTCTTGCAGGCATTCACAGTAGAACAAAGGAATACAATGGAATCAGTGAAAAACCACACATGAAGAGTGACAAGTGACCAGTGTGCAAAAGAAGCCAAAACTCTGAAAAAGGAAATAAATAAAGAAATAATACTGAGCCCCTGAGTTAGTCATAGAGTTGTAGAAAAGTACAGCACAGAAACAGGCCTTTTAGCCCATCTAGTATGTGCTGAACTATTTAAATTACTTACTCTTATCAACCTGCACTGGGACTATAGCACTCCACGCCTCTACCATCTACATACCTATCCAAAATTCTCTTAAACATTGAAATTGAGCTCCCATGCACCACTTGTGCTGGCAGCTCGTTCCACACTCTTGCAACCCTCTGAATGAAGATGACTCCCTTAAACTTTACATCTTTCACCCTTAACCTGTGACCTCTTGTTGTAGTCCCACCCTACCTCAGTGGAAAAAGCCTGCTTGCATCTACTCTATCTATACCCCTCATAATTTTGTATACCTCTGTCAAATTTCCCCTCAGTCTTCTATGTTCCAAGGAATAAAGTCCTAAACTATTCAACCTTTCCTTATAACTCAGGTCTTCCAGACCCAGCAGTAATGAGTTCTTTTGATATAAAACGGGGACTTCCACTGGAAACCGGAAACCTTACAGTCTGCTGAAGTAATTTATTTCACACATTAAGTTGACTCTACATCCGAAGTGATCCCAATACATCTGACTCCAGCTACCTGTTCAAAAGTGGCTGGACTGTTAATTATATCACATCCCTTAAATTCACCATTGCACCTGGTCATTGACAAACAGCAGCTAAACAATACTGGATTTGTTTGTCTGTTTTCGAAATTTAAAGATCAGAGATTAATCCAGTTCCGTAGTTTACCTGCTGAATTACAACATACCAAGGACAATAATAGCACTCGCCAAGGGTGTTCACACACAATGTGGGTATTTTGGAGAGTTGCCAAGGGCAGATTTACCGCAGTGTTCTCTAAAATGAAACTTCAGTCCAATTAACTTTGACTTCACCACAACGTACACTGAGTACAGAACACAGCACAAAATGCCTGCTCTGCCATCTCTGCATTACAACTGTTTTATAACACAAAGTGAGAACCCAAACAGTGATAAGACAAGACGCACTTTTTATAATTATAGAGAGCAAACATTATGGTCCTAATATTCTGCTGGTGAAGACCTACTTATTGTTCCATCAGCCCTCTCCCACTGTATAAACTTAAAAATAATATTGGGTGTATTGAAAGTAACATACACAACATGCTGCAGGTACTCAGCAGGTCAAGCAGCATCTTTGGAGGAGAATAAACAGTCAACATTTCAGGCTGAGACCCTTCATCAGGACTGGAAAGGAAGGGGCAAGAAGCCAGAATAAGAAGGTGGGAGGAGGAGAAGGAGGACAAATGGCCAGGTGATAGGTGAAACAAGGTAAGGGGGAAGATAGGTGGGTGGGAGAGGGAGATAAGGTGAGAACTGAGAAAGGTAAAGGGCTGCAGAAGAAATCTGATAGTAGAGGAGAGTGGACCATGGGAGTAAGGGAAAGAGGGGCGAACCAGGTTGGAATGATATGCAGATGAGAAGAGAAGGGGTAAGAGGGAAGCCAGAATGGGAAAAGGAAATAAAGAGAATGAGGAAGGGGAGAAATTACCAGAAGTTCTGTTAGTATACTTAACCATTTATCAAACCTTTCTTTGTATATAGAACATTACAGTTCCCTTGGCCCACAATTTTCACAGACAACAGATTTTGCAGAGAACGGTGTAAAAAGCAAAAGTCATCCAGTGAGCAGCAGTTCTGTGGGTGAAAATACCTTGTTAATGAGAGAGGTCAGACTGGTTCAAACTGACAGGAAGGCAACTGTAACTCAAATAATCACGAGGAGGGAAGAGCATAGTACAGGCTCTTTACCCACAATTTTGTGCCACCCCCTTTTGACCTACTCCGAAATCAATCTAATCCTTCCCTCCTGTATAACAGCCCATTTTTCATTTATCCATCTGCTTATCTAAGCGTTTCTTAAATGTTCTGCCTCTACCACCACTCCTGGCAGAGTGTTCCACATACCCACCACTCTATGTATAAGAAACTTCCTTCCAACATCCCCACTATACTTTCCTCCAATCACCTTAAAATTATGCCCCCTTACATCAGCCATTTCTGCTTTAGGAAAAAGTCTCTGGCTTTGCACTCAATCTATACCTCTTATCATCTTGTAAACACTATCGAGTAACCTCTCACCCTCCCCCCCTTCACTCCAAAGAGCAGAGGCCTAACTCACTCAACCTATCCGCATAAAACATGATCTCTAATCCGTCCGAGAGATCAGACATAAGCCAATTTCCTTCACAAAGATGAAACTGATGGGTCTTTATGGTTGTTCTTCTGCCGAGCTATGTTGGCGACACTTGCGGGCTGCCCCCAGCACACCCTCAGGTGTTTTGGTTGTTAATGCAAAAAATGTTTTTCACTGTACGTGTCGACATACATGTGATAAATAAACTCGAATCCGGGCTCTTGATGATTTGGTGCTTTCCCAAGCATTGAAACCAGTCTTGATTTAATTCCAGACTTAACTTCATTAATGTTTATTTTAAATTTGCTATGAAAGGATTTGGATTCATTTCTTTAGATTATGATCTCTGTGATACGATCATTGTTCTATGATAAATAGGTCAAAGTTATCAGAGAAAAGAACTTGGGACATGCAGCATCCGGGCATGAATTTTTTTCCTTCTATGTTTTGATCCATCTAAACCAAACTGTCAACTTTTGTTTTTCTTTTATTAATCTTTAAGTCAATGGATTTTTACCTTTCAAAGTCAAAGTACAAATAATTATCAAAGTACATACCCTTAGATTCACTTTCTTGTAGGAAAAAGAGAAATACAACCAAATTCATGAGAATATACAAAAACAAATACTGATAAGCGACCAATGTGCAAAAGAAGACAAATTGCACAAATAGAAACAATATTGAGAACATGAGTTGTAGAGTCTAAATTCAGATTCATTAGCTTATTGCCCCAACCTCAGAGATCCCAGAAGACAGCTACTAAGCTGCATAATAATTCTTTTGTGTAAAGGGAGAAAATGTTACCTGCATCTTAAATAATATTCTTCCTGAATCAGATCATTTACCTCATCAAACTCACAAATTAATATCTCTGGTACTATTTTTATGTACGTTTAATGTTTATTACATGATTAATTTTTCAATAACACAATTGGAAATTATTACCTTTTTCTGCCATCTTTCGACCAAGGTTAAAGAAAATCACTGGAGCAGTTTGAGTGTAAGTTCTAACTACACCATCAGGGCAACAATCAAAGCACCTCGCAAGGAAAACATAGTTTATCCCACATAATTCTGTTTTCATTAAACACAGACTTGTCTGTGGATCAGTGTCAGCTGCAGATTTGGGAACGTTATGCGGAAACGAGTCAGAGAGAAGCTGATAATAAAACAAATGTTTAACACTTTGTCCGACAGAAAAAAGTTAGGCACAGCAACAAGGGACTAGAAGTATTGCTCAAGATCCATGACTGTGTGGGACAAATAGAAGTTACTCCTGAAATCTATGTGAATCTTTGGTTTATTGCACATTGCACTTCGGCTGTTTTTTAAAATTTAAGCAGGTATCTGTTTCATAATTTACTCCGTACATAGAACACAGAACACTACAGCACGGTACAAGCTCTTCGGCCCACAATGTTGTGCAGACACTTCAACCGACTCTAAGATCAATCTAACCCTTCCTTCATACATAGCACTCCTATCATCCACATGCCTATCTAAGAGTTTCCTAAGTGCCCCTAATATATCAGCTTCTACCACTACCACTATCATGGCAGGGTGCTCCACGCACTCACCACTCTTGGAGTAAAGAGTTTACTTCTGCCATCTCCCCTATCCTCATTAGAAATCCAAGATTCAGGAATGTTTATGAGTGTAAAGGAGATTTATGATTGTTTATGTTTATGACTGTTACTCTGGATCCAATGCAACAGAAGAAACATCACAATAAACATAAAGAACACAATAAATGTCAATATGAAGGCAACCCTATAAAACACAGTGTCCATGCTCTCCAGTTCAGGCAGCATCCTGGTAAATCTCTGTATCCACTCTAAAGCTTTCACATCCTTCTTAGAATAAGATGACCAGAACTGAACACAATATTCCAACTGTGGTTTAACCAGGGTACAGGAGCCTTAGACCCCACACAACCAGGTTCAGAAACAGCTATTGCCTTTACAAAGAAAGCACGGCAGCATCTTTACTTTCTCAGAAGATCGCAAAGGTTCGGCATGTCATCTAAAACACTGACGTATTTCTGGATATGCCAATATGTAGTGGAGAGTATATTGGCTGGTTGCATCACGAAATGGGATGGAAACATCAATACCCTTGAATGGAAAATCCTACAATACAGCCCAGTCCATCGTGGGTAAAACCCTTCCCACCATTAAGCACTTCTACATGGAGTGCTGTCACAGGAAAGCAGTATTGGTCATCAAGGATCCCCACCATCCAGGGCATGCTCTCATCTCGCTGCTGCCATCATAAGAAGGTACAGATGCCTCAGGATCCACATCGCCAGGTTCAGGAACAATTATTATCCCTCAATCATCAGGCTCCCAAACCAAAGGGGATAACTTCACTTGCCCCTTGATGAACTGTTCCCAGCACCTATAGACTCACTTTAAAGGACTCTTCATCTCACATTCTTGATATTTTTTGCTTATTCCTGTATTTATTTATTATTATTATGCAGCCTCAAGGCACCAATGTATTTTTATCTGTATTAAGTTATCAATTTAAATTTCTAAACACTGTAATTACACTCAAATAGCCTAAGAACACATTAGAAAAAGCCTTTTGATTCTACGTATCTACATCTAGAGGCTACTTTACTAAGTAACTTGTACAGTGGCTTGTTAATTCATGCTTCTAATCAACCAATCATGTGGCAGCAACACAATGTACAAAAGCAAGCAGACATGATGAAGAGGTTCAATTGTTGTTCAGACCAAACATCAGAATGGGGAAGCAATGTGATCTAAGTGACTTTGACCATGAAATAATTGTTGATGCCAGATTTGGTGGTTTGAGTATCTCAAAAATTGCTGATCTCCTGGGAATCTCACACACGGGCAGTGGGAATTGAGCACCTATAGGTAATCACTACTGCAGAAAACTTCTTGCATGAACTACTACCATGCTGTTGCCTTTGATGCATACTTTGCGATTGACAGCAAAGTTTGAAAATGCTGAAAATGCTACTCAAATAGAAAGTTCAAGAAAACACTGGTCAGGTTGACGGAGGGAAAAGGCAAATTTTGGTATTTGAGAGGACCCATCATCAGAATGTGGTGGGTTGTTCCAATTCTCTGCTTTGCCCTGAATCTGCCAAGTAAATGGATATTGATGATACATTCAAGAGACGCATTTTGACCTGGACACTATACATACTTATTGACTCTTATTCAGACTGAGTGGTTTTCTACATCATGCAGAGGGCAGTCTGGATCACAGTTTAAGTCTTGATGGGTTCTGAAGCTTTTGTGATCCAAACATTCTTCAGAAGTCAAATACGAGGCATAAAACTTATTGCTTACAATAATTTTATTATATGTTACAAGAGGAAAGAAGAACAAGAAAAAGTGTTAAGAAAACAAAGAGAAGACTAAAAAGTAGTCATGGTCCACTCTTACTCAGAAAAGAGATAACAAAATTCCATTGATAACAATTAACCAATAAAACAGCCAGATTCAAAGCATGACACCTGCTCTTGAAAACTAAGACTTTTTTAGAAAAATACAGAAAGAGCTGTACCTTAATTACTGAAAAATTCACTGAACAATTACTCATACATAGATGATTATATAAAAACACAACAAACAAGTGTATGCAAGTTAATCTACAAAAGAATTCTACACTGCAATCCAACAGGTTTCGTAAGAAAGATAGGACTTCCAACAATATAGTGACACAACCAGATTCCTTACATTCACTTCTGTCGCATAAAACTTAGCAAGAGAAATACAGCTGTAGAATATTACCCTTATATTCAAGATGCTGCCACTAAGAACAAACATAGTCTTGCAAGCACAAGCCAATGAATTAGGATTTAAATTGTAGTTTTTCCTACCTGGATTTATCTTTACTTATTTCTTCTTCAGAGCTGGAGTCTGGGAATTCTCTTCACTCTAGGAGACAGAAAGAGCAATTCTTTGATGAGGCTGAATTTGGAGTATAGCGTGCCTGCAGGAAAGATAAGCTTAAATGAATACAGGGAATATTTACAGATTTAGTCCAACTGGAGTTCAATTCCCACTGCTGTCTGTAAGGAGTTTGTATGTTCTCTCTATGAACACTTGTGTTTCCTCTGGTTCTCTGGTTTCCTCCGACATTCCAAAAACATAGGGTTCTGGTTAGTGAACTGTGGGCATGCAATGTTGTCCCCCAAAACATGACGACACTTGCGGACGGTCCAACACAATCCTCGCTGATTTGATTTGATGCAAAACGTCGCGTTTCACTGAATGTTTCAATGTACATAGGATAAATAAAGCTAATCTTAAAAAGATCTTAACCTCTGTGTAGAGGTTGCATGTTCCCCCAATGACCTCACAAGTTTCCTTCCACACCTGAAAGGCATGTAGTTTGGCAGGCTGTGTAAATTACCCACTAGTGTGTAGCTGAGTGATCAAATATCCAGCTGACAAAGAGAATGCTATTCTCCTGACAATGAGATTAACATAGGTTTAATATAAATAGAGACAGCCTGAAAATGTCAGGCCCCACCACTGAGTTTATCTACAAAGATAGCTGGCACAAGAAAGCAGCATCAATCATCAAGGACCCCCACCATCAACGCCATGCTTTCCTCTTGCTGCTCTCATTGGGAAGGAAGTACAGGAGCTTTAGTCCCACACCAGCAGGTTCAGGAACAGTTGTTACCCTTCAACCATCAGGTTCCTCAACCAGCGTGGATAACTTCACTCACCTCATCTCTGAACTGATTCTTGAGCCTATTAACTCACTTTCAAGAACTCTTTAACTCATGCTCTCGGTATCAGTTAGTTAGTTATTTATTTGCAAAGTTTGTTTTCGTTTGCACATTGGTTATTTGTCAGACTTTGAGTGTAGTTTCTCATTGATTCTATTGTACCTCTGCGAATGCCTGCAAGAAAATGAATCGCAGGATAGTATATGGTGACATAAACTTACATACTTTAATAATAAATTCATTTTGAACATTTCTGATGATGTTGCAAGACCAGCAGCAGGAGATGCTACATTACAAAACTGCTGGATGTGGGGCCAAACATGAGCTACAAGGATTCAAGTTCAGCAAAGTTTGGACGTTGCCAACTACAGTCCCCATTGAGGTCATGGCTCAGACTTTATTTTTTGTTGTTTCTAGGTTCATAGGGATAGTTTTGGGACCAGAGAGAGGAGCCAGATTAGGGTTTAGCAACAGAGATGTGTAGGAGTTTGAGGTCAGGCCAGAGGCTAAGCCTCTACACATTCAAAGGCCAACAATACAGATGTGAGGCATCCATGGTGGGATATTGGGCTGGAAGGTCAGTGTGAATGAGGACTGGTGGTCTCCTCCCCCTACCCCCACGATCAATAACATCAGTGGGTTCCGGAATTGGAGTTCTGTACAGGCAGGAGGAATGAGGGCCAGTGCCCCCCAGGGACTCAAATTAGTAAGACCAGAGTTCAAGGCCTAGTGTTCAGGTCCCATCATCCTGAGTTGAGGCCTGGAGTTTGGGGTCCTGATCCAAGGTTCTCAATTGTCAGCTGGTCCAGGGGTCAAAACTAAAGATCAAAGCCTGAATGTCAACTGGAAGTAAGGATGTTGAAGCCCAATCCCAGAGCCAGAGTCTGCAAATCTCTGTGAGTTCACTGGGGAAGTTGGAAACTGAGTGTCTGCAAGATCAAGTCCACTGAAGGCTGAAGGTCGAAGGTGGCTTCTCCTGGGTTGGGGTTGGAAGATAACTGTGTATGTGTGTGGGTGGGAGAAATTGGGGCTTGTTTTGCTGCCTTGATTTTGTTCCTTGTTGTGTTCTGTGTTGTTCTGCCGAGCACTGTGGGCATGCTATTTTGGCGCCAGAATGTGTGGCGATACTTGCAGGCTGCCCCCACATGCGTCCTTGAGTATGTTGGTTGCTAATGCAAGCCGCACATTTTACACTATGTTTCCACGTACACGTGATTAGCAACTGAATTGTGAATCCTGAATCTTGAGCTGCTCACTGGCCAATGCACAAGGTGTATCACAGAGAGAAATTTTAAACATACTGTACAAGCAAACAAATTCCGGCTGCACTAGTATCAGGGAGTTCACCTCTGAATGATTTTATTCAACCTTGCAGGTTAGTGGACAAAATATTTCAGCTGTCCACTCATAAAATGTGAACAAAATGCAGGATATGCTGTAGCACAGTGTCTATTACTTTCATGAATTTAATATTTCAATAATATTTGATTAATATTGTAAATGTATTGCTCAATTCAGCATTCTTGTTCATTTAAATAATTTATAATGGGTTATATGTAAAAATAAGGGAATGATATATGCGCAAACCTCGCTTGAAGTAAAAAGTAAGTTAGACTCGCATTCTGGACTCGCTGTCTTTTCCTTCCAATTAGCTTTATCTTTTGGAGTTACAGAACATAACAGTGGCAACGAGGAAGTATTAAATGAACCCGGAGACAACTACCCACCAGTTGAAGCACAGTGAGAAATAGACAAGTAAACAAAAAGCACAGCATGTGCTTCTTTTGAAGGACAGACATGGTTGGGTTCAGACAAAATGGACAAATTCATGAGTTTATAAACAGTGAGTACCAGGTGATAATAATCATAAGTATAAAAAAGAAGAAATGGCTAGTTACAACGGAAAGATTGATGCATTCAATTGCACAAGTAATAACTGGGTATTAAACATTAAGCTAACTGAGCACTATTTTGAAGCAAATCAAATAGTCAATGAGAAGTGTGTGCCAATTTTGCTGAGTACATTGGATTTAAAGACATACAGTTTGACTGCTTCAACCAAACCAGTAAAAATGAGCTTTGCTGATATCATGAAAGTAATGCAGGAACATTTAGAACCAAAACCATTGTTAACTGTAAAACGCATTAAATTTCATAAGTGGAATCAAAAGGCAGGGGAATCCATTTCAGCGTATGTGGCTGAATTGAAGAAGTTGTCTGGGCATCGTTGGTTCAGTGATGGGCTTAGTTTGTGACCAGTTAGTTTGTAGAATCTTACAAGAAAGCATTCAAAATTATCTCCTAACTAAAGCACAACTTACACTTAAAAAAGCAGTTGAAATTGCTGTATCAATGGAAACAGCAGACAGAAACTCAATTGAATTGCAGTCAAGAATGAAAGTGAGCGTGAACAAAACTGCAATGCTCAAAACAGAAATTGGCCTGGCCAAACAAATTATGTTACAATTGTGGCAGGCACTCACATACACTACACCAATGCAGAATTAAAGGTGACACTTGCAGCAAAGTATGACACATAAAAATATCATCGGACACAAAAATAAATGGAATGCTCAGGAAGGGCTAAAGATAAAAAGTCAAGTTGCAGTTTCAAAAAGAGCACTAATCTGCATGCCGTTGATGAAAAATCTGATCATGATAAAGAGTGATGCAGGACTGAGTAGCCTTGAGAGTTTCAATGTGAAAACTAACCAGAGACAAAAGCATTATGACTTACACCAGAAGTGAATGACAAATTAATTAAATGGAATTGGACATAGGCTAGGTTGTTTCAGTCATTCCACAAATTGAATTTGAACAGAATTTCAAAGATACTAAATTGAAGCTTGCAAATATCCAACTAAGAACTTATGTTGAAGATAACTCCTGTGGGAATGACATTTGTAACACTTCATTGGGCTTGTATGTGGTAAAAACAGGAGGGCCAGCATTGGGGGGTGGGGGGCATGATTAACTGAGACTTGGTTGGAGATCTATCCCCCATTTGCATGCCATATCCTCTGCAAAAGTCAATGGAAAGCAAATTAAGGAAGGTATTAGATGATGTCACAGCAGTATTCAAGGATGGCATTGGAAAACTCAAACATATCAGTGTTAAATGAAAATGCCACACTCCCATCTGGTTCCTTAAAAAATCCATGATAAAGTAGCCAGTGAGTTAGAGTGCACGGAGGATGATGAAGGAGTTCTTTCCAAGGTTGAGTGGAGCCCATGGGCAATGCCAGCGGTCCCAGTAGCCAAGAAGAACAGGTCTATCCGGATCTGGAGTGATTTTAAGGTCAACATCAACCCAGTACTGAAGGTAGATCAATACCTTCTGCGCAGGATAGGGGATATCTCTGCAAACCTTTCGAGAGGAAAACACTTCAGGAAAGTGGATTTCGCTGAGGCCTACAAATGGATGGAAATGGAAGAAGACTCCAGAAAGAGTTGAAAAAAAAAGGACCATAAATGCTCACAAAAGGTTTTATTGCTACAATAGGTTTATTTCTGGAGTAGTATCTACACCTGCACTCTGGCAGAAAGCTATTTACCAAGCACAGTATTACCTGGATGACATCATTGTTGCTGGTAAGGATGTCAAGGAACTTCTCCAACATCTCAAGACAGTGTTAAAAAAGATTAGAAGATTATGGGCTCAGAGCACAACACAACAAAAGTGAATTCCTTAAACCAGTTACTGTGATCAAAATATTGATGCACAAGTGTGCTGAGAACATTCAAGCAATGGTGGATGTTCCAAAGCCAAAGAGCACCTCACAGTTGCATCCGTTTCAGCACTTCTCGATTTACTATAACAGATTCCTGTCAAACCTGGCCACTGTGCTCCACCCCTTGAACTCAGTACTACAGATGGGGAAGAAATGGCATTGGACAAATCAATGTGAGGTGGCTTTCCAAAAGGTAAAAGAAAGTGGTGGTGTTAAGCACTGTACTCACACATCATGATCTGCACCATCCAGTGAAGCTTGCTATGCACTGATTGAGATGTCAACACGTTCAGAATGAAGGTATCCTGAGCTGTCAGAGTCACTTCCTGCAGTCCCAGAGACAATTCCTACAACCACCACCAAGGAGACCCCAACCTGAGGTTGTTTCACAGCCACAAGTCTCACCTGGCAAGCAGAGTGACCCCCCCCCCCCCCACTAGTCAGGAAAGATGTTACCCCACCAGAGTAAGAAATCCTCCACAGCGAATAAAACTACAGGCCTGTATGGGACAAGTTATATCAGCATGGGATGCTCATCTGGGGAGTCAGAGGGGTGGAGCAGAAGGGGGAACTTTGTGGAAGTGGTGGATGGTGGGTTCCATTTCAACATTTACCAGAAGCTTGGATAAGTACATGGATGGGTGGAGTATGAAAGGGTTATGATCCAGGTACGAGTCGATTGGATGAAGCAACATAATAGTTTGGCATGGATTAAATGGGCCAAAGGGCCTGTTTCTGTGCTGTTGTGTCTGAATCTAAGTACGGAATCTGGGAGCTCATCTATCTTCTCCAATACTTAATGGATTTATCACTTCAGGTCTCATCGACTCTGGGCAGAAGCGCAAGGAAGACACAGTTCTCCAGTCACAACCACTTTACGGTTTTCCAATATGTCAGCAAAACCCCCTAGACACTCCAGTCATTCTCTTTTCTCCCCTCTGCCATCAATAGGAGATACAAAAGGCTGAGAGAATGAACTACCAGACTCAAGGACAGTTTCTATACCACTCTTATCAGAGTCTTAAACAAACCTGTCATATGAGAAAAGATGAACTCTTGAACTCCCAAGAAACACACACAAAAGATGCTGGAGGGCTCAACAGGCCAGGCAGCATCAATGGAAAAGAGCATATGTAGTCGGTGTTTCAGATGGAGTCCCTTCAGCAGGACTGGAGAAAAAAAGATATAAAAGGTGGGGGAGGGGAGAGAGAAACACAAGGTGGTAGGTGAAACCTGGAGGGGGAAGGATGAAATAAAGAGCTGGGAAGGTGATTGGTGAAAGAGACAGAAGGCCCTGGAAGAAAGAAAAGGGGGAAGGTACACCAGAGGGCAGTGATGGGTGAGCCAGGAGATACGGTGAGAGAGAGGAAAGGGGATGGGAAATGGTGGAGGAGAGGAGGCAGGGGTGGGAAGCATTACTGGAAGTTTGAGAAATCAATGTTCATGGCATCAGGTTGGAGACTACCCAAACGGAATACAAGGTGTTGTTCCTCCAGCCCAAGTGTGGCCTCATCATGACAGTGGAGGAGGCCTTGGATAGAAATAGCAGAATGGAAATGGGAAGTGGAATTAAAATGGATGGCCACTGGGAGATTCCGCTTCTTCTGGTGGACGGAGCGTAGTTACTCATTGAAGCTATGATTGATTGATTGATTTACTTATTTATTTAGATAGATAAATAGATATACAGTACAGAACAGGCCTCTCTGGTGCTTTGTGCCATGCCACCAGCAACTCCTGATTGAACCCTAGCCTATCCACAGGATAATTGACAATGATCAATTAACCTAGGTTTTTGGACTCTGGGAGGAACCCAGAGCACCCAGAAGAAACGCACGCTGTCACAAAGAGAACATACAAACTCCTTACTGACAGCAGCAGGAATTGAACCTGGCTTGCAGGTACTAAAAAGTGTTGTGCTAACCACTTCAATACCATGCCCTAGAGGGAGAAACAGTTAATACTTCATCATTAAGAGAGTTTGTCTCTCTCTCTACAGACACTGGCTGTCTGCTGGGCATTTCTAGCATTCTCCGTTTGGTTTCTGGTTTCACAAGTTTGATCTGAATTTCACTGCTGAAACATGAAAGGACTATTTAGGGCCTGAATGGTAGTGAGGGAGGAGGTTAGGGGCACATGTAGCACTTGTTCCATTTGCAAGGGTAAGCGCCAGGAGGGAGATCAGTGGGGAGGGACAAATGGACAAGGAAGTCGTGTAGGGAGCAATCTCTGCAGAAAGCAGAAAGTTGGGGGTGGGGAGAGAAAGATGAGATAGCGGTGGGATCCCATTAGAGATGGCAGGGGTTCCATAGAATTATGTGCTGGACACGGAGGCTGGTGGGGTGGTAGGTGAGGATGAGATGAACCCTATTCTTGGTAGGGTGGTGAGAGGATGGGGTACGAGCAGACATGCGTGAAATAGAAGAGATGCAGTTGAGGGCAGTGTTCATGGTGGAGGAAGGGAAGCCCCTTTCTTTGAAAAAGGAGGACATCTTCTTTGTTCTAGAATGAAACGCTGAGAGCAGATGTGGCAGAGACAGAGCAATTGAGAGAAGGGGGTGGGAAGAGGTATAGTTCAGGTAACTTTGAGAGTCCATGGGTTTATAATAGACATCAGTGGATAAGCTATCTTGAAAGATAGAGACCGTGAGATTGAGAAAGGGGAAGGAGGTTGGAAATGGACCAGGTAAATTTGAGGGCAAAGTGGATGAAGTTGACAAGTTCAGCATGGGTGCAGGAAGCAGCAGCAATGCAGCCATCGTTGTAGCATAGGAAAAGTGCGGGGCGGTCACCAGTGTAGGCTTGGGAACATAGACTGTTTACGTAGCCGACAAACAGACAGGCACAGCTGAGACCCATGCGAGTGCCCATGGCTACACCTTTTGTTTGAAGGAAGTGGGGAGGAGCCAAAGGAGAAATTATTTAGAATGAGGACAAGTCCCTTTAGGCGGAGGAGAGTGGTGGTGGCGGGAAACTGGTTAGGTCTGGTGTCCAGAAAGAAACGGAGAGTTCTGAGGCCTTTCCGATGGGCATGGAATTCCCATTCTAACTTATGGTTGCTAATTTCTCAATCTCTCTGTAACTATAACACAATATTCTGTGTTCTGTTTAATTTTTATTACCTCAATGTACATACTATATGTATGGCATTATCTATCTGGATGGCATGTGGTACAAAAGCTTTAACTATATCTCAGCACATGTGACAACGGTAAACCAAAACCAATAAATATTGAAAATAACTGGCAGGTTGGATGGATTCAAGGACTGAACGATTCATGTTCTCAGTATTTTCTATCTATCTATTTATTGATTTGTTCTTTTATCTATCTACCTATTTCTTTATATGTGCAATTAGTCCTCATTTACACATTGGCTGTTTGTCAGTCTTTGTTTATGAATAGTTTTCATAAATTCCATTGTATTTCTTTAATTTCCTATAAATGCCCGCAAGGAAGTGAATCTCATGGTGACATATACAAACTTTGATAATAAATTTACCTTAACTTTGACTTTGAATGATTCCCCCCCCCCCCCCCGGTAGAAGGACTGAGAGGAACCAAAAATTCAAACAGCAGCAGTGAAAATGAAATCCAGAAACGATTTCTTCATACAAATAGTTTTGGAATGTGGAATGTACTGGAGCTGCAGGCCAAAGATGCAGTTGTCTGAAGAACTTAAAAAAGGTATGGACTCTGCTGAGAATTAAGGGTTTTAAGAGAATCTGAAGTGTGAGTGAGAATCTGGGATTAAACCAATAGAGGAACTCAGGAGGTCAAGCAGCAGCTGCTGTGAACACCTGCGAGAAAATGAATCTCAAGGCAGTATACGGCTAGCTTATACATACTTTGATAATAAATGTACTTTCAACTTTGAACTTTGAACGTTTTGTGTGTGAAGAATCTGAATTTCCAGCATCTGCAGAGTCTCATGTTCATATAGATAGCGTACCCTCCTTGAAGCAACAGTAGACGACGTGTCAAACGGTCCTAGCCGCTTGCTAAGCTCCTAGAGGCTAATGCAATGCAGATGTTACTGTCTTCAGAAAGGCTAAATAGTGGCTTCTGTGCCAATGAATTCATTGGAAAGAATTACCCTACATCCCCCGTATTCTGTCATCTGTTATTTTTCTGCTGCCGTGATACAGCTGTTGCTAATTCCAAAGACCGCACTCAAATAGAACACTGCTACTGATCCGTAAAGTCATTGGAAGTTTCCGTACTGCCATGTCGTCTTAACTCTTCACAACCCTGTGTATGGACTTGTCAGGGAGGATAGAAGCAATGGCCATATACTGTATGCATAAATGGACTCATTCAAATAGTGCATTTTGTTATACTGTCATAGCTGAGGAGGGGGTGATAGTAGGGATAAGCTCCAACTACCTATTAAATGCTCCCAAAGGCTTGCACCTCAAATAGGCTCTGGGAACCAAGCCCAGCTCCTGGCCTTCACGTGTAGCTTAACTACTAAGCCTGGCAGAACCACTTCTAATGACAGGACAAGGGGCAAAGCAGGGTTATTGGCACCCGTTGCTTTGGGCAGATGGGGCTCATCACCCATGGCTGGCAGCACATCTAGGAGAAGGAAATTTCTGATCTCAAACCCCTGCTGCCTTGTGGTTATACCCACTCATGGCGAAGGCTTCGTGAGCAAATCTGAGGAAAAACCCAGAGCTGGAGTCTCTCAGGCAGTCCTACAGCTGACTCACAACTCCTGCAACGCCACTGCTCCAAACTGTACCAGTCACTGCCATTCCTTTGAATCCCTCAGCTGCGTGGACAGGGGACCTAACTGGGTGGGCAACTGCTTCCCTCCACATCATATTGCATTGGCTTGCACATTGACGTAGACAACTAAGACACAACATTTATGGTCAATCCCAATCAATGGAGGGCCTCCATATGTTGATTGTGTTTATTTGGTTTTTTTTATTGTGTTTTTTATGCTGCATCAACAATCATTTTGTTCTCCTTTCTACTTCTCAGAGGATCACAGATCCCCAGCGCAATGCCATCTGGAGTTTAGCCATCTGGCGCTTGGCTGCTGGTAGAGTGACCCATGGAGGTAAGATCAAAAGGAAGGTTCCAGACAAAGAGCAATCCAACCAAGACCTCAACAGTGGAGCTGGCAGAAGATGATGACATGTCACAACAAGACGGTGGAGGGAACTGCAGCAGTGAAGGATCCCAAGTTATCTTCCATACCATGCCATTGGACCCTGACCCAATCTGTCATGGACCGTGTGATGGCTGCGCATGCATCAGTCTCCCCACATTTAACAAAGTCACACACAGGCGTTCTCCATTAAAGGAATAGCCCCATTGGAGAATATCAAACTACAGTCCTGTACCGGAGAATAACAATAAACAATCATGAGTCTTGACTCTCGAACCAAAATGCTAACTTGTTTGTTCCTTTAATTGCTGCTTACTCACTGTGCATACAAGTCATGAATTAAAAGTGTTCTTAATTACTCACACAAAATGCATTTACAGTTAATCACTCTAAGCTAGCGAGCAGGGAGCAGGAACACTACAGATGAGGTGAATACTCCAGAGGTCACTGACACAGCGTTTAAATACAATTTTGTCAAAGCTTGTTTCTATTTAGGCCATAAGACATTCACAGTTTCAGGGCATCAAAGTTCAATCCCAGCATCCTCTGTAAGGATTCGGTACATTCTCCCCATGACCGCGTGCTCCGGCTTCCTCCCACAGTCCGAAAATGTACTAATTAGTAGGTTAATTGGTCAGTGTAAGTTGTCCCGTGATAAGGCTAGCGTTATATCAGGTGTGGCTGGTGGTACAGCTCAAAGGGCCAGAAAGGCTATGTCTCTAAATAAAACAATTTTTTTAACAAGACCAGAAGACATAGGAACATTAGGCCATTCAGCCCATCAAATCTGCACTGCCATCATGGCTGACATATCCTCCTTCTCAACCCCATTCTCCTGCCTGCTCCCTGTAACCTTTAAGCAAGAACCTATCAACCTCCGCTTTACATATACCTAATGACTTGGCCTCCAGGGCCATCTGTGGAAATGAATTCCACAGATGCAGCACCTGCTCGCTAAAGAAATTCCTCAGCACCACTGTCCTAAAGGAACATCCTTGTATTTTAAGGCTGTGCCTTCTGGTCCTACCCTCTCCATGTTCACTCTATCTAAGCCTTTCAATATTCAATAGGTTTCAATGAGATCCCCTCCTATTCTTTTAAACTCCAGTGAGTACAGGGCCATGGCCTTCAAATGGTCCTCATACCTCAACCTTTCAATCCTAGGATCATCCTGGTGAACTTCTCCTGGACCTTTCACTTAGTATATCCTTCTCTTCAAATATTTTTAATAAGGACTTAATATTCATCTTTCTGTTAAAAACAAGGCTGCCTGCAGCTGATCAGCCTCATTCAAGCAAAGTCTTCATGGTAATTAGTATGCCTTAGCCTAATGCTCTGTGCACTGTTTTCTGGAGAGGGTGACTATTAAACGAACAAAGAAGCTTCATTTAACTCCTCTTGATTGATGAGTACATCGGGCATTATTATCTTTCTTGGAAGTGCTTACTTAAAAATTAATAATTCCCTCATCAATATCAGCTTCTGCAAAAGTGCTTGTAATGACAGAAATACTTTGATTCCCAAGGGTAGCCTGATAGCATAGCGGTTATCACAAACGCTTTACAATGCTAACTGCATGATCGGGGTTCAGTTCCCTGCGCCATCTCTCCGTGAGCATGTGGGTTTCCTCCAGGTGATCCAGTTTCCTCCCATTTTCCAAAGCTGTGTGGTTAGGGTTAGTGAGCTGTGTGCCTGCTATGAAGCATGGCGGCACTCACAGGCTGCCTAGCACAATCCCCGCTGATTTGATTTGACACAAACAATGCATCTCACTGTATGTTTCGATGTACCTGTGACAAATAAAGCTAACCTTTAATCTTTATGCTCTCTAGTTTTGGACTCTCCAATCTGGGGAAAAAGACTTCGGCTATTCATCTTATGTTGATAAAATGAACTTTTGCAAATAACCTCTTTGAGTTCTCTGGCTTTTTTTAAAATTGTTCATGGATGTGAATTCTGCTAGCCCAAAACAGTTTAGTTTCCTCCTGTACACTGCTGAGTTCCTCCAAAACTTCGTGGGTGTTGATGAAATTAATGCCAGGTCGGTTTGACACAACGCAACTCATTTCACTGGATGTTTCAACGTATGTGACAAATAGAGCTAATCCTTCTTTTGAGAGAACTTGCGGAAAGGGATATCATTGGTTAATAAAGTTTAAACATTATGTTTTGGTAAGGGACATAAGGAGATTCGGCCCTACTTGTTAAAATAGAATTTTAATGAGGTTAAAGTGTAATGATACCTGGGAGTATAAATACACACATTACTAAAACTAATAAAGAGGGATAATGATATCTTCAAAAATCAATTCATAAGAGTTTATTTTTAGAGGGATACAATTAAAAATTTGGATGTTATGCTAATTTTTATGAATCCTTCTTCAGGTCAAATTTTGGAGTAGTTAATGCAGTCAGTTAATTTAGGGACATAGAGGCACTGAAAAGGCCTTCTAATGCAGGATACCACAATGATTCCAGTAATCTGCAAGAAATGAACAGACTGGGAGAGAGAAAAGATAACCTACCAGGCTATTTCAAAGTTACTGAAGGTTTTAACAGCAAGAACAAAGGTAAAGCAGAGAAAAGCAAAACTAAGGGTCTTCAACATACATTCAGCGGCCACTTCATTAGGTACCTCCTGTACCTAATAAAGTGGCCACTGGGTGTATATTTGCGGTCTTCCGCTACTAAAGCCCATTCACTTCAAGGTTCTATGTGTTGTGTTTTCAGAGATGCTCTTCTGCACAGCACTGTTAAAATGCATGGTTATTTGAGTTACTGTTGCCTTCATGTCACCTTGAACCAGTCTGACCATTCTGCTCTGACTTCTCTCATTAACAAGGTATTTTCACCCACGAACTACCACTCACTGGATTTTTGGGTTTTTGCCTTTTGCACCATTCTCTGTAAACTGTAGAGACCGTTGTGTGCGAAAACCCCAGGAGAACAGCAGTTTCTGAGATACTCAAACCACCCTGTCTGGCACCAACAATCATTCCACAGTCAAAGTCACTTAGATCACATTTCTTCCCTCATTTTGATGTTTGGTCTGAACAACAACTGAAACTCTTGACCATGCCTGCTTGCCTTTATGCATTGTGTTGCTGCAACGTCATTGACAGATTAGATATTTGCTTTAACAAGCAGGTGTACCTGACAGAATGGCCACTGAGTGTACAGTCAATGGCGGTACTTCATGCAGTTAGCTCCTGTTTCAACCTTGCTTTATTTGTGACCAAGTAGCAGTAAGGATCTGTGAGTCCTCAGACATAAGGCTGTCTATGCCTATAGCTACGCAGTTTAACATTTGCAGAACGTTTTGAACCCCTCCATTTGAGGAAAGCCTCTGTGCCTACCTGTCCCTGTGGATGAAGTCTCCTCTACTTAACTAGTTGGGGGTCAGGACAGGGATGTGAGGGAGTTAGAGGTCAGGCCTCTGCTCCACACTCCACTTTTGAATAAATGCCAGTAGTATTCACATCCCATGAGCAATACAAAAAAGCCAAAATAATCAAAATTGTTGATTGCAAAAGTTAATTTTATCAACATAAGATGAATAGCCAGTCTTTACCCCTGGTTGGAGAGTCCAAAACTAGAGGGCATACGGATTAAAAATTAGCTTTATTTGTCACGTGTACTTTGAAACATACAGAGAAAACCATCATTTACATCAAATCAAACCCATGAGGATTGTGCTGAGCAACTTGCAGGAGTCGCCACATTTCCAGTGCCAACGTAGTATGTCCGCAGGTTACTAATCCTAACCCATCATCTTTGGAATGAGGGAGTGAACCAGACCACCAGGAGGAAACTCACGCGGTCATACTCCTCAGAGGCAGCAGCAGGATTCGAAGCCCAGTCTTACAGCTGGTGCTGAAAAACATTACTCCAACAGCTATGCTACACTGCATACCGTACTGCAAAGGCTTAAAGTGAGAGGGGAGAAATTTAAAAGAAACTTGGGGGGAAACTTGTTCACACAGATGATGTGTATTCTGTATGAAACGAGCTGCCAGAGGAAGTGGGTAGAGGTGGGTACAATTACATTTAAAAGGCACAAACACAGATGCAAGTGAGGACCACAAAGGTAGGGTCAAGAGAGGTGGAAGAGTGCTTAAAGGACTGTTTTGAATTGGTGGACTGGACAACATTCAGGATTCAACTTCAAATCTGAATGAATATGCCACCATTGTCACCAACTTCATAAAGACCCACATAGATGAGTGTGGGACTTTGAGAACATATGGGACATACCCAAACCAAAAGCCGTATATGAACCAGCAGATACGTAGTCTATTGAGTGCTAGCTCTGTGGCATTCATTTCCAGTGATCAACAACTATACAAGAAGTTCAGGTACAACCTACAGAAGGCTATTTTAAGAGGGAAAAAAAAAGTTTTAATTGAAGTCAGAGACGGAATTAGATGCACATCAGCTCTGGCAGGTCATTATTTCCTACAAGGCAAAACCTAACATGATGAATGGCTGTGATGTTTCACTCCCAGATGAGCGCCACACCTTTTATGTTAGCCTTGAAAGGGAGACTAAAACTACATCTATGTAAATCCTTGCAGAATCTGGCAACCCTGTGATCTCTGACTCATAGGCTGACATCAGAGTAAAGGGTGAACCCTTGCAAAGTGTCAAGCCATAATTGTGTACCCGGTAGGGCACTGAAAACCCATGCCGACCAACTGGCGAGAGAGTCCAAGGACATCTTCAATCTCTCACTGCTTCAAAAGGGCAGCAATCACACCCCCGCCCAAGAAGAGCAGGGTGAGCTGCCTCAACCATTATTATCCAGTTGCACTGACATTACTGTGATGAAATGCTTTGAGAGGTTGGTCATGGCTAGAATCAACTCTGGCCTAAGCAAGGACCTGGACCTGCTGCAATTAGCCTACAATCACAACAAGTATACAGCAGATGCAATCTCACTGGCTCTCCAGTCAGCCTTGAACCAACTGGACGACAACAATATCTACACCAGGTTGCTGCTTCCTGATTACAGCTCAGTGTTCTACATCATCATACCTTCAGTCCTAGTCAACGGATGTGAGAAGGCCTCTGCAGAGAGTCAATCCCCATAAGGCAGCCAGGCAACATCCCAGGCCAAGTACTCAGGGAGTGTGCACACCAGCTCATTGATACCCTCACGGATATCTTCACTCATTCAGGCTGCTGTCCCCACGTTTCAAATCATCCACCATCATCCCTGAACCAAAGAACTAAATGACACTGAAGCCAATTATCATGAAGTGCTTTGAATGGCTGGTAATGGCACATATCAAAATCTCCATCCCTACCACACTTGGCACGCACCAATATGCTTACCAACAGAACTGCTCTACAACTCGACATGCATTTGGCCCTGACACACCTAGAAAACAAGGACACTTATGTCAGAATGCTGCTTCTGGATTTCAGTTCGGCATTCAAAATCATTGTCCCACAGACCCTGACGAACAAACTTCTACTCCTCGGTCTAACTACACCCCTGTGACTTCCTAACCTACTAACTTCAGTTAGTCAGGATACACTACTGTTCCTCCCTCACCATTATCCTCAACACAGTGACCCCACTCCTGGAGGCTGTGTACAAAGCCCATTGCTGTACAACGCTGCTCACACATGAGAAATCACATTGTCAAATTCACCAATGATGTGACAGTGGTGGGGCTCATCACCAACAACAACAAGATGGCCAACAGAGAGGGGGTGGAAGAGCTTGAGGCCTAATGTCAGAGAAATTGCCCCTTCCTCAATGTCAATGGACAAAGGAGATGGTTATCAACCTTAGAAGAACTTGCACCATAAGCTCCTCATCTATGAAATAACAGGCATAGAGTTATGGAGCTATACAGCAGAGAGACAGGCCCTTTGGTCCAACTAAAATATGCCAACCAAGTTGTCCAACTGAACTAGTCCCAGCTGTTTGAGTTTGGCCCATATCCCTCTATACCTTTGACTTTCAGCAGAGAACTTAATTACCATTTCTAATACAAAGAGTGAGATTCCTTAACTTTGACTGAGAAATGGAGTCAAACTACAATATTTTATGGGAATTAAGTCCTTCTGCAGTTCACAGCAGTTTTAAAGCTCACAGAGGTACATGACTTTTTCCCCAGTGACGTTGACATACCATGAACTCGGTTATACTTTATACAGAAAATCTTAGTCTGAAAAGATGTTTCAAATAGATCTAGACAAATACATTGAGTTCAATGGAAACGAACATGCAGAGGCACACACAATTAGCAGTCAACATACTTGTAAGTATGCAGCACAGAGAGCCAAGTGGAATCTCTTCCCTGTTATCTTCTGACTCTAACATTTTCAAAGTACAAAGTTCAAACAAAACTTAATATCAAAGTGCATATATGTCATCTTGCGGGCCTTCACAGTCAAACAAAGAAAAACAATGGCACTAATACAAAATTACACACAAAGACTGACAAATAAACGATGTTCAAAAGAAGACTAATGGTGCAATACAACAAAAACATAATAAATACATAGGTAGTCGATTAATTAATGAATTAATTAGTACTGAGAGCATGGTTTGTAGAGTCTTTGAAAGTCAATCTGTAAGCTATGGAATCAGTTCGATACTGAGGTGAGTAAAGTTATCCACGCAGGCTCAAGAGTCTGATAGTTGTAGGATAGTCATTGTTCCTGAACCCAATGGTGTGAGACTCAAGGTTCCTGTACCACCCTCCTGATGGCAGCAGCAAGAAAAGTGCAGGGGCTACATGTGATAGATTTTTAGATGCCAGAAAGCAGAGGTAAGCACATTTTTTTAAGAGGGGACACAAATACAGTGTTTCAGGTATTATTTTCAGTATTTATAAGGTTGTTAGGTCCTGCACCTTGAGACGTTTCTCACACTGGAGAATACCCCACAAATACTCCCCCAAAGGCATCTCTTTTTGGAGGAAGACATGGGCTAGTGAGTAAGGGTCCTGGCCTCTCCAACACTGGACCCAAATGAGCACGTTTCTTACCTCGTGCAGAGTGAGCTCTCCAACCCTTGTCAGCATAGCCATACAATCTGATGAAAGCACCAAACTGTATGCAAATATTGTCATACAAAACTACGGCACAGGTACACGTCTTTTGTGAAAGCAACAACAAACAAATCTTTGCTCTAGATGTTGCGAAGGTTTTCAAAATTATAGTTCTTTTAAACTTTTTATCAGCCCAGCACTATGAGGGGAATACTTCATTCCAAAATAAATACATTATTTTCAATTTCAGAGATGACCGATTCAGCATGGTAACTGGCTCTTATTGCCCCCAATGAGCCGACATCACACAATGAAAGTCATGTGACCTACTAACCCATACGTCTTTTGGAATGCGGGAGGAAACCGGAGTACACAGAGGAAACCCATACAGTTACTGGGAGAACGAACAGACTCATTACAGACAGTGGCGGAATTGAGCCCTGGTCACTAACGTTGTAAAGCATTATGCTAACTGCTGCAGTACCACGCCACCCCCAGAAGATTTGTTTTATTTGTTACACGTACATTGCAACATACAATGAAATGCGTCATTTCGTATCAACAACCAACACCGTCCAAGGACACACTGGGGGTAGGCTGCAAATGTCAGCGTGCTCCCTGCACCAACATAGCACACCCACAATTTACTCATCCTCGCCCATATGTCTTTGGAATGTGAGAGGAAACCTGAGTACCCAGAGGAAACCCACACAGTAACGGGAGAACGTAGAAACTCCCTGCAGACAGCAGCGGGAATGAAACCCTGACGCTGTAATGCGTTACGCTAACCGCCACACTACCTTGCCAGTCTGCAACAAATAGAAAGCCAAACTGGCAAATATTACCATTTTTAAGCACAAAATTTGTCCTCAAAACTATAAGTGCTGTAACTGTAAATATTAAACATACCAGCAAGATAATAGTGGCAACACAACATAAACAAAAGACAAGAGAGCCGTCTTGTTTAGAACAAGATGATACTCCCTACTGGCACTGTGCATTATCTGATTGGATCACTGCACCCTAGCAACCTGCAGTCTGATTGGACCACGGCACTCAAACAACTCGCAGTCTGATTGGACCACTTCACTCAAACAACCCACAGTCTGACCAGATCTCTCCACAGCAACCCATGTCCAGCTCAGATGGAACACACACATTATTTGAACTATCAATGAATCATAGCTCTGTAAACAGAGCAAGTTGAATTAGTCCTCCCTAATATCCTTAGTTAAATGTAAGGGAACTGCAGCTAGAGCCGCTCCTCTCCCATTACCCTGTATATTTTTGTTTTATGAAGTTGCCCGCTCAAGTTAGGGGATCTACTTTCTTTAAAGATATTTATCTCCAGGCACAAGAAAGGGGCAGCTGCCTCTCAGTTAGTTGCATTGCCGTCTTCCATTAGAAAATAGGATCAGAATTAGGCCATTCAGCCCATCAGGCCTGCTCCACCATTCCATCCTAGCTAATTTATTATTCCTCACAATCCCATTCTCCTGATCTCAAGGGACTTCCTGCTATTCTGAGGCTGTGTGCTCTGGTCCAAGACTTCCTCACTATAGGAAACATCCACTCCATCTTTCAGTATTCGATAGGTTTCAGAGTTTTAAAAAAGTTCAAAATCCAAAGTAAAATTTATCATCAGAGTACATACACGTCACCACGTACAACCCTGAGATTCTTCTTCTGCGGGCATACTTAGCAAATCTATCGAAGGGAAATGGTAAATAGGATCAATGGATGACAAACTGTACAAATGCAGATATAAATAAATAGCAATAAGTAACAAGCATTAACAGAGTCCTTAAATGAGTGTAGTTATCCCCTTCATTGAGGTTTCAATGGGATCCCCCTCATCCTTCTAAACTCCAGAGAGTACCAGCCCAGAGCCATCCAACTCACCCCATACATTAACCCTTTCATTCCCAGAATCTTTCGCATGAACCTCCACTAGACCATCTCCAATAGCAACACACCCTTTCTCAGATAAAGCCCATTCTCCCAACCTCACTTCCACCCTTCACTCGTTGAAACTTTTAGCCCTCTAATTAACTGATACATTCAGACAAATTGTGAAATGCTGTTGTTCTAAATGCAAGGGCACCATCACAGGCTGCTGTCACTTCAACCACTTGCATAAACTAACTGCATCAGGGGGAGGTCTTGGGATGAGTTTACAACAGCAACAATTCTGAATGGACCGAAAGCAAGGGAAGTGGGTGATTCTTTCAATTATTCTGTTCTCATTCAGCCAGGACAGTGCGGGGTTCTCGGCAGATTGCTAAAATGTGGATGCCCCACCTGCGGAGAAGTTCCATCACTGTGAACACAAGCCATTCTGAAAACAGTAATACACAGGCAACGAACATCCCCAAGCACTTCACTACAAAGTTATCAGACAACGTTTGACAGTGCACCCCAGTGGAAGATACGGGCAGGTGATTAAAACATGGTCAAGAGCTACAAGGGACAGAGAGCAGCAGTTTTGGTTGGGGAGGAAGAGCTCACTGCCTAAGCAGCTGAAGGCACAGTCTCTGTATTATTTTGTTTTTATTGAAAGAGCTATCTTCTCATTGCTACCATCAACGATGTGGTACAGGAGCCTGAAGACACACACTCAACGTTTCAGGAACAGCTTCTTCCCCTCCGCCATCAAATTTCTGAATGGACATTGAACCCATGAACACAACCTCAGTAATTTCCCCCTCTCGTTTTGCTCTACTTATTTAGTTTATTTTTTAATATACGGTATACTTCACATCGTTTTCATTATGATGTCTTGCACTGTACTGCTGCTGCAAAACAACAAATGTCATGACACGTGCCAGTAACATTGAGCCTGATTCTCATTCAGTTCCCACTCTCTTGTCCTTTCCCCATAGTTGCAATGTTCTCCTTTGAAGTGCAGAGTTTATTCATGTCCCTTTTGATAGTTACTACCAATTTGCTTCTCTCCAAGCAATGCAACTGACATCACAATTCATTCCATTTAATAAACCAATTTCCTGCCCTTCCCCCGCCACTGACTTTCCCATCAATTATTACCGACAACTACAGCGTGGATTTGAGACTCAGAACAAGAATGAGCAGAAATACACACACTGACGCTAATGGAAGAGCCCACTTCTGTTTGAATGATGTGCTAAGACCATAAGACTCTAAGATCATAAGACATACGAGCGCAATTAGGCCATTTGGCCAATCGAATCTGCTCTGCCATTCTATCATGGCTAAGCTAATATCCCTTTCAACTCCATTCTCCTACCTTCTCCCCGTAATCCTTGACACCCTCACTAATCAAGAACCTCTCATACCCCAGGCCGTGTCTGTGCTCAGCTGAACATAAAAGCACCATTTGCCCTGTTCGGAAGATCAGTGAGTGGTTGGTCCCTTGATGCCCTGGCCAATAATTGTCTCTTGTTTAATACTACAGGGAAAAAATACAGTACCTTCTTATTGTCATATTGATGTTTGTGGAATCTTGTTCTGCTCAGATTACCTCCACAAGAACAACTATATTTCAGAAGTATTCCACTAGCTCTTAAGTGATTTGAGATGTCCTGCAAAGAACACTTCAGCATTTAAAAGAATTTGGATATAAGTAGACAGATAGAGGAAAGTATGGAGGGCTATGGTCCCGGTGCAGGTCAATGGAACTGGGCAATATATTAGCTCAGCATGGACTGGATAGGCCAAAGGTCCTGTTTCTGTGGTTTAGTGCTCTATATCTCCAGGGAATGAAGAAGAGAGAGAAAGTAGGGAGGGAGAAGGGAATAAAAGGAAAATTTAAGGATGAAAGGTAAAATATTTAAGAGGAACATGAAAATGGAACTTCTTCACTCAGAGGTGGTGGGAGTGTGTTACGAGCTACCAGCAGAAGTAGTAGGTGCAGGTTCAATTTCAACAGTTAGGAGAAGTTAAGATAAGTACATGTATGGGAAGGAATGGAGGGCAATGGACCATGAGTGGGTTGAGGGGCCTAGGTAGAATAATAGTATGGTATGGACTAGATGGGCTGAAGGGCCTGTTTCTGTGCTGTAGTGTTCCATAACTCTTTGAATAAGTTCAATGCTATATAACTGGAAAACTACCTCATAAGAGAAACATGTGAATGCTTACAAAGCTCATATATGGACTAATCAAGCAATCATCTTCCACACAGTTCTCTGTTGAATCCGGTTTAGATGGGAATCTGATTTGAACCGCACACTTCCTACAGGTGGAGAGATGCTAGAGTGATCAATTCCAAATTGGGCTGAGGTGAGTATGTAGCACTTTTTGTTTTGACAGCTACTTAATGCAATTTCTTTTTAATGGTAATCTTGGCTAAGGCTACAATGGATAACATGACACAGATATAACAATGATAAATTTGATATTCAGTGGACTTTAAATAACCTTCCTGAAGAGAAAGAAACAGGAGTTAAAAAAAAATATATATATATATATAGGACTTAAAACGCTTCAGTCCAGCGCCCCTGGGATCTGACTGGTGCTAACCACAATAAAACCAGACAACAGATTGTCCCCAATCAACATCCTCTGAACAGAAGAACTGTTCTTTTTAAGTAAAGACACTCTCCGGGTCATGTAAGGGGTCCAAGATCTGTTCATAACCAGAAAAGTGTTGACTGAGATTGCGAAGGTTACCTTGGTAGGCAAATTGAGTACAGACATTTGCTAATTTAAGATCTTAGCCAGATTTGTACAGTGGAATTAAAACATGCCAAACCACAGGAGTTCTGTAGTTCAAACCACTCCTCAGCCCAGCTCTGAATCCTGACAATGCCCCACTGTAACCCCTCAGCAGCCTTCATGCCATTCCAACGTCCCGACTCCTGCATTCAGCACCGACTGATGAAGGCCAGAGTGACAAAAGCCTTCATCACTTCCCTGACTGCTGGAAGCACCATCTCGCTCCACCCAATCCATCTTCATCTCACAAAGTTGTGCCACTCCTCACCAGTACTAGTTTGAAGATTAACATCTTTAAGTTGACATAACAGTCTACAACTGTTGTGCCTTTTGATGAGACATTGCAAAACCTTAATGATAGGGTGTATCAGGTGCTAAGTGCTCATACCAGTCACCCACTAATCCTGGGGCATTACCACCTATTCTCATTAGAATCTAGGCTGATGGAGTGATTGAGGACTAGCTACTGGAAGAGGGAGAGGGGAAGAAAAGTCCTCAGCAACAAATCATTCCCTACAATATTAATCTTTTGTCACTTGGCAGTCACCAAGTACCCTGCTGGATTTTCACCACTGGCTCCTTAAGTTAGGTCACAGTTGATAAATATTTATTGCTGTAAAATTTATTGGAAATTACTCAGGAGTAGTAAAGATTTGTTTCTCATGTGTTACATCGAAACTTGCAGTGAAATATGTTGTTTGCATTAAATCAAAGCAGTGAGGATTGCATTAGGGGCAGCCCACAAATCTCACCACACTTCAGCACCAACGTAGTATGCCCACAGCTCAAAACCCTAATCTGTACACCTTTGGAATGCGGGAGTAGCTGGAGGAAACTCACTCAGACATGAGGAGAACGCTCAAACAGTGGTAGGAATAAACCCCCGATCTTACAGCTGGCATCGTAACAGCATTACTCTCACTGCTATGCCACCATACCTCCTCATCAGGTACACTTCTCTGATAAAAGACAAAACTGCCAACAGTTAGGCTTGCTAAGATCATTAAAACCATTATGTACATGCTCATTCAGTCCTTTTTTCTCTCTTATCATGAGAAGTAGCGCAGGTTTACCATATGTAAACACCAGTTCATTACACTAAGCTTAAGCCTATATAATATTTAATCTTTATTAGTAGCCACATTTATTAGAAATGCAATTTCACAACTCAGCACAGATTATTCTGGATGTTTCATTTCCAAATTTGTTCCAACCACAGACCATAAGAGCAAAAAACAAAGGAGCAGAATTAGGCCATTCAGCTCATCGAGTCTGCTCGGCCATTCCATCATGGCTGATTTATTTTCCCTCTCAATCCCATTCTCCTGCCTTCTCCCCATAACCTTGGACACCCTAGTTAATCACAAACCTATCAACCTCCACTTTAAATATAACCAGTGATTTGGCTTCCTCAGCCATCTGTGGAAATGAATTCCATAGAATCACTACGATCTGGCTAAAGAAACTCCTCCTCATCTCTGTTCTAGAGGGATAGTTGCTCTCTGCTCCTAGATTACCCCACTACAGGAAGCAGTCTCTCCATATCCACTCTATTTAAGCCTTTCTAAGTTACCTATCAGCACAATAAATGATTAAATTACCCCCAATATATAAACCTACAAACCACATGTTGCATTTTCTTTATAAAAGTTAGCATAGTGGCAAAGTAAAATTGGAACTAAAACAAACCAGTTGCCACTAGCCTGCAACCACTATGGATTTGTTATGCTTGCATGACGTGCCCCCAGCTCCAACGATTGCTCCAAAAGATGAATCCTTTATTAGCAATTAGCCAACATACAATCTTGCAGCAATGAACTTAATCGTGCCCAAGTGTAAGATAAACAATATCCAGTGATATTCAGTGTTACCTCAGCAGGCAGCAAAAGATACAACTTACACCAGTCCTAAGCTACAAAATGCCATGCAATAAGGAAGACTCCCTCCTGGCATTTATCCTTGCAAGTGGAACAAGTGCTACACCTGCCCCTACACCATCACCTGCACTACTGTTCAGGGCCCCAAACAGTCCTTCCAGGTGAGGCAACACCACTTGTGAGTCTGTTGGGGTCACACTGTATCCGGTGCTCCTGGAGTGGCCTCCTGTATATTGGTGAGACCTGACGTAGATTGGGAGGCTGCTTCGCCGAGCACCTGCACTCCATCTGCCAAAAAAATTGGGACCTCCCAGTGGCCACCCATTTTAATTCCACTCCCCATTCCTATTCCAACACATCCATCCATGGCCTCTTTTACTGCTGCAATGAGGCCACACTCAGGTTGGAGGAGCAACACCTTATATTCCATCTGGCTAGCCTCCAACCTGATGGCATGAACATCGATTTCTCAAACTTCCGGTAATGGCCCCCCCTTCACCATTTCTCATTCCCATTTCCCTCTCTCACCTTATCTCCTTACCTTCCCATCACCTCCCTCTGGTGCTCCTGTCCCTTCCCTTTCTTCCATGGCCTTCTGTCCTCTCCAATCAGATTCCCTCTTCTCCAGCCCTGTATCTCTTTCACCAATGAATTTCCCAGCTCTTTACTTCCCTTCTCCCAGTTTCACCTGTTACCTACGAATGTACTTTGTCCTTCTTCCTCCCCTTGCCCCACCTTCTTGCTCTGAATCTTCATCTTTTTTATCTCCAGTCCTGTTGAAGGATCTCAGCTGGAAATGTCAACTGTACTCTTTTCCATAGATGCTGCCTGGCCTGCTGAGTTCCTCCAGCATTTTGTGTCTGTTGCTTGGATTTCCAGCATCTGCAGGTTTTCTCTTGTTAGTGATTAAAATACATAATTTATTCCCTTTCCTTTTACCATGCCCCCATTCATGTGGCTAGTTACCATAATAAGCATAATAAACCCCACAGCGCAGAATACAAAACAGATAGAGAATAGATAATATGCTACGGAGACACAGGAGACATGAAATTGCAACATCTACACAAATGTCCTCTTTTGGTAAGCAGTCCATACTGGATTGTGATCTTCTCCTGACAAAGCAGGTTGTTCCTCTTGACTGCATTCAGGATAATCTGTCCGGAACTGCTGCTGCCAAAACTCATCCCGGAGCAAAGCTGAAATCCCACTAACTGTCTCTTTACAATGGTCCATTAACACTGTTCTGCTTGCAGAGGGTCCACCATTAATGCTGCGCGTCACTTGCAGCGGCTCCAAAGCCTTATAGGCCCATTCACCCCTATCAACAGCTCAATATCTGATTTACTTTCCGACCAATGAATTATGCTTCAGGTGAGAATGATCCCTTGGTTGTCAGGCATACGTTCCTATGTACAGATGATAGGCAGTTCACAATAGTTTTCACTAGCTAAGCCAGTCACTTCCAATCCTGAAATGGCGTAGCTACACGAGCTTCTCTTGACCCCTTGTGTGTAAGAGAACACATACTCTTTTTCCTGTCAAGTCGAGCTTGCTCATGAGGCTCTCTGTGCAGAACACCGTGGTACTTCCTTGATCTAGGAAACGGTAAGTAACTACTGTCTTGTTACTGTTCCTAGACTTCACCTGACTTGAATTATAGGAAGTTTGCAGTCATGATCACCAGCTCCATAAGGCTATTAGACACCAGGGTGGTACTCAGTCCTGTATTTGTCTCATTCATGGCTTGTTTCAAATCTGCATCCTTTTTTCCAGTTCTGGGCTCAGCTTCAGCTTCAGTTTGAACAGTCGCCACAGTAGTGGCAAAGCTGCTTCTTTGAGCTTAAGAACAAATTTGTGATCCAGTTTTGTTCACACCTTACTGACTGCTGGCGAAGTAGTATTGTCCTTCTTCCCAAACACTGGATGTGTAGCAATCTTTACTTGTCTTTCATTAAAATCAACAATATCAGTGAAACTGATAATTGTGCCTTTCTTGCAGCTCACAGACTTCCAATCTCTATTTTTTTCAAAATTTATCAGGCAATCTATTTATGACAATCCTCATATTAGCAGCCACGTCCAACCCAGTATGTCCTGCATGGGGTCCATGGGATTGCAACAGCCTCTAAGAAAAAGCCTGTAGTCTTGAAGAGCTTTCATGTCTCCTGATTTCTTCTGTGGCCAAGAAAGAGCCTTTTCCATGTAGGCCACAGCAATTTTGTGCTCATCACCAAAATGATCTTGGAGTAATCAAGACATACAAAAAAGCTGGGTGAACTCAGCAGGTCAGGCAGCATCAGTTGAAAGAAGCAGTCAACGTCTCGAGTCGAGACCCTTCGTCTGACCCTTCGTCAGAAGGAGGGGGCAGGGGCCCTATAAAGAAGGTGGGGAGAGGGTGGAAAACCAATCAGAGGAAAGATCAAGGGGTGGGGGAGGGGAAGCAGGGAGGGGATAGGCAGGAGAGGTGAAGAAGGAATCTAAGGGGAAAGCACTAAGGGTAGTAGAAGAGGGCAGAGTCATGAGAGGTGAAAGGCAGCTAGAAGAGGAGACAGAGTGAAAGTGGGGTGGGGGAAGGGAGAGAGAGGGAATTACCGGAAGTTGGAGAATTCGATGTTCATACCAAGGGGTTGGAGACTACCCAGACGGTATATGAGATGTTGTTCCTCCAACCGAAGTTTGGCCTCATCATGGCAGTAGAGGAGGCCATGTATGGACATATCCGAATGGGAATGTGAAGCAGAGTTGAAGTGGGTGGCAACCGGGAGATCCTGTCTGTTGTGGCGGACGGAACGTAGGTGCTTGACAAAGTGGTCCCCCAATCTGCGTCAGGTCTCGCTAATGTAGAGGAGGCCGCACCGGGAGCACCGGATGCAATAGATTACCCCAACAGACTCACAAGTGAAGTGTTGCCTCACCTGGAAGGACTGTTTGGGGCCCTGAATGGTGGTAAGAGATGAGGTGTAGGGACAGGTGTAGCACTTACGCTCGCAGGGATAAGTACCAGATGGGAGATCTGTGAGGAGGTATGTGTGGGCCAGGCAGTCGCGGAGGGAACAATCCCTGCAAAAAGCAGAAAGAGGTAGAGAGGGAAAGATGTGCTTAGTGGTCCTGTTGAAGATGGCGGAAGTTGAAGAGGATAAATCATAAATGATAAATGATCTTGGAGTAAAACTTAGGCCTTTAGATATCCTTACTCCAAGCCTGCCTGCTGGCAACTTTTGTAAAGCTAAGGCAACTTCCAGTAAACTGCTTGAGAAAACAGAGACAGTGACTATCATTATCAGTCCTGCCTTCAATGTGTTCTTGAAAGACTTTATAAGTAAATTATACTGCAATAGATCACCATTGCAGATTTGAATCTCTCTTTTAGGCAGAGATGCAATGCCTTGTTCTTATATCACTTTGCTTGCTATTTCCTTCCACGTCCTTATGGCCTCTGGTGCAGCACTTAGACCTTTGTTATCTGAGATACAAGTGTCATCATACCATAGATCAATGTTCTCAGAAGTACCTTGTGCTATTGGGTATGGTATAGGTTCAGGTGTAGGCTCATGGGCATTTGTTCCGTAGATGTATCACACTGACATTGAGTATGTTGGATTTTCTCTATTCCATGTCAAATAGGAGCCCTCAACATAGAACTGCTTGGCTGGAGCATGTTCAGCACTCACAGCACTTGAAGCTCTTAGCATTTTAAATCTGGCCATCTTGGCTGCAATTCCTTCCTGCAACTTAAGCTGCTCCATCTTCCTCCAAAGTTGCTCTTCCATCTGTTACGGGTTTCTCCGAAGCAGTTCTGCCTCTTCTTCTAAGGCCTGTTTATCCCTCAATATTTGTTGTCTTGCGTATAACTCAGCTAAATCAATCTTCTTTCTAATGCGTGCCGATGAGGTATCAGGTGCACGGGACACTCTGCTAGTGGTTGCAGAATGTGCTGCATGCATGTTAGACAAGCTGCCTTCAGCCTGAACCTCAACCTGTAACTCATCACCTTTATACACAGTCACATCCTCTTCTCTGGCTTTCTAAATACTTGCACTTCCTCCAACTAACTGGCCTTCTACATTGTACGTTTGTTTAATTTCTCTCTTAGTCTTGGCTTCAAGGTCACTGCTTCCAGCTGGACTCATGTTGTTTTCCAAGTGCAGAAACACAACAAAACAATGGGAAATTCATTTCAGATTTTCAGCAATGGAAGCAATGTAACTGATCAAACTCTTCAGACAAACACCACAAAAGCAGCTTTTCAGTCCAACCTAGTTGGGCACAGCTGACCATTCAAACCCCAAATCTAAACACACAGCACAAATCAACAGAAGGCCACTACTTGCCACAAGCTGCTCCAGGAGGCAGAGTTCCTAATTGCTCAAACATGTCCAATTGCTGAGTGCTTGTTTGGTATGATTATCGAAAACTTTTGCTGACAGAATGTAGTGGCAAAACTAAACCAAAACCAAAATAGTTGCCGCCAGCCTGCAACCACTACGCAATTGTTATATCTGCATGATGCGCCCCCAGCTCCAATGAAATGATTGATCCAAGAGTTATTCGATCCTTTCTTAGCAATTAGCAAACATACAATCTTGAAGCGATGAAACTTAAACATTACCAAGTGTAAGATAAAAAATATTCAGCGATACTTAAGTGTCAACTCAACGGTCAGCAAAAGATACGACCTCTGCCAGTTTCAAGCTACAAACTGCCATGAAATAAGCAAGAACACATAACTTATTCACTTTGCCTTTACTACGCTCTCCCCCACTCATGTGATTAGTTACCATAAACCCAAAGCAGATTGAGAACAGATGCACGGCTCCTACAGTTACTTTCTCAGTATTTAATGAATGCACTAACTTTCAAAGAATTCACAATAAACATGTAATGCTAAGCATTCATATTTAGCATCAGAGTAATTTTTTAAGTAATAGATGTCTATTTTGTTTTATAAACATAAGAGTTCTGCTGCTGCTACAAATCCAGAACACACACAAAATGCTGGAGGAACTCAACTGGTCAGGCAGCATCTATGGAGAGGAATAGAGTCGACATTCCAGCCTGACTGTTTATTCCCCTCCGTAGATGGTAAATTCATTCTGCAATGGTTTGTGAAGAAACTAAATGTATTGCATACGCTGTTTCATTTGGTCAAAAGCACTTTATAAAACTGCTTCATGCTTTAGATCATCAAAAATGATGGGTAGGATGCAATTTAACTTCCACCTGCTGATAAGAGAACAGCATGTTTATAAAACACATCCTCTCAAGACATCCCTAGACATTTCAGTGAAGAGTTTCTACGGTCGGTTCACTGTTGTAAGCTCATGTCTTAATAATTTGCTTCTTAGAAAAGTTAATTAAGATCAAGATTGCTGACTCTCCTTCAGTGCACAAGTGTAAACGAGAACAAAATGGTCATTACTCTAGATCCAATGCAGCATAAAAAATACAATAAGATAAAGAAGACAATAAAAGCACAATATAAATAGAAGTAATCCTATAAAGCACAATTTGCAGGTAACCATTATTTACAGAGACTGATTGAATATGCATTAAGTGAGGCTAGGTGATGTGTATGTACTGTTGATGGGGGGTATGGATGATGGATTAAAGAGTGCAGGTGTTGATCAGCCTGACAGCTTGTGGGTCTGAGTCTAGTATTCCTAGCCTGGATTCTGTGTAACCTCTTCCCTGATGGGTGTATGAGTAGGTGGGTGGGACTTTTCATGATATTGCTGGCATTCTTCCACCACCTTTCTGTACGTTGTAAACAAACTGTTATCCATTATGAACAATCAGGTACATCCTCTCCATGACCAACTGAATAAGCAGCGGAGCACCTTTCCAACAGGCTCATTCAGCCCCGCTGTCACACGGATCATCACAGAAAATCTTTCCTACCAAATGCAATAAGCATATAGAACAGTTCATCTCTGTACGACAGGAGAACACACATCACAGTTACAATAGTTTCTGTTTTATTATTTCCTACATTATTATCGCACGGTATTGCACATTAGTAAATTATTATTGTGTAATTATTAGTTATTAGTACTATATTATTATTATTAAGTGCGTTTTTAAATGTTGCTGCTGTAATGAAATAATTTCCCACTCAGGATCAATGTAGTACATTGTTATTATTATCATTAGGGGTAGGCTGATGCTGGAGATGCATTGGGCAGTTTCAACTACCCATGGAGTACTCCTGCCTGCCACAGGTGCAGCTTCCATACCTCACAGCGATGCAGCATGTTAGGATGCTCTCAACTACTCACCTGTAGAAAGAATCAACATTAGCCACGAAACCAGGCTTTACGCACTTGCTCTCCATGACAATTTGTGGTAGAATTGTTTATGTCCACTTGAGAAAACAGGTCTGACGCCAGGTTATCATTTTTATCTAAATTTCCTGCAGTGCAGCACATCTTCAATAGTGTGCTAGCATGCCAGGCTAGATTTTTGTTCGTGAAAAGCTGAAGAGGGACACGGACCCACAGCATAACTGACAGGCAAGTGCTACAGCTGTCGAAGGAGTACAGCGCGCAGTAGTGCCAAAATGTCAAAGTCCGAAGGACAAAAGGAAAAATATGGCCATGCTGGGATTCAGGCATAAGTTAATACAAATTTGTTTGATACAGTTCTGCCTTCTTTCCCCTTCCTTTCCAGTCCAAATGAAGGGTCTTGGCCCATAGCATTGACTCTCCTTTCCATAGATACTGCCTGACCCATTGAGTTCCTTCAGCATTTTGTGTGTGTTGCTCCCGATTTCCGACATCTGCATATACTCTATTATTTAAAAATCACTCTGATGTTAAATATGAATGCTTAGCATTACATAATTACTTCATCTGGTCCTTGAGAAAGTTAAGAGTATTTGTTAAATATGGGGACAGCAACTTCTATGCAGAAGTTACAATACATGCTCTGTGTTTAAAATTAACAGGAAGTGCAGCTCAACACATCACTACCTGCATCAATTCCAAAAGGAAATGATCAGATTGTATTTGGAGTAGAATGTATAACATTGACATTGTTATCTCAAATGAAAGATGCACTTGACAGGGAAAGCAAACAGGAAGTGACTATGTGATTGATTCCTGGGTGTCCTACATGGAGAGAAGGAAGAGCTTCTATTTCCTGCTATTAAAAAATGAGCGGTGAATTAATTGGAACATATATATATATATAAACATCTACATTCAGTGGCCACAGGAGTGGCCTGCTGTGGCCCATCCACCTCAAGGTTGGCCATGATGTCTGTCCAGTGACACCCTTCTGCACAACACTCTGGCAACACGTGGTTACTTGAGTTCCTGTCAGCTCGAACCAGCCCAGCCATTTCCCACTGACCTCTCTCATTAACAAGGCATTTTCACCAACAGAGCTGCTGCTCACTGGATGTTTCTTGTTAGTCAATTTTTGTTTTCTGTTTTTGTTTGGCACTGTAAATTCTAGGTGAACATCCCTGGAGATCAGCAGTGCCTGAAAAACTCAAATCACCCTGTCTGGCCCAATAATCATTCCATGGTTAAAGTCACTTAAATCTCATTTCTTCCCCATTCTGGTATTTGGTCTGAACATTAACCATGTCTGCATGCTTTTATGCATTTGGTTGATGCCACATGGTTAGCTGGTTTTACTAATGCACGGGTGTACCTAATAATGTGGCCACTGAGTGTAGAGGTCTTCAGTAAATACTAAGAGAAGGCTTTATCTGATTGGCATGTCAGAAATTAGGGAGTGAGGTGGGCTGGACAAATCTCCATACACTTTCCCAAAACAGCAGCTACTAAAGGAAGGTAGACCCAGCCATGTTTATTGAGAACACAAGAGATTCTGCAGATGTGGAAATCCAGAACAACACACGCAAAATGCTGGAAGAATTCAGCAGGTCAGGCAGCATCTATGGAGGGGAATAAACAGTCAACCCTTCGGGCAGAGACATTCATCAGCATGTATATTGTGTACAGTTTCAACACAGCTCGCTCCCAACTTCAGGAATTCCATTGGCAATCGGGAATTCTCCCCAGGAAAAGAGAAATTTCCACCTATTCTAATACACCAGCCAGCCATCAGCAACCTGACCCACTTGTGAAAGAGCAGGCACAGATTTGAAGGCGGCTCCATGAGGGAAGACAGGGCTGGGAATGGGTCCCAAAGAGAAAGAAACAAAGAAACAACTAGGAAACTGACGACTCCCACGACCACTTAGGTGTCCATTTAAACAAAATCTTTCATCAGCACAGGACATCTCAAATTGCTTTAGACAGAAAGCCATCCATTTTTAAGACCATAAGACATAGGAGGAGAACTAGGCCATTCAGCCTGTCGAGTCTGCTCCACCATTCCATTATGGCTGATTTATTACCCCTCTCAAACCCATTCACCTGCCTTTTTCCCATAACCTTTGATACCCTTACTAAACAAGAAGTTAACAAACTCTCTATAAAAATACCCAGTTACTTGGCCTTCACAGCTGTCTGAGGCAATGAATTCCACAGATTCTCCACCCTCTGGCTAACGACCAGATAGTGTGGCACAGTGCTGAGGAGACAAATACCATTGTGGATAGCACAATGAGGCAGTTACCAAACCACTGCCTCGTAGCCCCAGCGACCCGAGCCCTATCCTGATCTCGTGCTTTGTGTCCGCAGAGCCCCCACGCCCATTCTCAGTGTGAGTTTTCCTCCAGCTGGTCTGGTCCCCACCCCCTCCCCCAGCAGGGTCAGTGAATTGCTGCTAGCGTACCGACCAGTGGGGTAATCTGCCATCAAAACAGACAGTGAAATGTGCCACACTCCAAGCATTGTGCTGGGGGCAGCCCACAATTAATGTCTTTCTTCCAGCATCAACAGAGCACTTCCACAACTTACCAACCCTAACCCGTATGTCTTTGGCATACGGGAGGAAGCCCACATGGTCATGGTGATTGGAGGAAAGTACAGGAGCGGTGTCCAAGGCAAGTTGTTTTTTGTTTTTCTTTACAGAGAGAGCAGTAGGTGCTGGGTCATACTGCCAACAGTGGAGGTACTGACACATTAACACATTTAAGAGACCCTTAGATTGGCACACGGATGATAGAAAAATGGAGGGCAATCGGAAGGGACGGTCGCTGGCTCTGCAAAGCTCTACACTGCTGTGCTGCCCTCCCTGATGGGAATGTGGACAGAATAAGATGGGTTTGGGTAGGATTAAGGTTAGTGGGCTGTTGATGGTCAGTATGGACTCAGTGGGCCGAAGGGCCTGCTACAGTGCCACAGCTCTGCCTTCACAACCAGCCAGAACTCTGAAGTCAACACGAACCTCAGTGTAAAGGCAGTGCTGGACACTGGGGTGTCTACTGCTCAAGTTCCCAGGCCTTGAACTTATAGCCTTTGGACAAAATATTCTGGACCCACACCATAGCTAACACGATCAAAGATAATAACGATATGAAAGGATGTTCAAAGTTCAAAGTAACCTTATTATCGAAGTATGTATATATCATCATATACTACCCAGAGATTCATTTTCCTGCAGCCATTCACAGTAAAGCAAAGAAATACAGTAGAATGAGACCATAAGACATAGGAGCAGAAGTAGGCCATTTGGCCCATCGAGTCTGCTCCACCACTCAGTCACGGGCTGATCCAATTCGTCCAGTCATCCCCACTCCCCTGCCTTCTCCCAATACGCTTTGATGCCCTGGCTAATCAAGAACCTATCTATCTCTGATTTAAATACACCCAATGTCTTGGCCTCCACAGCCGCTCGTGGCAACAAATTCCACAGATTTACCACCCTCTGACTAAAGTAATTTCTCTGCATCTCTGTTCTAAATAGATGTCCTTCAATCCTGGAGTTATGCCCTCTTGTCCTAGACTCCCCTACCATGGGAAATAACTTTGCCATATCTAATCTGTTCAGGCCTTTTAACACTTGGAATGTTCCTATGAGATCCCCCCCTCATTCTCCTGAACTCCAGGGATTACAGCTCAAGAGCTGTCAGACATTCTTCCTACAGTAACCCTTTCATTCCTGGAATCATTCCTGTGAATCTTCTCTGAACCCTCTCTGATATCAGTATATCCTTTCTAAAATAAGGAGCCCAAAACTGCATACAATATTCCGAGTGTGGTTTCACGAGTTCCTTATAGAGCTTCAACATCACATCCCTGCCTTTATATTCTATACCTCTAGAAATGAATGCCAACATTGCATTCTCCTTCACCACCACCAACTCAACCTAGAGGGTATCCTGCACAAGGACTCCCAAGTCCCTTTGCATCTCTGCATTTTGAATTCTCTCCCCATCCAAATAATAGTCTGCCCATTTATTTCTTCCACCAAAGTCCATGACCATGACCATACACTTTCCAACATTGTACTTCATTTGCCACTTCTTTGCCTATTCCCCTAAACTACCTAAGTCTCTCGGCAGGCTCTCCGTTTCCTCAACAGTACCTGCTCCTCCACATATCTTTGTATCGCCAGCAAATTTAGCCAAAAATCCGTTAATCACATGGTCCACATCATTGACGTTCATTGTAAGAAGCAGCGATCCCAACACCGATCCCTGTGGAACTCCACTGGTAACTGGCAGCCAGCTAGAATAGGATCCCTTTATTCCCACTCTCTGTTTTCTGCTGATCAGCCAATGCTCCGCCCATGTTAGTAACTCCCCTGTAATTCCATGGGCTCTTATTTTGCTAAGCAGCCTCATGTGCGGCACCTTGTCAAAGGCCTTCTGAAAGTCCAAATATACCACATCTAATACATCTCCTTTGTCTACCCTGCTTGTAATTTCCTCAAAAAAATTGCAGTAGGCTAGTCAGATAGGATTTTCCTTTCAGGATACCATGCTGACTTTGGCCTATCTTGGCATGTGCCTCCAGGTATTCCATAATCTCATCCCCAACAATCATTCCACAACTTCCACAGATTCTGATGTCAGGCTAACAGGTCTATAGTTTCCTTTCTACTGCCTCCCACCCTTCTTAAACAGCAGAGTAACATTTGCAATTCTCCAGTCATCCAGTACACTGCCAGAATCTATCGATTCTTGAAAGATTATTGTTAATGCCTCCTCAATCTCTCCAGCTATTTCCTTCAGAACCCAAGGGTGCATTCCATCAGATTCAGGAGATTTATCCATCTTCAGACCATTAAGCTTCCTGAGCACCTTCTCAGTTGTAATTTTCACTGCACATACTTCACTCCCCTGACACTCTTGAATATCAGTTGTACTGCAGGTGTCTTCCACTGTGAGAACTATTGCAAAATACACATTAAGTTCCTCTGCCATCTCTGCATCTTTCATTACAATATCTCCAGCTTCCGGAATCAATGGGAACTTCACATAAAGACTAATGGGCATCCAATGTGGCAATGAATTCCACAGATTCACCACCTCTGGCTAAAGAAATTCCTCCTCATCTCTGTTCTAAAGGGACATCCTTCTATACTGAAGCTGTGCCCTCTGGTCCTAAACTCACCCACCACAGGAAACATCCTCTCCATATCGACTTTATCTAGGTCTTTCAATATTCAATAGGTTTCAATGAGATATCTCCCCCTCCCATTTTTCTAAACTCCAGAGAGTACAGGTCCAGAGCCATCAAATGCTCCTCATATGTTAACATTTTCATTCTTCTGGATCCTTCCAACTCAGGTACATTTTTTCTTAGATGAAGGGCCCAAAACTGCTAACTATATTTCAGTTACGGTCTGACCAATGCCTTATAAATCCTCAGTATTACACTCTTCTTTTATGTTCTAATCCTCTCAAAATGAATACTAACATTGCACCTGCCTTCCTTTCCAACTCAACCTGCAAGTTAGCTGGCGTGAGGACTCCCAAGTCCTTTTACACCTCAGATTTCTGAGTTTGCTCCTCTTTTTGAAAACAGTCTACGCTTTTTTTCCTTCCACCAAAGTACATGACCATACACGTTCCTACACAGTATTCTATCTGCCACTTCTTTGCCCATTCTCCTAGTCCTTCTGCAGGCTCCCTGCTTCCTCAACGCTACTTGCCCCCTCCACCTACCTTTGTATCGTCGGCTATTTTGGCCACAAAGCCATTAGTTCCAGCATTCAAACCATTGACACATATGACTCACTGCCTCTTTTAAAATAGTAATTTTCCTTTTATCATGAAAGAATAAAAGTCTGAAGTCCTGAGAAGCAACAATCCATTTAATGAGAGATGACACTAACACCCCATCAAAAAACTGCAACAACATTTCAGACTTTTAATCTGGGCACAGTTCCATTAGCAAAGATTAAATTCCAATTCCTTAACCTAATTAGAGTGAAACAGCAGTCAGTGCCTACAGCAACATTGTCAATTAAATGAAGTAAACACTGACAGGTCAAAATAATGCAAATACCAGCAATTCCTCTTACTTGAGGATTAAAATCTCAGTGGCACTGTGGTGTGTAGCTCTGAGGTAATGGAACACAGTCTTTACGATCAATGCACACAACATGCAGGAGGATCTCAGCAGGTCAGGCAGCATCCATGCAGGGGAATAAGCCGTCAATGTTATGGGGCAAGACCTTTCATCAGGACTGGAAAGGAAGGGGGAAGAAGTCAGAATAAGAAGGTGTGGGAGGAAGAGGGGAAGGGGTACAAGCTGGCAGGTGGTAGGTAACAGGTGAAGCCAGGTGAGGGGGAAGGTGGGTGGCTGAAGTGAGACATTGGGAGGTGATAGGTGGAAAAGGGAAAGGGCAGATGAAGAAAGCTGATAGGAGAGGAAGGAGGAGAAGCACCAGGGAGCGGTGATAGACAGGTGAGGAGAAGCTCCTCCAACCTGTCTTTAAGACAACGTGTTTAACTGAGTCATGGGATCAAGGAGTTCAGAATCCAACTTCTATCAACTTGAGAAAGATTGGGCAGTGGCATTGAACCACCATGTTCTGATCCTTACATCATCTTGGTGCAATCATTCAGCACAGATGAGTGTGAACCGTACTGCTAGGGGCTGAGAGTCACGTATGTCGAACCAGGTAAAGAAGAGAATTAAGAGCGGCTTCTATTTCCAACAGAGAGGTTTATGTTCCTTTTTGTCCCCAATTGCTTCTGAGTATTAGTTCTTCTCTTCACAAAGATTTGGTGGCAGAATTTGGGTGGTCTACACTAAACTGCTGTGTGGCTTTCTCCCTGACACCACAAACCAAGCTTTTCATCAAACTTCCAGCAAAAAGTTCTGCTACTTTGGTATTTTGGGAGCGGCGTGGTAGTGCAGCGGTTAACACATTACAGTACTGGCTGTAAGATCAGGGGTTCAATGTCTGTGTTCTCCCTGTGACCGCGTGGGTTTCCTCCAGATGCTCCAGTTTCCTCCCACATCCCAAAGGCATGTGGAGTGGGTTAGTGAGCTCTGAGCTTGCCATATGGATGTTGGAAGCGTGGCAACACTTGTGGGAAATAGGCGAGGCCAGATGAGGAAGAAGGTAGGTGGGCATGGGGGGTGGGGGAGTGAGAAGCTGGGAGGTGATAGGTGGAAATGGTAGAGTGCTGAAGAAGGAATCTGACTGGAGGGACGAGTAGACCAATGGGAGAAAGGGCCGGAGGAGGAGTACCAGAGGAAGGTGTTGGGTAGGTGAAGAGAAAACAAGGTGTGAGAGGGGAGCCAGAATGGGGGACGAGGGAAAAAAGGGAAGTGTGAGGGGGGAGAAATTACTGGCAGTTAGAGAAATTGATGTTTACACCATCAAGTCGGAGGCTATCCAGGCGGAATGAGGTTTTGCTCCTCAAACTGAGAGTGGTCTCATCACAACGTGGACTGACGTGTCAGAATGGGAATGGGTAGTGGAGTTAAAATGGTTGGCCGCCGGAAAATCCTGCCCTGACTGGCATCTCCTCCATTTCCTGGACATCTATTCCCACTGCCATAATAGGGGTGGATGCAACTCCTCAAGCCTCCGCATCCAACATATCATTCTATATAACCTCTTCAGCCAGACCCTATCACCAAACACTCCTTCCCCTCCCCACCTCTCTCTGCTTTCTGCTGCAGAGATCAGACTCTCTGTGACTCCCTTGTCCTTTCATTCTTCCCCACTCATCTTCCTCCTGGCACTTACCCCTGCAAGAAGCACAAGTACACTGGTGGTTGGGGTCATCTACTACAGGTGCCCCCTCCCTTTGCAAAGGTAGAGCGTTCCTATGAAACCTTTCTTAAGCCAAAATGGCGTAAAGCGAAGAACCATTAACTTACATGGGAAAAATTTACATAAAAGCAAAAATCTTCCTTGTAATGCGAAAACAGGTTTCTCGTGTAGGCCTTTTGTAAAAGCAAACATTCGTAAAGCGGGGGACACCTGTATACCCAGTACTCCTGCTGAAGCTTCCCTTACGTAGGTGAGACCCAATGCACACTGGAGGACCACTTTGTGGAGCACTTTCTCTCTGTTCTCATCAGGCAGGTTTCCCAGTGGACAACCATTTTAATTCCACTGCCCATACCCACTGTGACATGTCAGCCTATGGCCTCCTTTACTGCAATGATAAGGACTCTCTCAGATTAGAGGAGCAACACCTCGTATTCCATTTCTCTAATTTCTCTAACTTCCTATAATTTCTCCTCCCTTCCTCTTGTCTTTTTCCATTACCCATTCTGGGTCTCCTCTTAGCCTTTCTCTGCTCCTCACCTACCCATCGACTCCTTCTGGTACCTCTCCTCCATTTTCTCCCATGGTCTACTCCCCTCTCCTATCAGATTATTTCTTCTTCAGCCCTTTATCTTTCCCTCCAATCACCTCCCAGCTTCTCACTTCATTCCCGTTCCCCACCCACCTTCCCCCTCGCCTGGTCTAACTATCACCTGTCAGCCTGTACTCCTCCCCTCCTCCACCTTCTTAGTCCGGTTCCTTCCACCTTCCTTTCCAGTCCTGACGAAGGACATTGACTCAAAATCTCAACTATTCCACTCCATAGATTCTGCCTGACCTGCTGAGTTCCTCCAGCATTTTGTGTGTGTTATCAAAGATGTACAGCGATAGTTAGTGAGTAATGGGCATGCTATGTCGGAGCACAATCCTTGCTGGTTTGATTTAATGCAAACGATACACTTCGCTGTAAATTTTGATGCTCATGTGATCAATAAAACTAACCTAGTCTGATGCAGGCTTCAGCAAATTCACAGACCCCTATAATATGCCTGATGCACTTTGTGTTATCCCAGTTAAAATCACAAGAGTCAAGATTCAAGATTGCTTACTGTCATTCTTCAGTGCACAAGTGAAAGGAGAGTGAAATGATTGTTAGTCCAGATCCGATACATCATAAAATAATACACAATAAGCATAAAGATCACAATTTAAAAAAAAACAATGTGACCTGAGAGGGCTTGTGGTTTTACAGCAGGTGTATTTATACATTGGAGCAAATCCATCACTTTAATGAATCTGCTTTAATAAATAGGACAATGGAGTGTTTCCTGGAGCACTGTGCTCTGTCCCGAAACCTGGTGAGTATCTGTTCTGTTGTTGAACTTCTGTCTTGGCCTGCTGTTACAGCTCTAAGGGCCACAAGAGGTTGATAGGCAAGTTCCTCTCGTGGGCTGTTTACTGGGGCCAGAAACATCGCAAGCTGCTACTCCACCGCCTGAACAGGGATGATAGAGAAATGGAGGACTATGTAGGAACAAAGCATTACATTGATCTTAGAGTACGTTAACAGGTCAGCACAACATAACAGGCTGAAGGGTCTGTACAGTGCTCCCATGTCCTATAGTACGTGGGGCTTTTAGCATGAAGGCACAACGCTGTTGTCTTCATAAGCTGCAGGCTCTTTTCATCCCAGCAGACAGGGATAAAACTGGCCAAAAAGTACAGCCTGGAATAAAGGTCTACTCTAGTTTGAAGACTGAAGCCTGGACCAAAGTTACAGCTGTCCCCAGCCTTGCTGAATCCTTATAAATGTTGTCTTACCAGTCTACTTCCTTAAACATAACAAAACTCAAACATGATATTCATTTGATTGCAAGTCTGGAGTTCAAGGCCTAGCGTTCGGTGATTGGCAGGTTTGGGGGTCAATGCTGATGATCAAGGCCCAAGAGTCAAATCTGTAGATCAAGGCCCGTTGGCCAACGTGCAAATCTGCAAACCCCTGCGAGTTCAGTGGCGTGGTCGAAGGATGTCTGGGTGTCTGAGTCCACTGGAAGCCAGTCCTGGGGTTAAAGGGCTGTGTGTGTGGGGGGGAGAACAGGGTTCATTTTGCTGTGGTTGTTTTGTTGCTTGTTGTGCTTCTGTGTTGTTCTCCTGTTGGCACGCTATGCTGGCGCTGGAACGTGAGTTAACCCTTACCAGCCGCTCTCAATACACCCTTCAGAGCGTTGGTTGCTAACACTAACGACCTATTTAACTGCATACTTGTTTCAATGTACACGTGATAAAAAGAAACCTGAATCTTGAATTTTGAGAACAGAACATTGATTATTGATCAACATGTTGTCACGAACTTTATTAAAACAGTTGTAGATGGCAAAATCATTCAGAGTCTTCCCCATCCAGAAGCCCTGGATGAACCATGGGATCCACAATCTGCTGAGGGCCAGATCAGAGGCTTTCAAGTCTGGCAACCTAGAAACTTACAAGAAGTTCAGGTACAATCTCCAGAAAGCCAACTGACAGGCAAAGCGGCAACTCCAGACTAAACTTAAATCAGTGAAGGAAACTCCACAGTTGTGGCAGAGCTTTAATACTATCATCTCTTATGAAGTAAAATTAAATTACATAGGTGACAACAGGACCCCTTCCAGATGAGCTCAATGCCTTCTGTGCTCACTTTGACCGACAAAATAGGGAGGGGCCATCACAAACTCCTACAGCCCCTTGATAATCCAGTGATTTCAGTCTCCGAGCCCAATGTGCGAGCAGCCTTCAGGAGGGTGAACCCATGAAAAGCCTCCGGCCCAGCTGGGACACCTGGCCAAGTATTAAAAACCTGGGCTGAGCAACTGGCCGGAGCATTCACCGATACCTTTAACCTCTCACTTCAGCAGTCTTCAGGCTTCAGTTATACCAGTGCCTAAGAAGAAAGTGGTAACCTGCCTCAATAACTATCACCCAGAAGCACCTACATCCACAGTGATGAAGTGTTTTGAGACGTTGGTGATGAAACATATCAACTCCTGCCTGAGAAGTGACTAGGATCTGTTCCAATATGCCTACCAGAGCAACAGGTCCACAGCATTGGTTCTGCGCTCAACCCTGCAATAGCTGGACATCAAAGATGCATTCATCAGGATGCTCTTTTTCAACCACACCTCCGCATTCAATGCCATCATCCCATCAAGACTAATCAAGAAGATTCAAGACCTTGGCCTCAATACTTCCTTGTGCAATTGGATCCTCGACTTCCACACTTGCAGACCCCAGTGAGTTTGGATTGGCAACAACATCTCCTCCATGATCTCCATCGGCACAGGTGCACCACAAGACTGTGTGCTTAGCCCCCTGGTCTACTTGCTTTACATTTATGACTGTGTGGCTAAGCACAGCTCCATTTCAATATTCAAGTTTGCTGATGACACCATTGTCATTGGCTAACTCAAAGGTGGTGACAAATCAACATGTAGGAGGGAGACTGAAAATCTGGCTGAGTGGTGCCACAACAGCAACTTCTCACTCAATGTCAGCAAGACCAAAGAGCAGATTATCCACTTCAGGAGAGGGAACAAAAAGGTCCATGAGCCAGTGCACCTTGGAGGATCAGAGATGGAGATGATCAGCAACTTTAAATTGATATTATTTCGGATGACAAGTCCTGGGCCCAGCACGCAAGTGCAATTACGAAGAAAGCATTACAGTGCCTCTACTTCCCTAGGTGTTTGTGAAGATTTGGCATGACATCTAAAACTTTGACAAACTTCTATAGGTGTGTGGCTGAGAGTAGATTAATTGGCTGCATCACAGCCTGGTATGGAAACACCAACGCCCTTGAATGGAAAATCCTCCAAAAAGTAGTGGATACAGACAAGTCCATCATGGGTAAAGCCCTCTCCACCATTCATCACATCTACATGAAACACTGTCACAGGAAAGAAACATCCAGCGTCAAAGGTCCCCACCACCTAGGAGGGAGGTACAGGAGCCTCAAGACTCACACCACCAGGTTCAGGAACAGTTATTACCTTTCAAACATCAGGTTCTTGAACCAAAGGGGATTGATTGATTGCTTAACTCAACTTCACTTCCCCCAACACTGAAATGTTCTCACAACCTATTGACTCACTTTTAAGGACTCTGCATCTCATATTCTATGTATTTATTTATTATTTATTTATTTATCTATCTATCTATTTATTTGTTTATTTATTTATTTATTGTTTCTTTTTGTCTCTGTTATCTTTTGCACACTGGTTGAACACCCAAGTTGGTGCAGCCTTTCATTGATTATATTAAGGTTATTATTCAATTATGGATTTATTGAGTATGCCTAAAAGAAAATGAATCTCAGGGTTGTATATCTTGACATATATGTACTTCGATAATAAATTTACTTTGAACTTGGAATTGCACCAAGAACTCATCCTGACCGAGGCAAACATCTAAACCACATTGGTGCAGCTAAGTGTGACCCAAGCCCAGAACGTACCCTCAGCCCATCCTGGCTCCAACTGGAATACCCCAGGTGCAATGCAAGATGAAACAAGCCAGCTGGGTCAGGACTTTGACGGGCAAGTCAGGGTGGAAAATCCCTACCCTCTTCTCACTGCTGCCATCAGGAAGGAGGTCCCACATCACCAGGTTCAGGAACAGTTATCAGGCTCCTGAACCAGCGTGGACAACTTCACTCACTCCAACTCTGAACTGATTCCACAACCAACAGGGACTCACTTTTAAGGTCTTTACATCTCGTGTTCTCAATTTTAGTTTTTATTTACTTACTTAATTATGTTGTGGGGGGATTTTTTTTCTTTTTTGTACTTACACAATTTGTTGGCTGGTCTGTTTATCAGTTTTCGTGTGCAGTTTTTCATTGAATCTATTGTGTTTATTTGTATTTACTGTGAATGCCCACAAGAAAATGAATCTCAGGTGACATATAACAGATTATCTTTGAACTTTGAAGCAGCAGAAAACTGCGGTGCCACTATGATATATTTCCTGCTGGACTCTAAAGGGACGTGACTATTCAGGAGAGGACAGGACCTGTCTTGACCAAGACAATCTGAGACCCAGATGGAAAAAATGAGCAGTATTCTTCCAAGATCTCGGGCGGAGTCTCTAATGGAAACAGAGAGGTGAAGGAGAAGGAGGAGGCAGTGGATTAGGAACGAGTGATGGTGCTAGTGAGCACACATTGGACAATCTATAAAACCTATTTGTACTCTGGGGAATGGTTTAGTGATTGCAGCTTCTCTGATGTCATGGTGGAGAGGATTGTGAGTTCCTGACAACCCGATAGCAAAGCCATCTGGGGTTTAGCCATCTGGCACTTAGCTCCTGATAGGGTCACCCCTGGCAAAAGTCAAATTTCAAAGTTCAAGGTACAGTTATTATCAAAGTAAGTATACTATATACAGCCTTGAGACTTGTCTTCTTGCAGGCAGCCACAAATCAAAGAAACACAATAGAACCCACTAAAATAACCCACATAACAAAGACCATTAAACACCCAATGTGTGAAAAAGAACAAATCATGCAAAAAATAAAGAGTCAAACACATAACACACAAAATATGAACTGCAATGTCCCAGGAAGTAAAACAGTTCAGCACTGCAGACGGACCAGGAGCCCAATAGCTGCAGGCCACAGCCACAGGACCAGTTCAGCACTGCAGATGGACCAGGAGCCCGATGGCTGCAGGCCACAGCCACAGAACCAGTTCAGTATTGCAGATGGACCAGGAGCCCGATGGCTGCAGGCCACAGCCACAGGACCAGTTCAGTATTGCAGACGGACCAGGAGCCCAATGGCTGCAGGACACAGCCACAGGACCAGTTCAGTATTGCAGACGGACCAGGAGCCCGATGGCTGCAGGCCACAGCCACAGAACCAGTTCAGTATTGCAGATGGACCAGGAGCCCGATGGCTGCAGGCCACAGCCACAGGACCAGTTCAGTATTGCAGACGGACCAGGAGCCCGATGGCTGCAGGCCACAGCCACAGGACCAGTTCAGTATTGCAGACGGACCAGGAGCCCGATGGCTGCAGGCCACAGCCACAGGACCAGTTCAGTATTGCAGACGGACCAGGAGCCCGATGGCTGCAGGCCACAGCCACAGGACCAGTTCAGTATTGCAGACGGACCAGGAGCCCGATGGCTGCAGGCCACAGCTGCAGAGTCAGTTCAGCTCTGAGGCAAGTAAACTCTCTCAGAGTTGTGATCTGAACACCAATTAGGCCTTCACCCACCGCCTCAACACCTTGATCTTTTTAATCTGGCTTGGTGCTTAAATCAGCTAAACATCGGTTCAGCTTTTGCTCTTGGGCCCAGGTCCCACTGCTGTGATCCAGCCTGAAGTTTCAATCCGGCCCCAAGTCCGCTCCAGCAATAGCTTTTTTGGCTGTACCTGCATTCCCTAGAGGCAGGTTTGCAGAATCCTTCAGGATACCACAAAAAAACAAGTTGTAAAGACAGTTCAAAAGCACAGCTCCCACAGGGAAATTACAGAGGTCATAGTCCACAAAGTATAATTAGTAGAATAGTTTGTAGTTGCTGGCTGCTGCAAAATGTACCATGGCTTGCAACATCATCTTGTCAAGGGAGAGGGTCCAGACAAAGAGTGATCCGAACAAGAGCTCATCGCTGGGGCTGAAGGAAGATGATGACACATCAGAACGGTGGTGACAGGTCCCCTGACATCTCGCATTCTACGCCACTGAACACTAATCCCAATCTGTCAAGGAGTGTGTCATGACTGTCCGTGGATCGGCATCCCCACGTTAGAGAAAGTCACGCACAGGCGTTCTCCAGTAAGAGGATCCACTCTAACATCCGAGCTATGTGGATCCCGGATCGGCCTCCACAGCCACCTGAAGATCCACCATAGACAACCCCTCAGGAGACTCGAGCGACTGGACAGTATCACCTTCCTTACAGTCTTGCAGAAGTAATGCAAGCCACTGTACCAATTATTAATGTCCAGCAGCCTCTTGTGATCAGAAGAAAGACATGATTACAACCACGTGCACTGCTTGTTGCACCCGGAGAAGCCTCCACGACTAGGAGCTCCGCCAAAATTAGTGGCATGCTTAGTCGCAGCACCGGCCACTCTGCATCCAACAAGAGGTGCAAGTATTTGTTCTGTTCATCCTTCTTATGATTGTAAGACACTGTTGGACATTGATAATACAAAATACTGTAATTAGTGAGGCTGGTTCATTAATGAGACCGACAGCAACTTGTCAATCTTCAAGCCATGCCATTCAGGGACTTGTGCTGGTATTATTCTGTGACCACATATTCTGGATGGTAAATATATGAGCTGTGTGTGACTACTGTATATTAATGTTGTTTTGTACCTTGGCCCCAGAGGAACACCGTTCCATTTAGCTGAATACAAATATATGGTTGAATAACAATAAACTTGAACTTCAACTTGAACTTGAGGAGTGAAGGACAGTCCTTTAACCAACGTCATGCAGAATCTATTAACTAACCCTTTAATTTATTATTGAATGGGACTCCTGCTATGTCCTGGCTACCCACTGTGCTTACAACTATCACCATACTTCTAAACGGATAATTAAGGGAGTCCACAGACCATCTCAGATGTGTGAACAATGTGAGAGATGTGTAAGCAACACACACACAATACTGCAGGAACTCAGCAGGCCAGGCAGCATCTATGGAAAAGAGTAGCCAACGTTTTGAGTCCTAATGAAGGGTCTTGGCCTGAAACGTCAACTGTACTCTTTTCCATAGATGCTGCCTGCCCTGCTGAGTTCCTCCAGCATTTTGTGTGTTGCTTGGATTTCCAGCATCTGCAGTTTTCTCTTATTTGTGAGATATGTAAATACATTATAGAACAAAGAACAGTGCAGCATAAGAATGGTCGTTTTGAACCACAATGTCTGCACCAATCGCAATGCCGAATTATACCAAATCTCTTCCGTCTGCATATTACCCACACCCCTCCACTCCCTGCATATTCACATCTATCTAACAACCTCTTAAACACCCCCATCATAATTTTGTTTAGAGCTACTAAACAGTAAGAAGCCCTTCCAGCCCACAAGCCTGCATCATCCAATTACAGCGATGTGACCAATTATCCCTACCAACCATGGTAGGGATAAGAGGTATCGTGACTCTGTCACAGCTCAGGCCATTCCAGAGTTCAGAGTACAATTCCAGCATTGTCTGTACAGAGTTTGTACATTCTCGCCGCGACCGCCTGCATTTCCACAGTCCAAAGACTAAAGACGTACAGGTGTCCCCCACTTTAGGAAAGTTCGCTTTACACCACTTCGCTTTTACAAAAGACCTACATTAGTACCTGTTTTCGCTAACCAAGAGAAATCTAAAGAGGACTTTTGGCTTTTACAAAAAAAGGGAAAAAGCGAAAATAGCATTCAGCGTTTGTTTTGCAGCGAGCCGTAACTGTATGGAGGCAGCGCGCACCCCGAGCAGCGCCATCAACCTCCTTCCCCGGGAACTACAGGCAGCATCTCAGCATCAAGCCGCTGAGCATCTGTGCTTTATCTCGATTTAGAAACATGTCTGTCAGCATCTGTGCTTTATCTCGAATTATTTTGTGCATTCGTTAGCAAGATATGTCCTAAGGTATCAGAAAAGCCTAGGAGAGCCTAAGGGTGTTACGCTTAGTGTAAAACTGGACGTAATTAAGCATTTCGATCGTGGTGAATGAAATAAAGACATCTGTACGTCATTCTGAAGCAACAGATATAACTCTGGGCAAATTTTCTTAGTTCTGGATATAACAACAGATATAACTCTGGAAAATCCTTTTCCAGCAGATTCCTGCCCCAAAGACGCCGTGCCTCATTCCCTTCCGCCAGTAGCGCCTATCTCTGTGAAGTGAGGTCTGAGAAACGGCAGCAGGGCCCGCTTTAAACCCGTGTTTACCCCGAGAAAGACGAGCGTGACCGTGAAGCCTTGCGCGGGCAGGTGTGTGCGCATGTGTGTACGTGCCGATTTTTTTTCTACAAAATGGTTTTAGGCTAAATCTTCCCGATTCTGGTAAGTGAAACTACACTGTACATACATTATTTCTACTTTATATAGGTTGTGTATTTATCATATCATTCCTGCTTTCACTATATGTTAGTGTTATTTTAGGGCTTACGTGCTATTTGGTTTGATTTGTAGGTTAGAATTCCCATCATGTCTTCTCTCTACCACCATCAGCAAGATGACTGAGGTTCGGTTTCTACCATACCAGATTTATTACTGTACAACGAAAAGGGCTCCTGAATGAGTGTGGGTAACTTCACACAACCCAACACTGAACTGATTCCACAATTTATCAACTGACTCACTTTCAAGGGCTCTACAACTCATGTTCTCAGCATTATTAATTAATTTGTTTGTTCATTTGTTTGCCTATTATTTTTATTCATAGAGTTTGTGTGTGGTATTGATTCGACTGTAATTCTCTGTTCTACTATGAGTGGCTGTAAGCAAATGAATTTCAAGGTAGTGAATGGTGACATACTCTACATAATTCAATAATAAATTTACTTCCAACTGTGAACAAAAGTTTCTTCTCCTTCCTCTGGATAAATCAGCATCCCTACTAAGATAGATCAGTCCTATTAATGTGATTTTCAGAGGCCATATACTGTGAGTAGCTGGGTTTTATTCAAGTTTAGTGCAAGCAACTACAGATCTCTCACAACTCTCCACACTCCTTGAATCATTCACAATTCTCAAAACCCCTTAGATCCCTCACAACTCTCCAAACCCCTCAGATCCCTCACAACTCTCCAAACCCCTCAGATCTCTCACAATTCTCCAAACCCCTCAGATCTCTCACAATTCTCCAAACCCCTCAGATCCCTCACAACTCTCCAAACCCCTCAGATCTCTCACAATTCTCCAAACCCCTCAGATCTCTCACAATTCTCCAAACCCCTCAGATCCCTCACAACTCTCCAAACCCTTCAGATCCCTCACAATTCTCCAAACCCCTCAGATCCCTCACAACTCTCCAAACCCCACAGGTCCCTCACAATTCTCCAAACCCTCAGATCTCTCACAATTCTCCAAACCCCTCAGATCTCTCACAATTCTCCAAACCCTTCAGATCCCTCACAATTCTCCAAACCCCTCAGATCCCTCACAATTCTCCAAACCCTCAGATCCCTCACAATTCTCCAAACCCCTCAGATCTCTCACAATTCTCCAAACCCCTCAGATCCCTCACAACTCTCCAAACCCCTCAGATCCCTCACAACTCTCCAAACCCCTCAGATCTCTCACAATTCTCCAAACCCCTCAGATCCCTCACAACTCTCCAAACCCCTCAGATCCCTCACAACTCTCCAAACCCCTCAGATCCCTCACAATTCTCCAAACCACTCAGATCCCTCACAACTCTCCAAACCCCTCAGATCCCTCACAATTCTCCAAACCCCTCAGATCCCTCACAATTCTCCAAACCCCACAGATCCCTCACAACTCTCCAAACCCCTCAGATCCCTCACAATTCTCCAAACCCTCAGATCTCTCACAATTCTCCAAACCCCTGAGATCCCTCACAACTCTCCAAACCCCTCAGATCCCTCACAATTCTCCAAACCCCTCAGATCTCTCACAATTCTCCAAACCCCTCAGATCCCTCACAATTCTCCAAACCCCTCAGATCCCTCACAATTCTCCAAACCCCTCAGATCGCTAACAACTCTCCAAACCCCTCAGATCCCTCACAATTCTCCAAACCCCTCAGATCTCTCACAATTCTCCAAACCCCTCAGATCCCTCACAATTCTCCAAACCCCTCAGATCCCTCACAATTCTCCAAACCCCTCAGATCGCTAACAACTCTCCAAACCCCTCAGATCTCTCACAACTCTCCAAACCCCTCAGATCTCTCACAACTCTCCAAACCCCTCAGATCCCTCACAACTCTCCAAACCCTTCAGATCTCTCACAACTCTCCAAACCCCTCAGATCCCTCACAACTCTCCAAACCCCTCAGATCCCTCACAATTCTCCAAACCCCTCAGATCCCTCACAATTCTCCAAACCCCTCAGATCTCTCACAACTCTCCAAATCCCAGATCCCTCACAACTCTCCAAACCCCTCAGATCCCTCACAATTCTCCAAACCCCTCAGATCCCTCACAATTCTCCAAACCCCTCAGATCTCTCACAATTCTCCAAACCCCTTAGATCTCTCACATCTCCAGACTCCAAAAAATTCGCACATCTCACAATTCTCCAAGCCCCTCAGATCTCTCACAATTCTCCAAACCCCTTAGATCTCTCACATCTCCAGACTCCAAAAAATTCGCACATCTCCAAACCCTGAGATCTTTCATATCTTCAAACCCCTGTGATCTCCCACAATCTCTGCACCCCTTCCTCTGCTGCTTCAAGAATTCATATTTGTTTCAGTTCTATTACAGATTTTTTTAGCATGGAATCTTGTCAAAGCATTTCTACAGTGTGACAAACTGTCATAAGGGATGAAATACAAAATTCATTTATTAAAGTCTATCTTTCTGACTGTTTCTGATTGAATTCTTGTTTTCAAGCAGCAATTTTTTTTCATCCTTTCCTCAAAGCATACCACAAAACATTACAGAACAGCACAGGTTCTTTGGCCAATCTGCTCTAAGATCAATCTAAACCTTCCCTCCTACATATTTCTCCATTTTTCTGTTATCCATGAGTCTATCTAAGAGTTTCTTAAGTGTCCCTATTGTATCTGCCTCTACCACCTCCCCTAGCAATGCTATGCACCCACTACTCTCTGTGTAACATCTTACCTCTCGCATCCTCCCAATCACCTGAAAATTATCGCCCCTCATATTAGCTATTTGCACTCTCGGAAAAAGCCTCTGGATGTCCACTCAATCTATTACTATATTGTACTCCTCTATCAGGTTACCTCTCACCCTCCTTCATTCCAAAGCTGAATCATCTGTCCTCACAAGGCATCCTGGTAAATCTCTGCACCCTTTCTAAAGTTTCTACATCCTTCCTATAGCACGTAAGATTTCATTATTCTTGATGTTATGAACCAAGTGGCCTTCAATTTGTCATCTCTAAAGGTATTGGAGTGAACATAAATTCAGCTGGCTCATAAGTCTGCATTTTCCAATTCCCCATTTTGAATTTCAGCCTGTGGTACACTTAGCTTTAAACTCTGGCCACAATATTTTTTATCCACAACTCTGCTTTGTCTGCTTTATTCCACACTCATTATGTAGTTGCTGTTCCTCAGGCATGTACATTCTCCAAGGTTTATCAAATTCTGTAAGTTTCAAATCTGCATCTAAAGGGGTCACACCTGCCACTCAAACATTTACCTTCATAGGACTCAAAAACTCACTCACCCCTGGTTCTCAAATGAGCTTAAAACTCAGCTCAGTGACTGTAACTGGAATTTGCTTTGTAGTTTTCTCCATAAGACCTGAAGATATTGGAGGAGAATTAGATTAATCGGTCCATCGAATCTGCCCTGCCATTTATTATACTTCTCAATCCCTTTCTCCTGCTTTCCCCTGCAACACTTTAATATGCTTACTAATCAAGAACTATCAACCTCCACTTTAAATACATCCAATGACATGGTTTCCACGGCCGTCTGTGGCAATGAATTCCACAGATTCACCACCCCCTGGGTAAAAAAAAATTCCTGCTCATCTCAGTTCTAAAAGGACGTCCTTGAATTCTGAGGCTGTGCCCTACGGTCCTAGATTGGAAACATCCTCTCCATATTCACTCTATCTAAGCCTTTCAATATTTGATAGGTTTCAATGAGGTTGGAAAGGATGATCAAAGTTTCCTCAATTAGGCAGACAGATGAGAGAGAAATGGAGCGCTCTGTGGGGGGCGGGGGGGGCGTAGATTGATCTTAGAGTAAGTTAAAAAAGGTTGGCACAACATCCAGGGCCGAAAGGACCTGTACTGTGCTGTTGTGTTCTAAGTAACCTATGAGTAGCGGGGGAAAGCATCGATGAATAGGTACAACAAACCCCACAGGTCCATTGGATCTGTACTGTGCTGTAGTATTCTATGTTGAAGTTCAATATTGTTTCAAAGCAGAAAGAATTGCTGGAATTCCTTTTGATTTCTATTCATTTAAACTTTCAAGACTGCCCAGGTTTAAGGGTGCAAAAACAAACGATTCATCAATGAGAGCATGGCACCAAAAGGTTTAAAAGTAAAAAAAAATAAAATGCATAAATCTAATAACTCAGCCAGCTATAATTTCATTGTTCAAATGGTAGCAGAGTTACACTGTTAAAAGAAAAACTGAATGATATAAATAATTTCTGATATCACTGGAGCGCATATATTAATAAACTCTGAGTAATACCCATACAAATACTCTTCTGATTTATGAATGCCCGATAAAAAAGCTGAACAGTTTTGAACAACTAAACCTGCTGTGCCTGTTTAGAACCAGCAAGCTGATTTTGAAGTGAAGCCTGTATTGTAAAACAGATAAAAATAGCAACTAATTTTTGTCTACAACAAGATCTTACAACATTAATGGACAGTTTATTTATATTTTGCACAAACTGATATGGACACCAAAGGAAATTTTTCTTCTTCTTTGAAGATTGTCATGAAACCTTTTAAGGCCATTTAAACCTTCCCTCTTACATATTGGACAATGTCTCATCTAATAAACTGGATGGAGCTCTTGTACGCAACTTAAGTATCATCTTAGATTATGGCCCTTATTCGGGACAGACTATTTGCATGTATAAAAAGCCATTAATGAAATCTGATAAAATTGTGAAAGGGCTCCATTTTATTAGACATAGCCATGTTAGACTGTGAAAGGTAGTCATATATGCCTTCAACTGAGAACAAATGGAAAAGCAGACAGCACACACATCGAAACATGACCAAGTTTTCAGAATGAAAGTTAAGACAAAAAAATGTTGGGAATACTGGGCAGGATAGGCAGCATCAGTGCAAAGAGAAAGAAAGTGAAAGTTTCTGATCAAAGACCCTTTGTCAGAACTGCTGAAAGTCTTCAACCCACAATATAACCCGCAATATCAACACATACTCAGCGGCCACCTTATCAGCTACACCTGTACACCTGCTCATTAATGCACATGTCTAATCAGCCAATCACGTGGCAGCAACTCAATGGATAAAAGCATGCAGACCCATATGGACAAGAGGTCCGGTTGTTGTCCAGACTAAAAGTCAGAATGGAGAACCTTATGATCTAAGTGACTTGGACCGAGGAATGATTACCAGTGACAGAGGGGCTAGCTTGGGTATCTCAGAAACTGCTGATATCCTGCGATTTCCATGCACAACTGTTCCTAGAATTTATAAAGGATGGTGCAAAAAACAAAATTCATCCAGTGAGCAGCAGTTCTGTGGGTGAAAACGCCTTGTTAATGAGAGAGCTGAGAGGGGAGTGGCCAGAATGGTTCAAGCTGACAGGAAAGGAACAGTAACTCAAATAACCACACTTTACAACAGTGGTGTGTAGAACACCGTCTCTGAATGCACAACGTGTCAAACCATGAAGTGGTTGGGCAACAGCAGCAGAAGACCAAACCCTCAGTGGCCACTGTATTAGGTACCTCCTGTACCCAATAAAGTGGCCACTGAGTGTATATCTTCAAATATGACCATACAAGTATTCTCAGCATTTTCTGTCTTTATTTCAGATTCCCAGCAACTGTAGTTCCTTTGAGTTTTAGAGCAAACATCTAATGAAATACAATGTGCATAAATACGTAAATACCAACATGCATTTACAATATAAACAACATTATAAAAAATAGTTTAAAGTGAAGTGCAGTAACTGAGGTAATAGATAAGAGGGTGTGTGGCGGGGTTAACTAGAATAGTTCAGATTAACTGCCTGGGGACAAAACTTTAAAAGATGGTGTGAAGTTTTTGTTTTAATAGCCCTACAGTGCTTTCTATTGCTGAAAATATCATATAGAGATAGAGTAACTAATGAGACAGTACTCCAACGTGCCCATGCAAAAAGATCTTTAATAAGAACGTTAAATGAGAGGAAACTTAATTTCCTGAGCCATGTCATCAGAAAGGGAAAAACAGAATGCCTTACGTTACAAGGCCGTACGCCTGGGAAATGCAGAAGAAGGCAAAGAAGAAAATAGATGGACACTGTGAAAGAACTAACAAATCTAAATGTGAGAGATGTCATTGACGCTGAGAGGGATCGTTTGATGTGGAGAGCCATGATCGCCCAAGCGTGTAACGCACAAGGCACATGAGAAAGAAGACAGTGCTTTCCAGAAGGGAGCTTTTGTAAAAGGCAGTTTGATGGGTGGGTAGTGACTGGAATGATTTTTCCTGTAGAAGGGTCTCAGCATCTGCAGACTTTCTCATGTTTACAATTTTTGCTGCTCTCTTTGTCCTGGACACATACAACTCCTGCGGTGATGGTAGACTGCAGACAGTGACATTTTCTGTTGACCTGACAGTTCACTGTAGTTTTTGTACATTGTGAGGGAATGCTACACTAAACCAGACAGTAATGTCTGATGTGAGGTTGCTCTCAATGATGGCAGTGTAGAATTGCACCAGTATTTTCTGGGGAAGATAGAATTTTACCTTCTGCTGCAAGAAGTACATTCTCTGCTGAACCTGGAAATCTACCTGCAAAAGAAAGCCACTGGCACTGGTGTTAACTAACTGGACAAGAGATAAACAGCTCAAATGAAAGGCTCAATGGTGTGGAAAAATAAGACAGGTACTAAGGAATTATTATTGCAAAGAAAGTACTTGGAATAACTCTGACAGAACCAATGTTTGATCTCGTTTCTTTTTATCTCCTCTCATTCTATCTACAATTTAATTGCATACTTTTTCTATTAATCCTAAAAAAATTAATTGTGAACTTCAGGAAGGTGAAGTCAAAGGAACACACACCAGACATCATTGAGAGGACCACAGTGGAAAGAGTGAGCAGCATCAAGTTCCTGGGTTTCAACATCTCTGAAGATCTATCCTGGGCCCAACACATTGATGCAATTATGAAGAAGGCACATCAACAGCTATATTTCATTGGGAGTTTGAGAAGATTTGTTATGTCACCAAAGACTCTAACTCGTTTCTATAGATCTAAGGTAGAGTGCGTTCTAACTGGTTACACCAGTGACACAAGAAATTCTGCAGATGCTGCAAATCCAAAGCCACGCACACAAAATGCTGGAGGAACTCAGCAGGTCAGGCAGCATTCATGGAAATGAACAAACAGTTAACATTTCTTCAGGTTGCATCACCACCTGGTATGGAGGGTCCACTGCACAGGATCAGAGAAAGCTGTAGACTCAGCCAGCTACATCATGGGACTGGCCTCCACAGCATCAAGGTTATCTCCAAATGGTGATGCCTCAGGAAGGGTGCATCCATCATTAAGGACTCCCATCACCCAAGACATGCTCTCTTCTTAATACTACCATCAGAAAGGAGGTACAAGAGCTGAAAATGCACATTCAATCTTTTAGGAACAGGTTCTTCCCCCTCCCATCAGATTTCCAAACGGTCAATGAACCCTTGAACACTACCTCACTATTTTGTTCTCTTTTTTATGCTACTTGTTTAATTTAATTTTTAATGTTTGCACTGTACTGCTCCCACAACATATGTCAGAGATATCAAACCTGACTCTGGTTCTTATTCCATTGACCTGACTTGGTGAACGCACCCTCCAGGCATGCGTCAGAATTTGTGAGTGCTTTGCAGACTGACACATCGCTGTAGTGCGGGGGTCGGCAACCTGCGGCTCCCGAGCCATTTGTGGCTCTTTCACCTCTGTGCTGCGGCTCCCTGTGGCTTTGGGAAATAATTGGTCAGTATTTAATTAAAATGTATTTTATGTTAGTTTGTTAGCTTTTGAAATGTAATTCTAAATTTGAAGATTATGGTGATCTTGTACAATCTAAGTGTGGCGACACATTTCCTCACAATTAGCCAGCATTCCGGCTAAGGGAGATAGCCTATGGGGGTTTGTGAGTACGCGTCTTTTGCAGCATCTGCGTCCATGGGGGCTGGGTTGAGGGAGGCTTAAAAGCAAGGCTGTTTAGTTCGAATAAAGTTATTCGACTGCAGTTTACTGACTGCGTGAGCACACCGCTACAACGTGTTTTTATCACTATTAATATACGTCACCACTGCCAATACCTGACACCCGCCAGTGCGCGATTTCTTTAATTTTTCGATCCAAGGTAAGCCAACTATGGAGAATTCTAAAAAAAGGAAAGTGACTGAAGAAAACAGAACGTTTAATGATACGTGGACAGATTCATTTGCTTTCACTGTTGACGAGACTGGTTTACCGGTATGCTTAATATGCAATGAGAAACTAGGAAACAACAAAAAGTCAAATGTCGCAAGGCATTTCCAGAATAAACACGCAGCCTTTGCTCAAAAATATCCGGATGGAGATGAGAGAAAAAAAGCCGTTTCGGAACTGATGCGGAAGGTTGATCTGAGCAAAAATCATTTCCAGAAATGGATGAAGTCTGGAAAATCAACGACATACGCCAGTTATATTGACGCTCAGGAAATAGTCAGGCACGGGAAGCAGTTTACAGATGGTGAATATATAAAAGAATCTTTCATTAAGATTTCAGAACATCTATTCACGGACTTTAAAAACAAGAGTGAAATTGTGCAGAAAATCAGGGATATGCCCCTCTCTGCAAAGACTGTCAAAGACAGAACCATAAAAATGGCAGAAGACATCACAAGACAGCAAATTAAAGACATCAATTCAGCTGTGGCCTACTCGATTGCCTGTGACGAGTCTAAAGACAAAGGTGATATTGAACAAATAGCGTTGTTCTGCCGGTATGTAAACTCTGCCGGGCCACAGGAAGAACTGATTGAGTTGATACCTCTAAAAGACCAAACACGGGGGGAGGACATCTGTGAGGCTGTCTTGAATTGTTTAAGAGCCAAAGGAATAAAGACCACCCATCTGGTGTCAGTAGCTACTGATGGGGCACCTGCTGCACAACAAAGTCCAGTGGCTGTCCAAAAGGGAGGTGCTGAAACGCTTTGTCGCGTGTCTGGAAGAAGTGAAAACTTTCCTGGGCAGCAAAGGGCTCAACTTTCCTGAGCTGGAACAGCCAGAGTGGCTGGAAAAGCTACACTTCATGGTAGACATGACAGCGCACCTGAACACGCTGAACACAGCTCTTCAACGGGGTAAGGACGTACAGCCCTGCACATGTTGGAGGATGTTTTGGCATTCGAGCGCAAGTTGACGTTGCTTGCCAGAGATTTACAGAAAGGCACATTGTCTCACTTCCCCAATTTGAGAGAGTTCAAACAAGGTCACGACATGATAAATTCGGAGTATTTACATTCTGCAATCATCGCAATGCAAACATCGTTTAGGAAACGCTTCTGTGAGTTCAGAGAGGAAAAAAACACATTATCCTTCCCGGTCACTCCCCTAAGCATCGATCCATCCCTACTAAATACAACTGCATTGTCAGGTGTGAGTCAACCTGAACAAGTATGATAAATATTTTAATTGCCTATTATTTTACGTATATTCATATGTTTTCATTGTTCAGTGAAATAGTCCTTTTATTTTTCAGGTTGACAGCTGGCTGACGTTATTTTTGGTTTGCTGCTGGCGGCAAATTTAAGTTTGGCGTTTTTCATAAATACAAGAAGGACTCAAATAGACGTTGAGTATTTTACTTAAAAGTAACCTTCAACCCAACGTCTTTTTTTCGGAGTTCAAAATGTTTTTGTTGCATGCAGAAATGTAATTTCATTTTCTCTGCAGGAGTTCATCAATTTCATAAATGCAACACATTATAGTTTGTTTATACATAGCATAAAGGCAAAACAAAACGTTGTATGCAGTGTTATTTCATTTTAAATGTCAAGCGGGTTTTGCGGCTCCCAGTGTTTTCTTTTCTGTGGGAAACGGGTCCAAGTGGCTCTTTCAGTGGTAAAGGTTGCTGACCCCTGCTGTAGTGTCAGTGTTGTGGTCTTTCAGGGCAGATACTAATCTACCCAAGAGCTGGAATTGATCCCAATGAGGCAACTCACTCAAGAGAATATAAATATGTAAGATGTAGACAGGGTAGGCAATCATAACCTTCCTCCCAGGGTATAAATGCCAAATACCAGAGGGTCTAGCTTTAATGTGCATTGGATCCTGATGCTTTTGCGATCCCAAAGTTCTTTGAAAGTCAAGAATAAGACCGTAAGACATAGGAGAAGAATTAGGCCATTTGGCCCATCAAGTCTGCTCTGCCATTCCATCATGGGTGAGTTATTATCCCTATCAACCCCATTCCCTTGCCTTCTCACCATAATTTTTCACATCCTTACTATTCAAGAGTCCATCAACCTCCCCTTTAAATATACCCAATTACTTAGCCTCCACAGCTGACTGTGGCAATGAATTTCATAGCTTCACCACCCCTTGGCTAAAGAAATTCCTCCTCATCTCTGTTCTAAAGAGGCATCCTTGTATTTGAAGGCTGTGCTGTCTGGTCCTAGACTCCCCCACTACAGGAAACACCTTCTCCACATCAGCTCTGTACCTTACAATTCTACACCCCAATCTGACAAGTGGAAGGGGGAAAATACAAAGTTTTAGTTTTAAACACAGAGTGGTAAGAAAACAGCATCCATCATCACCCAGGCCATGCTCTCTTCTCGCTGCTCCCATCGGGAAGGAAGTACAGGAGCCTTGCGTCCCACATCACCAGGTTCAGGAACAGTTATTACCCTCCAACCATCAGACTCCTGAACCAGCTTAGATAACTTCACTCACCTCAACTCTGAACCAATTCCATAACCCATGGACTATACATCTCATGTTCTCAGCAACAGTTATTTACTTTTTTTTGTGTTTGCACAATTTGTCTTCTTTTGCACATTGATTGTTTGTCAGTCTTTGCTTCTGCGGTGATTTTCATTGATTCTATTTATTTCTTCACTCTGCTGTGAATGCCGACAAAAATGAATCTGAGGCTCGTATATGGTGACATATATGTTCTTTGATAATAAATTTACTTTGAACTCTGGTAGGTAACTAGAACGCACTGCCAGGGCTGGTGGAGGAAACAAGTATGTTAATGGCACTTAAAGGGGCTTCTGGAAAGGCACGTGGATGTGTAGGGAATGGAGGAACACACAGAAAATACTGGAGGAACTCAGCAGGCCAGGCAGCATCGAGAAAAAGAGTACAGTAGACGTTTTGGACCGAAATCCTTTGGAAGGACTAAAGGGTTTTGGCCTGAAACGTCAACTGTTTACTCTTTTCCACAGATGCTGCCTGGCCTGCTGAGTTCCGCCAGCAATTTGTGTGTGTTGCTCGGATTTCCAGCATCTGCAGATTTTTTCTCATTTGTGAGGGAATAGAGTGATATGGATCATATGCAGTGGGAAAAGAAAAGATTTGTTCAGTTTGGGGTCATGTTTGGCCAAGGCATTATAGGCTCCAAGGTCAGCAATGTGGACAAGGGACAAGGGACAAGGGACATCCAGAGTCTGGGTCTCCACCGCGCTCGAAGATGTAAGGCTAGCAAGTGCTGTGGACAAGGGCTTGTGGTCCGCCATGCCAGCAAGTCCCCTCAGGATGGCAGGCACCGGACTGGATGCCTGTGTGAGCTGGAAGCACGAGGGCCGGTGGTAGATGCACGAATCAGCAAGTTCTGAGTTTGAGATCTGGAGATCGGGGTCAGCTTCATTGCACTTGCTGTCAGTGACTCTTAACTGTATTTACTCAAATAACTGTTAATGATTACACCCCAAAAGTTATCTAATAGTACTATAGTAGTCCTGTGTATACCATGTATATTAAAGATACAATTCTTCTTTATAGTACATTGAACATTAGAACAATCTAACCCTTCCTTCTACAGACCCTCCATTTTCCTATCATCCATGTGCTTATCTCAGAGCATCTTAAATACCCTAATACACTCGCCTCTATCAGCACCCAGAAAGGGCAATCCACACACGTACCACTATCTGTGTTAAAACTTACCTCCATACTTTCCTCCAATCACCTTAAAATTATACCTCCCTTCCCTTCCTCCTCCCCCCCCCACTGTGTTAGCCGTTTCCACCCTGTAAAGAAAGTCTGTGGCCATTCCCTTGATCCATGCCTCTTATCTTCTTGTACACCTCTCATCCTACTTCACTTCAAAAAGCCCTAGCTTGCTCAACCTGTCTTCATAAGACATGCTGTCTTATCCAGGCAGCATCCTAGAGCTCTGAAGTGTTAAAATGTATTGCAGCAATGCTGTCTAAAGATGTCAGAAGTCCATACACTAATAAGGATGCTGGATTGTTTTTAAGAACAAGTTGTATGGTGAACATTTTATGAGATGCACCTGCTCGCTAATGCAAATATCTAATCATCTAAGGTGGCTGCAACTCAATGCAGAAAAGCATGCAGACATGGTCAACAGGTTCAGTTACTGCTCAGACCAAACATCAGAATGAGGAAGAGATGCGATCTAAGTGACTTTGACTGTGGAATGATTGTTGGTGCCAGATGGGGTGGTTTGAGTATCTCAGAAACAGCAGAGCTCCCGGTACTTTCACGCACAGCCGTCTCTGCAGTTTGCATTGAGCGATATGAGAAACAGTGAGCGGCAGTTCTCTGTGTGAAAACACCTTATTAATCAGAAGGGTCAGAGGAGAATGGCCAGACTGCTTCAAGCTGACAGGAAAGTGTCAGTAATTCAAATAACCAAGTTACAACAGTGGTGTGCAGAAGAGCATCTCTGAACACACAGCACATTGAATCTTGTAATGGATGGGCTCCAGCTGCAATAAACCACAAACATACACAGCCGTCACTTTATTAGGTACAGGATGCATCTAATAAAGTAGCCTTTGAGTGTCCAGTACTGTACAAAAGTCTTAAGCATCCTAGCTATATATATGTGCCTAAACTTTTTGCAAAGTACTGTATATTGAAGCATTGTTGTACAGGTTGCATGGTGGATATAAATGAACGTTTGTAAGACATGTTCCCAATTGAGCTAATAGGCTTACTTCTGGGAGATAAAAGCCAGTGAACTAATTTTCCCACCCTATTGAATTGGAATTGGCATATGACTAACTAATTGGATAAGAGCCTCCAGGCACTTAAAAGCAATATAATGTAGTTATGTCACTTTGATCCCAAATCAGTTTAGTTTGGTTTCAGAAGACAAATAAAGATTAATGGAAAGGCAAGTTTATGCCAAGTTCCTGATTTACCATCTGACATCACTCCCAGCCTTAACCCTGCCCACTTGCTGAACCTCTGAACAACAGTACTGGTTACCCAGAAGTTCGACAAACAAACTGGGTTCTGGCCACATTCTGAAAGTTCAGTTCCAAGATCCAGCATCAAGTAAGCAATTCCCCCAAGTCAAGAGAAACACGCCTGGGATTTATAGTCAAAGTCAAACAGATGTCGACAAATTTCTTTAGCCAGAGGGTGATGAATCTGTGAAATTCATTGCCACTGCTGGCTGTGGAGGCCAAGTTATTGGGTATATTTAAGGGTTGATAGGTTCTTGATTAATAAAGGGTGTCAAAAGTTATGGGGAGGAGGCAGCAGAATGGGATTGAGAGGGATAATAAATCATTCATGATAGAATGGTGGAGCAGACTCAATAGGCTGAATGGTCTAATTCTGCTCCTATGTCTTATGGTCAAAGTAAATTTATTATCAAAGTACATATATGGCACCATATACAACCATGAAATTGATTTTATTTTATTTCGAGATACAGCACAGTATTAGGCCCATCTGTCCCAACGAGGCCACACCGCCCAATTACACCCATGTGACCAACCCCACACGGTCAAAGGAGAACGTACAAACTCTTTACAGGCGACAGCACAAAATGAAGCCGGGCTGTTGACACTGTAATAACCGCCAGAACAGAACTGATGAAAAACTACACATAAACACAGACTGACAAACAACCAACGTACAAAAGAAGACAAACCGAGCAAGTAAAAATTAAATAAACAATATTGAGAACATGGACTGTTGCGTGCACGGAAGTGAATCTGAGGGCTGTGGAATAGTTCAGTCGCAGCGGAGTTTTCTGAGAAGTTTCCAGCTACAACAGCTGGTTCTTAACTAGCCACAGGAAAGATTCAACCCAGTTTTCTGACTCCAGGGTGACCATACAGCTTATTTTGGGAATCTGGGAGCTTCTTCCTGTGTACTGATTCTGCACAGCAACATGAGGGAATTCTTTTCAGTTCCACAGTCTCTTCCTATCTATTTCAAAGCACGCACAGCACTGTGCCCTCTGATCACTATCAGGTTTAATAACACTCACATACCTTGTGAAAATTGTTTTGCAGCGGCAGTTACAGAGTAATATATTTAAAAAACTGTGAGATATATTATGAATTGGGTATATTTATAGCAGGGATTGATATATTCTTGTTTAGTAAGGGTCTTGAAGGTTATGGGGAGAAGGTAGGAAAATGAGGTTCAGAGGGATAATAAATCAGCCACGTCCGTGCTGTAATTGTTATATGGATTGTTGCAGCAACTCGATGGGCCGAATGGTCTAATTCCTTTCCAGTCTTATGATCTTATGGTTTAAATTACAATAAGAAATACATATTTAAAAAATTAAAATAGTGCAAAAATACTGGGGTAGTGTTCATGGGTTTAATGAGTGTTCTGAAATCTGATGGAGGAGGCGAAGAAGTTGTTCCTTAAAATGGTGAATGTGTGTCTTGAGGCTCCTGCACCTCCTTCCTGATGGTTGTAATGAGAAGAGAACATGGTTATCTACAATATCAATAGTGTTGCAGGATGTGCTTCTGATCATTAAAATATAAATGAGTCCAGCTGGAAGAAGTTTTAAAAAAAGCACAGAAATGTTAATGTGGCCTCAGTTGCAGATACACTGCCAGCAGCACCAAGTGGAAGTCTGAGCAACTCTCTTCAACGCTGTCTCCCGGCCACCTCCCACAACGACGATGTGCCAGAGGTGCACCGCAACTACTTGGCCAGAACCTGTTGTGAAGGTAGACTTACCGAGTTCTCGGCACATACCTGTGAGATTTTGCAGCTTTCAACATTTTTTGTGGTGGTGGAGGCAAGCACAACGGAAGCATTCAAGAGGCCCTTAGGTAGGCATTCTGGAGGCTCCTGCATGGGCATGTGAATGTGCAGGGAATGGACGGATGTGAGCAGAAGGGATTAGTTATGTTGGGCATCTGAGTACTGATTCAATGAGTACGGCACAGCATTATGGGCCCAAAGGCCTGATCCTGGACTGTACCATTCTAACATTCCATGTTCCATAGTCCAACAGTGAAGGCAAAACAGGAAATCAGGAAAGTCCACCTACTAATTTCCATCTATAATTCCTACAATTTTGTTATCCATGCTTGTTGGATCCAAGTGAGGATCTGGATAACCTACCAACCAGCATCTATTCCCACCACCCTCCCAAACCAGCCCACTCACAAAGACATTCATTATATTTTGTAGTAACCTGTTCAAACAGAAATAATAATCCAAATATCCAAAATAACATTATCTGTCCATTTTCTTTAAAATGACTCAATAATTTTTTTTTTAAAAAAAGATAGATCCTCAGCCAGAGAACTTTAACTACGGCATGGTATTTTTAAAGAACATTTCTTCCAATGTTATTTCTGGCAAGTGCATAGCCGGCGAAGTATCTCACCACATTATCCTTCTGCCTGTGTTGCATACTTTTCCATTGGCAGTCTACTGGGATTTGTGCTGTGCGTTTTGTGAATGAAACACATTAAAGTTATCTTTTCAGCTGGGCCTCACTTATTCCAAATGTTTGGACTCTCTACTACTTGCGCCTTTCCAGTGCCTAACTATTACCAGGATATGCACATCCTATTCTTTAGACTTTTTCCCAGGATGAAAACAGCTCATTCAAGAGCGCATCATATTGAGGTGATTGGAGGAGAGAATGGGGGTGGGAGGGAAATATCAGAGGTACATTTTGCACAGACAGAGTTGTGGGGGCCTGGAACGTCCTGCCAGAATGGTGGATGAGGCAGATACACCAGGGGCATTTAAGAAGCTCTTAGATAAGCACGTAGATGATAGAAAAATGAGAGTTATGTAGGAGGGAGGGGTTAAATTATTCTTAGGTTAAAAAGTCGGCATAACATTGAGGGCTGCAGGGCCTGTACTGTGCTGTAATGTTCTAAGTTCTATATTCTAACCTCTTTTATCTAATTACGCCAATCTGGTTACACAGGGCCCACTGGTTTAGAATGCCAGCTTTCGTCCATCACTTCTGATTCGTTAATTCCCTGTCTTGTGAAGGGTTAAGTTAGGGGTAGAAGGCACGAGGAAATGGGCAGAGGCCCGAGGACTGGCACTGACACGTGACGAAGTCAAAACAATGGCAGCCCCACATGCCAGCACGTGAAACCAAGGGGATGGCCAGTGTCCCTTGGGGACGAATCTGGTGAGGTATGGGGGTTGCAGACCAGATTTAGCATGCAGACAAGTCGAGATTCAGAGCTGCACGTTAAGCAGGGTCCCCTGATGTCCCAACATTTGGCAGTGTTTGACCCAACCCCCCCCCCCCCCCAAAAGTAGAGGAGGTGGAATTTGAAGGAGAATCATGGAAGTTAGGGGTACAATAACCAACCTGGCCGCCGGAGAGAGGGGAGATTGTGGCACGGGGACTGGGAAGTACCTGGTGGGTGGTGCTTCTGGCAGAACAGAGAACATCATGTCTGAACACCCAATGACTGACTACAGGGAGAGATGGTGTGCTTCCCACTTTGCAGAAATGACCATGACATTTCGGCTGCTCCTTGCCACCGTGGCGACAGTGATCTCAACTAATACCTTTTTCAGAATGTCATCTGAACATTTTGTGTGTTCCTGGATTTCAATGCACTCAGGCAAGGGAGCACTAATCCTCATCCCTCTGAATAACACTGAATACCGTCCATGGAATGAATCCCTCATGAACTTGTCACCCATGTCTGGTGATGGGACTGTAGAAGGGGCTCCATTTAAGGGATGGTATGTGCTGGCATATGATCAGAAAATGCCCAAAGTATCAACGTTGAATGTAATACTGTGATCCAGGAATAATTACCATTGCCGTTATGATGGGCGGGTTCCCATGGGAGATAACTCATACACCTCTATGCACCTTAATGGCACTATATAGGTTTGTTTCCCACGTTGAAAAGCACATACTGAGCATGCGGCTCTTGGGCCTACCCTTGGCTCCCTACAGGCTGGTTGGGCCGCTGCTACCAGGGCTATGTTGTGCCGTAAGTGTACCACATTGATAATCTTGCCGATACTCAACCCACAAGTCAAAACATCAGAATGGGGTATCACAGAGGCCCATTGGTTCCAGATGATGCTTTTCCCAAATGGTACTGACCAGTTATCAAGGGAGGTCATCCTGATGGCGTCAGCCAGGACAGAAAGGCATTGCTTTATATCCTGGTGGAGAAAGGAGATGCTTTTACCATAAGAGACCAGGAGTGATGCACATACATCCTTAATGAGTCACAGAATATAACAGATTTGGCTGACCATGTCCAATGGTCAGTAGATATGAAATAATGGGGTATCAGTTCCATAATTATTATACCCCAGGAGGGAGTTGGGGGTCCTTTGGAGTGCCAGGAGACTGGTGGACCACTCTAGGGCACAAGGGTGTTACTGTAGCCATTTTGCTTTTATGCTCAGTAATATGGCAGGGTGTCCGCTGGGGTTTGTACTAAAGCCTGTGAGCCGGATGTAATGAGGTTGTGATACTTGAGGAGTGGAATATACTTTAAAGGATTAATCTTCGTGCTTGTCTAATCGCTCACCACCACTGTGGCCATAAATGTAACAGAACTTTGACTATTACTATTGGAATGCAACCAGGGCAATGTAATACTCCTGTTGGAATGCCCATGGGGACTTGTGAAAGCACTGCGAATCCATAGAATGGGAGTGTGCCGTAGTGAGAGGGGTCCGCATACACGTAGCTAAGTATTTTAATGCTTCCTGTGTTCTGTCCTAATAAATGGAGTTTTGTCGATCTATGTAGATAACTGGGGTTTGTGTCTCTCCGACTATCCAAACACTTTCCGTTGTAACGGCACCTCTTCCCCCCATCACAGACTATGTGGAGGGAGATACACTCTGTGTCTGACCCCGGGACTGTTTGTTAGGACTGTGCTTAGGGAGCCCCCCCAACACTTTTCCATCATTATCCCTCTCTCATTTGTTCCCTTTTGTGGACCCAAAATCTGAATCATATGTCATAAAATGTGTTGTATTTTGGCAGTAGTATATTAAATGCACTATAAATTACAGTAAAAATATATATTTTTACTTTTTCTTTAGCAGTACAGCACAGTAATAGGCTCTTCTGACCCAGTGAGCCCTCGCTGCTGAATCACACCCACGTAACCAATTAACCTACTAACCCGTAAGCCTGGGAATGTGGGAGGAAACCAGAGCACCTGGAGGTCATGGGGAGAATATGCCAACTCCTTACAGACAATGAACTGGCCACTGGTGCTGTAATAATGTCACCAAACTGTGCCACCCTGATTTGAAAGGCACATTGGTGTCAGCTTCTTCACACAGAGGGTGCTGAATGTTTGGTACGAGCTGCCAGAAATAGCGGTTGGGGCGCGCACACCTGCAACATTTAGGAGCCTTCTAGATAGATGCACAGACAGAGGTGGTTTAATAGGCCTTGGGCCAAACATGGGCAGACAGAACTAGCTCGCTGGGCAACACCGCTGGCGTAGACTGCACGAACTGAGGAGCCTGTTTCTATCCTGTGTGACTCTACGACCAGGACATGTGCCCATTATGGTTTTGGTCTTTGGCTGCTGTGACAGGACTGAACTGGTGCAAGGACCAGGGATGGAGAAGGAAGCTTTTGTTCCCAGGTTAGCTTTACTTGTCACAGGTACATCAAAACGTACAGTGACATGCGCTGTTTGCGTCAAATCAAATCAGTGAGGACTGTGCTGGGGCAGAACATGAGTGTTACCATGCAACTGCCACCAAGGTAACATGCCCATAACTCACTAACACTAACTTGGAAGTTGAAGCACCCAGAGAAAACCCATATGCTCACAGGGTTACAAATTCCTTACAGGCAGTGGCAGGAATTGCACTCCAATTTGAAGCCTGGCTCTGTGATAGAGTTACACCAATATCTACACTACTACGCCACCCCAGTGGTAAATGCAGAAGATATCCACAGTTCATCCTCTCCAAGGACGAGGGTCTTGGGTGAACTTCCTGGAAACACGGAGCTGTCCACCTGGAAATTTTTCTCCTTGTAATCCCAAACCGCCTCCACATTGAAGGAGTGCAAACCATTCCTTTATGCTTTCTCAAAGAACGCAGGACAGCACCTCAACTTACAAGTTTGCAGAGATTCGGCACGTCACCCACAAAAGTGGTGTGAGAGTGGAACAACCCGCCAGAAGTGTTAGATGCGGGTTTCATCAGCACTTGAGAGAAGTTTGGATAAGTACGTGGATGGGAGTGGTATGGAGGGCTATGGTGCAGGTTTTGATGGGACTAAGCAGAATAACAGCATATATATATATATATATATAGAAAGTTACTTAGTAAGACTGTTTCAACAACTCAGTGGCCAGTTGCCCCTTTCCCAATTGCCTGATGCTCCGCACAGTGACAGTGCAGTAGATAAAGGGTGAAATCGAGTTCCCAGGCTGCCGTTGCCGTTCTCGTGGAACTGAGTCACTGCAGCAGCAGGTGCTGGCAGCAATGTAACAGACGATGTGACTTTCATTAAAAAGATGTGTAACATTTCCAATTCAATTTACAAATTGAATTCCGAAGGTTTACTATATGACGGCAATTAGTTTCCAATTTGTAAACCTATTTAAACTGCTGAATGGGGAGGTGAGCAGAATTTGTCTGAAAATGTAAGATCTCAGATCTCTGTGCCCTGAGGACAAGTGGTATAGAAATTCTGTTGTCAGCCTCGACAACTTTAAACATGGAGCAGAGATGGGAGGCTTCAGCAGGAAATACCCTTGCCTATATTTGACCTGAAAAGCATAAGGAACAAAATTAGGCCATTCAGACCATCATGTCTGCTCTGCCATTCCAACATGGCTGATTCATTATCCTCTCAACGCCATTTTCCTGAACTGTTCCTGAACATGTACATCAGAACGTAAAGGGTAAAGCGTTGCTCGCATTAAGTCAAATTAAATCAGCGAGGATTGTGCTCGGGGCAGGCTGCCAGTGCTTTCAGAACTAACAGAGCATGCCCACAGCTAAGTAACCCTAACCTGGGCATATCTGGAATGTAGGAGGAAACCGGAGCACCTGGAGGAAACCCACACGGTTACCGGCACAAACCCTACAGAGGTGATCACTTTAGAATGTGGTAAAGCGACTGTGCTAATCACTACGTTACAATGCCGTCGTTGGTGCAATGCCTGCCCTTTCACCTCTGCCCTTTCCACCATACAGGGTCCCGGAGTAGCGAGGCCCTTATTCACTTAGCACCTCCAATCTAGCGCACTGCTTTCTCACGCACAGCGCGGTCACAGCACGGCAAAAACAGATGCTGGTTGGGTGATCACTCTGCAGAGAGCCAGCCATGAGTATCCAGTTACCTGTCACCATAAATCTCCATCCCGTAAGAGCAGAATTAGGCCATTCAGACCATGGCTGATGTATTATCCCTGTCCTGTCTTCTCCCCAGTACCTTCGACACCCTTACTAATTAAAAATCCATTTTAAATATACCATGTTCTCCACAGCCAGCTGTAGAAGTGAACTCCACAAATTCACCACCCTCTGGCGAAAGAAGTTCCTCCTCATCTCTGTTCTGAAGGGACATCCTTATATTCTGAGGCTGTGCCCTCTGGTCCTAGACACATCCACTATTGGAAACATCTTCTCAGCACCCCGTCACATGCTGACCCATCAACACCGTGCACACAATGCCCAAAGCAAGTTTCAGTACAGTCAGCAGTCCACCCTGCTGGAC